>NC_083724.1:119467345-120082345 GCF_028564815.1 Eubalaena glacialis
TCATCCAATGATGACTATCTCCTGAATCAGTTATGGGATTAGGGGTTGCAAAATGTTGATTTTTTGAACTCTATCTTTCTGTTTCAATTTATTACCTGAGAATCTGTATAAAAAAACTCTCAACCACGAGGGCTCTTTGGACACCCTGAAATACATATTATACTAGAATAGTGAGAAAAATGCTTCATTGTTTCCCTTTAAAATGTCTATTTTTCAGAGTAATGATTTGGTGTCCTATCAACTGCAGTGGTGTTCAGTGGACTCTATTTTGTTTCTCTCTCACCTCCCTGCCTCTTATGAATTTACAGCTTTTTGTATATTTAGTATATTTTAATTAACTGGGTCACTTTTTGGATGTTCATAGCCTCCCACCTAAGGCAAGTGGGAACGCTTAGCTGACGCCTGTGTCCTTTTGATCAGACCCACGTCAGCCGTTAATCGCTCCTTCCCTTCCTTACTTTCTGGAGCAACAAAACATCCCAGCCCACTTTTCTATGTTTCCTGCTCCACAACTAGAATCAGCCATTTCTTCAAGGATCCTTAGTTCCACTGAGTGGAGAATCCAATTTAGAGACCGCCTTGCGAGTTAGATGTGCCAGTGAGATTGGACTGGAGTTGCTTCTAGCCCTTTTCAGTGGATGGAGCTGGAAAATTTGTATTTTAGAAAGTGAGAAAAAAAAATCATGATCCGCCATTTCCAATTCAAATTTAAGATCCTAAGTGTTTATATTGTTAATTTTATATTTGAATTTCTTTTTATATTTAGATCTCTGTGGCAAACCTTTTTCTTTATAACATTAACATACTTTAAAATTTGTGTGCTTGAAAAGAATGTGAATTAAGAAAATATGTTTCAGAGTTAAATAGGTCTACATTATTGATTTTTAAAAGTTTTTTTACTATTATGTTTTTTTGGCTGTGCCACATGGCTGCGGGATCCTGGTTCCCTGACCAGGGATCAAATCTGGGTTCCTGGCAGTGGAAGCAGAGTCCTAGCCACTGGGAAGCCAGGGAATTCCTGATTACATGGTTTAGATTATATAGAATCTTATTAATTTGGGTTTACCTATTATGTCTTGGACTGAGAGAGGTATGTTAAGCTGTCCTATTTTTGGTGTGTTTCAGTCCTTTTCTCCTTGCATTTCCAGCAATTTCTACCTTATAAAAGTTGTTTCTCTATAGGCTGCAGTCTTCAGCATTATAATGTCTTTTTTGGCTTCTTTTAACTTTTTAGGTGTTTTTGCTCCCCTGTATTCTACCAAGTTTCGTATTAAAATCTGAACTTCTTTCTTATTACTTGAGTTTCCCTGGTGTATCTATGCTTATTCTTTAATCCTTAATCTTTCTGTGTCTTTTTGATTAAGGTATGTCTCATACCACAGAGAGTTAGATTTGCTTTATTAGTCAATCTGAATTTATTAAACAGATTTCTTTATATGTTTGATCTCAGCTCTGACATATCAATTTATTATTTATTTACTGTATCTAGTAAATCTTTCACTATGTGATTCATTTTCTTTTCTCTTTGTAATCTTTGGTGTTTCATATGGTTTGTGTTTTTGTTCTACTGGTTACCTTTAATATTGTGTATAATATCTGAAGTTTCCTTTTTTTTAAGGTAATGCCTAATTCTACTCTTTTCTGAGCAGTACTGATTAGTTATAATCTTTTCCCTTTTCTTCCTTCTCCTCCAGTGTCTAAACACATTCTTTTAATCCTAGTTAATGCCCGTGGGCATTAACTTATTAAGTGCTTATTAGCAGAACTTATTCTTTTTTTTTTTTTAACATCTTTATTGGAGTATAATTGCTTTACAATGGTATGTTAGTTTCTGCTTTATAACAAAGTGAATCAGTTATACATATACATATGTTCCCATATCTCTTCCCTCTTGCATCTCCCTCCCTCCCACCCTCCCTATCCCACCCCTCTAGGTGGTCACAAAGCACAGAGCTGATCTCCCTGTGCTACGCGGTTGCTTCCCACTAGCTATCTATTTTACATTTGGTAGTGTATATATGTCAGTGCTACTGTCTCACTTCGTCCCAGCTTACCCTACCCCCTCCCCTTGTCCTCAAGCACATTCTCTACATCTGCGTCTTTATTCCTGTCCTGCCCCTAGGTTCATCAGAGACTTTTTTTTTTAGATTCCATATATATGTGTTAGCATATGGTATTTGTTTTTCTCTTTCTGACTTACTTCACTCTGTATGACAGACTCTAGGTCCATCCACCTCACTACAAATAATTCAGTTTCGTTTCTTTTTACGGCTGAGTAATATTCCATTATATATATGTGCCACATCTTCTTTGTCCATTCATCTGTTGATGGACACCTAGGTTGCTTCCATGTCCTGGCTATTGTAAATAGTGCTGCAATGAACATTGTGGTACATGACTCTTTTTGGATTACGGTTTTCTCAGGGTATATGCCCAGTAGTGGGATGGCTGTGTCGTATGATAGTTCTATTTTTAGTTTTTTAAGGAACCTCCATACTGTTCTCCATAGTGGCTGTATCAATTTACATTCCCACCAAAAGTGCAAGAGGGTTCCCTTTTCTCCACACCCTCTCCAGCATTTATTGTTTGTAGATTTTTTGATGATGGCCATTCTGACCAGTGTGAGGTGATACCTCATTGTAGTTTTGATTTGCATTTCTCTGATGATTAGTGATGTTGAGCATCCTTTCATATGTTTGTTGGCAATCTGTATATCTTCTTTAGAGAAATGTCTATTTAGATCTTCTACCCATTTTTGGATTGGGTTGTTTGTTTTTTTGATATTGAGCTGCATGAGCTGCTTGTATATTTTGGAGATTACTCCTTTGTCAGTTGCTTCATTTGCAAATATTTTCTCCCATTCTGAGGGTTGTCTTGTTTATGGTTTCCTTTGCTGTGCAAAAGCTTTTACGTTTCATTAGGTCCCAGTTTGTTTATTTTTGTTTTTATTTCCATTTGCCTAGGAGGTGGGTCACAAAGGATCTTGCTGTGATTTATGTCATAGAGTGTTCTGCCTATGTTTTCCTCTAAGAGTTTTATAGTGTCCGGCCTTACAATTAGGTCTTTAATCCATTTTGAGTTTATTTTTGAGTATGGTGTTAGGAAGTATTCTAATTTCATTCTTTTACATGTAGCTGTCCAGTTTTCCCAGCACCACTTATTGAAGAGGCTGTCTTTTCTCTATTTATATTCTTGCCTCCTTTATCAAAGATAAACCCACGCATATATGGTCACCTTATCTCTGGGCTTTCTATCCTGTTCCATTGATCTATATTTCTGTTTTTGTGCCAGTACCATACTCTCTTGATTACTGTAGCTTTGTAGTATAGTCTGAAGTCAGGGAACCTGATTCCTCCAGCTCCATTTTTCTTTCTTAAGATTGCTTTGGCTATTCGGGGTCTTTTGTGTTTCCATACAAATTGTGAAATTTTTTTGTTCTAGTTCTGTGAAAAATGCCATTGTTAGTTTGATAAGGATTGCATTGAATCTGTAGATTGCTTTGGGTAGTATAGTCATTTTCACAATGTTGATTCTTCCAATCCAAGAACATGGTATATCTCTCCATCTGTTTATATCATCTTTAATTTCTTTCATCAGTGTCTTACAGTTTTCTTGCATATTCTTTTATCCTTTCAGCCAGTCTCTACCAGACCATAGGCCAAGCTAATCTGAACATCTCTTGGTTTTCTGAGGCTCATTCTCTAGTAGGTTCCTCAGAAAGACTCTTGGGAAAATTAATCCCTGAGTTCTTGAATGTTTATAACTATTTTTCAGTGGGCTTTATACTTGAAGCACAGTTTGGTTGGAATAAAATCTTTGGCTCATATTTTATTTTCTGAAGCATCTTTACAATGTCGTCCATTGTTTTCTGGTACAAAATGTTTGTGCTTCAAAGTCTGGCTTAGGTTTTTTTTTGGTTGAATGCACAAAATTGTTTTCCTTCATTTAAAAAATACAACTGTTTTACTAGAAATGTTTGTGTTGATGGTTCTCAGTTGAATTTCTCAGCTATAGCCCCTTTAGTATGTAGGTTCAAATCTTTTATTTTGTGAAGGTTTTCTTAGATATAGGTTTATGTCTTTGTTGTCTTTCATTTTGTGGGGGAACATTCTTCTTTGGGAACTGATGTTAAATCTTCATTAAATCTCTGTTGTTCCAAATCTTTGGTAGAATCTTCTATCTCTTCTTTATTTCCGCTTTATTAATTTCACTCTCCTCCCTTCCAGCCTCGGTTGTTCTTCCTGGGCCTCCCTGGGTCTCTATATGCTTCTTTGTTTCTTCTAATTCAGTCTTTGTTTCTGAGATATTTTTTTTCTTTCCTTTTCTTCTCTTTTCATTCTTGAGTTTTCAGCTCTCTTTTCATATCATCACGTTTCACATCATTCCAAGTGTCTTCTTTTTTTTTTAATTAAAAAAGTTATTTTGGATTATAGTTGATTTATAATGTGTTAGTTTCTGGTGTACAGCAAAGTGAATCAGTTTTACATACACACATACATATATATATATTCTTTTTCAGATTCTTTTCCATTATAGGTTATTACAAGCTATTGAATATAGTTCCCTGTGTTATACAGTAGAACCTTGGTTTAGCCATCTCGTTTCTGAGCTGTTCTAATTCTGACTTGTTTGGTTCTTTCAAGCTTTGATTGTTTTTAAGCTTCTTTTAGCTCATTTAAAAATCATATGTTGCTGTTTTCATCCTTTTTGTGGCCACATTTGTGGGATGTTTTCATCCATCTCTTGGAACTTTATTTGGTTCATTTAAATCTTTATCCTTGCTGTATCTCTGTATGGGGTTTTATTGTAATCTGGTTTTATTTTCCACATACAAATTAAATGGTTCTCTTGGAAAGTTCCTCTGTAGGGCTCTCTTCTGCATTGTTACTGTGACAGATTAAAAAAAATATGGCCTCTTTATATACATGATGACTTCTCTATCTCTCAGGGGTGAACCTGATTCACAAGAGCTTCCTGCCTCTAACTCTGTGTTGTCTGGAGTCTGAAGGTCTTTCCTTCCAGAGCAGTGAGGCTGCCTTTCCACGTGCTTGTCCACCACGTCCTGGGGTCCAGCTCAGATACCTCCTTCTCTGGTGTTAGAAGTTTAGTCTCCCTGGGACCCACAGTGTTTTGTTTCAGATCCAGTGATCAGCAGGTTTTTTTTTTAAGCAAGGTTGGTGGAAGGGAAGTGGAAAGAATGAGTCTCTGTCTTTCCAAAAGGGTGTGTGTCAGAGCATTTCTGAGATCCCGTGGGCGGAGGCTGCTTTGGCATTGTTTGAATTCCCAGGCCCCTTACTGGTTTCCTATGGTTTCTTTGCACTTGTCCTCAGCTTGGAGCCTGTGAGGGAGTCTTTGAATTTCACTGGTCATTTGCAGATTTAATTGCTTTAGTTCCTGTTCTGTAAAGGATCGGCTCCTTTTGGGGGTGAATATTTGTTGATTCCTGAGTTGCAGCTCATAGCACTGTCCACACTCTTCTTTTTCTTTGCTACCAACCCCTCATCCCCAGTGATCCCACGCAAGACCTGCTGCTGCCTGGTGTATAGGTAACACTAACCGTACTCTGGGATTCCTGGGGGTTCCTTGTTACCAGTTTTATGTAAGATGTTATCCATGTTGTGTGTGTTTTTTCTTTTGCTATCCTATATGTTTTGTCTGGCTTTTATGATTGAACAAAACCATGCTGTGGCCATGTTTTTAGCATCGGAAATCCCAGTATATTTTAAAACAAGAATATTGTAGAAAATTTAGCTTTTTATTTCCGGCATCACACCATATGGTTTTTCATTTTTTCCAGCAGAATGGCAGTATTTGAATGTTAGGATCTGGAACAAAATTATTTGCTGCCAACTGGTATGCAATTCTGGCAAAAAAGTGTGGGCAAAGAGAGTCGATGTGTGTAACTGGTTCTGCATGATTTGGGTCTAGAACAAGACTAAGAAAAAGTGACTTGTCCTTCCTGTTTTAGGGATGGTCTAGAAAGTTAAGCTCCTCCTGAGATTATCGTGTCATGTTAATTTCTCTTTGTAATGGGCCTAACGGATGGGCCACCTTTTTCAGAAACTGAGCAACTAACAGACTTCACATTGGCCATAGAAGCTCAAGAGAAAAGGCCCTGCATGTGGCTGTGAAAGGGAAAGGCCTAAGAGCTTGTTTGTTGTTGATGGGACAGAAACAGTGTTTTGGAAATCTAAAGGTGGTCAAAGGAAATTCCTGTATTTCTTAAAATTAATAAGAAATCTAATCAAGTGGATCCAAAACATAAAGAGATAGTTGGAGAGAAAACAAAACGTGGAGAAAGAATCGTGGCTTCAGGGGAGGCCAGGACCACTGATTTTTCCCATCTCTCAAGTAAGAGACAGTTATGTTTCAGGCCGCTCGCAAAATCTAAGACTGACTGACGACCTTTAAGCTGTGAATGGAAGGGTCAACTTACGTCTAAGCGGTGCAGTAGCTGTGTGTCCCAGAGTTTGGAACAGGGCCAGCCAAGACCTACTGCTGACAGACAGCTCAACGCGTAGCGAGGACACTTGGAAGAATATTTGCTCTTGTTCTTAACTACTGTCTGCCTGCAAATGATGAAACCAGTTCCAAGCCCAGTGATGCATCCTGGCATCTGTCTGCATCTCTTAGCATGACTCCCAGTATCTTCTCACTGTTATTCCAGGACCCCAAGCATCTTGCCCATTTTTTTGCTGTGTTTTTTCTTGTCCTCCACCAACCTGTGGATGGTCACTAGACTTTGAAGTTGAGGGCAGTTGCCCCTGAAGGGACCACTCCGAGCTCTCCCAGAAGCCAGCTGGGCTCTTTGTAAAAGAATGGGTGGGGTGGGGGTATTCTTAAGTCCATGGCTGGAAAAATTATATTGAATTTTTCCACCTATGCTGACTCTCTGAGGCTGTGCATTGGAAATCCTACTTTAATAGCTGAGTGATCCTCAAATTCTATTAATTCTGTATCATTGTTGAAATTAGAAAGGTACCAGTTATTAAAAATTAAACACTAGAATGAATTCACGAGTAGGCTAACATACACTTAAAATTTCCTTTACTCCTGTCATGTGAAACCCCAAAGGTATGTATTTATGTATATAAACATATGTCAGTATGAATACATACACATTGTAAGGAAGAACAAAATAGAAAGAGAAGATAGAAAGTTTTTGGCATATATATATATGTATATATGCAGAAAAATCTTTTAGTTCTGAAACACCTCTGATTCTATTAGGACATGGGTCAAATTGCTGCTTTTGAGACATTAAGATGCCCAGTTTGCTCAGCTGGGGATATGAAATTAAAATCACGTTTAGTGTTGAAGACAACACTAAGTTTGTCTTCAGCTGTCTCAGCTGTTGAGAACTCAGAAAACACATAGTGGAAGCTCAAAGGATAATGCAATTCTTTATGTAGTCTTACCTTTCTCTCAACCTGCTTGTAGAGCTCCAGAGAGATGAATTAGCATAGTATGCCAGCATTGTCTCTGCCTGAGAGTGTAAATGACAGACCAAGTCTCGTGCACTCAGAGAATGACAAATCATCTCTGAACGGCTGCTCAGTTTACAGGTCTGGTTTAGACAGAGAGCGGCCGAAGGGCAGCGACGGTCCCAGCGTGCTTGCCAGGGGAGCAGCAAGACACGTCCTCTGTGGGTTCCCCAGTTGCCAGTCGAGGCTGTTGGGGGGAGATGGGAAAGGGGGCCATTGCTCTCCCAAGAAAAGGAGCCAGAGCCTGGCTTTTCCCTCTGTGTTACCCAGTAGCCACCCTGGCGTAGAATTTGTTTGAAAGAGACAGCATCACACCGTCAGATGGCCTTTCAGATAACGCGCCTCCTAGTGTCAAACTTCCTCTCCTGGAAGCCCATACGGAGAAATCTGAAAGGCCTCGTGCACCGTGAGAACATCAGAAGGAAGAGAGCCAGTGAAAAGAAGTCAGGAGCAGCTGAAGCCGAGGAGGTGAACTGGGATGCTTCCGGGGGCCTGTCTTTGTGAAGATGCCGCAATTCAGGGTGACATGACTCTTGAGCGAGGGGTTTAAATAGCAGCAGAAGGAGTTCGGCATTGAAATGAATTTTTAAGATAAAGATTTTTCAAAAGTTTTGCACAATGGCGAGATGAGAAACGGATGTGTCAAGACTGGCACATTGAGGACGGCAAGCAGACACCTTGGTCAGGAAAGACACGCCTGTCTATTTCACATCTTTTATTCCCTCTTACACATGAAGATGTGGGATTCTGCAGAACTCTACTTTTTGGACTATAAAGGAGTACTATAAATGGCTATCACGAATTCATGAATTCTCAGGAGGGGAAGGAGTAAGAAGGCAAAAAATAATCGGAAATTCTGTTGCGTTCATTTAGCATCTTGACACAAAAAGACACACTCCCTCTGTGCCTGGTTTAAGAACAGTTTTCTGCTTTAAACCTGTTCTTACCCGGGTTTCTTCTCCAACACAGCGCTGTGGAAAGCGCATTGCTTCTACTTGAATAGCACCAAGGGATGTTCGACTTAGTACATGGCTCAAAATCCCCTTTATTCGCTCGGGGCCCCTCACCTCCCCACTCCACCCACTACCCTGGCGACCAGAGGACGGAATGACGCCTCCATCAGAGGTGACTTTAACCTCTTCTTGCCTTTGAAGTACGAAGGTGGCATGGAGAGATTGGAAATTGCTGTCACGGAGGATTTTCACTTTTGGAGGTTCTCCTTCTTCTCCTTAGGATGTCAGGAGAGAATATGTCATATCTTGTTGGACTATGACACGGAATGTGGACCTGGCAGTCCCTCGGAATCACTCACCTGAGATTCATTACTCACTGTCTTCCCGGCCAGGCTTTCCAGAGAGGCAGCCTCTGTATGGCCGGCCAGGGAGTGGTGTGGAGACCCTTCCCCGTGCGGTGAAGGGGAGCCAGAGCTTGGCCTGCCCATGGGGGCCTCTGGGCAGAGCTGTGAATGCAGAGGGGGTGAGGGAGCCAGGATCCTCCATTCCTTCATCATTCACTCAATAAGCATTGATTGAGCACCCACTGTATGCCAAACCCTGTTTCTAGCTGCTGAAGGGCAGTAGTAACTCAGCAAATCCGCAGAACCCCTATGTCCTGGAACTGGCTTTCTAGGTAGGTGAGAAACACGATAAATACGTAGATGACATAGCTTGTTCTGTAGCGAGGGGTGCTGACGAGAAGGAGAGAGCAGGGGAGGGGTGTTGGGGGTGGATGAGGATGGGCAGCCCTGCGTGCATTGCTGCACACGACAGAGGGGACAGCCGGGGAGGGCTTTCCGAGAAGACAGTGCTTTTGGAGAAAGGGCCTGAAGGGCGTGAGGGAAGAGCCTTGGGATCTAAGCAGGAGGAACAGCAAGTGACAAGGCCCTGAGGTGGGCTTGTGCCTGGCCTGATGGGGAGCAGCGCTGAGGCCAGTGTCCCTGGAACAAGGAAGCTGAGGGCTAACAGTAAGAGATGAGGTCGGAGGGGACGCGACAGGGGCCAGGTCGTTCAGGGTGCAGGTGAGGACTTTGACTTTGACCCCGCGAGAGCTGGTAGCTGTTGAAAGGTTCTGAGTGAGGCAGTGGCCTGATCTCCCGTTTCAAGTGGAGAATAAGCTAAGGGGCGGGGGGCGTGGGAAGCAGAGGAATGAGTTAGGAGACACACACGACAACCAGCTGAATCTGTCAGGGAAACGAGTAGCAGCTTATAGGCTGTGTATGGTCTGTGACACATCCTTTCCAAGCTGGGTTCCAACGACCAGAGCCCAAGATTGCCTAAGCACTTCATTGTTTACCCAGAATCAGGCTGGCACAGAGGAGCAGGTGGGAAACTGTTCCAAGTACAAGTGCATGAAACAGCACGTTACCCTGCTTCCTGGCACAGCGCTCCCATAAAGGAGTTTTGTTTTCATTGCTGGCGGTTTGTGGTTCCTTCCTACCCCTGCTTTTAAAAAACCACACAGTCTGCCTTTCCCTTTTCACTCTCTTATCAAAACAGCAAGTGACCTATTATATTTATGTAGGAGCTTGGCACATTCGAGCCATTAATTTCAAGTTTATAGGAAACGAAACAGCCCTTTTATATACTAGATTGGATCCTGCCGCAGAAAAGGGACATTAGTTAAAAAAACAAACAAACAAAAAAAACTGGTGAGATCTGACTGAAGTCTGTAGCCGAGTTAATAGTATTGTACCAATACTTATTACTAAGTTTAAATGTGCTATGGTTAAACGTATGGTGGCAAACGTAAGATGTTAACATTAGAAGAAATGGGTGAAAGGTGTATGTCAACTTTCTGTGCCTTCTTTGCAACTTTTCTGTATGTTTAAAATTATTCCAAAATAAAAAATTAATAAACAAAAGCTCTTTTTAGAGGGCCAAGGAATACACGAGTGAAAACTTTGAATTTTTTTAGAGATAAAATGGTCCACAGGTATATTCTGCACGTTTAGCAATTTTTATCCACCATTAAGAAGTAGGTTATTACCCAATATATAGTTAGAAAATGGTCTTTCCTGTTCATCATTTCATGTAGATTAAGCTGCATTTCAAATAGTTCATTTGCCTCCTGCATTAAATGTCCAGGCATCACTTTTACTCTCAGGGATCTCCCCTGCTTGGGAAATAGATATTTTTCAATACACTTTACCAGCCCAAACCCTGTCACTTGCTGATTCCCCTTCCTTCTGCCTTCCTCCCATGTCTCGTCTTCATCCTTGCCGTGTACCACCCCTTCACTGAGCAAATGTAACTGAATGTAACTGGCCCTTGAACTACTTTGCCATTTTCTTCTTTCCCTAAACCTAAAGGTGACCTTACTTTGCTTGCTGTTCTGAAGCTTTGGGGAAAGAAATTTGCCATTATAATAGAAGAAAATCTGATCTTCTCAATGTCTGATTGTTTAAACCAAGGATGATGAACTCAAATGTCTCTAGGGCCCAGGCAAACCACGTAAAGAAGTGAGGTAGTCAAGAGTAATAGATTAAAAACTGGCATCACCCACTGGCCATAAGATGGTTATTATTCCTGGAAAGTTATGTCTTTTCTAGAACCGCAGGGGAATTTTGAATCTGTTTCCATGCAAGATGCTTTTCTTCCCCCCCAAGATGATTTATAAATGCAGGTTATGGTTTCGTCAGGCAATGAGGGAAAATGCGACCAATCGCAGTTTAGGTAGTAGCCAGGTTGGAATAAAAAATTACGTTTCCACCTAGGGAAAAGACTGATGAGATTTTAACCTAGTCTGGAATCACACAGTAATACTGGGAGGTCTTGGAGAGTTTTCTTTTCTTTTTTTTTAATGGGAGGAGGAGCCAATGTAATGGCTAGTCTTTACTGGAAAGAAGAAACTTTACATCCCATTTTGAGGGAGCTAGTGCAGGGGCTCCGTGGGCCAGCTGGTAGGGCACCAGCTTGTAATGGGTTCCACAGCTAGGGCCTCGCTGGGCCTCGCCTTTGTGCAGCCAGAGCCAGATGACAGCACTGCTGTCTTCTTCACAGATGCAGCCCACCATCTGCTTCCTGGTGATGAAGCGGACTAAATTAGGGTCTTCCTTGGTGCCTGAGGCTGCCTTCGGGGCGAGCGTATGGTACGGGTCCAGACCCTTGCGTGCAGCCAGCATGACCTCCCTCTGCAGCCCAGTCGCCCGCTCAGCATCAGTAGGAACACCACCTCCAGACGCCATAGGGCGCACCACGGAGACTCCCCTGGGACCGCGGGCGCTCAGGGCCTGCGCGGCCAGCGCTCCAGCTCCGCGGAGCAACCTTGAGGCCATCAGGCCAGCTACCAACACCAGCGCTTCCGGGAGCAGGCTTCGGAGGCAGAAGGGACTCGGGGGGGGGAGGGCTTCTTTCCCCTCCGCGTGCCCCCGCCCCGCTCGCTTGACTCTGCCGTGGGGCGGGGCCGCGGGCGCTCGGAGAGTTTCCTAAGTCACTAAGGCAGGACTGTTTTTAGATTATCAGGGAAAGACGGCAGGCACAACCTTAACCCAAAAACTCGAGGAAGAAACTCACCTGCTTATTGGGTAACAAATTCTTATGTCTTACAACACCTTAGACTAAGAAAGTTCTCTCTGGGGTCTACTTTAAATTTCTGCTGCTGTAAATTAAGCCCCTGGTAGATAACGAAAACGAGTACCAGCAGAGTAATATTACTAATATTCCAGCGACGCTTTAATGAAATCTTTAAGATGCAAAGGATCAGAGACCAAATTACTCACTGATTGAAGCATCCAGGATCAGGACCACGTGCGCATACAAAAAAATATTAGGAGATGAAGCCTGTGGTGCTAGCCTTGGCTCTGTCCTTCATGCCCGAGGTATCCCAGGTCAAGCAGAGAACCACCTCTCTACGGGCCCCTCAGCCAAACAAGCGGCGCACGTGTAACCTGCGGAACGCGTTTTCTGCGCGGAGCCAGGACAGCCCACGCAAGGACGCTGCCCCAGCACGCGGGCCTCCCCTGCCACGCCCGGGGGCCACCTGTGTTCAGAGCTCTGCCAAGTCACAGACACTAACCGGCCAAGCACCTGTTCTCCCCACACCACAAAGTCAAGGACGACGATGGGAAGGCTCCTGCACGACGCGAGACAGTCCGCTCCTGAGCGTGGGGATGGCGCTAGCATCCCTCCCACCCGCCCCCCCCCCAAGCCCCCTGCTACGAGCAGATTAAATTGCAGGCGAAATTCGCCTCATCCAATTTGAGTCCTTGCTCAAGCACACCCTCTCCTAAGAGGAAAAGGCCACAGTAACGAGACTGAACAGAACTGAACCCAGCACAAAAGTCCTTTATATGCCAAAATATAGATGCTTTAAATTGGGCAGCTGGGGCCTTTCAGCTCTTTCCATTTCAGATCATGAAGTAAAATTTAAAAGAAGCGCTCATAGGTGGAAAGGTTGATGCTTATTTAAGGAACCCATGAGGTCTCACACGTGCCACAGTTCTGGGTATTGTGGGAAAGCGCATCTTCTTGATTCTGCATCGCACACCTGGTTAGGAAAGCCGCCAAGCCCCATCGGGGCACCTCGTCCTTGCGCACGCCCATAGCAACCAGGCTGTGCGCGTGGCGGACAGGGAGGGATTTTATTGTGGACCTCAGGTCACATTTATGTACACAGGAGCACGACAGATATTTTCATTCTCTGCAAGCTCTTAGGGCAATTTCACTCATCTCAAATAAATAGTTTCCAGGTGCATTTTTTAAAAATCAATTTGGGGAGTCAACAGTGGCCAAAGGTTCCAGGGGTGAGCTGAATGCCCTTCCCCAGCAGTTCCTACAGAGGACATGTATTTATCGGAGATTATTTCAGCTGACCCTGGCCACAGGGCAAGGGAGCTGAGGGTTTCAGCAGCCCCACTCCCACCACCAGGGGGCGCCTCACCTCCCCCCAGGCTGCGGGTAGGGGCTCCACTGGAGGGTAGTACTTGGGCACGTCCCAGGCCACCGCCGCCATGAACCACTTGAAGTCCTTGCACTTGAGCTGTCTGCGCAGCTCCTTCTGTGCGGAGAGGTCCCCCGTGGACAGGTGCCTGTACTCCGGGCGCCGCTGGTAAATGTACTCGGCAAACTCATCCATCCAGGTCTCCGCCACCCGCTTCAGGTTCTGTGCAGCAGAAAAGAGGGTCAGTTATTGGCTTGTGCCCGCAAAGGCGGATTTTAGTTGCCCTCCAAATGGACAAAAAAAAAGAAAAGAAATCAGACAACCTCAGGCAGCTCTAGTTAGGAGTTTTCCTAACTGCGAGGGGTGTGAGATGATTAGCCCGAGGCCTTGCATACATTTCTGCTTCTGGCATGGGGTCCAACTGCCAATTAGAGAATTCATCAGAGCCAGTAAAAAAAAAAAAACCCAGCTTGCAATCCTCTCTGCTTTCTCGTCCCTCCTGTTATTTCACGGTGACAAATTCTTTTTCACGTAGAACTACAGGAGCTGGGCCTGGAGCTGATGACATCGTTCTTAGGCATCAAATTGCTTAAACCCTTTCAAGGAACAGTGAGGGATCTTGGAAAGAATGAGGACAAACAAGCTGTTATTCTCCCAGTTACAGCGAGAGAGCCCAGTATTACTAAATTCAAGACTTTGTGTTCTGGTGATGCTGTGTGCCACCGGATGCCCAGGAGAATTTAGTAATTCACTGCACGGTAAAGTCGGGCTAAGGAAGCACCAGGGGGCCAATCTTCTCTGCGGATGGAGCCATGGGGGGAGGGAGCAGGGAGACACGCACGCTCCTTAGGGGCAGGGAGTGTGGGTGTTCAGGGTAGGAAGCTCAGCCCTTTCCCCAGTTTTGAGACTGAGCTAGTAACTTACACACTCTGGGCCTCAGGTTCCTCGCCTGAAGAAGGTACACATAGCAGTATGTCCCTCCATCAGGGGAGTGGTTGTAAGGTTAAGTAAAGTAACACCTGTCAGGGGCTTCCACTAGTACCTGGCTCACAGTAGGCACTATGGCTATTAGAGCTATTGTACCTCGTAGAATAATAATAGCGCAGCATTGGAAGACAGAACGCCTGGGTGTTGGGCTTGGCCGTGGGTGAAATGACTTGTTCTGTGGTCTTGGAGAAGGGCCGTGGCTGCCATGAGGTGTTCTCTGACACTCCTTCACCCCTCGGTGCTGAGCGGTAGAGAGAACACTGCCATGTCTGGAGCATCAGTTCTGATGCCCCAGCTTCATAGGCGGGTGTCCCACAAGCTCTAGTTCTTGTTGTTTTGTGTTCAAATTCCTTATCTTAAGCCCCCAGCTGGTGTGAATATTGACCCTTTCCAGCCTCTCATTTGCACTTAGAAGGTAAAATGAGCAGAACGGCTGGGAACTCGAATAAGACCCAGAAACACCCAGATACGAGTGACTAAAGTAAAAACTAGGGATGTTTAGGAAAATTGCTTTGTCTTAAAAATTGCTGCGGAATCCTAAATAGGGCCTGAAACTGTGCCTAGAGGTCCGCTGGATTTGAAGACAGAGTCTCCAGATACCCTATTCCTAGTGGAATTGTACCCTTTTCTTTTTTCCCCATCACCCCTACCTCCAGCGTCCCCGGGGGGCCTCTCCCACCTCATCCCCCGTGGACTCCTTGGTTAGCACGTGTAGGACTCAGTTAATCAGCAAGATGCAGAGAAGACACAGTGCCACGAAGACTACTCTGATTTCTTGCTTGCCTCTGTGTTCCTTCCTTTCTAAGATTCCTGACGTGGAGAGTGTAAGGATTGTTCTCTGAGGGGTTATTATTATTTGCTATCACTGTGCTGTCTGCCATCCCACTGGCATTGCCTGGTCCAGAACACTTTCTTTTCTCTGACTCCAGTTTGCTTTGACAGATGATCAGAGTCGACGTTGTTTTGCTATAGTCTAGCCCTCGCCACAGACTCTGAGCTGCCCCATTTGTTTGGAGAAAGAAAAGGAAACGTGGTATTTGGAGGTTCCCGCTCTGTCCTGGCACCAGGTACCACATGCACACATAACATCCAAGTATGAGTCTTCAGTATCACTTTGCTGTTTACCTTTCATTCTGACAAATGTTCGGGATGAAATGCGCTCTGTTATCATTTGTCCTTGGACAGTTTTTATGGTTAGCAACAAGGCTCAAAGATAGAATGGGGAAAAAATTGGTTGATAATATTAAAACTTTATTTGTGTTCAAATTAGATTTTTGGCTGTAGTTTCAACCTTTCTCCTATATTCCAATTATTATGTAAAGTGAAAATATTTAATTTTCACCTACTTTGTGCTTCTCTCATAAACAAAAATGAATAAAGATAAGAAAATAGCAAAAAGCAGAGGCAAAGAGCAGAGGTAAATTACCCAGGAATAATGAGAAAGTGATTTATTAAGTGGAGACATGCCTTAAAATTTTTGATAGCTTGCAAGAAAGATTTGTCACTAAGAAATCTATTTGACTTGGGTAAATAAGCACTTTTAGACTATAAATGCTGTGAAGTTAGGGATAGATAGTGTTTTGGGTTTTGTTTTAAATTGAAAGGCCCTAGCACATGTGTGTGCTCATCTAGGCATGCTGATTGTGGAGTTAAGAAAAGACCATTTATAAAATGAATATGAAGAAATTCCTAGTGTGTGCTTTTATCTATTGATAAAAGCACAGAAATAAAAACAATATTTTAAAAAGCACTGTTGCTAAAGGGTAGATATTTGTTGCTTTGGGTTTTTGAAATAGAAATAGGAATTATTGTGAAAACTCAAAGAGGAACTGACCAGTTCAGATGCGTTCAATTGGAAATGGCTGCAAGGGTCAGGATGAATGTTTGCCAGAATAGATGACGTGAATAAGTGAAAGAGGCAGGAGACGGCAAGTTGGAAGATTGTCAGCAACATCAGGGAAGCTGCAGGGTAGTTAACCTGGGAACCAAGCAGGTAGCTTTTGCCTTATCACGTCCTGTTCAAATCGAAATACTTGACTGAAAGTTAGGTTTGCTGATTTCCCAAACACTCCAAGGAAAGCAGGAAGATCATGGACATACTCCAGGGATAATGAATGTCAAATCATCGAGCCCTTTTGCGGTAGCTTTCAGGAGATGGGGAAAGAGAACCAGCACAATAATTGCAAAAACTAATTGCCAGTGTCTCTCCAGAAAGGAGTGTTACATGAACATTTTGACATACATGTGAATCCTGACCGTTTTAATGTTCTGATGATTCATCAGACATCCTCCACTGCAGATGCTCTGTTCTCTGAATGGAGTTTCCCGCCAGGAGGAAACTTTCTGAAGTGTCAATTATTATAGTCAAGGGACAGTCTAGAGCAGTCCAGGTGACTGGCCAAATAATATCATTCTGAAGGCATTGTTCCAGAAATAACAATACACTATGTGTATTGACAATACACTGACAATACATAATGACAATACACTGTCATTATGTATCAGTACTTAGTTTTGGGGAAACCATTGGAACCTCAGCTGAGAAGTGTTATAAGCAGTTGCAAGAAGCATTTCATTAGTCTTTCATAGATTGTAGAATAAATCCACCCACTGCAGGAAATAGAACAATCACATACGGGAACACATGTATCTATACACTCAAATACGTGGAGGTGACGGGGTAGGAGCAAAGCACTATTTCTCACTTAAACAGTCATCGCTGGGTGCACAGGGACAAAATCGTGAAACTGACATCCCAATAACACATCTTGCCCGAGATAGTAACAAAGAGAAAAGGAAATCAATCTGAGTTGGCCCATCTCTCCTGAGATTGAATAAACGTTGGTGATGGTGCTAAGATGTTAAAAATTAGTTATAAGAGGAAAGAAAGAAGGAAGTACGGACACTGGGAGATCTATACGTGCAATCATTCTTTCCCAAACTATCAGGAGTTGGGTATAAAAGTTGCCTTATGTATGTGGAGCTAGGTGTTAGCTGGGATTCCTGGTTTTTGAGACTTAAATGAAATTGCATTAACCCCAAATGACACATTCCTGTCTTCCTTAAGATTTGTGTGGCTTCCCAGGGATGTGGGTTCACACGTTCATCCTTCACTTCGATGTCCTGTTCGGGGATCGTTCCTTCTTTCCTGCTGGCATACTGCCCGGGCTTGCTCACTACCTCGGTCATGCCGAGCTGAGTGGGTCACACACCCACTCTTCCTCACCTCTCAAACACGTCTCGGGTAGATCAGCGAGGCCTAGACTTGGAAGATGTGAGGGCAGTGGCAGAGACGAAGCTGACACAGGAAGATGGAAGCTCTGACTTCCTTCATATTCTTTAGCTCCTATAGAGAATTTCTGCCTAGACAAAATTTCCTCCCTGTCCTTTGGCCTCCTGACATGTGCTGTCCTCAGAATTTCCCTCTTATGCCTCTTCTGCAGGGCTGTACCAGAATATGTCACTCCTTCTTCCTTTTCATGCCGAGTAAGTCAGCTTTCTCACTATCTGTCTCTGCTTCTCCTGGCCAGACGCTGAGGCTTACCTTTCCATAACCAACAAGTCCTTTCCAGGTGTTTTGCTAAACAAAGGTCATTCCCCTAAAAGAAATTAAACAGCTGGTTCTTGAATTACGCCACCCAACTTTTGGTCGCATACTGGTTGGCTGCCTGCTGTTGAAGACATTCCACAGTAGGTCCCTAACTGTCCTCTCCAGTTTTATTCTCCTCCACGGAACTCTGCTCGGGAGATCTGCTCTGGTCATTGCCACTCCTTGTTAATGAAACAAGGAGGCCACTGGACTGAGGTGGCTCTAATGCCTTGGTGGTCTGTGTAAGCAAACCGAAATGTAGCTTGTAAACGCCTCCAGGTTACAAGATCAAAACCTAAGGCCAGGGGCTTCCCTGGTGGCACAGTGGTTAAGAATCCACCTGCCAATGCAGGGGACACAGGTTCGAGCCCTGGTCCGCAAAGATCCCACATGCTATGTCGCAACTAGGCCCGTGTGACATAACTACTGAGCCTGTGCTCTAGAGCCCACGAGACACAGCTACTGAGCCCGCGTGCCACAACTACTGAAGCCCGCGTGCCTAGAGCCCGTGCTCTGCAACAAGAGAAGCCACCGCAATGAGAAGCCCGTGCACCGCAACAAAGAGTAGCCCCCGCTCACCGCAACTAGAGAAAGGCTGCACGCAGCAACGAAGACCCAACGCAGCCCAAAATAGATAAATTAAAAACAAACAAAAAAAACACCTAAGGCCAGCCCATCACAACCAGCCAACCAGCTTTCAGCTACAGCCCATCAATGATTTCCTTCCTTTGCTTCTGCTTTTTCTCTGATCTGTGTAAGTCTTTCCCCAGCTCCTGTGGGTGGAGCATTTCTAACCACTTCCTGCCTGGCGCTGACTAATTTGAATTGATTTTTGCTTAGATAAACTCTTAAAAATTTTGTCTCATTTTATCTTTTTATGCAGGGAACCTACTTATACTAAAGAATTTATCCGGAATTCAAATTTAACTGGGCGCCCTGTATTTTTATTTGCTGAATCTGGCAACCCTACTCCCGACGTCCATGAGAGGCATATAATATATGCTCCATGAATGTTTTTGAATTGATTAAGTGGCTGTACATGCAGAGTCTGGCATGTTTTGATGCTGTTGCCAATACAGAGTGAATGCTTTGCTTCGGTGGAAATTATTCCAGAGAAGCTTCAAGCTCTCTGCAGAGAAGCCTGCTATGACGCACAGTTGACCTAAATATGTTTCCCGGTCCCACTGCTTTTCTGTCTCTAACGGGGGTGGGGTGTCCTGCTGGCCTTCTATCTGTGAAGCAAGCAGGGGGGGCAGCCACGGGCTCATGACAACAGCAGTGCTCACGGGTAGCTAGAGGTGAGTGTGCCACGTGGCTGGAACTGACAATTTATGGCTCACTGTTGGTTAAACTCAGTCTGAAAATAAGTAGGTGAAGACCTCTGTCTCTGCACCTCTGGGCTGAGCTCCATCCCGGCTCCTAGTGTAGTGTGGACAAAGGGGAGTTGGGGGAGAGGCTTCAATCCCATTCAAGGTGGGTCCAAGAGGTTTTCACCTGCTAGGGTTGTACCCAGCATCGGACTCCTGTAACAGAGGAAGGTAGCTCCTGTGGCTGAGGAATACATTTATTTTCTGGTGTAGGAAGCAAATGAAGGATTTCTCTATTTCTCTGTTTTCAAAAGCTGCAGCCCTTTGTACTTCTTGAATGACAAATGAAGTAAAAATTGCTATGCTGAGCACCTCTGTGCACGTGACATTGAGAGCCTCCTCTGTTTTTATGTCACCCCCTGTGGTTCCTTGTGTAACAACAAGCCCCCCTATTCAACCCAAAGTGGTATTAACGTCTCCCTTCTCTGTGTTGCCCAAGTAATTATTAACTCACTTAACACATTCACCCCTGTAGTAGAGATCTTTAGAATTCAAGTCGTTTTCAGTGCATTCTCCAGTGCTACATCGTTCCTTAATTCTAATACTCATCGGGTCTTTGAATTGATATTTTACCAGGAACACTTAATCACTTTGCTACCTCAGTCATAAGAACAGATTTCAGCTTTGACTGATCATCTTCATCATAAAGCATGAAGAAAGTAGATATTTCTATTAAGCCTGCTGCTTCACCAAATGACACAAGTCTTATCCACTAATTTTTTTTTTTTCCCCAGCAACACTTTAGACCCTATGGCTCCATTATCCTGAAAAGTCAATGCCTATTCTGTTTCTGAACGTGTTATCTGGGGGCTGATTGTCTCTCCAGCCGGAAGGCTACCCCGTGCATGTGAATTACCTGGGCCACCTCACCTCAGTCACGTGTTTCTACTTCTTTGTGCCGAGTGCAATCATACGTGCCCACTGGTGTGACCCCAGTGCACACGCTGCGCTTGAGTCAATGTTAAGCTATTGTATTATGGTGGCTTGAGTAACAGATTTCTCTTTCTTCAGCTGTCATTTTTTCCGGTGGTTTTTCCAGAAACTGCTGATAACCAGCAAAGCCAGTCTCACCAGCAAGGTGTGTATTTGTCAGAGTCGCTTCTCCAGCAAGGAATCGCACCACTCTCCCATGACTCTGAAACTTCTGCTTTGATTGAAATGCATTTCTTTTCTCCTCTTTGTAGCTTAAGAGCACTTCACTAGCTTCTGAGTCCTGCCCCAAAGCCCTCTTATCACTGATGATGTGATAAATGTCATCGCGGCTACAGCTCAAAAGAGGATCTTTTTCAGAGAGCCTCAACTCAACACAATTATTTACCCCAGCGCTATTTTTCTCTGATCTAGAGACTCTTTGAAGTCAGTGGGATGCCTTCAGCCTGAGGAGAGGATGGCTAATCTAGTCCTAAAAAGAGGCTTCTCTGACAGGCAATTTCCTCTCTCTTCTTCCCCAAGGCTGTGCAGGCTGTCTGCAAGTGGTTACATGCTCTTGGCTGTTTTGATATAATTTAATTATATCTCTATTATATTTTTTGGCCGAATATTTTGGATATTTATGGTAGTGTTTCTGATAGCATTTGATGTAGGCTTTAGATATAGAACAAACAAAAAATAACTCCCCAAATTATTTAACTACATATCTTATTAAAAATGCACGTAAACCTAATTTAAAAATGGTTTTATTGAGGAATAATTGATAGGCAATAAACTACTCGTGTTTAAAGTGTACAATTTGGTATACTTTGACATGTGTATGTATTACTGAAACCATCATTGCAATCAAGATAATGAACATATCCATCACCTCCAATCGTTTCCATATGCCTCTTTGAAATCTCTCTTCCCATCTCCTTTCTTAGGCACTTCTACCATCCCCAGGCAATCACTGATCTATTAAAAAAATTTTTTTATTAAGACTTTATGTCTTTAGAGCAGTTTTTGGTTCACAGGAAAGTTGAGGGGCAGGGGCAGAGATTTCCCACATGTGCCCTGCCGCCAGAGACGCATAGCCTCTCCCACTATCCATATTCCCACAGAGTGGCGCATGTATTACAGGAACACACTATAATCACACAAAGTCCACAGTTTACATTAAGAGTCACCCTTGGTGTTATACACTGATCTACTTTTCATCACTATAATTTAGTTTGCATTTTCTAGAATTTTAAATATAATCATAAAGTACGTGCTTTTTGTCTGGCTTCTTTCACCAAGTGTAATTATTTTGAGGTTCACCCACGTAGTTGCATGTACTACTTTTTATTATATTTTATAGACTACATATGGATAGACCACAATTTGTTTATCCATTTACGTGTTGATGGGCAACACAGAAATACAAAAGATCATAAGAGACTACTATGAAATATTATATGCCAGCAAATTGGACAACCTAGAATAAACTGATAAATTTCTAGAAATGTATAATCTATCAACACTGAACCATGATGAAATAGAAAATCTGAACAGTCTGATTACTAGTAAGGAGATGGAACGGGTAATCAAAAACGTTCCAACAAGCAAAAGTCCAGGACCAGTGGCTTCACTGGTGAATTCCACCAATTATTCAAAAAAGAATTGGTACCAATTTTTCTCAAACTCGCTCAAAAAATAGAAGAGAACTCTTCCAAACTCATTTTACGAGGCCAGCATTACCCCGATACCAAAACCAGACAAGGATGCCACAGGAAAAGAAGAATTACAGGCTGACGTCCCTGATGAACATAGATACAAAATTCCTCAACAAAATATTAGCAAACCAAAATCAGCAATACATTCAAAGGATCATATACCATGATCAAATGGGATTTATTCCAGGAATGCAGGGATGGTTCAACATTTGCAAGTCAGTGTGATATACCACATAACAAAATAAAGGATAAAGAAATCATATGATCATCTCAATAGATGCAGAAAAAGCATTTGATAAATTTAACATACATTTATAATAAAACCTCTCAGCAAAGTGGGTATAAAGGGAGTGTTCCTCAACATAATAAAGGCTATATATGACAAGCCCACAGCCAATATCATACTCAACAGTGAAAAGCTGAAAGGATTTCTTTTAAGATCAGGAGCAAGACAAGGATTTCCACTCTCATCACTTTTATTCGACATAGTATTGGAAGTGCTAGCCACAGCAATTAGATAAGGAAAAGAAATAAAAGGAATCCAGATTGGAAAGGAAGAAGTAAAACTGTCACTATTTGCAGATGACATGATACTACATATATAAAATCCTGAAGACTCAATTAAAAAACTGTTAGAACTAATACATAAATTCAGTAAAGTTGCAGGATACAAAATCAATACACAAAAGTCTGTTGCATTTCTATACACTAATAATGACCTATCAGAAAGAGAAATTTAAAAAGAATCTCATTTACAATTGCATCAAAAGAATAAAATACCTAGGAATAAATTTAGCCAAGACCTGTATATCGAAAACTGTAAGATATTAATGAAAGAAACTGAAGAAGACACAAATAAATGGACAGATATTCCATTCTCTTGGATTGGAAGAATTTAACAAACATAACTCTGAAATATTACAGGTTTGGTCCAGACCACCACAAAGAAGCAACTATCAAAATAAAATGAGTCACATGAATTTTTTGATTTCTCAGTTCATATAAAAGTTATGTTTACGCTATACTATAGTGTAAAGTTATTATTTACACTATAGTATATACTATACTATGCTATACTTTATACTATACTATAAAGTTATTGTTTACACTATACTGTAGTCTATTAAGTGTGCAATAGCATTATGTATAAAAAACAATGTACATACCTTAATTAAAAGTACTTTTTTGCTAAAAAGTGCTAATCATCATCTGAGCCTTCAGCAAGTCATAACCTTTTGGCTAGTGGAGGGTCTTGCCTCGATGTTGATGGCTGCTGACTGGTCAGGGCGGTGGTTGCTGAAGGCTGGGGTAGCTGTGACAGTTCCTTAAAATAAACAACAGTGGAGTCTGCCACATCGATTGACTCTTCCTTTCACAAATGATTTCTCTGTAGCATGACATGCTGTTGGATAGCATTTTACCCACAGTAGAACTTCCTTCAAAACTGGAGTCAGTCTTCTCAAACCCTGCCACTGCTTTATCAGCTGAGTTTATGTCATTTTATAAATCCTTTGTTGTCATTTCAACAATCTTCACAGCATCTTCACCAGGAATAGATTCCATCTTAAGAAACTACTTTCTTTGCTCATCCCCAAGAAGCAACTCCTCATCCGTTCAAGTTTTATCATGAAACTGCAGCAATTCAATCACATCTTCAGGCTCCACTTCTAATTCTAGTTGTCTTTCTATTTCTACCACATCTCCCCCTACTTCCTCTACTGAAGTCTTGAACCCCTCAAAGTCATCCCTGAAGGTTGGAATCAACTTCTTTCAAACTCCTTTTTAACGCTGATATTTTGACCTCTTCCCATGAATCATGAATGTTCTTAATGGCAACTAGAATGGTGAATTCTTTCCAGAAAGTTTTCCATTTGCTTTGCCCGGATCTATCAGAGGAATCACCATCTATGGCAGCTATAGCCTTAGGAAATGTTTTTCTTAAATAATAAGACTTGAAAGGAGAAATTACTCCTTGATCCATGGGCCACAGAATGAACGTTGTGTTAGCAGGCATGAAAACAACATTAATCTCATTGTTCGTCTCCATCAGAGCTCTTGGATGACCAGGTGCATTGTCAATGAGCAATAATATTTTAAAAAGCATCTTTTTCTTGAGCAGCAGGTCTCAACAGTGGGCTTTAAATATTCAGTAAACCATGTTGTAAACAGAGGTGCTCTCTTTTCATCTTTCATAGTTTCTGTGGGTCAGGAACTTGGGAGTGGTTTGGCTAGGCAATGTGGCTTGTATTTCTCATGAGTTTCAGTTGGATTTTGGCTGACGAGCCAGTCATCTTAAGCCTCAAAGGGGGCTGGAAGATCTTCCAAAGTGGCTCCCTCACGTGTCTGGCAAACCGGTGCTTGCTATTGGTAAGAGGACTCAGTTTCCTCCATATGGGCCTCTTTACAGGGCTGCGTGAGTTTCCATGTCATGACATGGTGGCAGGCTTCCCCCAAAGCCAGCCATCCAAGAGATCAAGGTGGAAGCTGCAATGCCTTTTATGACCTAGCCTCAGAAGAAAAATAGGATGATAGGGCAAAAAAAACATGCTTTCTATTTTGTTTTGTCTTATTTTTCTCATCCCTTAAGACCGTATTTGGCTGAGATTGAGGGTCAGAACATGATGGAATTATTTTTCATGACCTAAAAAAAAATTATGAGAAAGTGGAGATAACCAGTTGTTGTGGGAATTGTTGAAGGGATCCCGATAGAAACAGAGATCTCTGTGTTCCAGTGAGGACGTATGGCCCACAACTAGATGATGGCCGGCCTGTCCGAGTCTATCCAGGACCCAAACAAGTTCTGGCACGTTGAGGACCGAAGCGCTGGTTCCTCCAGAGGCAACACCAGAAGCTAGAAGTTGATGCTGTTACTGGGAATGATGGTGGTGGTGTGGCTTCTCCAATGACTTTACAGTGGGGGGGGGGTGGGTGGGCAGAGGCAAGCGGGAGTGCAAGGCAAAGGGCAGATCTCGCATGATGCAGAGTGGAGACGTCCTCTGACAAACAGGTATGTGAGCACGCAGAGGAAGACTTTGGGGGCGTCTAGAGACACCTGGGGATGATCGGAAGGGCGTTCACCTGGCAGTCAAGCCCATGGTGTCTCCTGCTATCACAACGTGAGTGCAAAGGACAGTGTGATCTCATTTGTGGATGATGATTATTGATACATTTGCTATATATATCGCATATCATGTACATATGTCACGACCAGCATCTTCTAAGCATCAGCCAAGGAGAGTATCTAGTGTTTTGTTCCTCCACAAGAACACCCACAGCAAGCAGTCCAGCAAATTGTGATGGAACTAAATGGTGCTGAAGCATTGTTCTATCTGTTATTAGAAGACCCTGTTTTAGTTTCCATACTTTCAAAAAAGGCCAAAAAAATATCTTAATGTTTTTAACAGCTCACACAGGGTTCTTAAGTTGAAAACTACATCTGTTCAAAGTTTAGGCAATCTGTGAAATTTTATTTTTATAAACCATTTTCAAAATTAGAACACCAAGAGCATCCGGACACCACAAAGCTGCCCATTGGTTTCTGACCATTTCTCAGTTTATAGAGTAGCAAGTGGAACTGTTTTCTCCACCTCAAATGACATTAGAAAGGAAATGTGCTTGGGCTGGAATTGTAGTTGGAGATGGAATTCTTGCCATGAACTAATAAGCAACTGGAAACAAGGGTGATTAGAATGGAAATGACACAGCAGAGGCCTCCAGCCGCATCACTCTGCATTTACACATCTCAGGGTAAGAAGCTAATTCCCCTGAATGAGTCCCTCTCAGCCAGGCGCTCCTGCGATTTCATCGTCCAGTTGAGGTCCCAAAAGGCAGAGTCATAAAGCAGCCAGGGCTGCTCCCTCTTCCAAGAGTTGCATTTTTGGTTATGGAGATTATGGCAAACTTGTGGGAGTTTTGGTGAAAAGTACGTAGAGGAAATAAGAAGAAGACCAAACTAAAAGTTAGTTTTGAGAAGTTTGGTGGGAAATTGCTGAATTTTAAAGTAATGTTGTCTTCACCTCGCATATTTTGTTCACGAAACTTTCAAATGGTAAGAGACTGCACCCGTCAGTGATTTGCTACTTCCCTTTCTTTTTCGGTGTCTATGTTTGGTATGAAAATTCTATGCTTTACCTCCATATTGTTTAAGCATTTTACAGACAAAGTGTGATTCTGTTGTTTTTTTGTTAAATGAACAGCTAAAAAACATGGATACTTAAAATTCTCAGACCATTGGGGTAGGAATTAAGGGAGCAAGTGAGGGTCAAGCCGTGGGGAACACATGTGTGTTTCACGTTTTCCCATCTCCTCTCCCTAGGTCCTTGGCAGATGGAATAGTTTTACTTTTCCTTATTTTCCTCACGTGCAAAACAAGCGGTAGAAAAAGAGGCATCATTGAAGGTTAGTATGAGTGCTGTACAGGCAGAAACTTATCTCTAGTGGGGAATGTCCTTGGGTGAGGTGACATTCTGTTACAAAGGAGAGGCTTGATTTAATTAAAAGGTCCAATGCTCTTGGTTTAGGATATGGGGCAAGCTCTATGCATTTCCGCCTGGCACACGGTGGGCACTTGATAAATATTTATTGAAGAATTTCTGCAGCCTGAGCCTTCTTTGTGGCTAGAGATGACATTTATCTTCATAACCGGCAATGGACTCATCAAATCTCAATGATTTATTGAACCATTATTGTCACATAATAAAGTTATGATTGATTTTTAGGGAGGCTAACAGGAAAAATGATGAAATATTATTTATGGAAGATGCTTGAATTTTTAAATAAAAAGTTCAATATGGAGATTCCTCAAAAAATTAAAAATAAAACTACAGTAGGATCCAGCTTATCCCTCTTCTGGGTATTTTTCCGAAGAATATGAAAACACTAATTCGAAAAAATATATGCACCCTTATGTTCATTGCAGCATTATTTACAATAGCCAAGATACAGAACAAGGTAAGTGCCTATCAACAGATGAATGGATAAAAGAGATATGGTATATATACACAATGGAATATTACTTAGCCATAAAAAGATGAAATTTTGCCCTTTGTCACATGGATGGACCTTAAAGTTATTATGCTAAGTGAAACAAGACAGACAAAGATGGACAAACACTGTGTGATTTTACTCATATGTGGAACGTACAAAACAAACAGACATACAAAAAACAAAATAAATGAACAAGCCAAACCAAAGAAAAACAAACACGTAGACTCAGAGAACAGGGTAGTGGTTACAGAGGGGAAATGGGGGCAAAATGAGTAAAGGGGACCAACTGCATGGTGATTGATGGAAACTAAATCTTTGGTGGTGGGCACTGTAGTGAATACAAAAGTAGAAATATAATGCTGTACACACGAAACTTATATAATGTTATAAATCAGTTTTACCTCAATAAAAAATAAATTTAAAAAGTTCCATCTAAATAGGAGATATTATATTTTAAAATATGGCCGGGAGGGGAGAGAAACACATGATAGCAGTAGGTGAATCATCTTTAGTTCTTGCCACGAGTACTGGACAGACTTATTGCCCTTTTGGTTACACTGTGAGGAAGAATTTGAAATAGTTATTGTTTTGAGAGGAATTGCATCTGCACAGAAGTCCTAGCCATTTATGAAAGCTGTCTTTTGGGAAGAATTCATTATTTTCTGCTCTTTGAGGGAAAGCCCATGATAGGCCACCGTGTCCCCAAACTCAAGGACAGTTTCAAACGAAGCCTCTGAATCCTGCAGCTTTCAGAGAAGTTGGACGAAGTGCTGGCTGCTGTTGGCGGCCAAGGTAGTGGTGCTGCAGCTCTATTTGCTGGGCAGCTTCGTGAGAATCAACTGATTTACAGTCACGAGGGGGGAAAGGTCACTTTGTGGGAGAGTCGATTTCCCATTCATCACCACACTTGATTGCCTTCTTGGCGATTTCATTTTCTGACATCAAACTAGTCCTTTTGGTTTTGTTCATGCTTTCCCTCAACTGATATATTTTTCTGAGATAAACAAGGGACATATCTGCATATGTCAGATATTATTTTCTGTTGCATCTACTCCAGGCAGGGTAGCCGACACCACGTTGCACAGAGAGGATCACTCGCTGATTGACTTGGGGTGGTCTGGCTTCGACCGGGAAGCCCTCCTCCCCCCCCCCTCCTCCTCCCCCCTCCCCTTCCTCCTCCCCCCTCCCCCTCCCCCTCCCCCCCTCCTCCCTCACCTCCTCCTTCTCCTCCTCCATTCCTTCTTCTACCCCCACCAGCTCCGAGGGTCTGAGATGATCTATGGGGTCAGCAGGGCTGGATGTCCCCAGGGATGTGACACTGGGAGAAAGGCATCTTGGGACATACATTAGGAAGTCATTTCACAGCTGACAGAGGCAAAGCAACTCTTGTCCCTCAGACCTCAGATTGCACCTTTGTGCCCACGAAGCACAATAACCGTAGGAAATCTTCAAAAGTCACCGTATTCTGCTAAGAAGCCCTAAGTAAATATATAAAGTCAAAATATCTGTATCGTGCATGTGGATCACAGTGTAGCCTATAGGATCCTTAAATATCATTTGTTAATATGGAACATATATCACTATATATATGAAATTATGCTGTATATTATTCAGGAGACCTGCTTTCTCTTCTGTTAAATCATAATGCCAACCATACCGTTATAATCTCTGTACAAACGTTTATAAGTAAACTAGGTAAGATACAGATCTCATTCCATAGTGAGTCTGATGGTTTTTACTTAACTCTTCTCACCCTCATGATGTTCTGATTGTCAAATACAGATTGTGGGGCTGCGTGGATTTACTGTCACAGTTGGCACTGTTTGTTATGAGAAGTTAAGATTTGTGCTTAACTTGTTCAGCATTTATACTTCCAGGGCCTAGCACAGTGCCAGGCATGGGATTTTTTTTTTTTTTTTTTAAATGAAAATTGATTAGTAAAGAAAATCTGGCAAAATCTGGTTTTTGTGGGCTCTCAGAATTCTGGACGGGAAGTCCATGCACGTCTCCCAGGTCTGGCTCTCCCCGAGCCTGTGTGCAGGCTTATGACCTTATGACCCAGCTTATCTAAATCCAGCCTCAGCATCTCTCCCTTCCTCTCATCCCTGTATCTGTACCTTTGTGTCTCAGATGTGGCGACGAAAACTTTGCAGTCACATCTGACCTCTCTATTCTTGCGCAGGGTGGCAAATCAATGAAAATCTCCCAGGAAGTTTTCTTTACAGATGCTTCTTGCATTCAAAATGTTACTTTCTTTAGTCTTTCTCTCCTTTAATATTTACCTGTTGGTTGATCTTTCCTTTTACCCCCTCTATTTTTACCCTGGCACTTCCTGTTCAAAACCCCCGAGGGCTTCCCTGCAGTGGGTAAGGGAAAGGTATGCACCTTGGTCTGCATTCTGGCTCCACTGCACCATCCCAGTTTAACTGCGGCAGCCCAAACGCAGTCCTTTGTCACTCTCTGTGCTCGCTCATTCCTACCTGGCCCTTTGCTCCTGCTGGGGCTCCCCCAGGACTCCCAGCCACGCCAGTTTGTTGCGAGCATTGGACAGACACAGTCCCAGCTCTGCTTGCGGGACGTTTCATCTCCATCCCCTTTAACAATCCATTATTGTGGGGATTTGACTTTGGCTTTATAGCTCTTGTCCTGAAATTTGGACAGTGGTTGCCATGACATGCAAGATGAAATTTAAAAAAGAACAGTTATCGATCTTACGTCAATGGCAAAACACAGAAGGATACAATCCCCCAGTTTGGGCATCCCTTACAGACTCAGGGTGAGGGTCGGGTCCTGCTTTGTCTCCTGTGCAGCCGAGTAAGCCTCTATGTCACCAGTCTCAGGTCCAATGGCATGATTGCCCCAAACACACTGGCATTCACAGGGAAGTCTGAGGTGCCCGAAATGGCTTCTGCAGAGCGCGTGGCTCATGACACAGCCTGTCGCAGTGAAGGGTCTCCTCGGAGGGTCTCCACCGAGGGTCTCCCCCCTCTGCCACTCAGCCACTTGGCTGTTCACGCCTCCTTGTAAAGGACAGTCAGTGCCATCCCAAGGAGGGGATGTCTGTCACCTCGGCCCTGGGGACTTTCTGGTCCCCCTGCAGCACTAGGGGTGGGCAGCCCTTCCCTCAGGGACTGGCCATTTGCTCCTGGTGAGAAGGTATCACAGCTGTGCCCGGTGTACTGACATTGGACCCCGAGCTAACATGGTAAAACATTTGGTTTTACTCATGACATGTGGACACTCTGATTCCCTGATGAAGCTGAATTGTAGGGCACAATGTCCCAGAACTTTGCATTTTGTGGGAATTGACATAGAGAGGCTAATTTTTATTCTTGCCAAATAAGGGCATTAATAAAAATCTACCATCTCCTATACTGTCATAAGAGGAAAAAAAAAAAGCCTAAGATTGCTGCATAAAAAGGTGTTATTAAATGGAATAGATTTAGCTTTGTGATTCTCATTTTTCTCAGTTCACTGAGGCTAGGTGAAAAGTGGGTCAGGAACTGGTCCACCGGTTCTGAGTTTGGGAACCACGATTCTGTGAACCATGTTCATCTAACTGAAGTATCCTTGAAGGTCCTCTTTCAGTTCAGCAGCTAATGTACCCCATCCCCTCCTCTTCCCGCTACCACACGCATCTTTACAACACATTTGAACAACTATTCGTATTTGCTGTCTTGGATTGTCCTCTAATGGTTTCGTGTGTGGATATCTTGTCTCTTCCAGCCAGACTGTAATGCTACGTAGATAGAAGGCACTGACTAGCTAATTATTTGAACTTATTTCTATGATACATGCTGGTTTGCTATTTAGAGGACTGCAGGCTATTCACGTGTGTGTGTGTGTGTGTGTGTGTGTGTGTGTGTGTGTGTGGTGTGTGTTGTGAAAGTCAGCTGGAGTCCTCTATTTTCATCGGTACATAAAAGAAGGGTGCACATTTCTGAAGAATTAAATGAGCTTTGTGATAAGAAAATAAGCCTGTGGAGTTTTCTCCATCTTTCTCTCCGTTTCCTGCAAGGCTGGAAGGATGAACTCCCTATTGTGTGGACCTGGCCCTGCATTTGAGCATCTGTAAAGTCTCCTCATTTTGATGATTCAGTGATAATGCAGGGTGTAGCAGGTAGTTGAGATTCTCCCACAAAATATCAGAATTGTTTTTGATTTTAATATGTCTTTTTATTTAAAAAAATCATAAAATGTTTCTTAGAGTGACAGCTGAGCCTCAATATTTATGACTTTCTGATTGCTCTAGCAGTTTAGAAAAAAAATAAAAAGGAGCCCTCAAGTAAAATTTAAGTGGAAAAGATTAAAATTCAGAATTATGGACTTTTTTTCATTTGAATAAATCCTCACTCTTTGCTGGAAATTTTATGTGCCAGCCCATTTCCCTATAGTTGACAGTCTTTGAAGAAGGACTTAATTTCTTTCTTTGAAGTATATGAACAGAGTTATTTTTTGAAGATCCGCACAACTGCCTCCCACCCCCCAGCTTCTAGACTCTACTTTTGGCTGCAAACCAAGCACACACACCACCCATCTTGCAAATAAAAGATTCAGTTTGGGACACAAGCGTGGAGTGTATGAGTGAGTGAAATGGACAAATGATGGAACATCATTATCTTCGGGATATTTTAAACTGCTGCTACTTATGATATCCACACAGCTGATTTATGGTATGTGCTCAGAACTGTTCAGTCATATCCCTTTTTGGGAGTTCATGAGTTTTCAGATTCAGATGCATTAAGTCTTATGCCTAAATTAAATCATATTTCCTTACCCCCAATGCAGCTCTTTAATCACTTTGTGATTTTGTGATTGGTTTCTTTTCTTCAAATAATATGTTTCTCTAACAACTTAATGGAGTATGTTATTGATGTCTGATTAATCTTTTGAGGAGGGAGGAATAATGTGACTACCTCCCTTCAAGCTGTATGTAATGTAACTTCATTGCTATTAACTCAAACTGCTGTAAGAGAGATTATGGTGTGCCTAAGAAAACGGACATCATTGACAAATAATCTCAGAAAGGGAATAAGGCAGAATCCTCCTTCCCCAAAAAGGACTCACTATAAATGAGAATTTTATTATACTTCATTAAAATGTTTACGTTTTAGTAAGACCTTAGACCTGCGGCATTTTCTTGTCTTAGTTTTTCCTGACTCGTTAATTCTTTCCACACGTCTTGGTGAGTGACACAGACCCTTGTTCTAGATGCTGGGAGAATAGTAGCAAATAATTCCGAGAAAAACTCTGCCTTTGTGGGATTGATACTCTCATGAATCCGGATGAACTAGTTTATATTTTTTTAAAAGCTTGTTGTGTGAGCTTACTGAACTTTATATAAAAGACTTGATTATATATTGCAGCCTTATTAGTAAAAGAACAAACGTGAATCATTTGGGATTAGATTCTTAGGGGAACATGGTGCAGAGGGTGGTGGTGAAACACCCTTTTTCTAGACCTGGGGTCTTAGCAGTAGCAGGTACAGATTGTGGTGCCTGAAATTGACCGAGCGACGAGAAAAGGGACACGGAAAACGGGAATTGTCAGGATTGTTTCCAGAAGGTATCATGACCACGTTCTCCCAAACATTGTAAAAGGCAGAAGAGAAAAGCATCCTTGCGTCTGGTCTAAGATAAAGGTTTTACTCAAAACAATATCTAAAAAAAAAAATCTTGGACTTGACCCGTTTTGGAATTTTGAGGATGGGGTAAAATTTTAGGCAGAGCTGGCCCTGGTTACGAATGAGAGGAAGGCAGAGTCTGGGAGACACCTCTCCCCATCCCGTTTACCCTGTTCTCCCTCTGCCTTATCGTGTTACACTCCCTGTGAGGGGTCCATTCTGAAGACCTGTTATTAAATTCCAACTTTGCTATTTGTCACTCGTGTACGTGAAAGAGCCACCTTGCTAAGCCTCAGTTTTTTCATCTACAAAATAAAGATAAGAATATTAAGCTCCGAAAGTATAGATGAAGACTAAATATAATACGCAAAGATAATAATATATAAATATAATGTATGTGCAAATGCTTCGATACAATTAATAACAAGACTTAGCATCATAACTAATACTTCCTTAAGGAATGGAAATAAAACTCTGAGAAACACAGGAACCTCTACATTAAAAGGCTGCCAAATGGAATGGCCAAGCTGTGGATTTGTATGTTGATCAGACAGTGCCTTAGATTAAACCACGTGTGAGGCTTCACATTTTGCACACGGAAAACCATTTCAAACCCCACTTATTATGATCCCTGGTTACTCACTCTTGCCAGACTGGTCCCAGATGGAACTTTATAAGGGACGTACTTCCTGTAGATATGACCAACTCTAGAACATGGAACGTCAAACATTTCTCCTCCGCACATCCAAACCTAAAGAGGGGAAATTAAAAGTATAATAAAAGAGAACAGTACCGTTCATACCAAAAAACCCAAATTATTAGTAAGATTCATACAAAATCTTAAAATCTCTTAAAGTCTCTAAGTCAATAATTTCTGTTTATTATCAATGGCTAACCAAGGGAAAAAAAAAAACACCACATTTAAAAAAACCTAGATTCATAGGAATATAGAACCAAAATATTAGTTCAGTAAATCTAATTTCCATAGATAACATGTTGACATATTTTTTATTCTAGTAGAATTTTAACACAACTATTGTAATAAACTGGCATTTAATGCTTAGACATCTTATTTATATAGATATTTGTTTTGACAATCTTGTGAAATCATTAGAAGAAATAACATTGGAATTTGTGTCAGTTAAAAAATTTAAAGTATAAAAATGGAATTTCTAAAATAGGTGAATGAATTAAGCCACATAGGTATATCCATAATTTATCTAGATTCTGAAACTTTCAGTAGAGCTCACCTTAAGAATCAGAGTTGCATTCTAATTTCTCCCCACTCCCAATCTTTTCTTAGGTACAGAAAATAATTGGTTAGTGATGTGGACTCAAGAGATGTTAAACTCAGGGTATCTGTTAAGATGCTGTACTTATATGTAGTAACAAAAATTAATTGGTTATATTTTACCATGACTACCCACTCAAACCATTAATCATGATTTTATACAACAGGCTGCTTACTGTAAATGGACTAATTATCAAAACATAAATGCAGGCTTCATATATGCTAGATTTTTAGCTATTTTCATTGCAAGAAAATGATTTAAAAAGAGAGTTAGATACTGTAATGGTTAGTTTTATGTGTCAAAGGCTGCACCAGAGTGTCCAGATAGTTGGTCAAACATTACTCTGGATGTTTCCATGAGGGTGTTTTTTGGATGAGATTAACATTTAAATTGGTGGATTTTGAGTAAAGCAGTTTCTCTCCATGATGTGGGTGGACTTATCCAATCAGTTAAAGGCCCTTGGAGAACAAAGACTGACCTGCCTTCAAGCAACAAGGAATTCTGCCAGCAGACTGCCTGCCTTCGAACTTGAAAGGCAACTCTTCCCTGCATCTTCAGCCTGCTGGGCTACCTTGCAGATTTTGGATTTACCAAGCCTCCTCAATCCCATGAGCCAATTCCCTTAAATAAATCTCTCTCCATATATGTACCCTGTTGGTTCTGTTTCTCTGGAGAACCCTGACTGATGCAGATACACAGCTTCTTTTAAAGTGAAATATTGGAAGAGAGAAAGAGAAATGTTTATGTCTTAACTTACATTTGCTTCCAACTTCTTTCACTAAGAGGAATGGCACCCTAAGTAAGACTGGTGAACAAACAGTGATGAATGGAATTCCAAGGGGATGGCAAATGGATTATGAAAACGATACTCAGTTGCTCTATCTCCTGAGACTTCAGGACTACTCATGGTATCAATTTCAACTTGGCTTTAGATCAAGTCATCAGAACTATGCATAGATCATGTAAAGCTGGGAGGGGCAGAGAACATTCTAAACTACAGTACCTACATCTGGAAAGATCCCGAGAGGCTGGAGCTATATAAGATTAAACATAAAAAGGGTAAATGGAAGGACCTGTCCCCAGACCTGCAAAAATCAACTCTTCCAGAGCAGGAGAAGGTAGAAAAAGACTGAGTAGCACAAAACACATCACCAGCAAAATATGGAGAGTTTAGGGATTAAAGGTCTTGATCTATCTACCTGAAGTCTTATGCTAATTTCTGAGAAAATGCTTTATATTCCCTTGTAAAGAGAATTACCAACATGGGGAAGGGATGCAAACTGTGTCTTAGAAAAAAAACAGTTGGAAGAATGGAGATTCGTAGTCTTGATAAGATAAAATTCAGAGAAGTGCTTTTCGAATATCTGAAGAACCTAACATTTGGTAGTGATGTTCGTAGAACCCCAAGGAGCTAGGACTAGGATTAATAGGATAGAGCTATAAAGAGACAGATTGCAACTCAGTGGAAGGAGGAAATTTGTAATAGGCAGCTCGGTTAAAGATGAAATGGGCTTCCTGTATTGCTAGGTGTGTTGAAATCCACAGTCGATGACGTTTTGTAGACAAGCATGTAACTCTGGTGGACAGTTGATCTAGCTGATATTTTAGGTAATTCTAATAATAAGAGTTAGCATTTATGAATGCTTACTGTGCTCTTTTTCATTTAATGCCCACAACTCAATGACAGACTTTACTATTTCCCCAGTTATATAGGTGGGAACATGGCAGCCTACAGGCTAACTTGCCCAAAGCTGCAGAATTGGCCACATCCAGAACAGAGATATGCGTCCTAGTGGTCTAACTCCAGTGCCCACCTACTAAGTCAATAGTTTATCTACAGAGTCAGCAAACTTTGTCGTAAAGGGCCAGATAGTAAATACTTTAGGCTTTGTGGGTTATATGGTCTTGCAACTATGAAACTTTGCTAAGAAGAGACATGACTGTATTTCAGTAAAACTTTGTTGACATAGACAGGCAGTGGGTCATAGTTCGCTGGTCCCTGTTCTATAAGATACACAATCCTTTCAAACACTGAAATTCAGGGATTCTAAGATAATACATATGGGAGGTTGCATTTTCCCAACTTAGACACCACAATATCTCCCATTGCACATGCCCCTCTACAATGTGACCTTGGTACCCCCCACTGAGATGTGGGACTATGTCCCCTGTCCTTGAATTTGGGTGTGCTTGTGAATTCTTAGACGTGTAGAGGACAGCAGAAGTGACTGAGGTCATGAAAGGCAACATAGCTTCTGCCTGTCCGCTGGGGCACTCGTTTTTGCAAATTTGAGCTGCCATGTAAGAAATCTGACATTGAGACCCCACTGTAGAAAGTTTGGGCCACATGAAAGGTCACGTGTAGGCACTTGGGTCGACAGCCTCAGCTGTTTTCACCAACACCCAACATCAACTGCTGGGCATGTAGATGAAGATTCCTCTAAATGATTTCAGCCCCTAGCTGTGACCCCAGATACCATGCAGCAGAAATGAGCTCTCTCCTTCGTACCTTTTCTGAATTTGGGACCCATAGAATCCATGAATTTGATACAGTGCTTGTTTTATGCTGTAGATTTTGGGGTGCTTTGTCAGGCAGTAATAACTGGACTGCATACTTCCAAATCCATGGTAGAGGTGAACTCTAACACGTGATGAAAATTTACAGGTCACCCACAGATTTTATCTCATCCTATTGTGGGAGATAACAGTTCAGGACATACCAATTTCCATGCTCACTTCTTCCTGGGCTCACTTCTTCTTTCCATGCTCACTTCTTCTTGGGCTCACTGCCAGGCTATAATCCCCAGCTCCTTGGTATTCAGAAGAGGCTGTATGCTTATTTCTTGCCAGTGGAATGTGGACAGAAGTGATGTGCATCACCTCTGGGCTCAAGTCAGTAAGCGGGGACTTCCTTTCTCCCCTTCATGAGTCTCTTTTCCCTCAGAGCCTGATGAATTGCAGAAGATCCAGAGGAGGCCTCTGAGCCCCTAGAAGGTGGTGGAGTCACTAGGCAGATGGGGCCTGAGTGTCTGGAAACCGGGGTGGAGCAGAGCACACAGCTTCCTTCTCTCCCAGGGCTGAAGTGTAGCAGCTGAATGACTGATGCTAAGTTACCAAGATTTGGAGATTATTACAGCAGTTGGTCCACTCTAAGAACCCTGTTTTGTTTGGTTCTATTTTCAGTCTCTTCTGACATTTTAAATCAAATACAGTGAATTTTTTAAGTACAATTTTAATTTTATCAAAAACTTTATGAAAAATTGAATCAAACAGCCTGAATATTTGTGAGATTATTTCCTTTTATTAATTGTGCATTTTATTTTATTTTTTTTTAATTTATAAATTTATTTATTTATTTATTTTTGTCTGCGTTGGGTCTTCATTGCTGTGCGCGGGGTTTCTCTAGTTGCGGCGCACGGGGGCTACTCTTGGTTGAGGTGCGCGGCCTTCTCATGGCGGTGGCTTCTCTTGTGGAGCACGGGCTCTAGGCGCACGGGCTTCAGTAGTTGTGGCTCGCGGGCTCAGTAGTTGTGGCACGCGGGCTCAGTAATTGTGTCTCACGGGCTTAGTTGCTCTGTGACATGTGGGATCTTCCCGGACCAGGGCTCGAACCTGTGACCCCTGCATTGGCAGGCGGATTCCCAACCACCGCGCCACCAGGGAAGTCCCAGTTGTGCATTTTAAAGAGAGACAATTTGAAAGTAATTAGACAATAGATGCAGGGGTGGGAAACCAGAGGGCAGAGAATGTTCAGGAGTCCTGTGTGTAATCAAATGTCAGAGGTAGGCAAGTGTCAAGGCAGAGAAGCCTTCCTACCATCTGCAGCTGGGAGAGAGTGATTGGTTGGCCCAGGTGTTTATTTTTCATGAAAAGGGGACCGCATTTCTCTCATCATTTGGTGAGGTGGCCAATCCCTCTTGCGGGACAAGAGGATGGTGACAAAGGACAGCCATAACAGAAAGTTAAATAAATCCTCGTTGCCTTCCTTTCCAAGGTAGGGCAAAAAAATAACCAAACAGACACACAAAAATGAAATTCTAATTCTCTTTGGAGGGTCACTGTAATACAGTTTTTAAAGATCTTTCTATGGGTGTGTAACAAATTACCACGAACTTGGTGGCTTCAAACATCACACATTTATTTATGATCTCCTGTTTCTGTGGGTCAGAGGTCATGTGGGCTCCGTGGGGTCCCCTGCCTGGCGTCTCACGAGGCTGAAATCCAGGTGGTGGCTGGACTGAGCGCTTATCTGGAGCCTCCGGGGAAGAACCTGCCTTCAGGCTCATTTAGTTCCTGACAGCTGTAGGACCAGGGCCCGTTTCCTTGCTGGGGATGCCCAGGGCTGCTCCCAGACCCATTCTCAGTTCCTTTTTCCAGGAACTCTCCATCTTAGCCATGGCTAACCGCTCTCACATAGAACCCTTCTCAGGCTTTAAATCTCCCTGACTTCTTGTGCTCCCTGCTGGGGAAAACTTCCTGCTTTAGAGGGGCTCCTATGTTGTAAAGCAACTATACTCCAATACAAATTAAAAAAAAAAAAAAAAAAAGCATGGTCTAGCTTGGCTGGGAAAAAAAAAAAGACCTTACTGAGTTGTGAGAATTAACTGAGCAAAATAGATTTAAAGGCAGTAGTATAGTTTCTGTAAGAGTATTCACTCAATAAATATTAATTTATTGAGTCTCAATCAATCAATCAATAAAGGGGCTCCTGTGATTAGTTTAGGCCCATCAGGGCCATCGTCCTAGCTTAGCGTGAACTGACTAGAAATTACATTTGCCATGACTTTTTTGCCCTGGAATATAACATAAGTATAGGAGGAAACCAGGGAAGAGCGGCAGCTTAGAATTCTGCCCACCGCCATCGCCAATGAAACAAATGTTATGCCTTCTATCAGTAACCTACTCTGAATTCTTAAAATTCTCCCTCTCAGAAATTTTTCTTTATAGCTAAGTCCAATTCAGAAAATGTCTATCCAGATTTTTTTTTAAATGCTAACATCAGTGTTAAAAAGGAATCCTAGAATTTATTTTTTTTCTCCATATTGCCACTGTGATCACTTAGAAACATGAATCTGAGTCTATCATGCTTCCATTTAAAATCCTTCGGTGGTTTTCTATTGCTGCCAGGGTAGCGTTACAACTCCTGCATAACGATTCCGAAGCCTTGCATTATCTCGTCTTTGCTTAATTGTCCCTCAATCACTCTCTCCTTTCTTGCCCTCCTCTTCCTCCCCCATCTGGTCTATTTTTGATTCTCTAGAAAGGACCAAGTTCCCCTCCTCAGGGCTTGCTGCTGTAAATTTTTCTCTCTAAAGAAATTCTCCCCTTTGTCTTTCCTACCCCTTGACTGTTTCCTATTTATTTTCCAGATTTCACCTAGATTTGTTAGGACTCCTGTTTTATACTCTCTTTCCATCCCGTACTTCTCTTTTCAGGTAATTCATGAATCAAGTCGACGAATAGGGTAGTGAGCACTTACTGTATGCCAGGCATCATTCACTGTTGGAGATTCAAAGTTCTGAACGCATGGAACTTTCTTTCAAGTAGAGACAGTGCTTATGACAACTGGAATCAAGTGACTTATTTGCATGTGTGTAATGATTTGCTTCATGTTTAGATAGTAAATACTTGTTGAATATGATCATCTCATTCAATTATGCTTATACTCCTACTTAGGTAGGGGCCCTAAGACCCTCCCCATTTAGTCCTGCTTCTTATGACCTCAGGGCCAACTTGCTTTCACCATAAACTTGATTGTCTCTACTTTCAGAGTTTTTTTTTTTTAACATCTTTATTGGAGTATAATTGCTTTACAATGGTGTGTTAGTTTCTGCTGTATAACAAAGTGAATCAGCTATACGTATACATATATCCCCATATCCCCTCCCTCTTGTGTCTCCCTCCCACCCTCCCTATCCCACCCCTCTAGGTGGACACAAAGCACCGAACTTATCTCCCTGTGCTATGCGGTTGCTTCCCACTAGCTATCGGTTTTACATTTGGTAGTGTATATATGTCCATGTCACTCTCTCACTTCATCCCAGCTTACCCTTTCCCCTTCCTGTGTCCTCAAGTCCATTCTCTATGTCTGCATCTTTATTCCTGTCCTGCCCCTAGGTTCTTCAGAACCATTTTTTTTTTTTTTAAGATTCCATATATATGTGTTAGCATATGGTATTTGTTTTTCTCTTTCTGACTTACTTCACTCTGTATGACAGACTCTATGTCCATCCACCTCACTACAAGTAACTCAATTTCATTTCTTTTTATGGCTGAGTAATATTCCATTGTATATATGTGCCACATCTTCTTTATCCATTCATCTGTCGATGGACCCTTAGGTTGCTTCCATGTCCTGGCTGTTGTAAATAGAGCTGCAATGAACATTATGGTACATGACTCTTTTTGAATTATGGTTTTCTCAGGGTTATATGCCCAGTAGTGGGATTGCTGGGTCATATGGTAGTTCTATTTTTAGTTTTTTAAGGAACCTCCAAACTGTTCTCCATAGTGGCTGTATCAATTTACATTCCCACCAACAGTGCAAGAGGGTTCCCTTTTCTCCACACCCTCTCCAGCATTTATTGTTTGTAGACTTTTTGATGATGGCCATTCTGACCAGTGAGGTGATACCTCACTGTAGTTTTGATTTGCATTTCTCTAATGATTAGTGATGTTGAGCATCCTTTCATGTGTTTGTTGGCAATCTGTATATCTTCTTTGGAGAAATGTCTATTTAGGTCTTCTCCCCATTTTTGGATTGGGTTGTTTGTTTTTTTGATATTGAGCTGCATGAGCTGCTTGTATATTTTGGAGATTAATCCTTTGTCAGTTGCTTCATTTGCAAATATTTTCTCCCATTCTGAGGGTTGTCTTGTTTATGGTTTCTTTTGCTGTGCAAAAGCTTTTATGTTTCATTAGGTCCCAATTTGTTTATTTTTGTTTTTATTTCCATTTTTCTAGGAGGTGGGTCATAACGGATCTTGCTGTGATTTATGTCGTAGAGTGTTCTGCCTCTATTTTCCTCTAAGAGTTTTATAGTGTCTGGACTTAGATTTAGGTCTTTAATCCATTTTGAGTTTATTTTTGTGTATGGTGTTAGGGAGTGTTCTAATTTCATTCTTGTACATGTAGCTGTCCAGTTTTTCCAGCGCCACTTATCGAAGAGGCTGTCTTTTCTCCGTTGTATATTCTTGCCTCCTTTATCAAAGATAAGTAGAGTTGTTTTGCTTTTTTATACCATGGATATCACCACATACTTCTTTTATTTTTTTCAATCTTCAATAGCAATGCCTGTTTCAGTAGAGGGATGCATATCCTGACACACTAGGGAGGTATGTTTGGGTAACAGAGTGGGTATATGGTTCTTTAGGAAAGCACAACTGTTGTGGCATTTCTCAAATCCTATATTTGTTCTGAAAGATGTGGTTTATATTTTTAAAAGACATTTCCTGGTAGCATGATGTGATGATATTCTTTAAAAATATTGTGGCATTTGTCATACTTAAGTATCTAATTCTTGGAGAAACGTTTTAGATTTAGAAATAACATGTCTTCTTTTGACAACATAAATATTTTAAAGCAGTGTTATTTTACCCATGAATGAGCACAGTGTGTTTTTTCCATCATGTAGTTCAAATTGAATGAATAATTGAATGCTTGCCTTATTTTTTAATCACTTTTCAATGTCAGCCACAAACTGGAGTTTCGGCACAGAGAATGTTAAATTGAATGGAATCATACAATTACACCAGTCATATGGAATATGAATTAGTTTCAATAAGAAATTGGTTGTCAGGAGGTTAATAAGGGAACATTATCAAGTATAACATGAAGCATAATATACTACATGGAAATGGTGACGTAAATTTAAGGGAAAAAATTGTATTAGTGCATTCAGTTCCAAAGCCTGCTCTCCTCCTAATCTCCCCTCCTCCTCTTCTGCCCCTCCCTCCCTCTGCTGTAGCAGTTCTGGCCTCTTTTCTGTTCCTCTGGCATGCCAGACACCCTTCCATCTTAGGGGGTTTGTGCCGGCGGGTCCCTCTGTCTGGAATTCTCTCCCCAAACTCCCCATGGCTAGCTCCTCATCTCTTTCAAGTCTTAGCTCCAAATCCTCTGGCCCCAAACACCCTCTCACCGCACACTGTCAGCCCTCCTCACCCCACTCTGTTTCTGTTCTACGGCACTTAGCACCTTCTCACTCACTTATTCATTATGCTACTTTCTTTATTTTTTTAAACTTTTAATTTTATTGATATATTGGAGTGTAGTTGATTAACAATATTGTGTTAATTTCAGTTGTATGACAAGTGATTCATTATGTTTCTTATTTATCGGCCTCTCTCCCTAACAATGGCAAGTGTCTTTGTGTGTTTTATTGAGAGATGTATCTTAAGCACCTAGGACAGTGCCTGACACACAGTTGGTGCCTTGTAAGTATTTGTTGAATAAATGAATGAACTACTGGTTTATTGATATAAAGTAAGGTTAATTCCAAACAATTCAGTTATTTAATGATAATCGTCCATTTAGCTGCCAATAAAAGCTATGCTCTCTAGTATATTCAAATACAAGCTTATTTTCATTTGTAACTGGGTTAGTATAAAGAAGTGATTGATGATAAAAGTACAGAGCATATATAAATAAGAAATTAAATTTCTGGGGCTGGAAAATAACTTTCTAAGTGTATGGTATGACTTGGATGGGTTATGTTTGAAAAACTTCTTAAGACTAGACAATCAACCACTTTGTACCGTCTATCTAGAAATTAAAATATTAGTTGTTAACCTAAAAAGCTTTAGTGTGTAGATATTGCAAAGGGCCGTGTCTGTCATTAAACTACTTTTCCAGGCTGGATGTAATAAAAACTGCACTTTTTGAACTGACTTGATCTAAAAAAGGTAACAATGGAAAGGCACATGCACACCATTGCTTTGCTTTATTCTTAGAAACCTGGGTTTTGAGGTTATTCTTTGAGATTAGGAGAAAAAAAGAACAGCTTATTTTGACCTTGCCCGACTCTCCTTTTCTATTTGTTGATCGGAACATAATAAAAGCAGAAATCAACTATACTCCAATAAAATTTAAAAAAAAACCTCTCTGAACAGCCAGGGTTTGAGTGTCTGGGGGTGTCAAGCACATCAGTCAAAAGCTACTCAGATGAAGACCATTACGTCGGAAACTTCGGAGAAGCAAACGGTTTTCTAAGCTTCAGTTGATAAGTGTTGAAATTTGAGGGGAAACATTCAAAATGAAGAAATGTCATCAGAATAAAAAATGTGAGCACTCTTAAAGGTTCATAATGGCTTTTACGTGATATTTTTTATTTTGAAAAGTTGACATGCTTTCATGATTCAGGACAGAGCAAAGAACATTTGGCAGTAGGTCTTGAACTGGGCAGGTTGCTACCTTTTCCTGAGTCTCACTTTCATCTTTGGTAAAGTTGGGCTAACGTGTCTGCTTCAGGAGATGGTTGTAAGGACTCAATTGAATAATCACATGGCACCCTTGGCACATAATAGGTGCTCGAGAATAGTGGTCATGTGTTAATATTACCCTAGGGGACCAGCTTTATTCTTCTGGTATGTGTGGGCTACAGGGGATCTTGTCATGTATCCACATGTTGACCTGTGTGAGGTGGGGGGTCAGGCTTATGGCGACATGCAAGTCTGAATGTGTGGCGACGAGGTAGGGATTGTATTCTCAACTGTCCTCTCACAGTTTGAAGAGAGGGAGGGAGTTGTAGGGTCAGCTTACAGGGTCCTGGTGTGTTGTAGGTTGCTGACCTTGATGTAAAGTGTAAAAATCAAATCCTTATACCTCTAAAGTTGATGCGTGCATATACCCCCATGCTCTGTATAGTACTGTCATTGGGATTTGGGTGACAGGCTTGAGAATTGTATGGAGAGCTTTTTAGGTAACTTTCTAAACATATATCTCTTGAGCTTTTGCGGGGGTGTCAACTGACTTGCATTAGAGTCATTAGATTGTATTTCATTTTTCTTGTTAGGGAAAATGGCAACCAGAAAAATACAAAAATTCCTAAAAATTTCAATGTTAGAAAAAGATTTCAATAGGAAGTTAAATTGACCTGAACACAGGTACTGAATGCTGTGTAAATTGTTATATCCCGCTCTCTTTACAGCTATCTATAAAAGCTAAAATAAAATTAAATAGGGAATTAGGAAAATGCCATCAGACATAAAGGAATTAACAACTGGAAGGAATTTAGACTTGCCAGGCTTCTATCCAATGGACATAAAATTTAACTTGAAAATGCTCTGTTTCACCTGAGGTACCTTTCGTTGGATAATTGAAATGAATCTCAGACTGGCTTGTGAGACATTTAGCAGCTGTTTCTGTTTATCTTTGAGTTTCTGAATGAGTTTAGAGTCATTTTAATATTTTCTTTGGAAGATCAATTCTGGGCATGCTGAATTAGAATGGTTATTTTTATATCACCTAGGCTAAGTATTGTAGGAGAAGAAACCCCATAGGAACAACTCCAGATATTTTCTTGTGTATGTGAAGGTATACGGTGTGCCATAAAAAGGATTCTGTCACATTTTAGACACAAAATGCAACTACACTTCGAGGTATTTGCAGGCTCAGAAGTAAGGAGAGGTTTGTTTTTTTTTTAATATAGCTGTCTCATAAAAGCAATGAGAAGGTATATAAAATATTTTAGAATCATCCTTGGCATAAAAAGATTTCTCATGAGTACATTTGATTAGACTGAATTTATTTCTACCAAAACCATTTGTACAAAGCATCGTCACTAGAGTTTATATAGAGGTGGCTTAAGCGGGAAAGAGTACTCTTCCAAAATGAGATTGAGTTGTACCCTTCTAAGGAGACAAGGAAACTATTTCAGGAGTATAAATTAAACACCCTAGGAGGTTTTTGTATTTTCAGACAGCTGCGGAGAAAGTGGAAAATGCTTATTAATTAGAACTGTCGGTTCTCTGCCAGTGTGCTGGAGGCTTGTCTTGGGAACCAAGAGTATGGAAATTAACAATGGTGAGGGCGGGGGACCGAGGGACCGGCTTGGGGTCAGGGCCCTGGGGAACAACCCCCTTTCTTTGGGACACTAGTGTGTCATTATTTTGTAGTTTCTCCTGCCAGTCTGTGGGTCCTGTAACACATGGAACATTTGCTCTGGTGATGGCTGGAATGGAGACACTCAAGGTTGGAGAAGTAGGAGGATGAGAACCAGTAAACACTGTAGCCCTTTCCCCACCTTCTAGTTTGGGTACAGATGCAAATATTTTAAAAACATGATGCCACATCTAACCATCTCTTCTCTGAGGCTCCTACTTTGTAATACTGGCTGGCTGGACTGCTTTTAGCACTTAGCAACATCTGAAATGATCTTGTTTATTTATTCACTTATTTATTTATGATCTGTCTCCCCCTCAGACTAAATTCCACAAGGTAGAGAACTTGTCATTTCTGTTGACAATTATATTCTCAGTGTCTGGCAGACAGTAGGCTCTCAATAAATATCTCCTGGATATGTGAATACATCTGTGACAATTGTCTGCGTATGAAATTAATATTGTCATTTTATCTTATAAGTGCTTACATTTGTACTATGTGACATGTTATAGATGTAAATTATTAAATATGTATAACAAAATTTATCTTCTCTCCATGTTTATTTTTGCATATATATTTGTACCTTGCCTTTTTTTTTGTCACTTAATAATGATAGGTTTGAATATTATCCCATATTAGTAAAAATACACCTGTTGCATTCTTTTTAAAGGCCATACTGTAGTTCATAGTGATTAATTTAATTAGTCCCCTAGGATGGATATTAATGTTTTTTCATTTTTCATCAATAAAAACAATATTGAGATAAATATCCGTGTACCTGTGTCATTTCACACGTGGGATTCATCTTTACTTTTTTTCTCTAGATAAGTAGTTGTTCCACACTATTTACTGAGGAATCCACTCTCTTCCTCTTGATTTGAAATGTTTATCTTATGCTAAATTGCCATATTATCTGGGTCTATTTAAATTCTGTGCCATAGATATCTCTGTCTAATTTCTGTATTTGATTACCTAAGTTAGCCCCCTATCATTTTTTCCCCAGAAATTTTCTTGTTATTCTATTTGTTTTCCCTTATGAACTAGAAGCAGTTTATCTAGCTGTCCCCGTTTAACCTCCCCCATCGAAAAAAATTCATGTTATCATTTTTACTGGGATGGCATTAAATACAGGAGTATGCTTAGGGAGAACTATCTTCATTATGAATTTTCATTTATTGATTTATTTTGTGTGTCCCTCAGTAGCATTGTAACATTTCTTCATGGAGGTCTAGGACATTTAAGTTTATTCCAAGTTGGTTTTTCCTTACTGTTGTAAATGGTGTCTTCCTTTGGGTGGTTGTTTTCATACATAAAGGCTGTTGTTTTCTGTATATTTACACACACACACACACACACATTTTACCCAAGCAACTTACTGAATTTCTTATTTATAGTAGTTTTTCAGTTGGTTCAACTTGAATTGTTCAGGTAGATATATAGTAATATTATTTGCAATTAATGAAAAATTTCTGTCCTCCTTTCCAATTTTTATATCTGTTATATTATCTTGTCTAATTGAATTGCCTATTATCATCAGGATAATCCTAAATGACATTAAATAAATTAATGGGAAAACTCCTAGAGCTGCACTTATTTTGGTGGATTAGCCTTTGAATAGTTATTCTGTTGTGTAATCTTTAATTATTATTTTTAATGCTAGTATTTACAAGTAAAATATGTCTGTACTTTTCTATTTATTTGTGCTATCTTGGTCAGATTTTGTTATCAATATTATGCCAGTTATCTAATCAACTTGAAATATTTCTTTCTTTTCTGTTATTAGAGAACAGTTTTTGATAAACATTGTAGCAAGTGTTCCTTAAAGGTTTGGAAGAAACTAATGAGGTTTGGTGCTTTATTTTTTGGAGGGGATAGCTTCTCTATTTCTTCTATGGTCATTGGGCAGCATGATGGGCAGAATTCTGAGATGGCCCCCCAAATTCCCACCCCGTGGTACACAAGTCCTTGTATTATCTCTGCCTTTTGAGTGTAGGGAGGTGTGTGATTGTGATGGATTTCACGCCTGTGATTTAGGTGAAGGTGACCTTATGACAAAGGTGAAGGGGTTTTGCAGATATAATTATGGTCCCAATTTAGTTGACTTTGAATTGATAAAAAGGGAGGTTATCCTGGGAGGGTCTGACCTAACCAGAGTCCAAAAAGGGGACTCTGCCCTTCCTGAAGACAGAGGTGTAGGGATGTGAAGTATGAGGAGATTCTTGCCTTGGAGGAGAAAGCTGCCTTGTTGCCAGAGGGCCGGGGAGGGGACCACAGGGCAAGGGCCCGAGCTGGGCTTCCGGTTACTGAAAGTCATGTCCAGACAACAGCCAGCAAGACAGTAGGGGCTCGATCCCCGAACCGCAGAGAGGTGGGTTCTGCCTACAACCTGAGGGGGCTTGGAATCAGACCCTTCCCTGGCTGAGCCTCCAGGTAAGGATGGAGCTGGCCGAAAATTTGATTTCAGCCTTGTGAGATCTTAGCAGAGGCCCTGCAGAAAGATGCTGGATTGCAATCCAGAGGCTGTGGGAGAATTCTGGGTTGTTTCAAGCCACTAAGTTTGTGGTAATTTGTTATGTAGTGATAGAAAACGAATATAGTTGGTTCAGATTTTTTCCTTTTGGAGGTCAGTTTTGTCATTTATATTTTGTTAAAAAGCATCCATTTTCCCTATAATCTTAACTGTATTTGCATAGAATTGAGCAATCTCTTATGATCGTTTAAATTTTGAAAATTCCTGTTTTTTCCCCATTTTTATACATTTTATTTTATTTTATTGAAGTATAGTCAATTTACAATGTTGTGTTAGTTTTAGGTTTATAGCACAGTGATTGTTATACGTATATGTATATCTATTCTTTTTCAGATTCTTTTCCCTTATAGGTTATTACAAAATATTGAATGTAGTTCCCTGTGCTATACAGTAGGTCCTTGTTTTTTAATCTATTTTATATATAGTAGTGTGTATCTGTTAATCCCAAACTCCTAATTTATCTCTCCCCCACTTTCACCTTTGGTAACCATACATTTGTTTTCTATGTCTGTGGTTCTATTTCTGTTTTGTAAATAAGTTCATTTGTATTTTTTTTTTTTTTAGATTCCACATACAAGTGATAACATGATATTTGCCTTTCACTGTCTGACTTACTTCACTTAGTATGATAATCTCTAGGTCCATTCAAGTTGCTACAAAAGACATTATTTCATTCTTTTTTATGGCTGAGTAGTATTCCATTGTGTGTGTGTGTGTGTGTGTGTGTGTGTGTGTGTGTGTATATACATATATATAAACACCACATCTTCTTTATCCATTCATCTGTTGATGGACATTTAGGTTGCTTTGAGTTTGTGTATTCTTCTTCTAATAAATGTCAATTAACCATTTTCTAATTAATTTATCTGTCTCCATACCTAGGGAAACTTTAAATTTAGCTAATTTAGTGGGGTTCTTTTGATTTTCTAAGCTATATCTCTTATTAATGATTTATCTTTGGCTCTAAAGAACTAGCTCTTGCACTACTAGTTTTAGGTTTTCTAAATCATTAAGTTTTCAAATGCTTATTAATATTTCCTTAGCTTTATTTTATTTTTTATTTGCGAACTGGATGTAGATGTTTAGTTTATTTTTATTCTTTTTTATGTTGATGTAAGAATTTAAGAGTCTGCCTTTTCTTCTGAACACTGCTTCAGCTGTATCTCTTAGGTTTTGAAATATGTTATTTCAATTTAACTTTGTCCCTTGGGAATAGTCCTATGAGCTCCTTTATCTTCCATGTCATTCCACTCTACTACTTTTTAACTTTGCTCATTTTAATTTCATTTTGTTCCTTTTTCTCAGTCTTATCCTTTGTGTCCCTATATATTTTCAGAATATTCCTTCTCTTTTGTGTTGCTTTCAATGTGACCTTCATTTTGGTTTTCTTCTTCTTTTTCATGATATCCTGACTGCTGCTGTTTATTTTCTATCTCCTTCTGTTGTCTTTTAACATTTTTCCTAATCTCAGAAAGTTCAGCATTTCATACTGTTTTACAGAGTCAATGACTTCATTAACCTTTTAAAAGAATTTATAAAAAGGTATAGCAGCATGATTTTGGTGACCATTCCTGATCCTTTCTTCCTTTTTTCCTGTAATATTTTAATGTGCTATTTCCTTTTAAAAGTTATTATTATTTATCTTTGAGTAGGGGGCATTCTTCTTACCAAGTACAGTAGTAGGCATTCACTTTATGACACACAATTTAGTGCATGAGTGAATTCTTTTAGCCTTTATTTGTCTGCGTCCAACAGGAATTGGCTGCTGTAGGGCTGCTTGTGATCTTGAGTATCTTTCCTCCATCCTGCCGCATTAACAGCCTGCTTCCTGAAAATGTGGCTGGTCTGTATAAACCTCCTCAGACCTGTCCCCAGCCTTCCATGGATGCTTCTCTTTGGTGCCAGACTCGATCCAGAGAAGCTCTGGCCACCAGCAATCACACCTGTTGCTACTGTTTCAAAAAAGTGATTGTTGATTTTTCTCCCTTAGGAGGTGCCAATTACTTTGGGGAAGTAAGATCTGCTGACTTCAAATGAGATTGGTAGCTGGGGTCATTCCGTCTTCCCGTGCCTCTGTTTTACCACCACTGAATTGATCTTACTGCATATGATAACGTTCCTTATACACTGTGGTTGGGGGTAAGATATCTGAGAATTTTGTCAAGGGTAAAGTTAGGCTTTTTTTTTGTTTCTGCTTCATATTCTCCTTTTCTGTTTTGAGTGATCTCTAAGAACAGACCTTTCTTTTCCAGTTTAAAAGTGTAAATTATAATTGTATAACATTCAATTGTTGAACTATAAATACACTCGAAATTTTTTTGATGGCTTCCTACTATGTAGGGAAACTTTAAATTTAGCTAATTTAGTGGGGTTCTTTTGATTTTCTAAGTACAAATAAATAAAATCCATGTTTGTTCTTGAGAAGCTCTGTAATGAGGTTAAGCTCTAGACTATACAGTTGCCTGAACTATAACAGTTGTAAACTGATGGCTGTTATCTTGTTTGATCTAATAAAGAGCTGAGTCTTCTATACTCAACAATTAGTCCCTATCATGTATATGCAATCCTTATTGAATAACCATTGCATTTTGAAGACAGTAAAAAATTAAATTTTACATTAAATAATAACGAGTTGTCAGCCCTCGCATTTAATAAAAATTCCCACTGGGAAGAGCCTGCATTTCTTTTTAAAAGTGGTTTCAGAGCATGACAGTAGCCACTTTTGCATCAGGGCATAAAGTCTTCTACTTTTTCCAGCTAAGAGAAATTAGCCTAATGGTTTTGAGAGCGAACCCCAATTCTGCTCCTTGCTTTGGTATTAACTAGGTAATGGCCTGCCTTTGCAATTATGAAATAGAAATTATATTTTTACCTTGCATTAGTGTTGAATGGAATAAAAAATTAAATTCCGTGACCTTTAGATGCTAAGTCATTACTTTTCCTTGTTAAAGGACCAAATAATAGTTATTACCACCATAGGAAGACTAGAATGGCCAGGGCTTTGGGACACAGGGAGCTCCATGTAAAGATTTTAAAAGTCACAAAGGGGTACAAAATAAACGGATGCTGTCTAGTAAAATCTCAGGTATGTTTTAGTCTCTTTGAGCTGAAATGTTTATTTGTATGTGGCAGGATTAAAACTTAAGTATTCCCTTTGTTATGTTCACTGTGTTTTCCATCTTCTATTTTTCCTTGGGGAGCATTTTCTCCCCTACCACCAGCCACGTAGACGCCAAGATTCAAGGAAACCCCAGAGGCTTCTTTTAGGACTGATTTTTTTTTCAGTTTAGAGAGACTACACAAGATTGGGCTTGAGGGAAGGGAACAGAGGTGACCGTTAGCAAACAGGAGTGGGAACTGGTCCGTAGGACCGGCGCACAGAGTGGAAGAGACAAGAGAAAGGGCACCAAGGCTGCCCCCCTGCCCTGACTCATCACTGTAAGACACTGGCCACTCAGCAACCTGGGTACCTGTAAGTCTCCTGGACACAGAGGGCAGGGCACTGGGGCACCTGGGCAGGGATGAGGACCAGAGGAGAGAGCCTCGCCCCAGACCTGAGCCCGATAAGCCGGGTGATTTTGCCTCTGTGCAAAGGCAGCAATGCAGCTGCCTCTGCTACGTGAGCTTTTCCTGTCACTTATGAGACTGAGAGTTTTCGACAGCAAGGTCTGAATCTCTGTTCAGTTTACTGTGTGAAACGTTCCTCTCTGTTCTCTCTGTAAACATATTGAATGGCATTCATATTATGGTGGACCTATGCCGAATACAGGCTACATCGAATACACCTGGAACTTCCGGCTCACAATTGTTAAGTTACGTGTGTATCTCAGTGGCAGTGCATTTCTTCCCAAAGGGGATTGTGCTAGTTTTTAAAAATTGTAATTATGTAATTTAATGAAATATCACTTGAATTGGTGAAATACTGTTATGAAAAGAATTGTTGTTCGTGTCAAAACTAATTTGAGGACTTTGAAAGACGGAGTTGTTTAAAAATTGCTGTCAAATTAGATGTGAGCAAAGTTAATACTAAAGGATTGGGTTAAACCATAAAAAAATCGGAAGGATTCTATGACTGCATGAAGATAGCTTCCAAGTGTCTTTAGATTCTCATTCCAATGTAAAGGAGCCCAAGCTGGGACTCACGATGGATACAATGTGGATATGGTCCATGCATCTCTAGTTTATCCCAATCCGAGGACCCAAATGCAGACGGCACAGCTTTGGCCTCTCTTGCATTAGAAGATTCGTGAATAAATGTCCATTTGTATGTTTTACTTTAGAGGAGATTCTTAACGTAGGTTTTTTTGTGCTTTTCTGCTTTAATTGATGTTTATGTTTAATGGGTGAAATATTCACCTCAATTGTACTTGATCCGAAGAAGGCTTCTATTGGGCTTCCTTTGCATTTTCTGTGGAGTCTAGCTTGCACAGTACACGGACTCTTGGTGAAGGTTCCTGATTAATATTTTAGAGGGAATGACTAAAATCTTGAGGAAAAATTTCATCAAAGTCTGGTTAGTTAAAATCTCTGCAATAAATAGGGACAGTGATGGATGTTTGTGTTTCCATCTTTTCTGGGAAGGAAAGGAAAACACTACTTAAGTTGGTTTTGCAGTGTAGCTGGAGATGGTTAGCTGGGGCAGATGGTTGAGAGAAAGTTCCCTGGTTTATGATTCATATGCTAATCTGATTTGTGATTTGTGGGGTCCTTAGGAGCCACTGTGAACTTTTAGGAGGGGAAAATAAAGCGACTCAGGGAATAAATGAATAAAAAAATGGAGATCAGTTGAAAGAGGAGAGGGAGGGAGGCTGGTGAAGAGCCTCCTGAATATATTCCTGTGAATATGGAAATAAAATATGTTCCAAACAATACCGAGAAATTGGGATGAATTACTTCTCCAGGCGGCTACTGGAGAGAATCTTTCTCACATTTATCTTGGAACCTCAAGAGCTTAGCCCAGAGTTGGCACATTGTAATCGATAAATAAATGCCGGTTGAATGAGTTAGTGACTGGTAAGGGCTGAAAGATTGTGAGAGGTACGTTAAAATTTCCTTACATGTCTGGACCTTAAGCTTAACACACGGGAAGGATGAGAGCACATAACATAGGTAGTTGCATGGGGTGTTTCAATCCATTACGAGTGATTTCAGATAGGCCGTGGGGCTTCCAGATTTATTAGACTCGCTCTAGGACATATGCTGCTCAGATTCATGTCACCTGGAGCGCTGAAGGTTTCTGCACAGCTGAGGCTGGAGGTCACAGCTCTTCCCAGACAAAAGATGGCCCAAGAAATATTGGACCAAGGTGGGACCGTGTTGTTATGCTCCTGGGCGTGGAAAAGGACAAACCAAATTTAATGCTCTTCTATGTAGATTTAAGTTTTATGTCTCATGCCAGAGGACTTTGTGGAATAGAGTCCCTGGGCTTCATTCTAAATCATGTGGGTGACTAATTAGTGTTTATTGCTCACTTTTATTTTCTGGGAAGAGTTTTCTTCTGAAAATGCTAACACTTGGAATTTGATCTTTGGGGAATGGGTATAAAAATGCACTCTGGACAATCAGAGACCCATAACGGTGTTAACACCATTTCAGTAACTTAAGTGGCACACACCATTTAAAGGAGGGTTGTCTCTTTCATGCAACACTCTGTAGTCTGTCTTGGTTTCCTCTTTGTTTCCAGATGCCGCTCCAAATTGAGTACCTGGAACACTGCCTGGTGTAAATTAGATGCTCAGTAAAACTTGTTGAGTGACTGACTAAATGGTGCTTTCTCCTTCCTGGCAGCTGGCTAACCTAGCAACGTTTGAGAGGCAGCTGGATAACTCTGGGCCACGTGAGAATTCAGATTCATATTAAAAGAGTTTGAAGACTGGGCGCGGTGCAGAGAGATCATTTCTCTAGAGAGCCCTTTTCCTTGAGGGACTCCTGAAAATTACGCTGTGTTGGTTTCTATGTGATGGCATGAAATCCACTCACCTAGTCAGATGTTAGAAAAAGGAAGGAAAGATATTTACAGAGACAGGGAATTGAGGAGCCCTCTTAGCCAAACCCCGTCTGACCAAAAACTCAGCCCTTAATATAAAGCAGAGTTTTCTGGAAATATTTTCACTCAGCCATGGAGTCTTGTCATAAACATCAGTGAAATGATTCTTTGGTTGAAATGCAAACAGCAAGCAAAGATGCTAGATAACAACCACAGACAGAAATCTTTTGAATTAGAGCTTCTAAGTTTCAGACTTGAAACAACTTCTATATTATGGTGTGAAATAGACTCGTAAATTCTCAGTTATCTGTACATACTCCCAAGCCTGAAGGGCTGACCAGTGTATATCTGACAGTGCTTTACAATGTAAAATTAATCGCAATTTATGGACTGTGTCCCAAAATGCAGATGTTCCATTTTTCTTGACTTTTTAATACCATTGAACACAGCTATTTGTGGACAATTCTTTCAATTTCTCTTGCATGGGGAAAATTCTTCATCTTCCATGCAAATTCTACCAAATCGTGCTTGAGGGTGTCCCCCTCATGTTACAAATCCTAATAGGGAGGGACAGGAACCCCAAGGTCAGCACACAATTATGGGAAGAACGGAGAGATGTGTCTGAAATGGGACCCTGTAAGATATAGCTGTTGCCAAAGGATCTGTCATTTCAATCAAACAACCTGGGGCAATTTAGTCCTGAACCTCTAGCTCTGTTGCCATGGTTTCTAGACAAAGACGACAGGGCTGCATTCCAATTATATCCTTCAGAATGACAGATAACTGAGAAAGAGAAAATGGGGTAATAAAATCTCAGGTCACCCCGAAGAGAAGCGATAGATACAAGTGACAGAGAAATGAGAGGTTCAAGCTTATATTTGTCTTAAAAAATACCTTTGTGATTTAGAATGCAAATGTCCATTCTGCAAACGCTCCAGACTTCCCACAGTACCTTTATCCACACCCAGTTTATTATTCTAAGCCAGGTATCTCCTGCTTACCACAGATTTTCTTTTTCTGTTTTTTCTTATTAAACAATTTTTAAGAAAAATTGAAGTATAGTTGATTTACAGTGTTTTAGGTGATTCAGTTATATATATATATATTTTCAGATTCTTTTCTAATATAGGTTATTACAAGAAGTTGAATATAGTTCCCTGTGCTATACAGTAGGTCCTTGTTGTTTATCTATTTTATATATAGTAGTGTGTGTATGTTAATCCCAAATTCCGAATTTATCCCCCCCCTTACCTGTTTGGTAGTTTGTTTTCTATGTCTGTGAGTCTATTTCTGTTTCATAAATAAGTTCATTTGTGTCATATTTTAGATTCCACATATAAGTGATGTCCTATGATATTTGCCTTTCTCTTTCTGACTGACTTCACTTAGTATGATGATCTGTACGTCCATCCATGTTGCTGCAAATAGCATCATTTCATTCTTTTTTATGGCTGAGTAATATTCCATTGTATATATGTACCACATCTTCTTTATCCATTCATCTGCTGATAAGACATTTAGGTTATCTCCATGTCTTGGCTATTGTAAATAGTGCTGCTATGAATATAGGTGTGCATGTATCTTTTCAAATTATAGTTTTGTCCAGATATATGCCCAGGAGGGGGATTGGTGGATCATATGGAAACTCTATTTTTAGTTTTTTAAGGAACCTCCATACTGTTCTCCATAGTGGCTGCATCAATTTACATTCCCACCAACAGTGTAAGAGGGTTCCCTTTTCTCCACACCCTCTCCAGCATTTATTATTTGTAGAATGCAGATATTCTTAACAGCATTTTAAAGTTAAAGAATTCGTGAATTAAGAGAATCTAACAAAAAAATATCTTGAACCAGGAGAAGTAAAAAGCATTCTTTAACTTCTGATGATATTGCAAATAGAGCAATGCCTATTTTCCTTTATTGCTGGAGTCAAATGCAATATTCTGTTTTTCCAGTGGAAGGTATTACTGTAAACTAGCACCCAACTTTGGGCCATATCTGATAATCAGTAGTATTTTGCCAGGGTCAGTACAAAGTTTGCTGCTACGCTCTTAGGGTATAATGAAGATACTCACCTCTGTTCAGTGAGAGGAACCATTAGGTAGAGATCAAAAGGTTAACCGTGAACTCTGGAATGGTGTTGGTAGGTATGCCTTGAGTGAACAGACAATTTTAAATTTCTATATTCTCTGCAATTAAGTAGAATTGGAGCATTTTAATCCCTAAGTGACACTGGGTAGTTTATTTAATCTTTAAAACTTAAAAAATTTAATCTAAAATTTTTAAAACTTTAAGTCTCAGTTTCTTCATCTATAAAATGGAATAATACCCACTTCTCTGAGTTGTGATTTTAAATTATATAAAGCATATAAAGCACTTGGCCTAGCTTCTGTACATCACATACCATTAAATAAATGGAGTAAATGTATGTATACAAAGTTTAAGAAAAAAGTAACTTAGATGTGAAATTAGGTGTGTTTCAGTGATGGTAAATAAAAAAGCACTAATTTAATAAATAGTATTTCAAGGCTTATTGCCAGTAGTGAGATGGAAAATTCTAGATGTCCTGAAGCCTGCAATCGTGTCTCCTGAGTTTCTCTCTGGAATATTTATTTTATGACACTTTGGGGACAACATACCGTTTCTGTTAACACATAGAATGTATTGTTACAGTTAAATAAAAACCAGTTTTGTCAATTTCTTTTATGCATAAATTCAAAAAGTTTAGCTGGATTATTAAGTTTGACTTTTACTATATTCAGGATGCACTTTATTTTCTTACCAAGAATTGGTTTGATTTTATAATAGAGGTAATTAGGAAAGCTGATTTATTTAGTGAGATTTCTGTCTGATAAATCTTGCAAGAATCACTATATCTTCGATATGAATAATGACAATGATAAAGGAAAAAAAAAACCTTTGGCACAGTTTATTTTGCTTTGGTTATCTGGTCTTCACATGCTGTGGTAAATTATTTTCATTTACAAACCTTGAAATTTGATATTCTATCATATACTTGCATATATCCTATATGTATATATGTAATATATGAATGTATATATATGTAATAAAGTATAATTTTTGCGAGTACTTATGGTCAAAGCAAGTGGAAACCTGGGCAATTTCAGATAAAAATAAACAAAAAACTCACTTGTTTTGGAATTATATAAAGAATAGCTTTAATTTGTCATTCATATTGTATTTATTTAATTTTTGTTTTATACTGGAGCATAGTTGATTAACAATGTTGTGTTAGTTTCAGGTGTACAGTAAAGTGATCCAATTATACATATACATGTATCTATTCTTTTTCAAATTCTTTTCCCATTTAGATTATTACAGAATTTAAAATTACTCTTCTGTTATTGAAATTGTGGAATAGTGGTTACGAGCAAAAGGTGGAGTATTATTTCGAGAACAAACACAACGGGCAAAAGCTCCAGTAATTCCATTTCTTTCACCTTCATGCCTCTGTCTCTCTGTTCTAGGTACCTGAGAAGGAATGCAGTACAAGCGGGGCAGCAGAAGTGCTGGCACACCACGGTTCCCCCCTGCAAGTGGGATTTTGAATTCTTTCTCGTCTGTGTTTCTTTTATGGCATGACTACGTCTCACGGAAACATCAGAAGGAAGTAGCTTCTCTCATCCAAAAGCCGAGGTGGGAAAACGACATGTCTATTTTCGTTGTTAATTTGCAACATAGGAGGTCACAAAACGAAATGATGCCATTCTATTAGAATGGTCAAAATGATGCCAACCTAGCGTGAGAAGGGTGCTGACGGCTTACCTTGAAAGAGATTTCATATTGCTCTCCTCCCCAGATTTCCAAACCTGGGTCATAGCCCCCCAACTCCCAAAACCATTTGCGATCCACAGCAAAGAGACCTCCAGCCATAACGGGAGACCTGTGAAAGGAATAAAATAATCTTTAAAGGGCTATGAACATCAGGGACCATGGCATTTTGCTTGGGGGAAAAAAAAAGCAAACTGTAAGTCTCAGTGTTCACCGCAGGGAGCTTTTCAGTTCGGGTTTTCTGTGAGTGCACATGAGTTCACACTAGGTCTCTGATCGCTCCTGGAACCCCCTTGAGCTTTGAACTTCACAGTTCAGGCTCTAAAGCCACTAGTGCCCCGTGGAGCCACGCATTGGCTCCATATGTTTGTCAGCAGAGAGAAGGACATGACGACTAGTGTCTGATATGTTGGGAAAATCCATCAGTTCTACGGCTTTTCCTCAAAGAGATCTTATGCTGTCAGACAGATGAAAGTATAGAAAACACGGTTGTAGACCATATCTTTGATTTAATCTCTCAGTATGTATTCAGCAAGCACCTACTCTTTCCAGGTCATGTCCATTTTACAGACTGCAAGATGGTCAGTTAGAATAAAATAACCAACCAGCTATTAACGTGCCAAAGTTGGAATTTAAACTAGGTCTTTTCGCTTTAATTATGTACTTTTTAAAGTCTACCTTCTAGGAAATATTCTTTTTGATCAAATACTAATTTTTAGGCTTTCTGCTGTCGCTAGGATATATTGCAGTCATGTTGCTATGTAATGAGATAATTTATAATCATTGGACCCTGCCTTAAAACTTTTTTGCAGTTCAAAGGCAGCTTTTGTGTGTTTTTTTAATTATTATTATTACTTTGGCTGCACGGCATGCAGGGATCTTACTTCTCCGAACCTGTGCCCCCTGCAGTGGAAGGGCAGAGTCTTAACCATTGGACCACCAGGGAAGTCCACTCTTGTGATTTTGAACGTTCACTATGTGTTGGGCTCTCGGCTGACAGCCTTGTCCAGTTGCCTTGATTAATCCTCACAGCAGCCCTGGGTACATCCTCCCTGTGTGCTACTGGGAGAAACAGGCAGAAAAAGGTAGGGCCCAGCGCCCAAGGGTGGCACCAGGATGCGGTGGTGCTGCGGCTAGACCAGGTCCCCTGATTTCAAAGCCTTTGAATTCTTTACTGCAACACCGTTTCTGTTTCAATGTTTAGGAGGTGAAGAGAGACAGCTACAGAAATATGGACATAAAACAATTAGAGAACACCTGATGCAGACCAAGCAAATCTGTAAAAACACACTCGGTCAATATAGTTTTTGTGACAGTTTTGAAGATTTTGAAGCAAAGGATATTTATACATAAGAGTACAAGGCACTAAATGTTGAAGACACACATTTAAAAATATATCTAAATATATAGACACACCAATTTACAGACCAACTGAAGTTGTACTCTTGGTAACGTTTTACGAGGCGCTTGAGGGACATAAACGTATTTATTGTATTTCAGTGTGCTGTATATTTCAAAGATTTTGCATGTTAAGGTGGTACTTGGCCTTATCACTGCAGTTTTAGATTTTTTTAAAAAATGTGTATACTCTATGTAGATGGAAAGATTACAAGGCAGGAAGAGGGATTTATTTTTCCTTCTAGGAAAGTGAGCAGGATTCGAAAAATAACACAAAGAATCTCATGCGATTTTAAAATTTTGTTTGAAATCGAAGTCTTAGAACCAGAGGTACCGTACTTTAGCCCTCTCTCCAGCAGCATAATCTTTTTCCATTTTCCACGCACTGAATTTTAGAGGGTAATTACAGTTGTAGCTGGGACAGATTAGGACGGTACCGTGTGGTGGATGCAATTCCCCAGTGAGCACGTTACCTCTGTGTCATCTTTGATCCCACAAGACTTGGGCATAAGCAATCAGAAATAGTCAGTCCTATTCGATCTGAACCACAAATAAAAAGATCTTAAGTCCTACCAATATATTCTCATTTGATTGCGTAAAGCACGAGACCAGAGTGCAACCGAATTTACACTGTGCAGAATGAATCTCCCAACTAGAATTATCGTAGATATAGAACTAGTATAAATATCAGGCAAGAGAAAGTCCTAGATTGATTTTTTTAATTGTAAATAATTTGTTGGAAACACAATATCTTGTTTTCTTAATGAGTTTATAAAAAACTAACCATGGGGTATATTTTTAGTTAATTTGAGGCATAATAAAACAAATTCAAACAGACCTCTTTACCTTCATTGATGTTTTTGCCAAGCTCCAGATAAATTAGTGCTTCCTATTTTGACTAGTGTGAATGGCTGGTAAGAAACAAACCTTTTATTTGTTCATGTATTTACTTATATTTGTGCATTAATCATTTGAACACCGTAATTGAGGTATAGTTGACATACAATGAATCGCAAATATTTTAAGTGGACAATCAGATAGATTTTGACTTATGAATATTCCTGTGCAGCCATCACCACATTCAAGAGAAAGGAACACATCTATCACCCCCACAAAGTTTCCTCATTGTAATCTCTCCCTCCTGACCCTCTCCTCATTCCCTTCCACTTGGACATCACTGATCTCTGTCACTACAGATTAGTTTGCATCGTCTAGAATTTTCTATAAATGGAATCATACAGTATGTGTTCTTCTTTGGGAGGGTCTGCCTTCTTTCATTCAGCATCATTATTCTGAAACTCACCCTTGTTGCAGCGTGTGTTAACAGTTTCTTCCTTTTTCATCGCTGAGTAGTATTCCATTTGCATGACTGTACAACAGTTTGATTATCCATTCACCCACTGATGAACATTTGGGTTGTTTCCAATTTGGGGTTATTACAAATAAAGCTGCTATGAGTTTTGTGTACTAATCTCTGTGGGGACATATGCTTTCATTTCTCTTGAGGAAATGCCGAGGAGTGGAATGACTAAATCATATGGTAGGTGTGGGCTTAAACTTTTAAGAAACTGCAAAACTCTTTGCCAGGAAGGTTGTAACTTTATATTCCCGCCAGCAGTGTTTGAATTCCAACTACTACCCGTCCTCAAGTACTCGATATGGGCAGTCTTTTGAAGTTTAGTCACTGTAACAGGGGCATAGTGGTATTTATTGTGGTTTTATTTTGCATTTCCATAACAATTAATGATGTTGAGCATATTTATGTTATTTCTCTCTTTTTTCCCAGTCAGTCTGGCTAGAGGTTTATCAGTCTTATTGATCTGCTTAAGGAATTAGCTTTTGGTTTCATTGATTTTCTCTATTGCTTTTCAGTTTTATATTTCACTGATTTCTCCTCGGTCTTTATTAGTCTAATTATTCTACTTACTTTGTGTTTCATTTTCTCTTCTTTTTCTGGTTACTTAGGGTAGAAGCTGATATTATTGATTTGAGACTTTTTTTTTCTAATATAGCTATTTAGTACTATAAATCTCCCTTAAGTACTGCTTTAGCAGAATCCTATGAAAAATATGTGATGTTCTCATCTTCATTATGTTCAAAATACTCCCAATTTTCCCTTTTGTTTTCTTTTTGTGACCTGTGGGTTATATAAAAATGTGTAATTTAATTTCCAACTATTTTGGATTTTTTGGAGATCTTTCTGTTATCGATTTTCATGTAATTCCATTGTGGTCAGAGAATACACTTTGTATGACTTGAATTCTTTTAAATTTATTGGGATATTTTAATGGCTCAGAATGTGGTCTATCAGAATGTATTCTGTTGCCATTGAGTAGAGTGGTCCATACATTTATTAGGTCAAGTTGGTTGATAGTGTTGTTCAAGTCTTCTATATTCTTATTGATTTTCTGTCTCCTCGTTGTATCAATTACTGAGAGGGATATTGAAATCTATGACTATAATTCTGGATTTGTTTATTTCTTTTTGCTGTTCTATCAGTTTTTTGCTTCATGCATTTTGTAGCTCTGTTAATAAATGCATGAATGTTTACGAATTTTATGTGTTCTTGATGAATTGACCTCATTCTCATTACAAAATGACTTTTATCATCTCTGGTAGTAGTCTTTGCTCAGACATTGATTTTGCTTGGATATTAATACAGCCGTTTCAGCTTTCTTTAGATTTGTACTATCTAAACACTACTATTTATACCTTTTATATCTTTTTACTTTACTTTTTAAACTATTTGTGTCTATACTTAAAGTGGTTTTCTTGTGGGCTGCTTATAGTTGCATCTTGCTGTTAAAAATCTCTGCCTTTTCATTGGGTTGTTGAGATCACTGTTATTTTTTTTTTAATAGATCTTTATTGGAGTATAATTGCTTCACAATACTCTGTTAGTTTCTGTTGCGCAACAAAGTGAATCAGCCATATGCATACACATGTGCCCATATCCCTTCCCTCTTGAGCCTCCCTCCCCTCCTCCCTAACCCACCCCTCTAGGTCATCACAAAGCACCGAGCTGATCTCCCTGTGCTACGCGGCTGCTTCCCACTAGCCATCCATTTTACATTTGGTAGTGTATATATGTCGATGCTACTCTCACTTTGCCCCAGCTTTGCCCTCCCACCCCGTGTTGTTGAGATCACTTCCTTTTAATACTATTATTCATGTAATTAGGTTCAAATCTATAATCTGCTTTCTATTTGTCCCATCTATTGTTTCCTTTTCCTATCTTTTTGATTAATTGAATATTTTTCATGATTTAATTTAGTATCTTTTTTTGACTTAATGAAAACTCCTTGTTTTCCCTTTTTAGTGGTTGCTGTAGTGGTTTCTATCACACATATTTATTTTTTATCAGTTTACCTTCCAGTGATATTTTATAAGAACCTTTTGATAAAATCCTTTTGTTTCTATTTCCCCTATGTTTGTACCTTGTGGGCCATACATTTTACTTTTACATATGTTATGAATCTCAGATCATATTATAATTATTTTTGTTTAAGCACTCAATTATCCTTTAAAAAGATTTAAATAATAAAATTATATATATGTGAAATTATATTATTATGAACACCATTTCTGTTTTCTTCATTCTTTTGTGTAGATTCAAATTTCTGTCCTTCTGCCTAAAGTACTTTCTTCAACATTTCTTGTAGTGGGAGTGAGTTGGTGATGAAGTCTTTCATTCTTTGCATGTCTACATTTTAAGAAAGATACTCTTGTTGGCTACAGAATACCAAGTTAACAGCTTTTTTCTTTTAATCCTCTAAAGATATTACTCACTGTCTTCTCACTGGTATTGTTTCTCATGAGAAATGTGTTATCTTTACCTCTGTTTTTCTGTATACAATGAGTCTTTTTTCCCTCTGGCTGCTTTTAAGATCTCTGTGTCATTGAATTTGAGCTATTTTATTATGATGTGACACATGATGTATAGTTTTCTTGGTACAGTTTCTTGTGCTCAATAATATTTGAGTTTCTTGGATTTGTAGGCACAGTTTACATGAAATTTGGACAATTTTGGACCATTATTTCTTCCAATATTCTTTCTGTTCTTACCTTTCTTTTATATCCTCCAGAGTGTCCATTTATACACTTTCTTCCTTTTTAAAAATTCTCTTTTTTGTTTCATTTTGGATAGTTTCTGTTGTTATATCTTCAAGTTCACTAATCTTTTTCTTTTATTTTGTAAAGTCTGGTCTGTTGATAATCCCATCAACATCAAAGCATTTTAAATCTCACACATATTTTTTCCACCTTTAGGATTTTAATTTTGGTCTTTTTATATCTCACATGTCTCTACTTAACTTTTTGAATTTATAGAATACTGTTATAATTACCATCTAATTGTCCTTGTTTGTTAATTCTTAGTTCACAACTTCAATTCATTGAATTACCCATTCATTATGGGCCCTGTATTGGTGCTTCTTTGCCTGCCTAATATATTTTTCATTGAGATATAGAAGTTTTGGGGAGCTGGATATTCTGAACATTTTTGAGCTTTGTTCTAGGATGCAATTACATTACTTGGAGGTAGTTTGACCCTTTTGGGTTTTGCTCTTAAGATTTATTAGGCAGTCTGGAGCAATGCATAATCTACAAATTATTCACACCCTTAAGGCCCTCTGTGTGCTCTACTCAACCTCCTGCCAATCATCAGGTCGTTCAGTCTGGCTGATGGGAACAGACACTCTTCCCAGCCTTGGCTGTGTTCTGGGCACTGTTACTTCTAATTCTTTCTAGTGGTGCCTTTCCTAGTCTTGGGTAGTTTCTTTGCACACACGCTCTCATCATCCTCTGCTGAGTACTCAGGGGGTATCCACTGCAGATCTTGGGGCTCCCTCCCATGTGGCTCTCTTCTGTGGTGTTCTGCCCTTGAAATTCTAGCTGCCCTAGTCTCCCCAGACTCAGCTCGACATCAACTCAGGCTGGTCCCACCTGGGCTCCCCTTCCTTATACCACAACCTGGAGACTCTCTCAAGTCAGTAAGCTGGGGCGATTCTAGGCCTCACCTTAGTGTTTCCCATCTCTCAGGGATCAATGTCCTTCATTGTCCAGTGTCTTGAAAACCACTGTTTCATGTATTTTATTTGTTTTTTCAGGTGGGAGGGTAAATCTGGCCCATATTACTCCATCTTGTTCAGATGTGGAAGTCTGCAGATCCACCCATTAATCTTTATTTTAGAACATTTTAAAATGTTTAATTATTTTGAATAGATAATATATTCACATATTTATAAAACATCTTGCTCCTACTTCTATCTCCTGCCACTATTTTTCTCATCACAACCAACCATGATTTTTTCTTAGGCATCCTTCCAGAGATATTTCATGCTCATATAAGCAAATACAGATATATCTTATTTTTCTTCCTTTTCTATGAAAATGATTGTATGCTACATATAGTGTCCTTTACCTAGTTCCTTTTAAAACTCGTTAAAGTATTTTAATGATCATGCCATATTGAAAAGAGCTTCCTTGTTCTGTTTTTTAACATTTGCTCATTATCCCATTATGCATATATATGTATATTTATTTTGGTGAACATTTAGATTATTTTCAATATTTTAATTTCTACAGTAAATAATGTTGTACATACATCATTTCCACGTGTGTGAGTAAATCTTTAGGAGGAATTCCTAGAATTTAATATCCTGGTTTTTTATAAAGAGCAAAACTATAAAAATTGATTTACCTTTCCACTTCTGGAAGTTAAAAGTTCATCATAAAGTGCATCCTAACCTGACACTTTAGTTCAAGTTTCGTACCAGTCCAAATACAATGATCTAGGGTCTGATAAAATAAGAGCAGCATCAGATAAAAGTAGCAATCCTACCAAGAAATTACAGATCTATCATGAAATGTTAGTATCCTTCAGTCTACAGGTCGAAATCGCCAAGGGACATGTCATTATCATGACAATATTTGGAGAGGAATTGTTGAAAAGTTCCACAAGGTAATGAATTTTTCAAAAAGGAAAGAAAGAAGAGTAAAGGATGGATTTGAGGCTAAGGAGGAAGGTACACAAAGGCCCCGTGTTAGGAAGGAGAATAGTAACAAGACAAGGAAGAAGCCCAGTGCTGCCGAGGCCAGAGCATTAGGTGGGGGTGATGTTTGGCAGGCGCCCCTGTGCTGTGCAGGACGGGTGCTAAGAATCCCTCCTGGTCCATGAAATAGGCAATGTCAGTGCAACACCAGTTATCCATAAATTAATCGGTATTTGTCCTTTCCCTTGGATTGCCATCACCCTTCTCATTTCAAGCACAGAGCAAACCAGGGCTCTCACCCTCACTCCTTTTTGTGGCTTGGCAAGAAGCAGCTACTCAGAAACTCATAGAAGCTGCTCCTTCTAATTCTCACCCTTCCCAGCCTGAGATCATGCACGATGCCCGGAGAGGGGAGAGAGAGGGCGAGAAGGTAGACTCCCCCCAAGAGCTGTCAGGTCCTGGGGTGATGGAGCCCCCCACCCTGCACTGTGCAGGTGCCCCTAGATAATGGCAAGGCCTCCCGTGTGGGACACGCAGGGAAGATAACGCCCCCTACCCACCACGACTCTTGGCCTTGACAAACTTTATCCCGCTTGGAATTGGCAGAACTGCTGGATTCGAAACCAAGTGGCTTGGGCTATAGGGGTCTGGGTGGCAACCCCTGTGAACCGGCAGCTGTGTTCAGGACGAGTCTGATCGACTGGCCTCGTTGGATTCTGGTAACTGCCACCCCTCGTAAGGGGGACTGAACTTCCTGCTACTTTTGTGCAGGGAATTAGAGTTGGATTTAAGTAGTTCTGAAGAGAAGTTAATATTGTGCTGTGTCATGCACATCTGGGTCTGTGGATTGAAATCCACACCCCATCACACAAATATGAGTTAAGTCTGGTGCAGTGTTGCAGTGACATCAAGAGAAGGATGGCTTTGTTCTTCATAGATTAAAAGATTTTTATGTGTCACATTATTTTCTCCTCAGAGGAAATGAAGAAAGGCCGTTGATAATTTTCAGCATGTTCTTCTATTCTCTATTTCCATTTTACGTATAATACTAATGGCCTGAAACCCACCCCACTGGCCCCATTTCCCGCAATCTCTAATTTATTTATCTTCACATTCCTTGATTTCTTCCAAAATGCTCTTACTGGTTTTGTTCTCCTGGGAATGTTAACACACTGTAGGCAATGTTTTACTGGGCTCTGTGTCTGTGTAACTTTTAACATATTAATGAACTTCATGAGTATTGCTCATGTAATGTCACAAATCAGGTTTTGGGTTTTGCTATTAAAAAACCACCTGTCACCTTTGGGATGCTTTTTAAAATTAATATAACCACAAAGCAACGTATTTCTATTGAAGATTCTTTATTCTTCGGGCCATAGAAATGTGTCTGTTCTGAATACTTAATGGAAGTCAACTTTCTGTTTTACATTAAGGCTATTGAACCAGGTAACAAATATGCTTTCCTTTTTACTAGTGGTAGACTAGTCTGCTTTTCTACATTAATTTTTATATTCCAAATTTTACTGACTGTAAGTTCAAGAGGCAATAATGTAAAAGTGTCCTAGAACCATTCTTATTTGGTACCAGTGAAAAACTCCTCATGTTCTGATTTTCAGGTGTGTACTTGGTTGTCTTTGCTAAACCAGGATATAGTTCTTAATGCTGGTAGCCTCACCCTGTGATTCCCACAGCGTTCTAAGGAGTTGCTCGTTTTCCTAATATTCTCTATTTCACATGTGGACTCTTTCCGCATATGTGAAAAAACGGTGTTTTAATAAAACATCTTTTTCCAGAATATTTTTGTCTACCTTCTCTCATCTCCAGAAAGTGTTTATTTCAAAATTTAATACATCTCTTGTGTTCTTTAGGGGTCAGAAGAGTTAAAAAAAAATCCTATTGAAAGATAAATATACATTAAAATTTATTTTTTAAATTGACAGTTAAAACCTAGGTCCAAAAACCCAAAGGAAAACTTCCATTTGGCCTCTTAGAGATCTGGTTCTCAATTTCCTTTCATTTTAGTGGCGTCAGTGAGAATTCTGGACATGTGGGTTCAAATGTGAATTTGATCGGAAATGAAATGGCACAATTTCCCTCAGGACTCCATCAAGCAAAGTCAATCAACATAGAGATGAACCACATAATTTTCAATTATGTAACTAGAAATTTTTAGTTGGCCTGTGACCCAGAACAATTACAGCTAAAACATAATTATCTTCAACTAGGATTCAATTGTTGAGGAAAAGGATACTGCAGATTAAAACAACATATCTTTTCTAACAAGTTTGTTCTTTTAAGTATTAGATCATTACTTACGTTAGAATTTGGGAAAGAGTGGCTAAATAACTCCTGATAAATTCATTTGTATCATTTATCTTTAAAAAGGTATTTTGGGGTATAATTTTCTTACTGTTTATTGTGTAATGGGGATTATATGGCTGAGGGAGGAATGTGACCCGTCTGTTATGCAAGGAGGTGGTGACTCCAGGGGCGAAGAACGAAGTGGGTCCTGAGCTGGGAGAAAGAAGCCTCTTTGGAGGCCAGGATGTTGCGATGGAGGGAAAGTTTGATTCCAATCACAGGAAGCTACGAGCATCTACCTGGGGACTATGGTTATATAAAGGGAGAGATGGCCCTGCTAACATGTAAGCTGAAAGGATTGTATAAGTAATGAGGTATAACACTTAGTGCCTGTATCCTGAGCCAGCCAAGCTGAGTCACCTGAGGCTCTTTCCCTCTGCCGTCCGCTGTCTGAGGAGGCCCTACGGACACTGGACTGGCCTCTGTGTCTCAACATCACTGCCCTTCTTCCTTCTTCCACAGGCTGCACAGACGGCAGGGCTTGGCACTTAAAAAAAAATAGCAGCAGCATAAGTTTGTTCTCTACATCTGTGACTCTATTTCTGTTTTGTAAATAAGTTCATTTGTACCCTTTTTTTCAGATTCCACATATAAGTGATATCATATGATGTTTGTCTGATTTACTTCATTCAGTATGACACTCTCTACGTCCATCCATGTTGCTGCAAATGGCATTAGTTCATTCTTTTTTTACGGCTGAGTAGTATTCTATTGTATATATACCACATCTTCTTTACCCATTCATCTGTCGATGGACCCTTAGGTTGCTTCCATGTCCTGGCTATTGTAAACAGTGCTGCTATAAACATTGTGGTGCATGTGCCTTTTCGAATTATGGTTTTCTCCAGATATATGCCCAGTAGTGGGATTGCTGGATCATATGGCAATTCTATATTTAGTTTTCTCCATACTGTTCTCCATAGTGGCTGCACCAATTTACATTCCCACCAACAGTGCAAGAGGGTTCCCTTTTCTCCACACCCTCTCCAGCATCTGTTTATAGACTTTTTGATGATGGCCATTCTGACTGGTGTGAGGTGATACCTCATTGTAGTTTTGATTTGCATTTCTCTAATAATTAGTGATGTTGAGCAGCTTTTCATCTTTTTTCACCATACAGATGCTTTTTAGCCATCTGTGTGTCTTGTTTGGAGAAATGTCTATTTAGATACTCTGCCCATTTTTTGATTGGGTTGTTTGTTTGTTTGATACGGAGCTGCATGAGCTGCTTGTAAATTTTGGAGATTAATCCCTTGTTGGTTGCTTCATTTGCAAATATTTTCTCCCATTCTGAAGGTTGTCTTTTATTGTTTGTTTATGGTTTCCTTTGCTGTGCAAAAGCTTTTAAGTTTAATTAGGTCCCATTTGTTTATTTTTGTTTTTATTTTCATTACTCTAGGAGGTGGATTGAAAAAGATCTTGCTGTGATTTATGTCAAAGAGTGTTCTGCCTATATTTTCCTCTAAGAGTTTTATAGTAGCAAGGGGGAAAAGGGGGGAGGGATAAATTGGGAGATTGGGATTGACATATACACACTACCATATATAAAACATAACTAATAAGGACCTACTGTCTAGCACAGGGAACTCTACGCAATACTCTGTAATGACCTATGTGGGAAAAGAATCTAAAAAAGAGTGGATATATGTGTACGTATAACAGATTCACTTTGCTGTACAGCAGAAACTAGCACAACATTGTAAATCAACTATACTCCAATAAAAATTAATTGAAAAAAATAGCAGCAGCAGCAAAAACAGCAACAGAGATTTTCTGCTTTTCTTTCTGAGAGACAACTGTTCTTGGACTGTATCCTAGGAGTGAGGGGTTCTTTGACTCACCAAGTAGAAGGTGGACCCTAAAAGTCACGCCGTGAACAACATGTGGATCTCAGATGTGTTAGGTCTGGTCAAGCCCGGTCCACTGACACTGGCGCTCTCTCCTGCTGATTCAAGAAGCCTGGGCTAACCTGTTGCAGATACTTGGCTCAGCTGACACCGGGCACCGACTAAAAGATTTGTAAGTGAGACTGTCCTAGGCCAGCAGGATCCAAATGAGCCACCAGAGGGCTGCTGCCACACGAGGGGCCCCAGGCCCAGGGCGCCAACTGTTCTGCTCTGCTCCAGATGGAGGGGTTTCCCAGGATGCTGGCCTGGATGCTGACATTGGGCTGTGTTGTTCATCCTGTGAGGTGAGAGCAGCGGAAGAGCCGTTCGGTACAGCTGAGTCTAAATTTCTGAGCCTCAGAATTGTGAGCCAACGAAAGGTTTGCTGTTGGAAAGCCCCAAAATTCTGGGACGGCTTGGTAGGCCTCCATTGACTGCTGATAACCGGTCTCATTTCGAATTCCAAGCATTTGAAGAGGACGTATTAGCAATTCCATTATGCTACTGATAAATGACAATAATCCTTGAGAGAGACAGGATTTTAGTTAGTTTTTTAATTTCTAAGGTCTAACCTAAGCTTATTTTTTAGTTATCTCTGCTAACACCTTAGGGTCTCTTGCAATGCATAACTGGATTTGAGAGCTGCTCACAATGAAATTAAAAGCCTTTTAAAAAATTTTTAAAAGCTTTCTATTTTTCTAGATTTGTAAATGCGAATGTTAATGTTTAGAAAAGGGTTAGTAGAAAAGGAGTAAGGGCCAAACCGTTATCCAAAAGCAGGTGGCAAAATTATGATTTCAGCTCTTGGAATAAAATAAGGAGGAAAATGAAGTTATAAATCATAGTACAAATTTTGTACTATTTTGTGCCATGATTTATAACTTCGTTTTTATCACAAATGAACACATATTATACTATGTCATACTTTACGGTTTTATAAAATTGAATATGCTTTTTGCTGCTTGTGTCACGTTTGGAACAGTAGAGTCTCCTGTGAAAGGATGTAAAGAGCTGGTGGGAGGAGAAATCTTGCGTTTGTCAGTGCAGATTCCATAGGGCATTGAACCAGACTATGGTCAAGGAAACAGTCGGGCTTGGATGTTCCAGTTAGGTTGGTGGTTCTGAAGTGGCTCGCCCTACTGGTACCCCCGTAGCTTCAGTGGTTGGCTCTGGTCTCACGTGAGATGAAACTGAAAACTCTGGACGTCCGAAGGCTATACCAACAGCCATCTCACCGGAGAGTGGAGGAGAATGGATAGAACGTGCTACGTGTTCTCTCAGGCTTACTTTCCTTTGACGTGGCCACATTGCTGTGTCCCTCAGCTACTCTCCTATGATCCAGAATGGTGTGTGTGTGGTATGTGTGTGTGTGTGATCGTGTGGTGTGTGTGTGGCTATACACGTGCAATTGGAAGAGGTACCGGGAATACCTCCAGAGTGACTGGTTCCAGAACACTTCCCCCCTCCTGGAGGGCGGGGATGGTTGCACTCAGGTGTGTGGACAGAGCTGCTATTTCCTGGCAATTCTGCCATTTAAACAGGTGCCGCTAAACAGACACTGGGGCCACGCACCCCACCCTGAACCTGCAGACTCCCCTGGTCTCCCCCGTGGCCTCTCCATCTGAAGTGGAAAGGTGAACCTGCTGCCTTGAGTTCCCTCCTGCCCAGGCCCTCCTTTGAGCAACGTGAGGACCTGGAGCCTTGGCTCAAAACAGAATTTTGGATTTTTCCTTATATTCCAAAATTAGGCCTCCAGTGTAATTATCCTGGGGCTCTTACTGGATTCATTCGTTTCTAATTTCTAATCGGCCACAGGTTTTAGCCACGGCTCCTGTTACGTATCAGGACAGTGACCGTGGCAGTCGAGTCAATTATCAATCCTCCCCTCATACGATCTGATCGATGCCAACTGTCCCCACCGGAAGGGACAGAAGAGGCCACACGAACACAGACAATCGGGTTAGAGCCTCTGCGTCCATCTGCCTGACCAGGGCTTCAGTCTCTGCCCACTGGATTTTGCCGGTCCTCTGGGGGGTCCCTCAGGATGTCAGCTGTGTGCTTAGGAGCAGCTCGGCTTGTGCTTTGCTACTCCAGCCCATTAAGTCACTTTGCCATTGTGCCCATGGCAGCCCCCCTGGGAGGAAGCCGCCCCCTGGGAGGAAGCCGCCCCCTGGCAGGGGTCCTGATCCGCCGGTTCCCCGGACGAGCCAGCCCGGGATGCTGTCCTGTCCACGTGGCTGACCCTGCTCTGGAGCCGCAGGGCTCACACTCAGAGTTTCACAAAGTCTTTCTCTGACTCAATGCTTTCTGCTCTGAATCTGCTCTCCATGGGGGCCACCAACCAGTCTTCAGGCCAGACAGGGGGCAGACGCCCACCCATCACCTCGAGGTTTTCTTTATCGCCTTTTGCCCCTCTCTCTGTTTCCCATGCTCTTCTGCGATGGTCTGAATGCGTGAGTCCCCCAAGATTCATAAGTTGAAATCTAACCCCCATGGTGATGGAGTGAGGAGGTGGGGCCTATGAGAGGTGATGAGGTCACGAGGGCGAGGCGCTCAGGAATGGAGTGAGTGCCCTTATAATGTGGCCTGAGAGAGCTCCCTCGCCCTTTTTACCGGGTGAGGACAGTGAGAAGTTGGCTGTCTGCAACCCGGAACAGGGTCCTTGCCAGAACCCGACCACGCTGGCACCACGGTCTTGGACTCGCAGCCTCCAGAACTGTGAGAAATACATTCCCGTTGTTTACAAGCCTCGCCGTCTGTGGGATTTTGTTATAGCAGCCTGAATGGACTAAGACAACTTCCCTCCTTCTTTAGCTTAAAAATAATCCACCAACCCTACACCTGCTGCATCTCCAGCCCACTAGTACAGCCAGTCTCTGAATCCCAGTTTGGGCTTGGAAGAGGCACTTTGCTTCTATTACATAAAACACAGTCCGGACTTTGTAAGACTATTGTATGGAGACTCCAAAGCCCTCCTGTTTCCCACCTTGTTCATCTTCCAACATGACCTTCAGCCCTTCCTAAAATCCCTATTTTCACATGGATGCACCTCAGATCCTTACACAATGTGGATGAGGGCACCTCCCTTAAGTTCCTTGTCTCCCCTCTGTTCTGGTCTGTTGGGGTCCATACTCCCTTACACTCTGCCATCCACCCCTGGAATGATCCCCCTTCATTGCCACTGCCCTCCCTTGCCAGGCTCTTATCCCTCCCGTCAACACCGACATTGCAAGGAACACAGTTAATGTGAAATGGCAGAGCAAATCACTTCTTTCGTCAGTAACGGAGACTGTTCAGAGCTGAAAATCCCCAGTGCAGAGTGGGGAGCCTTTCTTCTTGGATACAAATAGAACTTTTCATTCAAGGGATAAATGCTAGTTATTAAAATCCAAGCGTGGATGAAGCTGCAGGAAAGCTTGTTTTATGCTTCATTTATTTAATAAACATTTGACAGTTTCTTCTTACGGAAACATTACCCCTTCATCTTAGTAAGGAATGCAAAATATGCTTTTTCCGTTCGGCACTGATTGCAACTCAAAGGCAATTTTGGTCTCATTTCCTAGCATTTTATATCAAGTTAGAATGGACTGTAAGTGGGATGGATTTTTAATACCTCTTATCAAATCTTTACTGTTTAATAAATTTACACTGTACATCTACCCCCTGCTTAATGATCTTAATTCCTTAAAAACAGAACAGAGCAAAAGAAAACAAGGACTGAGGAAAAGCAGTAATAAGCAAAAAGGCTGTAACTATAATATATTAAAAATCTGCATAAAAGCATCACCTTCTTTTCCCCTCTGGGCCAGCTCATCCACAAAGAAATTTCATCTAACTACACGTGGCAGGAGAGAAGAACACCCTTGCTGCTCTGCATTTGTGTCCACCTCTGTTTCTCATTCTAGAGCAGTTTTCAAACATATTCACAAAGCCTTAGCCCCTCTTCCCATTGAGAAGTGGTTCTACATCCTTGTCCTTGAACCTGGATGGGGTTATGACAGCTCTGATCCACAGAGTCTGGTAGATCGATGCCCTGTGGCTTCCGAGGTGGTTCACGGGACACCCCAGAGCTTCCATCTTGCTTGCTGGAATACTCGATCTTGGAGCTCTGAGCTACCCTGTGAGAACTCAGCCTCCAGGCTAGGAGGGAGCACAGGCCATGTAGAGAAGCCACATGGAGGGTCCTTGATGCCTTTTGTCCTTTGGTCTTGACAAATACTCTCTTTCCTAACTTCTCAGGTGTTTTTAAAGAATAGATCTTTTAAAAAATTGATGCTCATTTCCCAAACTAATAAATCATTTTTCAAAATAACAAAAAGGAAATGAATCCTTAGCACAAAATCTATACCACATTACCTATTGCTATGTAACAAGCCACCTCAAAACTTAGCGATGTAAAGCATGAAATACTTGGGATATACTTACACTAAAAAAAATTTGTTGCTTATCTGAAATTTGAATTTAACCAAGCATTTTATCTGACAATCCTAGGACACAGGGAGATTCTTTCTGACAGTGTTTCTACGTCAGTACCAGGAAAGGAATTTGATTGGCTTTGCTTGGACCTAGCATCTACCTTTTCATAGAATGAGATGGGATACAGCCCACCTCTGTGGCCAGTGCAGCAGGGTTTAGAACCAGAAGAATGGGGTTTGGGAAAACTTTCTGGGTGGCCACCATCGCCTACACACTCACTAGTGTTTCGCTCTTACCTTGATTGATCACCAGAAGAATAAAGACACTTAGAACTGTAGGCTCAGAACTATTGGGCTTATTGGCTAAATCCTTCATAGTTCTAGAGTATGAAAATGATTATCTGTATTGGCTTTTGTAGCATCAATTTTATAGGCTGTTGCCTTAGCTCATGTTGCTATAATAAAGTACTATAAACCGGGTGGCTTACAAACAACAGAAAATTCTCTCTCTGGAGGTGGGGAAGTCTGAGATCAGGGCACCAGCATGGTCAGGTTCTAGTGAGACCCCTCTTGCTGGTTGCAGGCTACCTACCTCCTATATACTCACATGGCAGAAAAATGGCTGGAGAGCTCTCTGGGGACTTTTTAATAAGGACACTAATCCCATTCATGAGGGCTCCACCCTCATGACCTAATCACCTCCCCCTTCCAATACCACCTCCTAATGCCATCACATTGGGGGTTACAATTTCAACATATGAGTTTTGGGGGTACACAAACATTCAGTCCCTAACAGATGTTGATTTGCCAGGGACTTTTTTTTCATCAGTAACCTAACAGATGACCAAGGAGTAAGGTGAATAGCCTACTTCTTTGCAGTAAAATGCAACAAACAATTACTGAAAACCAAGGTTCAAGGTACTAAATATGGGATACAAAAGTGAAGAGTCGCCTTTCTGTCCCTGTGGTGCCCAGGGTGAGTGGGGAAGACAGACATGGCATCAAAACAGCGTGGTGTGAGAAAAGATCAAGGTGTGTATAGCACTTTGTGGTATCACTAGAGGGTTATGTGCCTTTACCTGGGTGTGACAGTGGGGTGAGCAGGAAGAGGGAAGGAGCACGTGTCAGACAGAGGAAATAGAGCAGACAAAGCCCATAGACAGAAAGAGCATGATGTGTCCCCAGTGGAGTTTGGAGAGTGTGGTGTATGGTGTGTGTAGGTACAAGTGTTGGAAGCTTGGTTAAAGCTGGACAATCAAGTGCAAGGCAGAGTGTTTTGGAGAATGAGGCTAGAGACCTTGGCAGGGGTCAGGGTGCTGAGGGTCTTGTGAACTGTTTCATGGAGCATGAGTTTGATTTGGAGCTTTCAGTGTTCACTCTTTGCTGGGCCATGGAGACTGATGAAAGCTATGGAGACTGATGAAATCTATGATCTTTCTCTAAATAAATGCAAAGTCACCCAAAATTCTGCATCAAGATTCAAGAGAATTAGAGGTGTTCCTGGAAGGCCCATCCAAGAAGGCTTATGAATCCCAGCTTAACACTCTTAGTCTTTGGTGAGACTGGGTACCACCAAAGAATTTTAACCAGGGGAATAATGCATTCAGATTTTTGGATAGATGACTCTGGCAGTGTAGAGGGTGGATTTGAGGGTGATAACTCTGAAGTAGAGAACCCAGTTGAGGGGGTGACAGCTGTCCAGGTGAGAGGTGATGCTGTGATTGCGCTAATGCTGTGGAAACAGTGATGGATGGCTGAAAATTTAAGAGGTAAAGTTGGCAGGGCTTAGAGCCCAAAGGATGTGGGGACCAGGGGTGGGATACGTAAGCAATCTGTTATCAAATATAAGAGGAAGTGCAGCTTTAGCAGCAACATAAAAGATCAAGCTAGCATTACAGTTTGGGGTCAAAAAGTAAGATCTGACTGCAAAAATGTGGCGCATTATTTCTTGACTCTAAAACTCTGAAAGCAACCTGGAAAAATGAGTTTAAGTGTTTCTTGCAGTTACTCTTTGGAAGGATTTCCTGAGGCTTAAAATGTGCTATTCATGTTTGAAGGGTGGCTTATTGGATGGATATTTCTGCATTTTTCTTTCTTTAAGGTGTCACTACACTGCAATCAATCCTTGCATCATAAGAGAGAAGATATTTATATTGAGCTTCATGCGCTTATTTAAAAATCATCCTTAAAACGGATAATGCTTAAAATAATTGCGATGAACAGAAGGCAATTAGAATAAACTCCTACTAATTTGTATTAATCAAGGGGAAGGTCAGTTGAAATTCATTAAAAATCTGAACTCTAGGATGTTGTTTTCATTCATATTCTTATCCTAAAAATAATCTGAAGGGCAAAAATTGTTTTTCCCACTATCACATAATTGCTTCCTATTTCTGTTCTGCAAATTAGCATGGAGGATACAGACCATCCAAACTCTACTTAACTTCCTATGACCACTATTGACAAAAATCAGTGTCTTTTGACAGAAACGAATCCCAGAATATCTCTTCATTTTCTCGTTTAAAAAATTCTGAACTTAATAAGCCACTCCTCACTGGCTCATTGATAATTAATGGTATCCCTTGCTTTGGTGGGCAGTTTTGAGCATCACTTCCAAGTTTTTTGTTTTTTTTTTTTTAATTTTTATTGGGGTATAGTTGATTTACAATGTTGTGTTAGTTTCTGCTGTACAGAAAAGTGAATCAGTTATACATATACATATATCCACACTTCTTTTAGATTCTTTTCCCATATGGGCCATTACAGAGTATTGAGTAGAGTTCCCTGTGTTATACAGAGGTCCTTATTAGTTATCTATTTTATATATATGTCAATATAATATATATGTATTATATATGTCATTATATATAATATGACATATTAATGACATATATATGTCATTATATATTATATATATATTATATATGTCATTATTATATATATATTATATATATTATATATATATAATATATATATGTCAATCCCAGTCTTCCACATCACTTCCAAGTTTTACACGAACAGTGTGATAGACACACAGAGACACACACAAAATGAGACACCAGAGTCAGTGACAGGGGACACTGCTGTTCCTTCTGTTGGGCTGGAGCCTATGCGTGTGAAGGTTGGAACATATGTACGGAAAGTCTTTGACATTTCCCTCATGATAGAACATGGAAAAAGAATGAAGGAAAGTGAATCGGTGTAAGGATGGCTAGAGCGCCTCTGTGTGGAGTTTATTTCCTGCTTGGGAAGCCTGAGACACAGGATGACAAGTTCCAGGAGGTGTGTGAACTATTCCTGCCTCAGGGTTGGGGGGTGGTCCACCACTCACAGGGGCGTTTCTTGAATCAGATAAGTACATGTTCAACTTGCAGAGAGGCCTGTTTGAATGTTCAGGAACTGGGGAGGAGGGTGGAAATCAGGGAAAAGCCATCCTCTGCAGAAGGAGGAAGGGCTGAAAGCTAGGGGTCAGAGGGCTGCGTGGAGGAGACCTTAGGAAGGCCTGGCTGTGGTCACAGCCTGATCGCAGGAGGGATGAGAATGTACTGGAGAAACTCAACCCAGAGAGGCAAAGGCACCCCTACCCTCTCTGTGTTTTAGGATCTGTAGTTGTAGCCTCCTAACTCTCAGTCAGCACGTGAAACCCCCTGGACCTGAAGAAAAAATGTTTGGAAATTTTTTGTAGGAATATTCAAACGAATGCCAATATGGAAACGGACCCCCCAATTGTCCTTGTATCTTTTCCCATTTGGTTTTAATGGGCTCAGAGAATACTATACATATTTCCATGGAATTTATTTATTCCATGATTCTTCCTGAGTGTTTTCTTGTTTTCATCTTGGTCACATTTCCTAATAACCCTGAGATGGAGTTATCATGTCCCTATTACCAGGTTAAAGATTTATCATCAGTAAACCAGATATATATATATTTTTTGTCATAGGCTTGATTTGAGATGTTTACCTCTTAAAACCAGAGCAGGACCTGTTTTGCTCTGTAACTTGCACTGTCCTTTGACCTGTTCTGTTGCATCTAAAGTTTCTGAGGAATGAACTTTTCATGGTGTATCAAACAACTGCCTGTAAAACTACTCCTCATAAAAGGGACCAAAGACTGAATGCATAGAGGCCCAGGGCCAAAGCGAAGGGATATTGCCTGAAATAGCCTGGGGCTGTAAAATACGGAAGGAATGGGTTCTTTACCCCGAGGTAATAAAAAATACTACAAAGTTTTAAAAAATGTACAATTACAGCAGTTATGGGACAATGTAGAAAATGGTTCAGATAGGAGGAACTCTTTCATTGCTAGAGTTTTTACTGTTCCTTAAATTGACCCACGGTTCCCAGGGGAGAGGAATAGGGGGACACTGGGTTTCTGTCTTCTTAGATGATGGTGATGACTGGAAAAATCACCTAGACCTGAAGACTTCAGAGCAAGTAGCAGGGTGTGTGGACTGAGGGGCAAAAAACAAGAGAGTTGGGAGGTAGAAGAAAATGATGTGAATGATCCTCTCTGCTTGAGGACTCGTTCCTCTGTTTATCCTTGTCTATTTGGATGAGTCCTTCCAGAGCCCAAGAGGGTTGATGAGCACGCTGAACGTATTGATCAGGTTTGGGGTCACGGTGCCCTGACCAGAGTGCAGAGGGACCACATAGAACGAGGCGGAGGAGGAAGAGAAATGAGTGTGGTGGCCGGAAACAGACACACAGCTTACAGGGATTTGGCTCTCACAGAGCGGCAACTAGGACAGCACTGGAATTAAGTTTGCTTTCTGTTGAGGCTGCATGGCGAGGATGGAGTGTAGAGGGATGGGAAACGGTCCAGAGCATGAGCCTGGGAGCCAGATGCGTGGGTTCAAGTCCCTCTTCTGCAGCTTAACTGTGGGCAAGTTCCTTACTGGCTCTGACTAGGTTTCCTCCTTATAAAATCGGGCTGATAATAATAGAAAACACTTATTTGTGAGAGCAGGTGTACATGGAAAGCATCAGAAGCTCTCCGTGAACATGGGCTGTTGTCACAGGCAGTTGGCAGTCTGTGGGGATAGGAGGATGGCAAGATGCTCACAGAGCTCAGAGAGCTCGTTCTTATGAAGTCAATTGTCGTGTTTCTACTTAACGTCAAAAGCTGGATTTGAAGAATTCTGTAACTTGATATTTCTTTTTGGGGAGGAGTGCTTTTTAGAGACAACTTTTCATGCCCTTTGAGGTAGTAACCGTCACCAGATTCATGGAACGGGCATCACTGGTGTGACCTTGACTCTCACCGACAGGCCCGGGTTGGACGACAGGGCTGGATTTTTCTCCCACACAACCCAAGGTCATGCCTGAGCCCCAGCTCCACCGCGATGATGGGCTTATGCTGGTGGGATTTTCTCCTGAGCTCTGGTCATCTGTTTCAGTTCCTTTTATTTTTCACTGACACGCTCACATTCCTTTTTATTTTGGTGTAAATTCATAAATGGATTCAAGATGATTAATAGCATGATCCACGCTGACCACAGCAGGTGTGTATTCAGTGACAGGATGTGTAGTTCCTTAGATCCTGTGGTTGCACGTAGCGTGTTCTCTGTGATGAGATGAAAGCCTAGTCTTACATCCTTCCAAGAACTCCAGTTCATTTGAGATTTGATTCTACCCTGTTCCCCGCCGCTCCACTCCTTTCTGCTAAATTCACACCACACCGCGACATGTGGTGGAAATTGAAAGACAATCAAGGCTGAGTCACTTCTCAAGAGGAGCTTATAAGTGTAGCTTCCAAACTGGAATTTGGGTAGCAAATAGTAGAAAATTTGAAAAGTGTGTAAAGTAGATATTTCTAAGTTAGCGAGTTAGTTGTCCTTACACTCACCATGAAACAGTCCATGTGATTTCAGTTGCAGGAGCTGCTGGGGCCCCACTGGACCCCCTTTTTTACTGGAACTCCCATCCGCATCCCCTGCAGGTGCACTGGGAACTGTTCCCAGCTGCTTACCCTCTGCAAAATTGTCTTAGGCTGAAGGTAGCTGCCTTGCCCAGAAAACCCTGAGATGGTTATACCATCTTCCCCTGCTACCCACAGGGGCAGCCACTGCCAGGCTGACATGGGGGTGAAAAAGCCCAGCCCCCTTTTCTCATGGAGGGTCAGCTCTGTGTGTGTTATGCTCAAACCCCTCTGGATGAGGCCACACCTTTCTTGGCTATTTCTCCCTCCCGGTCCATCAATCTGCTCCCTTGCAGGTCTTTTCCTGAAGCAACTCCTGCAAGAAATGAAATGCACCAAGCATTTCATTCCCTGCGTCAAGCTGTGCTTCCAGGAAACTCCATGTAAGTCAGCTAAAATGATAATAAAATTGACTCTTTTATTTTAAGGATTGACAATAGGAGGCATTGATTTATATTCATCATTGTAAACTTGTCTTCTTCAAGATTTTAAGTCTGCTCATTGCCACAGATGATTTGCGCAAGGATCTTCTCTCATCTTGATTGAAAACAATTTTCTTATCCACATCTTCTGATTCTTAAGGACAGCTCTACAGTTCCCAACATGGAGTACCATCGGATACTCCAGAGAAATCAGTGAGCTCTGTTTGGAATCAGATCCAGTATTTAATATCTGGTCAGTCATTGGAATGCACAAGATATACCCACACATTCACAGTTGTCATGTAGTATGTCATCTTGTTGGGTTATGATGTTCTTGAAGTCATCACCAGAACAAATTTTAGAAGGAGGAGTTGGGTTTCTCAGTTCACTAGTCCAGTGCCCTCAGGTCCCAAGATTTAAAAAAAGTACTCAGTATTTTAGATTGTGTCATGCTCCATGGAAGGCCAAGCCTTCGTTTATGTATGATTTCACCTGAGGCTTTGACCAGTGAAGTACGAAGTGTTGTTCCCATGTAGGAACGGGATCCCATTAGTGCCTGGCTCTGGGTGCTTCAGCTGGAAGTTTCAGAGGCAGACTCAAAGCCGGCTGCCTAATTCCCAGCTTGGCACTCCTTTTGTATTCCATCAGTGAAATCATGAGATAAAATTACGTTTCTATTTGCCCTAGTAATTCTTAGGATTTGAAGAGCTACTGGAGACCTACTGATGCATTGTTTGGAAGTAACATGCATCTTATACTAAGATTTTCTCTGCTAGAAAAAGGCAGATAATTAACATGTGACTGTCCAGATTCTCTCTTCTTAGGAGACTTATGTAAGCTATATTCATCACCTTTTTCATGTCCCTAAATATGGTAATCTTTTTCTCTTGCTCGCTCACGAAGATACTGAGAAGATGAAGTGTGACAAGGATCTTCCAAGCGCTTTGACTGCTGGGAGGTATAGAGTCTCCATTTAAGCTGGGCGGTCTTAGCTCTAAGTGCCTGTGATGACTGTGTAGTGTTGCTCTAGACTCTCCCGGGTTTGAATCATTTGTCTATTTATACATCCCTTCAGGGATTGTAAATTGCAGTCACCAGGTAACCACTGGCTTCTAAGTATTCAGTTTTGGCTATAAACAGAACAGAAAACTGCCTGTAGCTCATTCTATACACTGCTGGGTTCCGATAATACAAAAAAGAGCCCGAAGGCTCCTTTTCGGGACTTTGTAATCTGACATTTGTCAGACACACCCTTTGGGGGATTAACTATGAGGAGTGAGTGTGGAAGAGAGGGTTCTACTCCTAATCCTGTGTGTGCAGATTCCTGCTTAGGACCGCTTCCCTTAATTGTGTGTTTCAGAAGTTATTACCCTCTTCTTACTCCAATTGTATGGCTCAGGTAACTGTATTCTGAGGGTTTGTTTACCTCGCTTTGGGGTCATGATGTTGTCTGGAGCTGGAAAAGAGAAAGTTGCTCATTTTGCTGGATGTCATGGGCCACAGCACATGCTACAAAGACGGGCAAGTTTGGCCACGTAATGAGCCTGGTAGAGGCTGGAGAATTGGAGCTTTGCCGACAGCCCTTAGTCAAGAAGGGGGTGAAGTCAGAAGATGCCCTGCACCCTGCTGTCCTGTGCCCCGCCTCCAAGCACATCACAGGTGGTGTGGGCTGAGAACGATGTGGACAAACCAACAGAATCACAGAAGGAATATTTAGCCCAGGGCTGTGTAGGGAGCTCATTTTGCTGTCCTCGTCCTGCCGTGTTCCCGTTGGCCTGAGGGGTAGGACAGGCTCTTCTCCTCGCTGTGGACACCCCAGCCCTCTGGGTTTTCTGACTGTCTCGAGAGGTAATACCACTGCCGCCTCTAAAACTCGTTAATTGCAGGCATTCAACACACACTGAGTTGGCACCCACTAAGCTGTGTCAGCACTGTGCTCTGTACTGTCAATGGTCACTCTAGTCTATGACAGGGGACATGCAGCCGTACGGAGGGGGATGTTCCAACCTGTTTGTCCTGGACAGTCCTGGTTGTGTCTATTGTTTCAGGCTGGTTATGAAGAGCACTCTCTTTTATTCTTAAGAGTGTCTCGATTTGGACAATGAATGACGATAGGTCAAACTTAGTCTACTCAGAAGATTCTAGAAATTTCATTTCTTCCAGAAGCTGCCTCAGACCCTTCGAGGCAAGATTGGAGGCCTCTCCTACCTGTGCTCCTGAAGCTTGGGAACACACCTTTCCCAGCATCTCTGTCCCACTGGAACCTGCCCATTCCGTGAGGGCAAGGTCTGTATCCCCAGACGTTCATTCATTCCCAACTGGCACTGGACTGACACACAGAAGGCACGCAAGTTTTGATTGAAATAATTATAAACTTCGGAGCACAGGCCCATAATCCATGTGGGGATGTGGGTTAGGGAAAGTTATCCAGCGCAGGAAATGCCTGATTGGAGCCTTGAGTAGGAGTTGGCTGGGCAAAGAAGGAAAGAGGACAAAGCATTTACGACAGAACGGCAGGAGGTATAAGAACCCACAGCACTTCAGCTGACACAGTGGCATCCTAGAGTGTGAAGGGTTTGGCTAAAGATGAGTCTGGGTGGGTAGTGAGTACGGGCTGGGGGAGGGGAGGGTCGGTACGTAACACTGATGAGTTTGGACGTGATCGAATAAGAACAACGATAACTATATTGATCAAACATCTCCTAATTATTAGCCAGGCACTAGGTTAGGTGCCTTGAATACTTTGTCTCAACTTGTCCTCACAATTCCCCTAGGAGTTAGATACAGGTGTTATCCCCATTTAATAGATGAGAAAACCCAGGTGAGGGAGAGTTGACATGATCTGGCTGATGTCACATGGTTGAATGTGGATTCAAACCAAGAGGGTTTGACATCACACCCTAGCGTATTTTTCTCCTTCTCTTTTGGTCTCTTCCTCATTTTATCTCCCTCAGATGCACAAAGGCACACACACCATCCCAGAGTCAGTGAGGATCCATTGAAGTGCTTGAGGCTGGAAAATGACATGATCAGGTTTCTATTTTAGAAAGACTACGTTGGCGGATGTTTGGGAATGGAAGTTTGGAGTAGGATTCCAGGAGCAGAGATGCCTGCCAGGAGGCTGGTCCAGACGTCCAGGTGGGAAGGGATGAGCCTGGTCTAAGGTAGAAGCAGTGAAGATAGTGAAGAGGGAATGGACCCAAGAGATGCTGAGGACATAGGATCAACAGATTTTGAAAGGGAGGTTGAAAGTTTGGTTGTGCATTCAAGCCTTGTCTCTTTGGAAATCGGGTGGGTTCAGTCAGGTGGTGCAGTTCCTCGAAACTGGGAATCAGGCATGGAAAGAGGCCAGAGGATGAGTTCAGTCTGGGGCACGTTTGCTTTGAGTTGTCTGCGTAATATCCAAATGGATTTATTAAATAGCATATGCAGGACTGAGGCTCAGGAGAAAGACCTGGAATAGAGGTCTAGATGTAGGAGTCATGAGCATGAAATCAGATGAAATGACCTAGGACAGAGGCAGAAGACCCAGGATGTGAGAACACTAGAGGCTCCTGCAGGGTCTGAGGAGAGAGGCAGGAGGAAAGTCAGGATAAAATCCTATCACAAAAACCAAGGGAGGAGCGAGTTCAAAGAGAAGGAGAGGAATGGGGACAAAAGATGGAAAAAGAAACCAACGTAATCCAACTTCTACAAAAGGGAAAATAAATCTGGTACATATAACGGTTCTAGATAGGAAGTATAATGTACATCTTGCAAAACAGTTAAACAGTGGCTTTCATGAGTATATTTGAAAATATTACAAAACTAAATTGGTACTTAAAAGTGTCAGAATTAGGGACTTCCCTCGCGGTCCAGTGGTTAGGACTCCAGGCTTCCACAGCAGGGGCCACGGATTCAATCCCTGGTTGGGGAACTAAGATCCCGCATGCTGCGTGGCCATAAAAACAAAAAGGTGTCAGAGTTATAGTTGCTGTTCAACTCATTAATCAAGAGTCTACTAGTATCTGACTACTAACGTGTAACTTCAACCCAGTAGCCCCACCGACTCAAAGTTTTTGCCTTTGGGAGGCAGAAAGCCTTTGGCCCCAAAATTCTGCAAATGTGCTCGGGACCGGATGTCACTTTGACTCTAGTGAGTGAGATTCTGAATATTATCAGGAATACAGCCTGGCCGAGCTGGGCTTCGGGGCTTTCTGAGCAAATAGCGTTTATCTCGATGGCATGACGCCAGTTCATCTGGATGAAATAGCGCAGTGCTGGCATTTTCGTGGAATGGGTCACCAGACCCAGATGAAGAAAAATGGAAGTTATTGTGCCCTCGTGTACCAGTCCTTTCTCTCTGACAGCAGCTTTGGCCTTGTCCTTGTATAGATATTTGAAACACTCAAGTCTAATGAATTTTCTGCTCTGTCTGGATATATGGCCTCAGCATCACATGGCAAAGCTTAATAGTTTCTCAACTTGCTTTTTTTTCTAGGGAGATAACAAACCCCAAATCCTTTCAGGCAAGGAGATCCAATAATAAGACTATAATTACAACGGTGACACTATGTGGGTATTCTTCCATGGATAATTTGCCTTTACCTGAAAGTTTGATTTTATTTTTGTAGAATATTTTGTATTCTTCCATGGATAATTTGCCTTTACCTGAAAGTTTCATTTTATTTTTGTTGAAACCCATCTCCTTCCAAAATTATTTGAAATACTTTAAAATAAGGAGCACAATATGAATATAGTTAAAATAGAAACAGAACATCAAAGACCATGTAAAGGAAAAAAGGAAATAAATATTCTGTAGACCCAATCTGATATATGTGCTATGCCGTAACATTACATGTAGCTTTGAGATTTCTAATAGATTAAAGAACTTTCTTTTGAGTACTTGAAAGTATGATAGATTAACATTTTCCCATTAGCCCTATAAAGTAAATAGATGACTTGGATGTATTCGATAGGTGAAACTAAAGTAGAGGTACCACGGCTTTTCCAAGGGAAATAGCACACTGCAACAGTAACAGAATGGACCCCTACAAAAGCTACTATTGCCACTTTCTAAATATGGACAAAGAACTCTTACTTAGTTTCACAAGGTATATTCTAGTGTTTCTCAAATGATTCTATTCCTTCCTGCTTCCTTAGTGATGCTCCAACACTGTGAGCCACTGCTTTGCTTGCGAGGTGAGCTGCATTCTACTTATTTACGATTCTGGCTGTGATGGTCTGAATGTTGGTGTCCCCCCCAACATTCATAGGTTGAAATCCTAACCTCTAAAGAGCATGGTTTTAGGACGTAGGGCCTTTGGGAGGGGTAAGTCGTGATGGTGGGGCCCTCGTGAATGGGATTTGTGCCTTAGTGAAGAGGCCCCCAGAGCTCCCTGCCCCCGCTCCGTGTAAGGACACAGAGGGGTGTTCTGGCCCGAACCAGAAGGCCACCAAGTTGGCGCCTTGATCTTGGACTTCCAGCCTCCAGCACCCTGAGAAATACATGTCTGTTGTGTATCAGCTCCCCCGTCTGTGGTATTTTGCCATCGCAGCCTGAACGGACTAAGACGGTGGCTAAGACAGGGCCGAGAGTATTGATAGAATGATAATGGCTGGATTACTGTGCACTTTTAGAAAGGAGTGTGGGAAGAAAGCCCCTGGGAGCGTTTCTGAACCAGGAAGAGAGAGCCTGTTGTAGGACTGAAGAAACGTCCAAAATCCGTGGCAGACCGGCCACCAGGCTCACTCTTCCCTGGAATCCTCGACTTGCCTCTCTTCCTCCGTAATTTGAACATGACATTGGTTTCACCGTGGTAACCAGGTTGGCTGGTTCAAGCGTTTATGAACTATATCTGGAGCCATCCAGATGTGAAAGTCTCTGTCGAGTAGATGCTTTGAAACGGGCTTGAGTGACAGAAAGCACACACGCACAACACAAGCCAAGCCGTGTGGTACCCTCACGTGGCCAAGCCTGTCAGAGTTCCAGAATCAGGCGAGTTGAGGCAGAATGTGTGCTACAGATGAAACAGGAAGTATATTTCTCACCAGCTTCTCCTTTTTTTTTTTTTTTTTTTAAATTATAAGGCCTGAGATAATAGATAACCAACAACGACTACTGTATAGCAGAGGGAACTGTACTCAATATTTTGTAATAACCTATAGGGGAAAAGAATCTGAAAAGGAATATATATATATATATGAATCACTATGCTGTACTCCTGAAACTAACACGCTATTGTAAATCAACTCTACTTCAAAAAACATTTTTTTAAAAACAAGCAAAAAAGGACTGAGGTAATTTTTATTTTTTAATTTTAATTTAATTTATTTATTTTATTGAAGTAGAGTTGACTTACAAGGTCCTGTTCGTTTCAGGGGTACAGCACAACCTTCTTCTCCTTAAATCTCATCTAAATCTGCATTTCAGTGGATTCTAGAACATTTTCTCTGCTGAATGAAGTTTATAAATATTAGTTTTTCTATGTCCTGTGAATCATTCTGAAGACAAAAGAAAATAGCATCCGAGGTTCTCTTCTGTAGACCAGACACCATGCCTTGAGCTGTAGACAGTTTTTCCACCTATTATCAATATTGCTGATGAGTAGAGTGACACTTACATATGAAGAGGACATATGGGATTCCGTATTCAATTAAGCACCACACTTATTAAGCCAGAACAGTCAAAATGGTCAGGGAAAGATTATTTTCAAGTTGGCAAGTAACTACAGTTGACCCCTGAACAAGGCGGGGATGGGGGTGCTGACCGCCCCCCGCCCCCCAGCAGTCATATCTGCCTGTTCAACCTCGGAGAGTGTAGTACTGTAGTATTTGTGGAAAAAAATCCCCCTATAAGTGGTCCTGCGCAATTCAAGCCCATGTTGGTCAAGGGGCAACTGTATTGCTAAGTAACAGTATAAAAGTCACCTCTAAAATGCACTAGTGGCTGAGTACAGTACCAGTGATTCAAGCCTCATAAATGTGATCTGGTTTTAACTGCTATAGTTCAATAACAACTTTAGGCATCCTTTAGTTATCCCCTTTCCTCTTAAATATAATTTAGGAAAATCTTCCCTTACTTCATTTATAAACACTAGCGTAAAATAGAGTTTATTCCCTATGCAATATTTATTAGTTTTTCCCAGTTTCCAGAGCACCTCTCTATAGAACGTCTTGGTGCTTAATACATATGTTATGATAGACCTCCACAGAACATTTTCCTTTGAAACAAAAACAGGTGTTCTGAGTCACAGAGGCTGATTTTTTTTAAAGGCTGGGGAAATTTAACCTGGGTAAAAGTGCTTTTTCACTGTGAAATAAAGATCAACAAGCTCTAATTTTAGTCGATCATCGATGAGTTTCATCATAATGTATTTGAAAGTAATTAGATGCTAGTTTTTGGTCATTATTCTTCTACTAGATTTTCTTTTTTCTTTTTTTTATTGAAGTATAGTTGATTTACAATGTTGTGCTAATCTCTGCTGTACAGCAAAGTAACTCAGTTATACACATATATACATTCTTTTTTAATATTCTTTTCCATTATGGTTTATCCCAGGAGATTGGATACAGTTCCCTGTGTTCTACATTAGGACCTTGTGGTTTATCCACTCTAAATGTAATAGTTTGCATCTACCAACCCCAAACTCCTAGTCCATCCCTCTCCCTACCCCCTCCCCCTTGGCAACTGTGAGTCTGTTCTCTGAGTTGGTTTCTGTTTTGTAAATAGGTTCATTTGTGCTATATTTTAGATTCCACATATAAGTGATATCATATGGTATTTGTCTTTCTCTTTCTGACTTACTTCACTTAGTATGATAATCTCTAGTTGTATCCATGTTGCTGCAAATGGCATAATTTTATTCTTTTTTATGGCTCAGTAGTATTCCAATGTATATATGTGCCACATCTTCTTTATCCATTCATCAGTTGCTGGACATTTAGGTTGTTTCCATGTTTTGGCTATTGTAAATAGCGCTGCTATGAACACTGGGGTATATGTACCTTTTTGAATTATAGTTTTGTCCGTGTATATTCCCAGGAGTGGGATTGCTGGATCATATGGTAGTTCTATTTTTAGTTTTCTGAGGAACCTCCATACTGTTTTCCATAGTGGCTGTACCAACTTACATTCCCGGCCGACAGTGTAGGAGGGTTCCCTTTTCTCCAAACCCTCTCCAGCATGTATTGTTTGTAGATTTTTTAGTGATGGCCATTCTGACCGTTGTGAGGTGTTATCTCATTGTAGTTTTGATACATTTCCTTAAAAACAAAAAGCTGTCCGATTTCACAGCTCTTGAACAAAATTAAAACACTACTGCTGTATTACTTAGTATAATATGGTGCAGATCGTGAGCATTTGAGTAAAAGGTGGTCTCTCTGACCTCTAATTGGTTGCAGTCTTATCCGTGGACAATACGTGTAGACAAAGAACCTACATACAATGTCAGACAGAATGTATGGACTCTCAAGGACAGGATGAGCTCTGTAATACGTAAACCTGGCCAATTTCAAAGTATGCCTTTCAAGATAATAACAAATTTTCATTGTCTTTATTGTGATGATTTTATCCATTCATGATATTTAATGACAGTAAAAATAACTGATGGCATTTATGAAATATTTCCAGCCTCAGGTTCTGTTCTGGTTGCCTTACATGTTTTATCTAATTCTTATAATAACCCCACAAGGAAAACAAAGCACAGAGCAGTTTGATAGTAAGGAGTGGGCCTGGGAACCACATGTAGGCTTGGCTTGTTTCTGGAGGCTTCATTCTTAACAGCTCTGCTACCCAAAGATGGCAAAACCTAAATCCATCAATGAAGAATCACCCATGTATATGTGCAGACTCATCAAATTGTATACATTAAATTTGCACAGTTTTTTGTATAACAATTATACCTCAATAAAGCTGTTATAAAAATTAAAATTAAAATTAAAAAAAGAAGGAAAACCTAGTCAGACTTGTTTAGATATTTTGTTTTCATGTACCATTCCTCTGAGAGTCCCAACAGCTATTTTGAGGTTAAAGCACCCAGGGTTCCCTTGGTCTGTATTTCCCTGATGATGTGGGCAGATAATTCGGATAATTCAGTACTTGCGTGGTTTTTTTTCAGTCTCAAATATTCAGATCAGCTGTCAACATAAGCCCAGCTCTTTCCATGCTGTGTCAAACAGACCATGGAGATACCATTTCTATAAGGCAGATGTCCCCATGTCTCCTGTTTTTCTCCTTGCGTTCCTTCAACTTTTCTTAATATAAAAAATAATTAAAAGTTTCCAGTATATTCTTTTTCCTGCCAAGCTGCAATTTGAACTAGCAGCAGGCAAAAAGTAGTTATGTAGATTTATCTCTGCTTTCTCTTTAACTTCTATGATGAGATCAGCCCAGTACCTCAGGCTAACTCATGTGTGGCTCAGATGAGTATGTGAAACTAATTTGCTTATTATAAACGGACTTGGTCTGGATAATAAACAAAGTAAAGATAATAATGGGTAAGGGATCAGCAGTGCGGTTCTCTGGAGCCCTGCATTACCCAGGAGCTGTGCTGACCAGCTTTCAGATAACATGCCTTTATTGAGGTCCACGGAGAAAATACCATGCAGCCTGCAGCAGTGCTGTGTTCTCTGCTGTGGAAAATTCCACACCACCTTCACCTCAGCTCAGCATAAAAGCACTTGCCAAGAATGACGTGGAGGTGAATTATGGAGATTATGGGGATAAATATATTTCACTCATTCTTGTAGCATCATTTTCAGTAATCATTGATGGATCTCAAAAGCAAACACTTCAGTGTATTTGATCTCCTTTCTCATTTATACCTATGATTTTCTTTCTGAGCCCTTTATTTAGATTAAAAAAAAATTCTTTTCCTTTTCATTTTTTCTCAAACCTGTGCATCACATCCCCGTAGTGGATGGTTACTGATTTTTGGCATTGCAGCATTCACGTCTCTGAATGAACAATGCCGTTATTTCCCTGGGAAGAATCGCCTCTCCTCTGTTTGGTGCAGGAGATGGAATATATTCTCACCTCCCTGCGGGACCCTTAATTGAACCTCTTCACGCACTGCCTTGGGATTGCTAAGAGCCAGGATAGGACATCATCCCCCGGGACCCTGAATCTTGAACTGGAGTGGGGATAGACAGTTGTCTTTCATTAATTTATTACAGGGGTGTCACCAGCTAAAACTATGAACATGTTCCTCCAACAAGACCTTCTGGAGTTTCCTGTTCCTGTGTGTGGTCCTTAGTCTTCCTTTTGACCTGGGAAGCTCCCCCATATCTTGTCATTAAATTCCCTTTTTGTTTAAGCTAGTTGAGTCTGTTTCTGTTGCTTGCAACAAAAGAATTCTAGTTGATAAAATCCTTGACTGCATTTTCTCCTCCTTTATTATTATTACTATGATTATTTTTTCTGCCCACTTCCAGCTCACGTTTTATCTCCTTTTGTTAACTTATCCTTTTTCTGAATGCTTGGGGTTTGTAGTTTTTTTTTTTTCCCTCAAGCGATAATACTTTCTTGGATTTCACCGAGATGCGTTTGCTCATTTTTGATCTCCTTTGTGCGTGTCGCGTTTCTATGTAGATCTTTCATTTGCCTTTGCTACAACTTTTTGTTGCCTTGTCTAGCACCAGCCCCAGTCAGGCTTCTATCTGGTTGTTCACCTTTGAGGGGCTCATTCTTATTTGGACGCTGGCTGTGAAGGGGAGGCACCTGGTGAGTGGGCAGGAACAGCACATAGCTCAGATTTGGGTCTGCTTCCTGAGCTTTTTCTCATCAGCGCTATGCCACAATAGTGCACCTCTACACACAGGAAGTTGGCCAGGCTCCTGGTGAGCCTCCGTGCATTACAGGTGAGTTACAGGTGACTGCCTGGAGGTAGACTTACTCTGAAGATAGAAGCTAAGTTTGCAGAGCCCCTTATTTCTACCGGGCCCCTTTCCAAGGCTCTGTTCACACAGTCAGATGTTTTGTAAAATTTGCTAAAATCAGATATTTCAACCTCAACTGGATAGACTGCTGTCTATTTCGACTCTGACTTTCCCTCTGCCATATTTAATTCAGATCAAATAGTATTGGAATGGTGGTTGGGATCTGTAAAAAATGCCTTTATTGTTAAGCTTACTTTTTTATGCTGAGGATTTTAAAGTAAATTACGAGTACCTTTCCATTTTATCCCTAACTATTTAGGCATGCATCTTTGAGAAGAAAAAAAATTTCCTACGAGGTCAAAAACAGCATTGTTATTAATATTAATTAATATAATAATTAATTAATAATAATTAATTATAATAATAATTAATAATTGATTAAACAAAATTAATAATAATTCCTTAATAGTATCTGTGCCCATATTCAGATCTCTGCATTTGTCCTCGAAATGCTTGTATGACTGATTTGCTCAAATCAGGGTTCAGTCCAGTACCACACTTTGCATCTGATCTGTTTCTTAATCTTTTTTTTTTTTTTTTTTAAATAGACTGCTTCCTTTCTCATCTCACTGACCCGCTGAACAGAGTGGATCTTCTGTCCTACAGAATTTCCCACCCTCTGTGTTTGCCCGATTGTAGCCTCTTGGTACCGTTTAGCATGTTTCTCTATTCCCTGGAAGTTAGATTTAAAGAAATGACTACCTTACATTAAACATTTTCAGTTGTAATACCCTTGTGTATTTCTCACTGCATCACGCAGGGAGGCAAATGGTACCTGATGGTCCTACCAAGCTGTTTGACCTCTGTTTTAGAGAAGCGACAGCCTGACCTCTCAACTGTAGAGGTGTGCCCCCCACCCCCCCATGATCAGAAAGGCATCTGTGCAGTGTTACTTTGGCACGTGTGAATAACTAGTCCTTCCCCAATCATTCAACTGATAGTTGACACAAAACGACAATCCTTGCTTGAATCAGTAGCTTCATGAGGGGGTTACCAAACGACTTTCTAAAGAGGACCTGGTCTCTGTCTTCATCCTCTCTTAATTGGTTGATTTCAGTGGCCTCCTAACTGGTCTTCCCAAGTTCTTCCCCACCTCCCGCCATCACTTCTTGTTCACACGGCAGCCAGAGGACCTCCTGGCATGTCCCAGATCGTGTTGCTTTTCTGCCCAAATCCTCCAGTGGCCTCTCTTGTTCATCACGAGAGGAAAGCCGTGTGGAAAGCCCACACGGCTCTCCATGTCCTGGCCACAGCCCACTCTCTGATTCCGTCTGCTACCACTGCCCTTTTCCGTCACTCTGCTGCAGCCCCCCTGGCCTCTGGCTGCTCCTATGACACCCAAACCTGCTCCAGTCCGAGTCGCTCCATCACTGCAGGTTTCTTCTCAGATGATATTGAAAGTAACTCCCCAAGCCCTCTGCCTACTCTCTCTACCCTTTCCTTGCTCTGCATCTCCTTGTAGCACTTACGTTCTTGCCATGTGGTATTTACTTTTCTGGATGGCTTCCTACTCGAGTATGAATTCCATGAGAGTGGACGCATTGCCATTTCATTTATTCCTGTGCCCTGGCTCTGAGCATGATGCCAAGGTTGGCACGCAATGCATATTTGTTGAATGAATACTAGATGACGGGATACTCAGTGAAAGTAGCACGTTACAATTGAGAACAGTTGTGTGTGTGTGTGTGTGTGTGTGTGTGTTTTCAGAAGAGTCACCTGGCCAAAGGCAATGTCATCTCTTTTCCATCACACTTTTGCTGAGCCATTGAAAGATGCATTTTGGAAAATTATATCTAGGTAATATAATTCCAGTAAAGTGCAACTTAAAGATACTTCTCAAGGACGCGGACTCTTGTCCTGGCTTAGAATTCTTCAGGAGGGAAGTAGAAATTAAATGAACTCCATTCTTTTAATATTTTCAAAGAATTACCTGCAGAGCAATCAGGGACAGCACGTCACCAGAGATCAGTTTCCAGTTACACCCAGTGCACCCCCACCAAAGGCAAAGGAAACACAGGGAAGAGCCTTTCCTTCCCCCAAGTCAAGACTTGCTGAATTAGAGATTATTTTCATACTTCTTAACAGGCTCATGATTAGAACTTAAATCAGAGAATTGCTTTTATCCCGTCCATTAAAGACTCATTGGATTGGAAGAGCACTTTCTAAAGGCCTAGAGAACGATGGCCTTAAACTCACACACCCTTTCAAATATTCAGGTTCCTCTTAGGCATCTCACTTAAATGACCCCAATAAAATTGTCTCAAAAAGAGCAGCAATGAGCTTTCATATATTTTTGGGATAGTCTGAAACTGCCCATTCCCTCTTTAAGCTCTGTTCACCTGCCCCTTTCCTTCAGATAAATCCTTTTGAATTCTGGTGCCTTGCACATAGATATTGAAATAATAGACCCTGTCTCCAGGATTTCTCCAACGCCTCTCACTGTGATCCTGATTTAAACAGACGGTGCCTCACACTTTCCTAAGTGAACGAGACATATGGCCATTGATGTGGCTTGTGTGCAGCCAAAAGGCTGGGGATGGGCCCGCCTACTTCCCCTTGATCAGACCACTAGTAATACTCTTAAAGACCACCCCCCCGCCCCAAACTTCTCTCCTCTGGATATGCACTGGCCTAATCCCAACTTCAGGGGAAAGGGAATAAAAGGTAATCATAAGATTTCATTTACTTCCCGCCTACGGGGATTCACACGGAAGTCCAATGCAATTACATGGTGGCAGCGATGAAGGCTGAGGCCAGTGGGGCTGCCTGTCTCTGCTCCACAAAGCAGGTCATCCAGTTACAGCCAGACGGCAATTTCCAGAAAATCCTGTAATTAGGTTGTGAAACGGTGGCAAATAGGATGAACTGAAGAGGCTGATGTGTGGCCCAAAGTAATTTGGTTTCTACTAAAATGTGCTGCAACCCACATCCTTCCTATTTATTAAAGCCCCATAATATACCATGTTACGCTATTACGGCAGGTAATGGGGGGCAGGCACTTAACTGTAATGAAATTAGATTCCCCCTTGCCTGCGCCAGAGCCACAGTGACATCTTCTTGTAAAAGCTGTGAAAATGGTTTCTCAAAAATAGACTTGACAAAAAAAGAAAAAAACAACACAAAAAACACTGGAATCCACTTCACCATAAAGAATTAAACAGCTCAAAGCTCATGAGGTTGGACACTTATGGTCCCTCTGTACCACCTGCTCTCAATTCAAAGCTGTTGTAAAGCCAGGTAGCTAGAGGAGGAGAAACAATAGTCAATGAGCCTTTATGTTTTATCTACAAAGATTGTTTTCCTGTTCCTAGAAAGTGAACGGCAACAAACAGTATGGTCCTGCCTTGCAATGATGGTCCTGACTTCTGATGTTTTCTTGAACTTGCATCATCTTTTCCTATCTCCTTTAAAAGTATGCATATAGAAGACAAAAAGGTGAGATTGGAAAATAAGCACCTGTGTAATATGATATTTTAAATAATTGAAAGCTTGTGGGGATGTAAGGTCTTTGTTGTTATACTGAAATAGTTGGTTCTCGCTCCATTTTTATTTCCCATTTTGTCAAACTGATCCGTCTGGCACTTTGGAGCTGTATCTGATTGCACATGTGAGCTGTTCTAATCACTCACTGAATAAAGCAACAAGGTCAGGGATCATCAAGTGGTCAGAGAAAGGGTCGTACGTAATGATTTACTTAAGATTCAGCTGGAAGGACCAACTACATTGATAAGACATTGACAGTAAGTGAGGCTAACAAGGCAACACGTGAAACAGTTTTCAATCAATGACGCCAAGCACAGTATTGTTTTAGAACCTTCAGCCCCTGGAGAGAGATCAACTGTCCTTGGCTGGCAGGCTGCCCAGAGCTTAGTGCTGGGGCCCTGGGAAGGAACACTGGCCAGGACCTGGCCCACCAGAGACCGAGATGGAAAACAGACTGACGATTCATGATAGCCCCGCAGACAGAGGGGAGTTTGCTGCAACTCAAGAGCCAGGTCTCTCTAAGGAAGAAGAGAGGCCCTTTAGCAGGGACAAAGAAGCTTGGTCAGTTGAGCTGCAGGGCCCAGCATGAGACGGAGGCTTTGGGAAAGCAGAGCTGCATGAAAATGAAAACGTACAGGTGGAGGAAATTCAGGGATGTTGGTAGAAATTGAATGAATGTGACTAGCGATGTAATGTCTTCTTTGAAAAAGCAAATACCTCAGGGCTGAAAACCGTTGAGAGAGATTTATGATTTATATTCAGAGACCCTGAGGAAGTGGCCCAAGGTCAAATGGTAGAACTGAGGAATCAGGACTTCCAGTGAGATTTCATGACCTTGATTCCAGTTAGAACAAGGGACCGGTCACTCTTTCGCAAGCTGCAGTCACGTGTGGAGTCATCTCACACCTTTTTTTATACCGCACATTATTTGGACTATGATTTACATTTTGTTTTCTTTAAATGTTAAACTTTAATTGAGCGTCATCTTAAGCGAAACTATCCTTGATATTACTATATATTTTTTCTAATACAAGTTAAAGTAAATACAAAATATTAAAAATAGCAAGTGGGAATCTCTACCACTTAGACAATCCATGGAATGTGAACCATATTTTAGGAAAGCCATTTGTAACATCAGTCTCTGTGTGTCTGCTTTTTTTTCTTTTTCTGGAAGTCCTCAGAATCTTAGCTGGTTTTCCACATGCATAATTATGCCCTCTTCAGATTGGATCTTTTGCTTTTTGTTTGAGATAAAACATAGTTTTGCCCCGATTTAGAACATGGTTTCTTTTCAATTCAATCTCTAGAAGAGAGCACAGTAAGTCATCAATCTCCTTTAGCATAAAGGCCGGCTAGATTTAATGGGGCATCTTTCCCAAGTTAATTTAATAAATATTATTTTATCACCTACTGTTGCAGGGTCTGTCCTGATATCCCAAAAGATATAAAAGAGAAACATGAAATGATCATTTCCCATTCTCAAGGAGCTTACAACTCACTGACTCAGAGAGGAAATATAATAAACTATAATTCAAGACCATAAAAGATGGGCAGAGAAAGTAAGAAAGCAAGAGTGAAGAGAAATTCATTCCAACTAGGAAGGTGAGGGAAACTTTCATAGGAGAAAATGTTTAGTTTGGGCTTGAACACTGGGAAAGGTTTGTATAAGCGGCTCTAGAATGGGGAAAGACATTCTGGCTGAAAGGAGCAAACTGGGTGATGGGGAAATTCAGGGTATTCCGATGTGATGCATATAGGATATACAAGCAGCCTCTGCTAGGAGAGTGCACAGCAAGTGGTAATGATGTGTATGCGGGTGTCTAAGGCCCCCCCAGGTCTTCCCCTTTAACCCACACTGTTGACTAAATTTATCATTCATTTTAATCCTTTGGGGTTATATTCACTTAATGAAGTTTTTTTTGACTTCACGGTATTTGTAATTACATTCTTGTGGGAGATACAAAAATGCAGAAACTATTTTCTGTGTTTAAAGAGCTTTAAAATGCATTTGGAGATACAGGAAAGTGATCCAAGGGTCACTTGAGTGCACAGATGAATTTTTACATGACATTAGAGTGGGGCATGGGCTGAGGTGGATGGGGGGCGCACTGTGGCACTGGGGACGCTTGCTCTTGGCTTAAAGGAAGGTGGGACCAGGAAATGCACTGGGGAAGAGGCAAAGCACAGGGAAGGAATCATATGGTACATTTGCGTAGGAATGGTTGACTGACATATAAGATCTATGCAATGAGTGCATTTGGAAAGGAAAATTCAGGCCAGATTATGTATGTGCTCAAATGCCAGGCTGACACTTTTGGCAATGACCTTGGAAGAAGTCGTTGGAGGTTACTGAGTAAAGAATAAAACAAAAACATGAAAACATAGAGCTGGAGAGGATATTAGAGGTCCTTGAAGCTTCTGGCCTCTTTTTATGAAGAGGCTGCATTTCTTTGCCAATGGTATTGAGGATATTCTGCTTTGGAAAGCAGGTTTCCATAAAGCAAAAACATAAAAATTATATGAGGAGTAGAAATCTGGCAGCTGTTCTCTCTCATAATGCCCTTTCACAATACAACTATCTTACCTGAGTGCTAGAATGCAATGTTATTAGCACAATTTAGTTGATTTGTTAGCTAGTCAGGCACTTTGTAAGGTCCTAGTATTGGGCAATAAAGTGAGTGGGTGGGTGGGTGGGGAATTCCAAGCCTCCAACTACAAGGTGCTGTCCTGGGAGAAAAGATATTCATTACCACAATCAGATATACCAGGATTTGCAGGAATCAGCAGGAGAGCCCGGGACACTCAGGATGCCTAGGAAATTCAAAAGAGGAGGTAGGAGTGGAATCCTAAAGACAAGTTTGTTATACTGTATGGTGACAAGATGGCTTGATTTTAATCCCTGCTTTATCATTCCCAAAATGTATGGCAATAGATTAATTGACTTCTTTCGACCTTTACTGAGCTCTCCTTTTAGTAAACTGGGAATAATCTTGCCCACGACAGGATTACCTAGGGTGGTAGACAGAGTTTCAGGAGACTCCCATGACTCCTGCCCCAGCGTTTACACCCCCGTGTGATTCCCCTCCCCACCGAGTGTGGCAGGATTGGTGTATTAGTCCTCTCAGGCTGCTGTAACAGAATACCATAGACTGGGGGGCTTAAAGGACGGACATTAATTTCTCACAGTTGTAGAGGCTGGGAAGTCCAAGATCAGTGCGCTGGCAGATTTAGTTTCTGGTAAGGGCCCTCTTCCTGGCTTGCACATGGCTGCATTCTCGCTGTGCCCTTACATGGCGGGGAGGGGGTGGGGTTGCTATTGAGCTTTGGTCTCTCTTCTTCTTCTTATAAGGACACTAATCTCACCATGAGGGCTCACCCTCATGACCTCATCTAAACCTAATCACCTCCCAAAGCCCCCACCTCCAAAACCATCACACTGGGGGTTAGCACTTCTACATATGAATTTGAGGCAGACACAAACACTCATTGCATAACGATCAGTGACTTGTTTCTAAGAGAATACAGTGAGGATGACAGGATATACATGATTACATGGTGATGTTATAAAAGATAGTAGCCGCTATCTTGCTGGAATTTCTCTCTCTCTTGCTGGTATTCGGAAAGCAAGTGGCCATGAGGGGGACCCCCACAGGGCAAGGAACTGTGGGTGGCCTCCAGCCAACATCCAGCAAAAGGCTGATGCCCTCAGTCCTGCAATGGCAAGGAACTGAATTCTTCCAAAACCTCAAGTGAGTTTGCAAGTGGATAATCTCCCATTGGAGCCTCAGATGAGACAGTACCTCTGGCCTACGTCTTGACTGCAGCCTCATGAGACTGACTGCAGGGACCCAGTGAAGCCATTCTTGGCCTCCTGACCCACAGAAACTATGAGATAATAAGTGTGTGGTTGTGAGCAGCTAAGTTTCTGGAAATCTTGTTACATAGCAATAGCTAACTAACTAATACACCTAGCCTAGTGCGTAACCCCAAGTCATTGCTCAGTATTAACTTTCTCTCCTTCCTCTATTACATTTATTTCTTAAGTGATTTTTGCGGAGACCGCTCTTTAAAGCATTGTTTATCACAACACTCCCATGGGACAGGTCCAACCTGGATAATCATTATTTTCTTCCTTGCAGTTTCTCTGTCAGTGACATGAGATTAATCCGACCGTATAAACATTGCAGCACTAATATGCTCATGAAAAACCAATTCAGCCCAGAAAAGTCTATGTTAGTCCCCCATAAATGGATATATGTGTCCTGTCCTTTTCCAGAAACCGTTTTTCCTTTCCTCTGCTATCTCTGTGATTCATTGCTTTCTCATTGTTGTCTCCCTTGCCCCAAATAAACATGTGATCTGCATAAACAGTGTTGTGGAGGCTGTTAGCCTCTCACCAAGGACATGTGTTCTCCTCTCATGCTAGAGAGTTGTTGCTGGGAAGTGGCTGCTCATACAGGGACTGTACGTCCAGGCACTAACTGCCCCCCTCCCCGCCTCCCCCTCCCGCCATGTTCAGTTGGGGCCATGTGATTAATTCAAGTCAATGGAATGTGGGTGGAGGTGATCTATTTTCAGACCTCTGCCTGCTTGTTTTTCCATGTGATCTACAACATCTTCCTTCCCTCTACCACCAGAAGCGAGGGCTCTGAGGCCACAAGGGATGATGGAATCTCAGGATGGAAGCAGGCTGGAGCTGGGGTTTCTGAATCACTTACAAATCCCTAGAATACGTCTGCCCCTCAAATACTTGACTAGAATTAGAGTGGAAAAATATTTGATTGTGCAGAGGCCCTGAGGTTTTATCTACTAAGAAGCTACTCGGATTTCTGTCTTCATCAGTTTGGGCTGCTATAACAAATGATCACAGACCCAGTGGCTTAAACAACAAACTTTGACTTCTCACAGTTCTGGAGGCCGCGAAGTCCAATATCAAGATGCTGGCAGATTCAGTGTCTGGGGAGGACCTGCTTGCTGGCTTGTAGATGGCTGTCTTCTTGCTGTGTCCTCACATGGTAAAGAGCAGAAAGCAAGAGCAAGCTCTTGTGCCTCTTTTTTTTTTTATAAGGGCACTAATCCCATTCACAAGGGCTCCACACTCGTGACCTAATGACCTCCCCAATGCTCCAATTCCTAACACCACAACATTAGGGGTTAGGATTTCAAAATATGAATTTTGGGAGGACACAAACATTTAGTCCATAAACATTACTTTAATTGATTTGTTCTATAAAGGTAGTTTCAAGCCAAGTTCCCAGGCAGAAGGTAATGCCTAAGTCCCTCCAACGTGGAAAAACTTGAAGCTGCCCACCAGGGTTTGGACTTAAGCAGACCTTGAACCTGAACACTGCTCCTACGGACTGTGGTGTATCTCTTGCTATGCTTTCCCTTGGTGGCCTAAGTCTTCTTTACTTTCTTACTTTCTGTAGGCTGTTGTCCTGGTCAAACCAGCCAGAACATCCAGAACCATGTCATTTGAACACTATCTTGCATTAAACATCAGAGTGACTTTGAACTCATGATGCCATGAACCAACCCTCTCTCCCCACCCACCCCTGACAAGATGAGTCCCCTTGGAGACCAAAGCGGGTGTGAATCAAATCAGAGTGTGCTTTGCACCTTTGGACACTAAACTTGACAGCTGGTCCCCAACTTGTACCTGATCCTATAACTAAGTCATTGCCCAACTTCCTTTCATTTTCTCTGCATCCCCAACTACACCATTGCTGCAGAGGCAGTGTGCCTGAGGCCATGCCTGTCCAAACATGCATGATATATCTGTGATCCTGGCCTTAAGGGAGGTTCTTGATTTCAGCTACTTATCTGAAACACATATCTTTATTTGTGGGTCATTGTGACACTTGGTTGTATACACTTCAAGATTTTAAGAAAAGTTATCACTACCCTATAGATCCGGGACACCTTTGTGAAATACAGTCTATAGTTATCTGGTTTTATAGACTGGATGTTATACAATTTCTCTATGTTGACTTGAGTCAAAGCCAAAGTTTCTGAGCCTCTAATGCAATCGTATTTCCCTGAGGTCAGTTGTTAGTCTCTCTTCTTGAAGATTGTGCTGAAAGACCAGTGATCTTAAATAGTCCTTGTCCCATCCAAGATTCCAAGGATGACTCCCAGGAAGGTGATATATGAGGGCTGATGGGGCAGTTTTAGCCTCTGTCTGACACTGTATTCCTGGGGACAACTCCTATCCTTCATAGAACTTTTTTTCACCTTCTAAGCTTTAAGTATTTCCCTTTTTCATCAGTAAAAATCCCCAATCACAAACAATATATCAAGTAAGATTAACCCATTGTCTCCCCTGAAGGATGCTCTTACATGGTCCAAAGCGGAACGGCTTTAGGAAGCAGCAACTTTCCAGTGAGGAGTTAAATGACATTTTTGCCCTTAAAAGATGCTAAACAACCTGACTTAGTATATGGTTCCCTTCCCTTCATCACATTCCAACCCATATCTGTATGATGCACCTAATTTATTGTCTTTTTAAATTTTCAATGATTCCTTATCAGCAATGTAGCTTCAGTGGCTTTACAGAGACTCTGCTGTTTAGATTTTTGTGTGCAGACTAAAAACGAGAAAAATTATTGTTTTACTACATAAAACTATGGAAACATGGAAAGTATCTTTTGTTTTGGGGAACAAGTATTACATATTATCAGTATATCTGCCTTGTTCAATAACTTTATATATGTTTACTTAAATCAGGTGTCCTAGTCTTTTTTTTTAATTTTATTAATTAATTAATTAATTTATTTATTTTTGGCTGTGTTGGGTCTTCGTTTCTGTGCGAGGGCTTTCTCTAGTTGCGGCGAGTGGGGGCCACTCTTCATCGCGGTGCGCAGGCCTCTCACTATCGCGGCCTCTCTTGTTGCGGAGCACAGGCTCCAGACGCGCAGGCTCAGTAGTTGTGGCTCACGGGCCCAGTTGCTCCGCGGCATGTGGGATCCTCCCAGACCAGGGCCCGAACCCGCGTCCCCTGCATTGGCAGGCAGACTCTCAACCACTGCGCCACCAGGGAAGCCCAGGTGTCCTATTCTTATTGAATATGTTTTAGGATAAATGGAAATCATCCATTTGTCCATTCAGCTATTATTCTCCCATTCACTCATTCAAGGTTTTTTTGAATTAAGAACTGTTGGGGTTACATGGTGAATAAGACAGAGTCTTACATTTACAGAACCAATACTCAGAGTTTATTTAATCTATTACAATGGTTTCTCCCATTCTGAATGAGAAATTTTACTTTCATTATTTTCTGAGGTGTACTTTCAGTTGTGATTCTAAGAACTAGTTTCTCATTCAATATCTCTACAATAAATGTGAGCCCCTGTCTGGGGTTTCTGGCCCTCAATCCTCATCAAGTATTTTTTTGGAAAAATAGTTTTTCTTCACAAAAGAGAGGAATACATGGAAAGAACTACGATCTTGTCCTTCAGGACGATACTAAAACGCCCACTAAGAGCAGAGAGGGCGTCGAACCCGAAGTTGTGGGCGCCGTGGCCTCACTTTGTGATGTTTACTCCTGGTAGCTGCTGTCATGACACAGGGCGCCCTGCAGTATGTCTTGAGGAATGTCTTGTCTGAGGAATGTCCCTCAGCTGTGACTTCTGGGGACCATACTCACGATGGAGATTCTCCTTGGCAGCTGGTCTCAGTAGCACCTGGTGAAGGAAAATTCCACGTCTGCTCCTGTCAGTGGGGGCAACTGCTCTCAGTCTTTCAACAGCTTCTACTGGAGTGGAAACCAGGGCGAGGGTCTTCTCACAGCTGTATCCGTTGGCAGCTGGAGAAGAATCCTTACTCCCCATTCCTTCCTGTGAGTCTTGCCCCTCAGAAAGGACCAGCCCAGAGAAGTTTTCAGAATGGACTCTGCTGAATCTTCTGGAGGACAAATTTGAGGAAATTTCAAAACAACCCTTACAGTGTGCACTGGATACTGTCTCACTCTCCAACTACCCCAGAAACCCCCTTGGTTGTGTTGGACTCCATGACTCAAAATGAGCTCTTACCCTTGCCGAGGGGCACAGGAAGCCAGCAATCGTCCCTTCTTCTCAGCAGCAAATCCAATGCTAGTCATTCATTCACTTAACTTTTTTCTTGAGTATCGATTCTAAGAGCTGTTGGGGGTATAATAATGGCCCAATAATGGTATAACTGTTGGGGTTATAATAGTATTCATATATTATATTAAAATATTCATATCCACACCAATATATGGCTATAACTTGTAGCAAATACAATACAATGGAAGGGAAACATAGGCTAGTATGAAAGAAGGTGGTCATGGGAAGGAGGCTGCGGTAGGGTAGCCCTGGGGTACCGATGTTGAAGCTCAGATCTGAAAGGCTTACAGACGAGTGGCATCTTTTTAGGAACTGGAGCATTGCAAGAGGAACAGGGCATCAGGGTCATGCAGACCAGACACAGGTCATGAGTATGGAGACAACCTTAAAGATATCCCAGGAGAAGAAGCCAAATGGCAGTAGGATATATCAAACTAATCCAAAGAAAGCTAGTCCAAAGAAGAAAGGTGAACCAAGAAATAAAAGTGGGAGTCACCTTCATACGCATGATAATTAAAGCCACTAGACACACTTAATAGGATTGCCTAGGGGGAGGGGGAGGGGTCAGTCGATAAAGGGTCTTCAGGCTGAGCCTCGAGTGGCTCCCACACTTACTGTAAGGCAGGTGGAGGAAGGAGGCTGGACAATGTGAGAGCCCAATTCCAAGTTACCCAATCACGCGTTCTCCCTGGAAGCTCAGAGGTCCTCCATGCTTTGTATGTCTGGAAATTGATTTATAGAGATGTCCTTGTATTCTTAACCAAAGTGAGGGAATATGAAAAGATACTTGTGTGAAATCAAGTTAATGTTCATCTTCTTCATTAGACTGAAAATTAGCATAGTGCCTGGCCCACATAGGAACTCAGTAAATATTTGCTGGAAAAAAAAAAATCCATCCATCACAACCTCTGGGAATAATATAGCAATTTAACCAGTTGAAGTAGGATTAAGTGCCTCAGCAAAGGGAAGTACTTAGAATACTCGCAATAAATATATAGATATACACACGTGCATACAAACACACACAGAGCAAATTTATCCTTATTCACAAAAAATTGAATGCATACAAATTTCTAATTTGTTCGTATATATTAACTGTGTCTACCTGGGCTGGAAGAAATATTAGTGTGTAAATATTTAATTTTTAGAGCGCTCTAGAATGGAATCGAATGTATTGGTAGATCCAAACAGGAAAAAAGGAAAAAACATACCCTTGAGGCCAAGATGGTAGGTAAGAACCCAAATAAACCTGAGAGATTTATCTCAAATAAATTCCTTGAGGGAAATGCAACACCATGTTCACCCTCGAAATGGCAAACCTCTAAAGTAAAGTTTGGTTCATGGTTGCTGTAGGTCAAGTGGCTGCTTTAAAGCTACAGGCAAAAGAAAATGTAATCCCTTTGTTATCGCCCTTCCATGCCAATGAGTCAAAATGGGATTGCGACTTATATTTGTGGGAATTTTTTCAGTGTGTAGTTATCAGAAACCTAAGCCCAGGAGCAATAGGAAAAGAGACAGAGACAGAGACAGAGAGAGAGGAACAGAGGGAAAGAAAAAAACAAAGAGAAATTCCGTACGCTGTAGGACAGAAAAATATTATCATACTAAGGTAATGGTTATATAAACAGCATAAAAAGTCTAAAAACTGGTGTAGTCAGAATTATATTCAGGATTGGATTCATCTGAAATGTTAAGATTCAACATTTCCTTTTCATCAATTATTGAATCCTCAGTGGGCATGGTGCTATTATCAGCAAATATGTGATATGATATTGATCTGTAAATTAGCAAGGACCGTAGTAATAATTTTAACTCCATAACTCCCTATTTATAAATGAAAGGTTCATTGCAGAGTTCCACTTATGCTACCAGACTAGTAATTTCACAGGATAACTGTTATTAAAACAACAAACTGAAATCCACTCGATAAGATGGCCTCATTTTTCTTTTCCATACTATAGAAAAATCCATTGCTGTGACTGTTGACTAATACTATTTTGGGGTGAAATGGACAGTTGTCCCAATTATTTTATGGGTTTCAGATTTGAGCATTTATCCTTGAAATTATCCAAAAAGGCATACAAGCTACCTTTTGTGTGTCCATACAGAGGACAGATAATAAGTGATTAAGTTCCTAATGTCTGCTTGTTTAAGTCAGTTGTTTAGAACTCAAAATGTATTTTTCCATAGAATAATTATAATATCATCAGATGTGATGCTGTTGACATAGCAGTACTGTATTTTTTAAGGTTCACGTTCCTGTTAAAATTTTAAGGTTTGTGGTAAATCGGCTTCTAGTCGTTGGCCTGGGAAAACATGGACTGTTTATAATATTTTTTTTCTCCAGGAAAATGTACTCCAAATTCCAGCAGGAGACCCCAGGCACACATGCCCCTCCCCAGGCAGCAGCTCCTCCAGCATTGGCCTTGGGGGTCAGGGATCCGTGGGAGGGACATTGAATGAGATTGAGTTTTTATAACCTGCTGACACTTCTTAGGCACGATAGAAAAATATCCTTCAGGGGTCACTGCCCAGGTTTTCTGTTTGGGTGAAGAGACCGCCTTTCCCCATCAGCAGTGGGGACCTCATGCTTAGACCCTTCTGGGGTTGGTACCCTCCCCAGTGATCCCCACGTCCTGGTGTTCATGCTGTTGTGTGACCTCTTCCCCTTGAGTGACCGTGGACGTAGTCCTGACTGAATGAATAGAATGTGGCCGAGGTGATGGAATGACCCTTCTGAGGTCAGGGGACAAGGAGGCGGTGGCTTCTCCCTTGGGGGCCCTCTCTCTGGCTCCTTCTAGGGGGAAAGCTGGCTGCCATATTGTGAGGCATCGAAAATCAAGGAGCCATATTTTCTCTTCACTTTTCAGTGAACTTAGGAGGAAATCTGCAACTGCGGCCTATATTACATGAAAAAGAAAGCACATCTTTCTTTTTATTTTTTAAAAAGAAAATTACTTATAAAATTATAAAAGACATACTTTCCCCTGTGGAAAGCCTGAAAAATATAAAAACAAATGCCAATTGTTCATAATCTCACCTTTTAAAGATGAGTGTTTTAAATACATTGGTGTATTTCTTATCTCTTTTTGTAGGTGCTTTTTTCTTTCTTTTTGGTTAACTTAGTTGAGAAGTAATACCTTTGACAATTTAAGGTGATTTTCCATGAAAATCTTTTTTCTATTTTATTTTACTTTATTTTATTTGATGTGGACCGTTTTTAAAGTCTTTATTGAATTTGTTACAATAGTGCTTCTGTTTTATGTTTTGGTTTTTTGGCCCCAAGGCATGTGGAATCCTAGCTCCCCGACCAGGGATCGAACCCGCACCCCCTGCATTGGAAGGCAACATCTTAACCGCTGGACCACCAGGAACTGCCTCCATATTATTTTAAACTTTTATAAGACATTTTAAAAGTGATGTATTCTATTCCATATTCCAATATATCATCATTTACTTATTTCCCTATTTGTGGACATTTAGACTATCCCCAGATTTTCACTATTATAAACATTTTTGACTATAGATCTTTGTGCAAATTTTTCATGAGGACAGAACTTGTATTGCTAAGGCAAAGTGTTTGAAAACTTTTAGTACAAATTTCCAAATTATTTTCTAGAATGATTGAAACATTACAGACATTTACATTCCTACAGGTAATATAGGGACTTGCCTGCCTCTCTTATACTGAAAATTAACATAAAAACAAACCGTTGGCTAAGTTGATGGCAAAAAAACCTTATTGCTTTCACAAATCATTTTTTAATACCTTGGAGGTTCACTTCAGGCACAAAAGTCTCTATTAGTGAGGTTTTATTGTAGCTACAAATAGTAAGAGGTGATGAAGGAGCATCAGCCTAAAATCTAGTCAAATTATTATCCACTAACTTATTATCATTCTCAATGATTTTTGAAGGGAGAACTTAATTATATGTTGCTGCTAACAATGTTCCTATTCAAAGTCTTCATCAGGAAGGGTAACCTTTATTTATTTATTTATTTTTGGCTGCATTGGGTCTTCATTGCTGCGCACGGGCTTTCTCTAGTTGCGGCGAGCGGGGACTACTCTTCATTGCGGTATGCGGGCTTCTCATTGTGGTGGCTTCTGTTGTTGGGGACCATGGGCTCTAGGCGCGTGGGCTTCAGTAGTTGTGGCACTCGGGCTCAGTAGTTGTGGCTTGCAGGCTGTAGAGCGCAGGCTCAGTAGTTGTGGCTCGTGGACTCTAGAGCGCAGGCAAAGCAGTTGTGGCACACAGGCTCAGTAGTTGTGGCTCACAGGCTCAGTAGTTGTGGCACACGGGCTCAGTAGTTATGGCTCGCAGGCTCAGTAGTTGTGGCTTGCGGGCTCTAGAGCGCAGGCTCAGTAGTTGTGGCTCACGGGCTCTAGAGCGCAGGCTCAGTAGTTGTGGTGCCCGGGCTTAGTTGCTCCATGGCACGTGGGATCTTCCCGGACCAGGTCTCAAACCCACGTCCCCTGCATTGGCGGGCGGATTCTCAACCACTGCGCCACCAGGGAAGCCCAGGGAGGGTAACCTTGTCTCATCTTGCAAATTCCAAACTGCAGCTCTTATCCGGAAGCATACTTCCTCCCCAAGCCCTCCAGCCACAGTCCAAACAGTGGATTTCCAAGTGTGGTTGGGGGGCTGTGTCCATGAGAACAGCACCCAAATAAAATGTTCCTGGAATCTCCTTGAGGCTTATTGGATTCTTATCTCTAGGGCCCAGGAAATCTGACTCTTTTAAAAAAACAATTGAATATTATGTGCATGTGAATTGACTGTTATGTGCCTGTGAATTTTATTTTTATTTTATTTTTGCTTCAGATTTTACTTTCTATGAGTGACGACGGTATTCTTTTGCTTTGCTTTTATTCAAAACTTGTAACTCTTCCCAGAGGTTAGTAAGTCTCTGGTGAATCTAATTATAAGCTAGCAATAAAGTTCCATTTAGGAAATGCTCACATAATTGACCTGCATTAGCTACAGTGAGAACATCACCATGTTGGGAATCTTTTTAATTTAAATAGTGTTTGGTAAATCAACTTCTCATTTAAAAGAATGTGAATTCTAATACACTGACACCCACACAGCCACCATTTTATCTGACAAAGAAAAGAGAAGAGACCTTCCCATTTTAGACATTTTAAGGAAGTAGATTTAGGATAACCAAGGAAAAATTAATTTTAATTCAAAACCCTCACAGAAGTTATGTCACTAAAGTCCAGCACAGAGACAGAAAACCACGTTGGCTTTGGAGGAAGATTTGAGTTTGCTTCTAGCTGTGCCACTCCTGGCTGTAGGTGCCTGAGCAAAGGCTGAGTGTCTGTGAACCTCAGTGTTTCCTCTGTGAAATGGGTATTTTACAGGTTGTCCTGAAGATCAACTTCTGCACTAGGGAAGAACAGATCTGCCTCCATATTGGATCTGTTTCTTTGTATTCTATTGCTTTTGCTACAAATTAAGAATGTTGCCTATAGACTGAAACATACAGGATAGCCCATTCTCAAGGCTCTGATCTCTAAAGGTATAACACTTTCCCATTCATTTAGAGATAAAAAGTTGCAAAACAGAGAATGACATTTGTCTTATCAGAGGTTTACAGGAACATCCGTGACCGGACTTACGAGGACAGTTGCAGGAACAAAGAGTTCCAGCCACACCCCCTCCCCTTTTCACATTAAAGAAACCTGAATTCTAACTCGAGTAAGATGGTTCTTTGGGACACTCATCCACCATCTCCTCAGTTTGCTGGCTTTCCGAATAAAGTTGCTATTCTTTGCCCCAACACCTCATCTCTAGATTTATTTGCCTGTCATGCAGTGAGCAGTGCAAGTTTGGACTTGTAACAGTATGACAATATAGGCAGATACGCGTTTGAGTCTCAGCTGCTCCAATGCTTTGCCCAGCCCCCGCCATGGAACCCATGCCTCTACCTGGCAGAAAGGCACACCGGGTGGCTCAAAATTCCAGGAATGAAGGAACTGAGACCTGATTTTGTAGAATCTAAGCATCTCTTTTCTGTCCTATGTCTCTTTTGAATTCGAGCTGCCAACAGTTATTTTTTTGGGGGGGGTGATGGGGTTTGTGACATTTCTTTGAGTACATATCCATGAATATTTATTTTGATAATTATAACCTTTAGAATCATACCATGCTCCTTTGTCTGCATCTATCAAGTTGATTACATGCCTTTCCAAAATTTATAAGTTGATTAGTTATATTAATATATTTCCTAACAATCAAAACATAGGCATTTTGGTGTAGGATTCACTTAATCTTGCCATATAGTTTTTTCCTAAGATAGGTTTATTAAGGTATTATTCATTTTTTCAGTAGTTTGCCTTTTTATTTGGTTGATGGTTCCTTTGATGTGCATAAGCTTTTTAGTTTGCTGTCCTGCCTTTCATTATTTTCCATTTATTGGTTTTGCTTCTTTTGTCAGATTCAGAAAATCATCTCCAACACCTATGTCAAGGAACTTATTGCCTTTATGTTTTCTTTTATGAGTTTTATGGTTTTACATCTTCCATTCAAGTGTTTAACTCATTTTAAGTTATTTTTTGTGTATGGTGTATGATAGTGGTGCAGTCTCATTCTTTTGCATGTGGCTGCCCAGTTTTCCCAACAGCAGTTAATAAAGAGATTATTCTATTTCTCCCTTGTTTATTCTTGGCTCCTTTGTCATAAATTAATTGACCATATATGCTTAGGCTTATTTCTGTGCTATTTTTTCCATTTATCTATGTGTTTGTTTTTATGTCACTATCATACTGTTTTTATGACCATAGTAATAGAGTTTGAAATCCTGAAGCATGAAGCCTCCAGGTTTTTTCTTTATTGTGATTGCTTTTGCTATTTGGGTTTTTTTGTGGCTCCATGCAAATTTTAGAATTGTTGGTTCTATTTCTATGAAAAATGCTATAGAAATTTTGATAGGGATTGCAGTGAACCCGTATATTGCTTTGGGAAGTTGTTTTTAAATGACTTGAATTGCATCATTAGAAGTTACTTCAAGGACATTTGTCACTTCTTTTGTGATGAATTCCACAATCTTTATTGAAGTTTTTAGAAGGCAAGCTGTTGTCACTGTGGTTTTTGGTTGTACCTCTCCAGAGAAAGGCGAATGGCTGTAATTTTCACACCACCAGATCACAGAGGAGGGTAAGCCTGGCCCGTGGCAAAGAAGAAGCAAACATTTTGTGGTTCTTTTTCCCCCAGCGCATAGGGCTGTCAGCCGTCCTGTTAGAAGCAGAGTAAATGGACAGCAAAGCAATGCTCTGTGGGGTCCGTCCCTGTTCATTTTGTTCATGGAGGGTCTCGCAGCAGCCTTCTCGAAGCTTCTTCCAGGCCCTGCAGAGGGGCTGGCATCCAGCAAGGGGAGAGGCAGAATGCAGGTAGACCCGAAAAAGGGCACACATTTGGGCCCATCATCAAGAACCTCCACTGATGGTGGCATTTTTTTCTGGACCTTAACCTGCCCTTGGAGGGAAAAAGTAAGAAAGTGAAAATGAAGTACCCTTGAGGGCTTGGGGTGGAGGAGAAGGGTGTCAGCCACAGGGCACCTTGGACGAGGATCTCAGTCATTTATATTTGCACCCCTTCCCAGAGGGTGAGCTTGCCCTTTGCCACTGGGAACTGTTGTCATGCAGGAAATAATAGAGGAGAAGAGTGAGTGCATTTCCTGAGTCAAGGAGTGAGGCTGTGGAAGTCCTATTCCCTGTGCATTTGTGCCCGCCGCCAAAAAGCTGGATTTGCCCCGAACGGGCATCAGAGCCCCTTTTCGTTCCTTGCACTCCGCTCTGGTTACGGCTGAACGATTCAGAGGTCCTTTTTCCCTACTTGGTCAGGAGGAATTTATAACCCTATGTTTCCCAAGGTGACAAATTCATGTAATTCCACCTCCACGAAAAAAAAAATGACATAAAGGAAAACCTCTTACATCCTGCCCCCCAATGCCTTACACTGGCCACAGGAGAGACTGCTTCTTGCTAAATTTAATCCAAATTTAATCCATTATTCATGGGCCAAAAGCCTCAGAGATCTCTTAGAAATTAAATTTATCTTCAAAGAGCAGAATAGGACATCATCTTATTATACATTGTGAACTGGGATTTTTTAGAATTGGCATCAACACCCTAAAAGTAGAATCAAATATGTAATGTGGTTCATTCATAGCATGTAGGCTTAAAACTGAAGAAAATGATCTGCCTTTATTTTGGGTAGAAGCTCTTGTACATGCTCACAAGGGCTCCAAAAGAAATGTATGGAGTCTGTCCAAGTTCGCTGGGTTTAGCAGAGAAGGTCCCGGATCATAGCTAGGGCTGTGCTCAGTGACAGAGGGGTCAGTGCCTTTTTCCACATTTTGGGGATGTTTGGAGAGTGCCTCAGATGGTAAAACTAAAAATGATGGATACTGGAGATGGAGACTCGAGCCCATTTTAGGTAAGGATTAGTTCATAGACTAAATATAGTTGAATAAATCTAAATATCTAACAACGTTGAGATCATTTGTTCTGGAGATAGAAATACTACATTTGAGGGTGCCTCTGCTACTTGTGAGGTCTGACTTTAAGTCACGTGGTAGTTGTAAACTTGCTTTCTTATTGGTCCAGCAGGACTCCCAAGCCTAGCCTAACTCACAGACGTTAGGACAATACTTTGAAGCTGTCAAGGGCACACAGCAGTGCTGGCACGTGGCCCGGGCTCACGAACGGCAGGTGTAATTTATGATCTAGAAGTGCTTCTACCGGGTAATTCCACGGTAGTTACTAATGGCCCTGGGAAACTTGTTAAGACACTAGAGGACCAGAGAAGTGAGGCACCAGAGTGGTCAGGAGAGCAGGCTTGGAGCTGCACTGCCTGGGAGCACTACAGGAGGTGCGGGAGCTTGAGCCTTGTTCTGTCCTTCCTGTCACTCATCAGCTGAAAGGGATCAATGACAGACCCACTTGTAGAGTTTCCGTGAGGATTAATAAGCTGCTGGCTACAGATCCCTTGAGACTGTGCCTGTCACAGGGCAAGCCCTAGGTTGCTCTTTGCCATTATTATTATTGTTGTTGTTGTTATTATTACTGTGTTTAATGCAGTGGTCTCCAGCACATACCCCTGATGATCTTATTCCAGTGCAAGAAAGCTAGGGTCATGGTTCATTTTTTTGCCTTTCTTTCCCCCTTTCTTTCTTTCTTTCTAAATTGACATATGCTTGATTTATAATGTGTTAGTTTCAGGTGCTTCAGCAAAGTGATTCAGTTATACACATATATTTATATTTCTTATATATATTTATATTTATATATTTATATGTATTTCATTTCAGATTCTTTTCCATTATAGGTTATTACAAGATATTCAATATAGTTCCCTGTGCTATATAGTAGGTCTTGTTGGTTACCTATTTTATATATAGTGGTGATTATCTGTTAATTCCAAATTCTTAATTTATCCCTCCCCACCCCGCCCTGCTTTCTCCTTTGATACCTGGAAGTTTGTTTTCTGTGTTGTGAGTCTGTTTCTGTTTTGTGAATAAGTTCATTTGTATCATTTTTTTAGGTTCCATATATGAGTGATATCATATGGTATTTGTCTTTCTCTGTCTGACCGACTTCACTTAGTATGATCATCTCTAGGTCCATCCATGTTGCTGCACATGGCATTATTTCATTCTTTTTTATGGCTGAGTAATATTCCATTGTATATATATACCACACCTCCTTTATCCATTCCTCTGTTGATGGACACTTAGGTTGCTTCCATGTCTGGGCTATTGTGAATAGTGCTGCAATGAACATTGGGGTGCATGTATCTTTTTGAATTAGAATTTTCGCCTTTTCTGGATATACGCCCAGGAGTGGGATTGCTGGATCATATGGTAACCATGGTTCGTTTTTTAAACTCATTCAAGAAACGTTGCCAGTTGGGTTTTCCAGGAAGCAGTTTCTGGCAGCAGGTTTTTTTTAGGAAGTGCCCTTGGAATCCACCCTGTGGAAGGGAGGGGAGGCAGCTGCATTGAGGAGAGAGAATGGGCCGCATGGAGCCTGCAGGGCAGCTGACCCCACGGGGAGCAGGGTGTGGGCACCAAAGGTCTCTCCTTCAATCAGTCATTGGATGTGGCTGCCACGGCAAGGGCGCGCCTTGAGCAAGGGTGATGGGACACCCCTGTGGGAAGGACAGCTGGGGGACGTCCACACACAGCCCTTCTAGCGGCTGAAACAGCAAGTCCTTCGCTGAAGGGGGACCAGGCGGTGCCCATCCCCCTCTATCACAGAAATATGTACTGGCCAGGCCCTGAGATGGTTATATTTGTACTATTTAAAACATCTGTATTTCTGTGTAATCTCCAGTTCTGTACAAGTGGTGCTTCTGCATTTGTTGATCTGTTGGATGGCCTGTAAGCTGCCAGAGGGCAAGTACTATGTTTTAATTCATCTTCGCATCCCAAGTACCTAAAATCATGCTCAGTGCATCGTAGCTGCTGGATAAATCTTACTGCAGGAATAAGCCAGTGAATGGCTGCGTGAAACAAGGATTCAGAGAAAGGACTGGTGGATTGTAGAAGAAAGTGGTCCGGGCTTCACAGTACTGCGTGGTTCAGGGCAGAAGGAGATGATAAATGCTCATAAACCTTGATGCCTGAGAATAGTTTCTTTCCCCTTTTGGTTTCATATGGGCTTTTGGGGGAAAAGTTAGTGTGAAAACATTCAAATTCATAAAATTTAAATAAGACAGTAAATTGTACCTTGTAGCTATGGATTCAATTGATGGATTGAAAATTCTTCTAAGCTTGAAGAAGAATTTGAATTCAGTGTTTAGAGACTTTCCATATGATTCTAATTAAGAATAAAGAAGTACGTTAAAATAGTCAATAAAAATTTGGGGATAAAGTACGTTATTAAAACTACTTTCATTCCTTCAGAAATGGGAGCATTGTGGAAAACAAACAGGAATATTTGCTCTGATGCTTTTAGATTTAATTTACACTTTGTTTGTACAGCTCACTTATTGGGGATACGTTTATTTTTAGTGCTGAGGATATTAAAAAATCTAAAAGTGTTTTGAAGTATTTGCCTATGATTCTGGCACTTGAATTACACTCATACCTATAAAGGGTAAGACAACTAGTCTTCAGAAATTTGACTGTCAATTTTATGTGTTTTTTGTTTAAAATCTTCTTGAAAATTGCCAGTGTTTACATAAAAAGAATCTTTGTTTTTCAGGTCACATCCAATAGGATCTTTTGCTACATGTCAAGAAATTGTCTTTTCTACTTTAAAAAAGGAAAGAGTAATTTTTCTCTAGTTAGAAGTTTTACATTTTTGATGTTTAGACCATTCTCTCTTTGCCTCAAAGGTAATTCAACATTTTGAAACAGGTGTTGTATTTTCAGGACTAGCTAAGCTGCTAAAACTTCCATTTACATCAGTTATATTTCCTATACTGACTGGAGGTGTATCAGTTCTACAGTCTAGAAACAACTTTGGCAGTGATGAAAATCTACCAGACCATGCCATGTTTAAAAAAGTGGACGGAAATAGTTTTTAGAAAATAATATCTCAGATACTATACACACACACTGACACTGACACAAATCACTGTCATTCCTCTATGTTCCCATGACTCTACAGTGGTGCATAGTTTACTCTTAAGAACATAAGAGAATTTTTACTTAAACTAGGTTCTTAGCAGAAGGTCATAGTGATTATCAGACACTGCAGGCATAATAACTTAGGATTCTATACTATCACTGGTATTACATAAATTTAATATTGTCTGAGAATTAGATTAGCAACTTCAGGAAGTCCCCGGTTCTTCACTATTTACGTCCTCCATGAAATATCAGGCATGGTCACTCTGGCCGTGACTGCAATACACCCCGGCATGTTTTAGCTCAGACCTGTGACCTTGGATCTTCCCCCAAAAGGTATATGTAGCAGACTTTTCACCTCACTGCACTTCTACCTTTTTATCAAAGCAAAAATGAACTTTTACCTGCAAAGTTCTCTCTATTAAGAATTCTCTGGCCATTATGACAACCTGCAATAACAATCTTCAAATGAAATGCCAGTTGGTTTTTTTTATAGCATGTATAATGGAACAACTCCAAATAGTTATGTTTTTCTCCATTTATTGACAGATTCTCTGGTTGGCTAATCTAATTTGACTTTCTGCCCCGACCTCCCCATTGAATTATTTCAACTGGTGATGGGTTAACATGATTACCTGTACATTTCTCTAAATCCCAAATTTAAAGACTACTTTTTACTATAAGTAGGCTGGCAAAGAGTGTTTTTCAAAAATATAAGGAAGCTTCTACTAGAGTGTTTGGTGACCATAGGAGATATCCATATATATCAGAGGAAAGCATTGTGGCAGGGAGGCGTGCACCATGAGAAAAAGTGATCAATTTCTAAACTGTGTCTAATTTTTGAATTTGAAAATGTATATATCCAAAGAAAACAATAACACTAATCGAAAAAGATACATGCACCCCAATGTTCATAGCAGCATTATTTACAACAGCCAAGATATGGAAGCAACCGAAGTGTCCACCAACAGATGAATGGATAAAGAAGATGTGGCTATATATATATATATATATATATATATATATATATATATATATTACTCAGCCATAAAGAAGAATGAAATTCTGCCATTTGTGACAACATGGATGGACCCAGAGGATATTATGCTAAGTGAAATAAGTCAAACAGAAGAATACAAATACTGTATGTTATCACTTATATGTGGAATCTAAAAAATAAAACGAATGTTCATAACAGAAGCAGACACGGATATAGAGAACCAACTATTGGCTATAGTGCAGAGAGGAAAGCGGGGAGGGACAAGATAGGGGTAGGGGATGAAGAGGTATAAACTCCTATGTATAAACTAAATAAGCAACAAGGATATACTGTACAGCGCAGGGAAATATAGCCATTATTTTATAATAACTTTCAGTGGAGTAGAGTCTATAGAAATATAGAATCACTATGTTGTACACTTGAAGCTAATATAATATTGAAGTCAACTGTACTTCAGTAAAAACCACTGAGGGTGTGCTGCTGAGCAATGTGTCCAACCTTGAGGAACTGAAAATGTGTCCACTGAGGGAGAGCCCTGGAAAGGGCAGAAGTCCACTGTTCTTGAAGGTTGTATTAGAGCCAGGCCCGCTACAGTGCTGGAATCCACTTCAGTAGAACATGTTTGTGACAGGGAACCCAGGACTGGGAACCCAGGACAAGAAGATGCTCTCGATAAGTAGCTTTGGTTGACTTTTAAGATTGAGACAACACTGGGATGTCTTATTTTCATCTCAACTAACAGGTACGTTGTTTATATACTGTTAGTTAGCTCTATTACAATGTACGGATGGAAAGATTAAAGTGTGCTAGGATAAAGTAGAACGTGTATGCTAATAGAATACCCCAAATTAAAAAAAAAGAAAATGCCTCACTTCTCAGAAAATTACACTTTTTTAAAAATTGTATTTTATTTTCCTTAAAAGCCAGGGACTTGGGTTGCAAACAAAAGAAACCACTCTAACTTAAACGGAGAAGGAATTTTGTTAGAAGGACCTCAGGTGGCTCACAGAATTATGCAGGTGGAAAAACAGGTGGAAAACAAGAGAGTGAGGTCACGGCCAAGACCCAGCTTCTTCCCCAGGAATAGTCTGAGAAGCACTGCCACCACGGGCACACCCCTGAGGACACATCACCACGTGCTGGACTCTGCCACCTGGACGCTTGCTGCCATGTCACTGACTTCTGACTCCACCCCCGCTGCTGCTGCCACGGTGAATGAGCTTTGTCCCTGAGCACTAGATCCGTTCTTTCAAGATTCAAAGTCCTTGATTGACCACAACCGGATCACAGATACAGCCTGGAAGGTTGGGTAGGGGGCAGGGGGCAGAACTCAGGACTTGCATCCCTCCCCCACCGGCCTCCCACGCTCCCCCTGGAGATTTGCCAAATAGGAAATGTGTTTCCATGCTGTGCAAACTCACACTGACAAATGTCTACTAGATGGAGTTCCTATTTTGGAGGCATTTCTTTCAGAAGTAGATAAAGTACAGATGCACTGAGATATGCTATCCTTGACTCAATTCTAGTGTCAACATTGGCCCTTAGAATCCACTTAAAACTGCTGGATCAAGAAGAATGTTGTTGTTTTTTTTTTAAATAAATTTATTTACATTATTTATTTATTTATTTTTGGCTCTGTTGGGTCTTCGTTGTTGCGCACGGGCTTTCTCCAGTTGCAGCGAGCGGGGGCTACTCTTCGTTGTGGTGCACGGGCTTCTCATTGTGGTGGCTTCTCTTGTTGCGGAGCTCAGGCTCTAGGTGCGGGGGCTTCAGTAGTTGTGGCTCACCGGCTCTAGAGCACAGGCTCAGTAGTTGTGGCGCACGGGCTTAGTTGCTCTGCAGCATGTGGGATCTTCCCGGACCAGGGCTCGAACCTGTGTCCCCTGCATTGGCAGGTGGATTCTTAACCACTGCGCCACCAGGGAAGGTCCAAGAGTGTTGATGTTGATAAGAATGATAGAAGGTGAAATACTCAGTGTTTCTTATTATTTTTGAGTTAGTAAACTCCACGAAGACAGTTTTCAGCTATTGAGAATGGATTATTCTACCGGTGAATTGTCCTTTCCTCATTTATATTTCTTGGCCTGTCATTAATCCAGCAATTTTCTTAGGATTATCTTTATGGTAGCCAGTTGGATTAGAACAGGAGGAAGAGTTAAATTTCACATTGAGTAAATGTTGCTCCTTTTTATTGGCAGCGTGGGCAAAACCCTTGGCCCCAAGTTGAAAATGTGTTTTTTTCTTATTTTCTTCTAATCTTTTGTAGATTTACCCCCCAAAAGATATTTGTGGAATGTCTTCTCTATGTATGTAGGAAAATATTCTTTGAGGATTTTTCTTTTTTTTTTTTTTTTTGCTTTTCCATTGAGTGACTCATATTTGTATTTGTTCATTTGCTTTTCCTCACCTCATTTTTTTTCACTTTGGTATTTTGGATAAAATAGTATAAATACAGCAATAACTATAGACTATCAAAGTCACAAATGACCTATAGAAAAAGGGTCAATTTATGATCTGATATGTTTATTCAAGGCATTGAATTTGGCGTCATGGGGCTATAAGATGATAAAATCTGATCCTGGACCATAAATATGTTGATATTTAAAGGAAATTAAAGCAATCCTTTATAATAAACTAGTGGCAAAAATGAGAATTAGAGAGGTAGGAACCCCAAACCCACCTACTTCATAATTCTATCTAAATTGTTCAGGCTGCACCCCTTGTAATATCTTGCATCTTGCCTCTGGCACACGGGCCCTAGGTAACTGAGAGTGGCTGTAAAATTTTATATTCTTCCTATGAAAATCAAATGTAAAATAGGTTAGAGGATTTTTCCATGTTTTGATGGTTGGTAAAAGTCTTTTTTCACAAGGGTAACTTTCTTAAGTAAAGTAATCAAGGCGCATGATTTGATAATTGATGAACAGGGAAATGCTTTAATGAATTATTGAAGCACTTGGCTCAGGTGTGCGTTTCCCGGGGACAGAATACAGAATTACTGCTTAGTAATTAGACCGTCAATGTTCCGTACCCAGTTGACCATAATTAAAATAATTTTATACTTGGTTTGTTATTGGGAATTAAAACTCACACCTCAGTTACCTGGTAAAAGGTTTTCAAGGCTCATGGCAGGAGACGTGAGGGTTTTAAAATGCCAACCTGTGTTCTTCCTCTGAATTTCAAATTCCTCGATCGTTCGTGTCTGATTAAAGTTGTATCTGACTAATTGATAATGACTTTTCAATTAGGGAAAAGCATATTTTATTTAGAAATTACATTTATTTACATTGATTTTTCTCCTCTTCAGGATGTCTGGGCTTCTGGGTCTGATCTGATCCGCCACAACTCGTAGGAAGCTTTTGCAAGGGTAACTGACAAGTCATTCCTCAAACATGGGCTGATGTTATCAGGCTTTGGAGAAAGGTCTGGATAAAGTCACAGTATTATTATTATTATTTTTGTGGCCTCGCCATGCAGCTTGCAGGATTTTAGTTCCTGACCAGGGATTGAACCCGAGCCCGCTTCAGTGAGAGCGTGGAGTTCTAACCACTGGACAGCCAGGGAATTCTCTGTCACAGTATTATTATTATTTTTTTTTAATTTTATTTATTTATTTATTTATTTATGGCTGTGTTGGGTCTTCGTTTCTGTGCAAGGGCCTTCTCTAGTTGCGGCAAGCGGGGGCCACTCTTCATCGCGGTGTGCGGTCTTCTCATTATCGCGGCCTCTCTTGCTGTGGAGCACAGGCTCCAGACGTGCAGGCTCAGCAATTGTGGCTCATGGGCCTAGCTGCTCCGCGGCATGTGGGATCCTCCCAGACCAGGGCTCCAACCCGTGTCCCCTGCATTGGCAGGCAGATTCTCAACCACTGCGCCACCAGGGAAGCCCCACAGTATTATTTTTGAAGAATACCTAGGAAACCCGTCGTCCCCATAAGGAGATATGGAGCTGTTTAACTGGGTGTGAACAAGGGAAGTGAAAGCCGTTGTCAGCTGGTGAGGAGGTCGAGCTCTTTTCTGGGGTGGGCACGAGAATTTCTCCAGGTGTGGGAAATTGTATCACAAGGTGCATCCCTTTTGACTCATGCGTCCCTCATTGCAGAGGTAATGAAGGGCCCTGATGAGCTCGGGCGGCCTCCTACTTACTGTCCGCGTGGTGGAGGTGGGAACAGAGATGGTCTGCACTTCTTCTGGGGCTGGAGGAGGGAACCAGAGCTGTTTCTGCCGGTGGTGGTCCTGCCACGTAGGAGAGGTGACCCCATTCCCTTGCGGGGACGGAGGCCCCCAGCACCAAGGCAACATCATCAGGTAAGCTGACCCCTCACGACCTGGCTGAGCTCTGGGGGGCTGGACAGAGCACACTGGGCCTTTGGGGTCCCTAGGTTTCTAGGGAGTGAAGTCCTGTAGGCTGTGTTTTTAGAACAGCAGTCGTGTATTCACGGAGGCAAGTCTATTCAGGGGAGCAACGATCAATCCTCTCTTACCTCTAGTTTACCTCTCGTCTCTGTCTTATTTTTCCCATTTCTAGAGTCAGTCATTGTTTACACTCTATTCTCCGCTTGACCAGTCTAAGTGCATTTAGTTTCAACTCCAGCTATTCTGGACTCTGTACCCCGTTGCCAGAGGTATTTTCCTGAAAACACAGATGGGACCATATTATCTGCTCTCTGATCTCCTACGGTTTTATTCGAAGAATGAAACCCCGCCTTGTCAGATGAAACCTGCCCTAGCTGACTCCGCACTGTACTTTTGGTTTGAACGCTGACCCTACATCCCCCTGGAGCCAGCCCCGCCGTCAGTGAGGGATCTGCCGGGACCCGGCTCTCCTTGGGACGCCTGGAGCTGCAGAGGCTTCATCTTTCCCTGCCCCCTGCCCCGGACCTCCTGGTCCTTCAAGGGCCAGGTCAGGCAGCAAGCATCCGCAGCTGGAGTTGTGTCGCCCAGGCGACCACGTACCGTTTCCTGAGTCCGCAGGGCTTCTCCCACGGGCTCACCCTGTGGTAACTCCCTCCACCACGAGGAGGGCACAGGCAGCTCAGCGGGCCCGGGGGCCCCGCGGGAAACTCCCACGCTGCTTTCAGGCACTTTTCATCCCTGTCCCTTCCCTGCCCCATGGGGACATCTCAACAGGTCTCAGATCCTCCACGGTGGATGCATTCAGCCAGAACAGGTCCTTCTTCAGGTCTTAACGAAATCTCATTCAATCAGAAATAGAAACATTTTCATCCAATTCCAAGCTTCTTCCTCAACACAGGTGGCAGTCGGGGTCCAGGACAGGCCGTGGAGAAGGGAGGGGCTCCGTGTTCCCAGCTCCCCTTTCCTCTCCTCCTCCCTGGACCGCCGGCTCCTCCGGGGCTGGGGGAGGGGGCTGAGGAAAGGGCGCGAGACCTGACACGGCAGGGCTGTTTGGAGAGCTCTCCTGTGGCTCGCTTTCTTCTGTCCTGCTCGGGGCCCAGCACTGGCTCGCTCTCCATTGGGTGTGTGTGTGTGTGTGTGTGTGTGTGTGTGTGTGTGTGTGTATGAGTCAGGGAGGGAAGCCCAGAGGTTGTGCTGGGGGTGTCGGAACAGCGCCCTTGTCCTCCACACACACACACCCACCACCACACACACCCCCCCCCACCACACCCACACCCACCCATGCCCTGTGTTCAGAGGGCTGCCGTCCACCCTGGCGGTGAGGACTGGGCGGGAGTGGCCGTGGCGCAGGCCGGGGCTCGTCCCGTGATGCACCCCCGTCGGCTGCGTGGTGGGAGCCCGGGGTACCTTCTCCCGAGGGCGGCCTGGCTGGGCTCTGGTCACTTGAGCGGCAGGTCCTGACCTGAGCACCCAGGACGCGGAGTTGGCTGGAAGGTGGCCGTCCGTTTCCCTGGTCCCCGTTTTGAGCGACAGTGGTCACGGTGCAGGTCTCCTGTCTCCTTTCAGAGCGTTCCTTAAGGAGACTTGCTTGTGAGTGAGGAGGACACGGGGTTAGAAGCCCCAGGTGTAGCTTCTGCCCCATCCCCTTGCCCTGTTGCCTTGCAGAAGACCCTCGTTCGCGTTTCCTCAGATGTGGAGTGATGTTGTAATTTGTACCAGGGCTGCTCCCAGAAGTGTTGGAAGATCAAACGGAAAGCACAGGTGAAATGACCTTGTACACTGCACACTGCCAGACCTGTGTCAGGCACCGCTGTTAATAATAGCAACACAATTCGGAATACTGTTTTGAAGCAATATTATGGCATTTCACTTGGCAGAATCTGAGAAAAACCTTTTGACATCTTGGAGAAAGTACTTACGGAAATCTCCGTATCTCCCCTGTACTTCCTGCTGTGCTAAGAGGGATTCGCTTGGGTAACTAGGCATCCGGGTCTGGAAGGTATAGTGTTCCTTTAGAGATGCTTATTTTAGTGTGAATTGGTTTAAAACATTTCTTTAACATCAAATACCTAGTTTAGTGTTATCATGTTAAAGGAACAGGAGCTTTCATGGAGGAGAAAGGGGAACCCACGCTGAGTAGACAGTGAGGAGTGGCTTAGGCTGGGTACTCAGGGAGAACTAGGGGTGTCCTCGGGTACTTGGTAGTGTGGGGAGGGGGAGGAGCAGGGGAAGGAAAAAGAGGAAATGCATCCTTGACGTCCCAGCTGAGGGCTGATCTCCCCTCCCTCCTTGAAGGGATCCAATAAGACATGGTTTCTATGGAGACAAGGCCCCAGAGAAAGTCCCACTCTTATCCCACTGTTATCCAGCCTGGGGAGCAAAGCTGCAGGATGAGCTTCCCATAATAAATAAGGTGAGAACCTCCGTCTCATCCTGGGCCTGTTATGCAGCCGCTGAACTGGCCTGAGGTTAGCTGTGCTCTGGAATGGAAACTCTTTGCAGAGGTGTTTTTGAGCCTGGAGTCACACTCCTGGGCAATTAGAGAGAAGGGTGGTCATTTCAGCTTTCTCGCAGACACAGACCTTTGAGTCAGGGCCTGCTACTTGTAGAGATGATAAAGGTGTTAAAACTAGAAAGCCCTTTAGAGTCTCCAGAAACATTAGGATGGTCCGATTTAAAATGTTCTAGCATCTAGTACTACAGTGAATGCGTATTGGTGCAGCTACATTCCATCTCTGTCTCAAACCCCGGTGCAGCTTGTGGAAGACCTGGAAGTGAGTTGCCACAGTTCCCAGCGTTCTCTGAAACAGGCAGATCTTAGCATCCTCGATTTTGTCTCACAGATAAATAGCGACGCGTCTGAGAATCCCCTTGGGGCGGGGGAAGGTGGGTTCAGGCAGATCTGGGTGCGCTCGGATCCCAGCTCTGCCGCTGCCTGTGTGACCTTGAGGGGGTCTCTTAGCTCCGTGGGCCTCTATCTTCTCACCGCTTAGATGAAGACGATACTGATGATCAGCTAAAGGACTGAGGTGGGGATTAAAGTCAATCACAGCAGAACAGGTAGGGCTGCAACTGGCCATCAGTGGAGGCTCAACCAATGACAGAAGCCACTGTTGTGGTTATTTATCTTTCCTGGGTTGTCCTTTTGGGCCCTAAGGTGTGGAAGGCAGGACACACTGGCATCCCCTCTGATATGCGTATCCTCCCTTGGAGGCCAATACTCAGGAAAGACAACCTCCCAAGTCACCTTGGGTGCGTCTGTGCTCAGATTTGCACCTTGATGCAATGGCCTTAGGACCACAGCAACCGTCAAGGTCAAGGCCGACACTCTTGTGTTTTACAGAAGAGCCTGAGGTCCAGAGAACTAAAGTGATTGTCCAAGATTATGAGGAAGTGAGTGGCCAGGCTGGGCTCCTGTGACGGCTCCCCCGGGCCCTTCCAAGCGTGGCCAGAGCCCGCTATTCCACCCCTGCTTTCCATCCATTTCCCGCTAGAGCTTTTACACGCAGTTTCCCTTCCCCAGAAGTCATCTGTTCTCCTTTCTCTCCCTAACTCTCTCCACTGCTATTCTCTTTTGAGGCTGACCTTTCAACACCAAGATCTCACCGCCCCGACACCCCGCCGGGGTTCTCGGCCCCAGTCCCTTTGGCACATTAACTGGGGGTGGTTTGTACAAGCATCTTCTTGAGGATGGGTCACAGAGCCTTGTGGATGTTTGCTTATGTCTCTGGCTTCAGCAGCAAATAGGGAGAGCAGAGGCGAAGCTTCACTCACCCACACTATGCTGGTTCTAGGTCAGAATGGGGCAACTGCAGCCTCCAGGCCGGCCTAGGAGATGCTCAAATTCGCACAGCGGATCAGTGAACCCAGTTTCGTGTTCTACCTGCAGCGCCAGCCATTTATCCCCATGTACCTCCTAAACCACCCTTCAGAATCTCTGGGGTCTATCTTTTTTCTGTCCCCGTGTTCTTTCAGAAGAGCTCTGCCAGAGGAGATACCAGGAATAATGTTGTCACTGTATCAGCTCACCTGTAAATAAAGCCACAGTGTGGCTGCCTGATGATTTTACGATCAGGGTTTACTTTGTCGTTCTTCAACTTGGGACATTTTGGACATTCAGCCTGGGGGTTATTTGTCTTGATTTGTAGTCTGCATTACCTTTAAGAGTCAAAGCCTCCTTTGCAAAAACGAGAATTTGGACTTTTTGTCAATGCTTTCTTTTAAAACAATTTACCTTTCATTCCAACAGGTGGCAGTATAACACAACAATAACGTGAACAAACAGTTTTGACTCTTTTAGGCTCAAAGCGACGGGAGTTTCATTCTGGGTTAGATTTCTACAATAATTCTAAATTAAGAAGATAGACTAAGAAGACTAAAAATTTAGTTCTGAGAATTCCTTTATACCTGTCACTTGAAAATATGAAACAGAAGAGGATATTTAGGAAAAATTCTCGTTAACTATTTTGGTATATGCATTAGTCTTAAAGAATTTTTTGTTGCTATATTTAATTCTCTATATTATGTTAGTTAAGATAAAATTATTGGGGCTATTGATGTGACCTCAGATGAGAAAACAGTCTTTCTGTGGAATTTATTTAAATGTGTGTACTTTCTAGACATATGTATACTTATTGCCACATGTCTTTCAATGAGTTATTTCAGCTTCTCAGAATTATGGTTTATTTTTTTGACTCAGCACAGCTTGCAGAATTAGATTTCTTTAATTTAGTTTCTCAGATTTTGTTTAGTTTTCCGTAACTTCTAGGGAATTTCTTCAATAAAATTGGAAAAAATATTCATCAGACTAAGATGAATTATATGTCAGAGGAGGCAAGAAATAGTTTTCAGGGCGAGTCTAGTTAGAATTTTGGATACCAAGAAGCAGAGATTAAAACTCAGAAATCTATAACTTAAGGGATCTATTACTTATTATTCTCTGGAAAGACAAACAGTAGCAAACTGCTCAATTATGATGAATAAATATCATTACTTATGGTATCCCAATTCACTTGTGAATAAATGCGTATTTAATTGCCTTTAGTATATTTTCTCCTTCTAGACACAAGGAAAATCTTCCTACTGTGGATCCCAGCCCCTGTGCCCCATTTACTGTCTAAAAACCATTTTTAACTTCTTGTTTCATTGTGTTGATCAGAAAGTAGACAACAGTCACCAGAGCCTGAGTAGCAGTGAGGTCCCCAGGGTGGGGTGGAAAGAATGATCTAGCATAGGGACTTCCCTGGTGGTGCAGTGGTTAAGAATCCGCCTGCCAATGCAGGGGACATGGGTTCGAGCCCTGGTCTGGGAAGATCCCACATGCCACAGAGCAACTAAGCCTGTGCGCCACAACTACTGAGCCTGCGCTCTAGAGCCCGCGAGCCACAACTACTGAGCCCACGTGCCACAACTACTGAAGCCTGCGCGCCTAGAGCCCGTGGTCTACAACAAGAGAAGCCACCACAATGAGAAGCCAGTACACCACAACAAAGAGTAGCCCCTGCTCGACACAACTAGAGAAAGCCCGCGTGCAGCAACGAAGACCCAATGCAGCCAAAAACAAAATAAACAAATAAATAAATACATTTATTAAAAAAAAAGAAAAGAAAGATCTAGCATAGGGTGTCCCTGCAAATACTGACTCTTCCTTCGTTTCTTCATCCAACAAATACTTACTTAGCACCTACGACCAGTGGCCACCATGTGAGGTGTGGACACAGCCGGCGGGACAGGCGGACACTCTCAGCTACGGTCTTGCAGACGAGCCCTGTTTCTCTGTTTCTCTGCCTCTAACACTGCATTTCGACAGGTGTGAGTGTCTTGCATTCCTCTCTCTCACCTTGTAACTGTTCCCTCCTAGGTTCCATCTCCTGTACGTGTAGAAGGAAGACCACGTGGACATGCGGAGGGGACACCACGTGGACACGGACCGTTGGGCTGCTGCATCTGAGTCACCGAGAAGGTAGGGGAGAGGCCTGGCCCGACCTGGGGCAGCTTGTGCAAGTGACCGGGTGGGGGGTGGTTAGTTGGCCTGGGGGCCTGAGCAGGGGTCCCCCAGGTCCCCACAGGCTGTGTGTGTGTGGAGGAGAGCAGGTGTTCTCACCTGTGAGGGGAGCAGAGCAGGCCGCCCCCAAACACACCGCTTTGCCACCCTGATTATTTTGAATTAAAGTTACTTAAGGGACGGCCAGTGCAAAACAGACACTCTGACCCTCCTTTGTCCCCCTGAAAGCAGGAGATAAATCTCCCCTGTGAAGGGTTCCCTTCCTGTACCTGGAGGGGATAATCACCAGAGACAGGAAACTCAGGGTCAGAAGGCCGAGTAAACAGACCTTGTGACTTTGTTGCTAATGTAGTATCCCAAGCCCAAATTACTTAGTCTTGTCAATTCTTCGCAAATTTATTGTTTCTTTGTTTAAAAGGTATAAAAGCTGCCTGCTTGGCCACTTCTTTGAGTCTTCCTATTTTCCGAGCTCCCATTCCCATGAAATTAAACTTGTTTTTCTCCTGCTAATCTGTCTTATGTCAACTTAATGATTAGACCAGCTAAAGAACCTAGAAGGGAAGAAGGGAAAACTTCTTCTCCCCTAACATGCCTGGGGGAGGGGACATGTGTGGTAGGTAGATGAGAGTTGAAATCTAGAGGACCAGGCAGGGATGGCCATGACAGAGGTGAAGGGACCCAGCTCTGAGGTTTGGGGCTGGGCAGAGGGATGAGTTAGAGCCTGGAACTGGGACTCCATGATGAGTACTTAGCAACACCTTAGACCTTCTGAGATAGATGCCAAGAGAGCAGCCAGAGATATGACAGCTGTGGACACCAGCAAGGGGGTCCAGTGAGGACAAAAGCCTCTTCTTAAAGATTCACACTGCATTCAGTGTGAATCCCAGGGAAGCTGATGAGAAAGATAAAAACTCAGATGACCCCTCTGCCCCATCATGACTCTCCCTAGTATCACAATGCCATCCTGGACCTGATGTGGAATTTGATATTCGAATGGACTGAGTTTGCATTGAGAATTGACTGAGAATTTACCCGTAAGGGACCATGTTCTGGATCAGAAGGAATCTATATGGTGAGATCAGGGCTCACTCCCATCCAGGGACCTTGGACCCGGGAAAGAGGGCCTGTGCTCCGGTCAACTTCGGCTGTCCCCTCCAACAGGATGGGCGTCCTTGGGCTGATGAATGTACCCACTGGAGGCGGCACACGTCCTGGAAGTTGGGTGCTGGGTTTGCGTAATCCCCACACTGTGGTGCTGGGTGCTTCTGAGACCGCACTCTCTTCTTCCATCCTCTCTCCTGGGGCTGCCCTCCTGTGGACAGGAGCTTGGGGTGGAGGGGTGGCCAGAGGACGGCTATTTTTGTGGATGGAGCAGGACGCCCGGGCTTCACGTCGCCTGCATGCGCCCACGGCGGTCAAAGCGCAGGCAAGGCAAGTGGGCCGAGACAGGCTGCCCGCACACAGCGCCACGTCTGTAGAGCTTGTAGGAGGAATTCGACCTGCAGACCTGGCCTTCCTGGTGATGGGAAGGTATATTTACCAAGGTGGGAGGATAGAACAAAACTGGATCGTTTGCTTGTTTGATTTATAACCTGTGTTTGGACATAGCCCATGGGCCTTTATCTGCACTCTCGCCCCCGGGACCTGCATGTGTTGGAAGCAGTACGGCTGCTCTTGATGGAAACGATGCTCTGTCTGGGGCTCCCCCGAGTTCAGTTACAGAGACAGAGGAGGTGGCATTTGTGTGCATTTGAGTGGTGACTGTATGTTTGAAACCTGTCCTAGATGCTAGAAGTTCTGTCTATGAGGTGACTTCTGTTGCTATAAAAAGTTAACATTTAATTCTTGGAGCGTGTTAAGCCAAGGGAAAATGCTTGGCTGGTCTGAGTTTTCTGGAGCTTTTACAGTTGTGGAGCTGGGGAGGGACAGTTGGTGGGAAACAGCGCCCACTCCCCCGTGGGCGTTGCATGAGCGCCGCCCTGATGTTCTCTTGTGGGCACAGCCCTTCCCCCCACTGCTGGCCTTGACTCACGTGCCCTTCAGACTGGCTTCCTGTCCTCCGGCTTGTGATGTCATCAGCTCTTTCCTCTGATGCATCGCTCTTCACTTGCTTTCTCCCTTTGGGCACCACGTCCTGCGCACGTTTTCTTCCCTGTCCATTGCAGTCGGAACCCTGCGGCCTTGGCCGTGTGAATCTTCTGCTCCCCTGCCCTGGGTCCCCCGACTCCACAGCGGGATCCAGGCCAAGCTCACTCTCGTTCCTACTGATGAGAGAGCAGCCAAAACGGAGGAGGGAGACGTGGCACCACGAACATCCTGCTGTGACCCCAGGCCCCCAGCCGAAGAAGGTTCGAGCTGGAAGGTGCCCTCAAGGTGCCTTTGGACTCAGAAACTGCAGCCTGGAGACTCCAGGTCTCCACCCCCAACAACATGAGGCTCCCCTGACGGGTGGCCTGGGCCTTTGCCTCTCCAGTGGATTATGTCCTGTAACCTCCCTCCCTCAAGAAGCTCACTTTGTCCAATTTTTGTTGACACGCCAAGAAACAAAAGCAGACATCCTTTTCTCCTTATCATATTTTCAGATGTATTTACCCCAAGAAGTGTTAGACAAGACAAAAAAAAAAAAGAAAGAAAGAAAGGAAAAAAGAAAAAGAAACTGCTTAATTGTTGCTTTGAAGGAGGGAATGGTGGTTTGGCTAAAAGCATTTCCTCTGTGGATATGGCTTCAATGTAGATACTGCTCCTGGACCCCAAATAGATAATCAGGACAGCAAACAATAAAGACGGATCACTTCAGTCACAGGGAAGCTAATAAAAGTATATTACTTTTCTAATATCACTCATCTCTATTTACATCAAGGGGGTGTGTGCATTACTGTTTTATTATTCTATTCTGCTTGTTTATTTTTGCTCAAACTTTATTAGAAGATTACGATGGAGAATCCATCATTTCAATCCATCATCAAATGATTGATTCATTTCTTTATTCTGAAGTTGCTTTTCAATCATATATACAACTCATTTCTGAGCACAGTCTCACTGCTATGGATTGAGTGTTTGCGTCCTCCAAAATTCATATGTTGAAACCTAACACCCAATGTGATGGCGTTTGGAGGTGAGTCTTCTGGCGGTGTTGAGGTCGTGAGGGTGGAGCCCATATGAATGGGATTAGTGCCTTTATGAAAAAGGGAGCAGAGAGCTCCCTTGCCCCTTCCACCAGGTGAGGACACAGCAAGAAGATGGCCGTCTGTAAGCCAGGAAGTGGGCCTTCACCAGACACCAGATCTGCCAGTGCTGTGACTTGCCAGCCTCCAGAACTGTGAGGAATACATTCCTATCGTTTATAAGCCACCCTGTCTACAGTATTTCCTTACAGCGACCCCAGAGGACTTAGACACTCAGCTCCGGCCATGTGATCCTTAACGAAAACCACCCACCTTGGAAGACCTCATCATAGACTCAAAGATAGGCTTTATGTATTTCTCGCTCTTACTATCCACATGGACTCACTTCAAAAAATAATTTGAGGTGATTTATAAGCAAATTTAATATGTATAATCAAATTTATATAATGATAATAAAGTCATCCTAATCATTATAATTATAATATAAAATAATAATATAATGATAATATGAGTACGTATATATATAAAATCATGGAATTGGGTCCCTGGCAGCCAACATGTTCCATCTCTGTGGCAGAGAACTTCAGGAAAAGAGACTTTCGATCACTCTCTGTCCAGCCCTTTGGTCAAGTTACAGACCTGCCCTCTGATCTTTGCTCAGGTCCAGCAGTGTCGCGGGGCCATCAGACCCCTGCCCGCTGAGTCCCGGATGCAGACTCCAGTTTTCATCATTTCTTTCACTATAAACACTCAAGGCTTCATCTGAACACCACGTGTAAGGTTTAATTTTCTTAACTAGACTTCAGATCTGTGCATGTTCCCCAGGCTGTTACACTTGCCTACCCTCCAGTTCTAAGACCATGACCCCTACCAAGTCCACTAACCACCCCCCAGCCCTTCCTTCCAATGGACTTCCAGCAGTGCCCTCACGGCCCACTGCTCCCCTTGGGTTCCAGTCGGTGTCTAGAACTTGACAGCCCTGGATTCTGACAGCATCTCGGTGCTTGTTAGAAATGGAGAGAACTTGAAGGATCAATATCATTACCTTATTAAGAACCAGCCTCTTGTGAAAGATGTTCTTCTCTCCTGGATTGTGGTTTTCCAAATGACTTTCATTATCATTCATAATGTAAAGGATTCCAGGAAGGCCTTCTGCTACCAGATGGTTTTTCCTAGAACATTCCCTTATCAGCTCTGTTCCTTCTGCATGCAGAATAAAGGCCTTCTAAGTCTGGTCTCGACCATAATTTGTTTATTTTTGTTTATCTTCTACCACTCCCCTATAAGAATCACCTCTTGTTCAGACTAGTCTTTGGGTGACGCCCTACAAATACTGTGCTGCAACAGTTTCCTCGGCTGTTATCCTTTTCTGAAAAACTGTCACCTCTTCTTCACAGATACACAGCCCTGTTGGACCGTATCCTCTCCTGAACTTAATATTTATTGCATCCATTTAATAAATATTTATTGGGCACCTGTTATGGGCAGGAACTAGGTACTAGAGGTGCAGTGATGAGTAAATCGAATAAAACAGTCCTCCCTGCCCTCATTCTAGTGTCAATGTTAGCAATGATTAGAAGGAAAAAAAAAGAGTTGTTGACTCGAGAAGGGAAGGAAAGAGGACAGCAGAGTGGGAGCTTCAGGTGAGAAAACAAAGCTAAATGCACCTGGGCCTTGGGTTTATATTCCTGTTCCCTGGGAGGGAAAGGGGAAGTTGGGTGAATGGCAGAGGGTCTGTTAAATTCTCCCTGCTCTGGTATGATGTCCTCACCGGTAGAGTAAATGTTGCTGAACCTTGGGTTCTAGGAAGGGGGCTCATTCATGGCGGTTTCTCCTTAGCTGAATGCTAGTAGAACTCTAATGAAAGAATGGGGAGTCAGAAACAGGAGATCTGGAACTCAGTGTGATTATATCCTGGAGCACAGAACCCATACAGGAGTCCAGACAAGGAGTGAGTGTATGTAGAATCAAGGCACATCTCGGGGTTGGGGGAAGGACACAGAAAGCAGTCATTACACATGAAACAGAAAGATGGACTCAGGACACCAGTTTGAGAAGCAGAGCAAAGCAGTTAATGGTCGAAAGAACAGGTAAATGGACAATAAAAGTCAACAGTCCGTCTGTGAATTCCACAGTTCTTCAGTACGTCAGAAGCCATTGCTAAGTCTTACGTGGTGCAGGTTTATCGGTAAGTACTGGATGGCCCTGGCGGTGGAGAGGTGACTGGCTGATTCTGCCCAGAGGAGCCTGAGGGGCAGAATTCAGTGTGCAGCCTGGCTATGGAGGAGCTAACTAACCTGCGAGACCAGGAATGAGAGTGAGAGTCCCAGGTTCAAGAGGAGATATTACAGCAAGTCCCCTACCTACGACCCTTCAAGCTGCGAACTTTCAAAGATGTGAACGTGCGCTTGCGTGTCCAAATATGGAAGTTAGTTCACGTGTCTGGCGTACACTGTCATGTGCACGCATCCTCTACAACTGGTTGTGCTTTTGTGTACTTTACAGTACTCTATAGAGTACAGTAGTACAGTATCTTTATTTTCGAGCCCAGGATGTCCAGAAGCAAGTGTAAAAGCAGCGGTGAGGTAGCTGGTACTGCTAAGAAGCACCAAGAGATAATGATGGAAACAAAAGTGAAGATAATTGAGCGAGCAGAGCGAGGCAAAAAGATGTTTTTTATGTATTATTTGTGTGAAAAGTATTATAAACCTAGTACAGTACAGTACTATACAGCCGATTCTGTTAGTTGGGTACCTAGGCTAACTTGGTTGGACTTATGAACAAATTGGACTTAAGAACGTGCTCTTGGAATCGAACTTGTTCGTACGTAGGGTACTTGCTGTACCGAAGAAACAGGGACGGGGGCTCCGCAGGACAAAAGTCATGGCGAGGGTGTTTCTGAGTTCCACTGGGACCGCAGTCCTGAGTGACTGGTGAACAGAGACAAGAACCTATCTCAGCCTGCAGGAATAGGTCTCATCTCCTTTCAGAATAGCATGGTCTACCAGCTCTCCTGTGATTGAGTGACCCTAAAGGGAGTGGTGGCAGAAACATTTAAAAGTCCAGCTCGTGGTCAGAAATCAGAAAGAGGGCATCAAAGCCAGAGCCACCTCAGGAACCCAGAGACCTCCAGAGAGCAGGACAAAGGAAAGAAGAGCAGGGCAGCACAGGTAGAATAAAGGCAGTGACTGTTAATTCAGGAATTAATTTTGTTAATGTTATCCTGGATGCTGGAAAAAGGAGAAATTCATAGGGAGCATCTTGCTGGGGTAAAGATCACTCCCCCTGGAGAGGGAGAAAGAAGTCCTGACCAGGGAAAAGGCTTATCACAAGCCCTTGGTGTGAATTGTTTATCAGATGGCGATTCTCCCCGAGACCTAGGACTGGGATAGCCAAAGAGCCCAGAGAGGGAGCAATGGGGAGGGGTGTTCATGGGGACAGACGGATCATTAACAATTTTGCTTTCTAACACCTCTGCCCATGTTAAAGCCTTTAACTTGACATTAAAAAACTCTTCCGTGGGGTTTCATTCTGGGCTTTCAAGGGAGATTGATTTTATTCAATGTTTTGATTAGTTTTTAAGACCCTGAGACATTTCTGTTCCTTGATTCTCACCCTCTGTAGAGTAGGACACCACTTAGAAATTTGACAGTATTTTTCCTTAAACATTTTGTCCTTTTTGCGATTGTCAAATATTGAATTAGGTCTTGTTATAAACAGACCAGAAGCTGTCATTGTTGACATTTCCCTTCATTAGGAAGAAACTGAAAGCTGACATTTTCAACCTACCAGCTCCGGTTGGTCTGCAGATAAGACACAGTGTGGGGAGGAAGGCAATCTTTCCCCTCTCCTGCTCTCCTTACAGAGTTGCCAGGAAACCTTCACTGATAAAACCACTGCACTTCATGGGTGCCAAAGTGTCTCTTCAAGGGGGAGGAAACGAAAAGTATCGATTGACCCTAGGAGTTGAAGTCCGAATGAATGAAAGAAGGCATTGATTTGATGCCTATGAGATTATTGATTAACTCTAAGATTTGAAATCTGAATGAATGAAGACATTGATTTGAGTCCTGATTTTGCCTCTTAGTAGTTAGTTAATTTCTCTGGTTCTCACTTTATTTGCAAAACTGGAAAAATAACAATAGCTCCTTTACCTATGCCAAAGGATTATTACAAGGAGTCAATTAGGTAATGTAGAGAAGTGCTTTACAAATGTTAGATTTTACATTACATACTACATGGGCTTAATGAAATAGGTTATTTGGTCAGATTAATGGAAGGACTTGTGGAATCATTCAAAGGTCATGCAAGAACTGTGGTTGAGGTTTTGGAGAGCTGGAGTCCTATTTCACTCTCCTGGAACTCATCGCTAGGCTAAATTGATGAATGTATTTTCTTTTTTTTTTAATTTTTAATGGACTGTAGTTGATTTACAATGTTGTGTTAGTTTCAGGTGTACAGCAGAGTGATTCAGTTATACATGTACATGTATCTACTCTTTTTTAGATTCTTTTCCCATATAGGCCATTACAGAGTACTGAGTAGCGTTCCCTGTGCCATACAGTAGGTCCTTATTCGTTATCTATTTTATATAGAGCAGTGGGTATATATCAATTCCAATTTGTCCCTCCCCCCCTTCCCCCTTTGGTAACCATAAGTTTGTTTCCTACATCTGTGACTCTATTTCTGTATTGTAAATAAGTTCATTTGTACCAGTTTTTTAGATTCCACATAGAAGTGATATCCTATGATATTTGTCTTTCTCTGTCTGATTTACTTCACTCAGTATGACAATCTCTGTGTCCATCCATGTTGCTTTCTAACCTAATCCCCTCCAAAGTTTGAGAGTACAGTTTCGAAACCTTAATCACAGAGAATTATGTGTTTGAAGATTGAGGTTGAGGCAGCTAATACTGTGGTAGTTTGTTTGCATCGTTTTGGGTTTTTGAGGGAAAAGGGGGCAAAGTTTGGAAGCAATTGCTTGAAGGTCACAGCAAAATCTGTGAGGTATATTGACTTAGCTTGAGAAGTAGACTATGAATAAAATTCTCCCACCTACGAAATGGATAGTCCAGGGTTTACAGGTAACCCAACAGGGGCTGGACTGAAAAAAAAGGAGAAGGTGAACAATGCCTGGTGCAACTCAGAGGTGAAAGTGGAGAGACCCATCCAGTCTCCTTTTCCACATGGGGATCCTATTCCTTACTAATCTTGATTAAATTCAGGATGGGCAATATTGGGTCAAAACTCATGTGAAAAGAGTAAAAGTGAGTATCTTCACTTTCAAATTCTAAGTAAGTTAAGGTACAGCTCAGTCCCCACTGGGAATTTACCCAAGTGGGATGTTACAATTTTGAATGTCAAACAATGCAATCAATAAGGTGCTGACTAAAGCTAGTTGTTCATTCTGGGCAGCAAGTGACTTGACCGAAGTCAGTTGTTCTCTGCTCTGCATTAATAAGGCAAAGCTCCAGTGCCCACCAAGGAGAACGATCCCCTCTTGCTCTCCGCTGGGCAGCCCAAGCGTGGGCCCCTGGCCCTCCGAGCAGAGGGCCGGCCAGCTCTCAGCCCTGCTCACACCCCTCCACTGGGCAGCCTTGTGCAGCCACAATCCATCTGGTTGAGGTGACCTGGCATGATTTTGTTTAACTCAGTGTGTCGAACACATCTGGAGAAAAGACTTGTGAGAGGATTGGTGATGGCCAGTGATGCTTTCAGTTTTGTGGTGGTCATTTACCTGCACGCACTGCTGTTTGAAGAAGAAGTCACTGTTTTCTCTGAAAATGTTTTCTTCTGTTTGATTATCCCTGAAGCACTACAGAATGTTTCTTCTCTGAGCAGAGAGGGAGGTGGAAATTTCCATGGAATAGTATGGATCCTTACATCTGGGTCCTTATTCCAATTTCTTACATAAACTTTAGAAAATTACCTCTTGAGCCTGAATTACCTCATTTGTAAAAACGCAGATGGTATTATTTATTTCATAGACTTGAGATAAGGATTAAGTGAATTCGCAATATGTGGAGATTTCCTCCCCAGCACCTGACACATAGTAATAGGCATCTAACAACTCTATATTTTCTCCCCACCACCGTGGTGTGGATGAAAGAATGCAGCACAGAATGGGAAGTCAGCAAGCCCAGATTCTAGCAGTAGCTGTTAAATTTATCAGTTGTGACACTGGATAAGTCACATAGACTCTAGTCTAGATTTCTTCTTCTATAAAAACAAGAGGTGTTCTTTTTGACGATAGCCATTCTGACAGGTATGTGATGATATCTCATTGTGGTTTGGATTTGCATTTCCATGATGATTAGCGATGTTGAGCACTTTTCATGTGCTTGATGGCCATCTGTATGTCTTCTTTGGACAGATGTCTATTCAGTTCTTCTGCCCATATTTTAATCAGGTGGTTTGTTTTTGTATTGAGTTGTATGAGCTGTTTACATATGTTGGATATTAATCCCTTATCAGTCATATTGCAAATATTTTCTCCCATTCAGTAGGTTGTCTTTTGGTTTTGTTGATGGTTTCCTTTGCTGTGCAAAAAGCTTTTAAGTTTAATTAGGTCCCATTTGTTTATTTTTTATTTTATTTCCTTTGCTTTTAGAGATGGATCCAAAGAAATATTGCTGCGATTTATATCAAAGGGTGTTCAGCCTATGTTTTCCTCTAGGAGTTTTATAATATCCGGTCTTACATTTAGGTCTTTAATCCATTTTGAGTTTACAAGTGTCAGTGAGGATGTGAAGAAAAGGGAACCCTCACACACTGTTGGGGGGAATGTACATTGATGCAGCCACTGTGGAAAACAGTATGGAGATTTCTCCAAAAAGTAAAAATAGAACTACCATATGACCCAGCAATTCCACTCCTGAGTATATATCTGAAAAAAACAAAGACACTAATTCAAAAAGATACATGCATCCCAATGTTCATAACAGCATTATTTACAGTCGCCAAGACATGGAAGCAACCTAAGTGTCCATCAACAGATGAACGGATAAAGAAGATGTACATATACACAGTGGAATACTACGCAGCTATGAAAAAGATGAATTTTTGCCATTTGTAGCAACATGGATGAACATGGAGGATGTTAGGCTAAGTGAAATAAGTCAGACACAGGAAGACAAATAGTGTATGATATCACGTATATGTGGAATCTAAAAACTACAACAAACTAGTGAATATAACAAAAAGGAAGCAGACCACAGATATAGGGTAACTAGTGCTTACCAGTGGGGAGAGAGGAGATGGGCAATATGGGGATAAGGGATTAAGAGGTACAAACTATTAGGTATAAAATAAGCTACAAGGATATATTGTACAACACAGGGAATCTAGACAGTATTTTATAATAACTGTCATTGGAGTATAACCTTTAAAAATTGTGAATCACTATATTGTATGCCTGTAAATTATACAGTACTGTACAGCAGCTATACTTCAATTAAAAAAATAAATAAATGAGAGGTGGAATTGTCTTTAAGGTTTCTTCTAGCTTGATAAACTTATGCTTATTGGCACATTTCTTTTCTGATTCAATTCTAAAATTTAGCACAACATTATATTTGTTACCCGAGGGTTACTGCCTTTCACATGGTGTTGGCATCCATACTTTATGACACTCCTGTATAGGAAAGATAGTTAGCAAGTTTCCGGGGATCTGCACTCTGTCCCTTGGAAGAATAAAGGAAGACCCTGTCAGTAAATCTTTTTAGAAGGCATCTTACTTTCATGTCACAGGGATACAGCTCTCCATAACGGACAGGGAGAATCTTATCCCTTTCAACATGGGCTTAGCTTCACAGTGCTGGACTGCAGAACCAGCCCAAAAGAATCTACATTTGGTGCTTACATCTCAGGAGATCTTCAGTATTTGAAGTTCCAACCTTGAGATGCCTGCCAAAGGGTCATGGCCATTGCTATCCATGCCCTGAGATATTTCTAGGCTAGGTAACTGGTAGAGAAAGCACTGAATTCAAACTGATGTGTCCGTGGACATAGGGGTGTCTGAGAGAATAAATGGACATTTGTATCCTATGAGGCTTTTTCACCCCCAAGTGCAGATACCTTTATTTTTAAAAATTTGGAAATTGATGGTATATAAAAGTGGAAAATAGAGAATCTCAGTCCTGGCTAATGATGGTGTACAAGAATTTCATCCATGATGATTAAAACTCTATGTTTTAGAAGGCTTTGGGGAATTGTTGGAGATCTATTTGCAGAAGACTGGCACAGTAAAAGTAATCTCTCCACAGATGAAAGACAGAATAGAGGCAGATTCTGAAATACACAGCAAAATTGCAAAATTGAATAAACTGCTGAATTGACTGTGAGTACTTAGCACAAGGAAGCATGATCTCTAGAAACCAGTGCAAATTCTCCAGAAATTAACTTTATTTTTAAGGTTGACAGACTCATATATTAGGGCCTGAGTACCTGACATGTTGGGTGGCATATTTCACATTATCCTTGTGAACAAGTTGAAGAAGTGTGGATGAAACTGCAGCAGTCATGTGAATTTACAGAAATCGAGCATTTCCATCAATCAGCATGAACTTCCAAGGATTCTGGAGGACCTGGAGGTTATGAGGATAGAACTGGAGATATTTAACATGGAGAAGAAACAAGTTTCTTTTTTCTGCCTTGGGAGGGCCAGGCACGGTAGCTGTTTTGAAAGATTTTTAACAGCTCTGTCATTGAAGAGGAATTAGACATTCCTTGTGTTTCAAGTAGGACAATTTGGGATGAGGGAGGTAGAATTTTCTTAATCCACGGGAAAATGTTCCTGTCAGCCAGTCTAGTGGAAGGGACAGTGTTTTGAGGTAGCAAATATTACTTCCCTGATGAGTTCAAGAGGAAGGTGGCCCAACATGGATGCAACTAGAGATGATCATACTAAGTGAAGTAAGCCAGAAAGAGGAAGACAAATACCATAGGATATCACGTATATGTGGAATCTAAAATATGGCACACATGAACCTATCTACGAAACAGAAACAGACTCACAGACATAGAGAGCAGACTCATGGTTGCCAAGGGGGAGGGGATGGGTGGGTGGGTCGGTGGGAGAGGGATGGGCTGGCAGTTTGGGATTAGTAGATTCAAACTGTTACATTTAGAATGGATAAACCACAAGGTTCTACTGTATAGCACAGGGAACTATATCCAATCTCCTGGGGTAAACCATAATGGAAAAGAATATAAAAAAAGAATGTATATATGTGTAGAACTGAGTCACTTAGCTGTACAGCAGAAGTTAGCACAACACTGCAAATCAACTCTACTTCACTAAAAAAAAAAAAGAAGAGGAGGCTGGTCATCTGTGTTGGATGCTGTCTAGGGGTTGCTTGCATTAAAGGGAAGTTGGATAAGATAATTCCTTCTGGTTCTCTCTAAACTTTCAGATGCCGAGATAAGGTTGAAGAAATAAGCTAGTGGTCAGAAAGGAAATGAATATCTTCCCCTTTCTCATCATGACTAAAGGAGCATATTATGTTTTGTCACACAGAAAAGACTTCAATTCCCAAGTGCCCTGCACTAGAAATAAACCAGGAATAAGGAAACCTGCTAAAAGCCATGAATACCAAGAATTTCCTAAGAGCATTATGCCATGATATAAGCTACCAGTAAAGGAGAATAGTTCTTTTTTTTTTCAAAAGACAAGAATATTTACCAAATATATCCAATCTAATCAGAATTGTGACTGCCACATAATCTGAAATGTGAATACTGCATTGTCTCTCATATTCTAGGAGTGGTTTGTCTGAAAACTAGATCTCTTTGCAAATGTAAGTAATTTTTTCCTTAGAGGTCAAAGTTGTCTATGAGTTTTTCTTTTCCTTCCTAGTCAGGTTGATGAAGGTTTTGATTCCCAGTTTAGGAAGTTGATAGATTTTGAACTCTTCTGACTGTGTAACCTATATTAAGAAACACCATTTATATCATGACCTGGGATCATATATACATTATAACTGAAATCAAATATCTGAGAAAGAATAGCTATACTTACATACCCGTATAATACTCTGAAATTTTCAATTCAATTCCTTAATTGTTAAATACTGTTCATGTCCCTCTAACTTCACAGGATTTCCAGGTTGAAAAACACTACTGCAGTCACTAGTTGGAGAAAACTCCAACAATGGTAGAATCAATGGGAGAATTCAGGTCTTGTCATTCAGGACATTTGATCAACTTGCTACAGAAAGACAATCTTTGCATATATATTGTCCGAAAGGTCCTGGAATTTGCAATACATTTCCATGTTACTGTCTAGTTCCTTTCTTCCCGACTTTTCTGCCTACTCTCCCCCTACCACCCCACCCCCGAGGAAATCCTCATAGCCACCAGTGAAAAACATGACAGGCTTGAGAGATGTATAGATAGACCACGTTCGTTCTGTGTATCTTAAAGCTTTACATCTAGAGAAGCAAGTTTTCGCTGAAAGCGTGTCTGTTTATGCGTACATTCAGGTGGCCTCCGAGATAATGGAATTGCTGACACACTGCTCAGAGCCGCTTGGGTAACTAAGCATTCTTTTATTATCAGGAAGGCAAATGCAGTTTCGAAGATCAAAGTGGACACCTCCTGGAAGTTACATTTATTACAAAAGGCTAAAGTGTCCGCCTTCCTAGGAATCAAAGGGACTTACAGCAGAAAGGCAGTCGTATTGGACAGAATGCCATTGTTGACAGGATGGCAACCACCTAAGTAGGTGAGAGGAACAAGAGGTAATTTAATTCTGAAAATTAGCAACTCTGCCAGCTCTGGGGTTAAGCAAGGTGCCTGATACTCTGATAGCCATAGCTGGGGTCTGCCTGACAAAAATTTCAACTGTCAGTGCAGGGACTGAGAATATTTTTGGAATTTTCATCATTTGAAATTCCTTTGGTAGCATTTTGGTCCCACATCTGCAGAAAGCAGGGGCCCCACTGTTACACTGGAAGTAAAGTAGAAGGTCGTTATAATCCAGTCACGATTACAGTACTTATTGGAAAAGTTATCATGGATGAATCCTTGCTCTTCAACATGGCAAACTTGAATAGTAGCAACTGGACCATGGCTATTCTACCATCAGCTGCCATCTAATAACAGTTCCACCATGTTTAGGGTCCTTCTGTATCCTCTCCCACACCCAACTGGCTTTAAATCCCACCCTAAGCCCCTTTGCCAAGACTTTCAGATGGTTACCTTCAGAGATGTCTAAAGATCATCTCTCAGCTGGGCCCACATCAAACGCTTACTAGAAACTCCTTCCCTTGGATTACTAAAAAACTTCCCTGGTGGTTTTCAATCTCCTTTAAATCTTGGCTGAAGTATTTGGAAGAGTAACAATGGGCTTCATTATTTCTTCTCAAACTCTCCAGCAATTTACACGGCTAAAGAGGCCTCTTTCAGAAATTCTGGATACTTAATGAGTGCGCTTCTTATTACAAAAGAAATGATTTCTCTTCGTTTTTATCAGGCTAATGTCTTTTGAAATCCCCTTTGCTTTCCCAAGAGTTTATCTTCTTAGAGAATAGAATTGGAAGAAACATTTTCCTGATGTTTATCAAATGTTTACTGTAATTTAAAGTGAGTCACTGAAGTAATTTTTGCACTTGGGAGTTTCTCTACTGTAAACTTTTATAGCCCATGTTATTAATGAATAGACAGTATTGATTTTTTTTGATGTTGAATTGTATGAGCTGTTTATATATTTTGGATATTAACCCCTTATTGGTCATATCATTTGCAAATATTTTCTCCCATTCTGTAGGTTGTCTTTTCGTTTTGTTGATGGTTTTCTTTGCTGTGCAAAAGCTTTTAAGTTTAATTAGGTCCCAGTTGTTTATTTTTGCTTTTATTTCCTTTGCTTTAGGAGATGGATCCAAAGAAATATTACTGTGATTTATATCAAAGGGTGTTCTGCCTATGTTTTCCTCTAGGAGTTTTATAGTATGTGGTCTTACATTTAGGTCTTTAATCCATTCTGAGTTTATTTTTGTATATGGCGTTAGAGAATCATACAAATCAACATCAAAAAAGCAAAAATCCAATTAAAAAAATGGGCAGAAGACCTGAATAAACATTTCTCCACAGAGGACATGCAGGTGGCCAAGAGGCACATGAAAAGATGTTCAATATCACTAATTACCAGGGAAATGCAAATCAAAACCACAATGAGATATCATCTCACACCTGTCAGAATGGCCATCATCAAAAAGGACCACAAATAACAAATGTTGGCGAGGATGTGGAGAAAAGGAAACCCTCATACACTGTCAGTGGGAATGTAAATTGGCACGGCCACTGTGGAAAACAGCGTGGAGGTTTCTCAAAAAACTAAACATAGAAATACCATATGACCTGGCAATTCCACTCCTGGGTATATATCCAAAAAAAAAACCCCAAAACACTAATTTGAAAAGATCCATGCACCCCAATGTTCACAGCAGCATTATTTATAATAGCCAAGATATGGAAGCAATGTAAGTGTCCATCAATAGATGAATGGACAAAGAAGATACATCCATGGTACATATATACAATGGAATACTACTCAACCATATAAAAGAATGAAATCTTGCCATTTGCAGCAACATGGATGAACTTGGAGGATGTTATGCTAAGTGAAATAAGTCAGACAGAGAATGACAAATACTGTACGATATCACTTATATGTGGAACCTAAAAAATACAACCAACTGGTGACTATAACAAAAAAGAAACAGACTCGCAAGTATAGAGAACAAACTAGTGGTTACCAGTGGGGAGAGGGAAGGAGGGAGGGGCAATACAGGGGTAGGGGATTAAGAGGTATAAACTATTAGGTATAAAATAAGCTACAAGGATATATTGTACAACACAGGGAATCCAGCCAATATTTTATAGTAACTATAAATGAAGTATAATCCTTAAAATTTGTGAATCACTATATTGTACACCTGTAACTTATATATATTGTACAGCAACTATACATCAATAAAAAAAATATTAGAACAAGACAGTATTGATTTTAACACATGTTAAATAGAATCTTAGAGAGTGGGCAAAGCCTTGATCTAGACTTTTTTTTGTACTAAGAAAAAATATAATAGCTTTAAAGTTATAAATGTTTTAAGGATATCAAAAGGGTGACGTATGAGGAATAGATAATAGCATGCCTTGGGCAATCTCTGGGTAACTTTTGGAAAAAGTTCACCATTAACCATTAATGGTCCTAACAGTTTGTCAAGCTGAGCCATATTTTTTTCTTTTTCTTGACATAGACAGTTCTCATGTCCACATTGGAAAAAAAGAATTTAGCTTTGTAGAAATCAATAGATTACTGTAAACTTCTATCTGTATAGAACTAAACTGGGGGCAATATTATCAAAGATCATCTACTCTGGATCTATCATTTGATTGAATTCTCCAAGTTTAAGTTCTGGGAGCAGCTGCTATCCAAAACATGGCCCTCCTTTATAAAGAAGCAATTCCCAGCAGGGCATGGAGCCTAGGCCTAAATACTGGTTCATATTTTATATCATTCCCTAATAAAGAAAAGTAAAATAGTTAATTTAAATAATCCTTTAGGGAAAAGCAGAAAGAACAGAGGGAACTGAAAATGAGGAAAGAACCTCTAAGAGAGTGGCTGAAAGGGACAGCATCCCTTTTCCGTGCCTTTGCTGTGAACTCTGCCTTTACCGATTGTCATACCGCACACGCCCTCTCACGCTCAGAAAGTTCAAGGATGTACTCAGCACAGCTTGTGATTTTACACAACTTGTAGGTCTGACCTTTCGCCAGTGTTTTGCATACTTTTGCCACCCGTTTTATTCCATTTCATTAGAGCTGGGTCTCCAGCTGACACACGCCTGAGTTATCTGCCCCTTCCCCCTTGGACCCTCCCTTGGCTGCTACTCACTCAAAAGGGTCGCTGGGATCCGCCCTCTGCAGCTCTGGAGGGATGGGGATCCTCTTGTAGTACATTTCCCAGTCAAAGGCGCCGCGCATGGCATCCCCGGCCTGGGCCTCGTACCCAAAGTGATTGTGGTCAATGACATCGATCATGGGGCACACGATGGTTTTGTGGTTGAGTGCAATTTGGTCTGAAAAATGAAAGCACGGAATAGGAAATGACTCGCCTGCCCAGGTCATCTCTCATTTTTCTGCCAAGAGAAGCCCTTCCTAACGCATCGTGCTCGCAGCCTGGTTCCCTGTTGCCTTCAGAGCACTTTGCAGAATCTCTGTCTGAATGCTGGGCTTAACGTGATGGAACAGTGATGAGGTGCAATTAGTGTTGTGGTATCTTCCTCGAAGAAAGTGAGGTCCCAGAGATACCTGGAGAAGAGCATTTAGCTCTCCCTCTGTCGCAGTTTTGCTCTGACCTGTCCCCAGTCTGTCATTTTACAGTGCACCCGACACGCGTGGAGTATAAACAGTCCTTGTGTTCCTTCAAGCATACAGCTGGAGCCTGCTGAGAAAATACTGGCCTGCTTTCTGGAGGTTCCAAAATGTAAATATTTAACTGCATGGTTTTTTTTTTTTAGCATCTAATCTTACAATGGCCATGATGGCTGTCCCTCCACCGCCCCCCAAATGCTGGCAGGTTATACACAGAATTCTTTGCTCTCAGGCTTACCAGAGATTTTGCCAAGTCCTATTTTGCTACTGTTCTTTAATATAGACTGTTTATCAAAGCTATACATTTTTATCTTCTCTCATCATATCTGCAAATATGTTAGATGGCCTGATACTACCGCTACTATTCCTGCTACTGTTCAATTCTTGAGCAACTAGTAAGTATACTCATGCTGTTCCTAACCCTCCTAGCAACCCAGAGAGGTGGTTCTTATTATCATTCCTAGTTTACATATGAGAAACTGAGCTCAGAGAAGTTAAATAACTTGTCCAAGGTCGCTCATCTTTTGAGGGCAAGAATTAGGATGCAATCCCTGCTTAATGGTCCTGTGCTAAAGTCTGGGGTCTTTCCAGTTGGCCATGGTGCTTCTCTGAGGCAGAAAGGAGACTTATTTTCCAGTTACAGCTCCAGCTCCTCCCTTGTAGGTGTTATTATGTGAGACCTGAACAGCCAGTGCTGGGAAGGGCATGTACAGGTACTTTGGCTGACCTGGAACAGCTACATGTGAAGTGTTGTCTTCCAAACAATGTGCATTTCTTCAGTATTTACTACAACAAACTAATAGTGTCGGACAGGCAGAACTTTTAAGTGCAAACATCTGCTTTCTGGTTCTTTGGAAGACCTTTGGATGTGGCGTGTGGAATAAAATACATTTAAGTATCTTTAAAAAAGAAAAGACATAATTTAGAGATAATGAGGTTTGGCTATTTCAGCATCATTATTCTGATGACACTGATAAGGCAGGGCATGGAAACCACAGAATCCTATGGAAGATCTCCCCCCAGATCTACCTTTCTCTCGCCCTTTCTTTTTTTTTTTCCTTTCCTTCCTTCCTTCTTTCTTTCTTTCTTTCTTTCTTTCCTTTTCCTTCTTTCTCTCTCTTTCTTCCTTCCTTCCTTCCCTTTATTTTTCTTTCTTTCTTTCTCTCTCTCTCTTCCTTTCTTTCTTTCTTTCTTTCGTCCCTCCTTCCTTCCTTCCTTCCTTCTCTCTTTTTCTTTCTTTCTCTTTAATTCATTCACTCTTTAAGTTAATCCCACCAAGGGCTCTGTGGGCATCGTTTTCACCTGGGCAAGCCTTGCAGTGGGCTTTAATCTTTATCTAAGTGGCGTTCCCCCATAGATGTCTTTGACAGAGGAGACCATCATTACTGTGTCCAAAATATTTCTTCTATCACCTCTGCAGGTATTTGAGTATTAAGGTTTCAGTGACTTTCTTCAGTCAAATTCAGAATCAGGTTGATTTACAAGTTCCTTGACCAACAAGGAGTCCCAAGGTGACCTGAAGAGAATGAGTCTGTTAAATTAACTGTCAACTTTCCCTTCAAATTTCCTCTCAGCTCTCATCCAGCAGCACCAGCTCCGGGTGAAAGCAGCATGACTAATTTTTCATCTAAGGCTTGTGCCTACATTTCAATTTCCAGGGATCAAATAAACAGACTCTTAATGGGAAATTGAAATTCAGGTAAAATCCCAAGGTGAAAAATGAACCAAGAAACTGTGTGGCTCCACCTTTTTTTTTTTTTTTTTTCTCTTCCATTTTGGAGGATGTGTCAAGACACTGATAGAGGAAAATAAAAAAAGATAGTGATCTTGAGCACGAATCATTTCTTACCCATCAGGCCTACAGGAAATGAAATGCTTGAATGAGAAAAAGTGGGCTTCTCTGTCTTTTCCCTTTTTTTTTTTTTCTTGTTAGATGCATATGAACAGTCAGAGCCTTGATAATTGGCATTTAGGGCTTGCTTTGGTTCATAAATAAATTAGGCCTTGTGCTGACTTGAGTATTCAACACCATATAGGTCAAATTCCATTTAAGGGAAACTGATGGTTGCTGATGAAACTCTAAATTGCTATGTCCTTGGACAAGTTACTTTTAATTAAAAGCTCAGCGGAATCTCTGGCCATTAGGAGCATGGAAACATTCCTGTTGATTAGGGTGTCTGGGCAGTTGTCTGCCGGGGAGAGTGTGGCTCTGAGATGTGGTGGAGCCTTAGTTGCTGGTCGTTTCCTGTTTCAAATGCAACACAGTTTCAATTGATTTTTTCCCCCACATCCTTTACTAATGGAGCTTTGCTGGTTCTATCTGAAATCCTGCACGGTTCTCAATAGAAAATGACTCTTTCTGAGGCAGCTATTGTGAAGGAGGTTGTCAACTGGCTTTAGCTCCAAGGCCAGGGATATATTTACAATAAAAGTTGATTTAGTGAAATGTGGAAGAACAGCAAGGAACTCAATACCTGTGCACCAAGAACTTTTTAGAAACACACTTTTCCCCTCAGCCTTACAATTTATTCCTTAGCTACTACTGGGCTTTATCTCTGACTTAATTGTGAAATTTAAAAAATACTCATGCTTGGACTGAACCTCATGCAGGTTTTCGAGCTTGAATGGTTTAGTGATCGTTTAAGATGTATCACCTGGAAGGCAGCTCTGAGTGTTTGACGGATTGTGTGTAAACGTGGTGGTGGGGGGTTCGTGTTATTTAGGGAGCTAAGCTGGTGCCAGAGTGGAAAAGAGAATGGCCTTATAAATCCTGGGAAAATGTCAGTGCGCTTATACTTTAACTGTATTCTGGGGCTGAATACTTTTCTCATCTCTTAACAATCCTATAATACTTGCTAAACTCTGTGTGTGTGTGTGTGTGTGTGTGTATTTTCATCATACTGTGCTTATAGGTAGTATAATGAATACTTTTAGTGTTTACTCAGTGAATGTCTAAGATAAAGAAATCAAACCTTTTCAAACCTTAAGTTAGACTGCAGTTGGTATTACCTAAAATGTCCATTTCAATGTGGTTTTCTAGTTACCTATACGTCCCAGCAATAGTTAAGATAGAATTCACCGCTCCCACTGTAGACCTCGTAAAAGGGGTCTCTAGCCTTTGTCGATGGCGGATGACATAGAAGCGCATGGCACCCTCCCCCGCCTCCCCCGGAGGCCCCAGGGGCTGAGGGTCACTCACTGAGGAGTGGGGGCAGCCAGTTGACGTTGACCTCGCAATGGGAGTCCAGGAACGTAAGGACCTCGCCTCTGGCCATGGACGCCCCCAGGAGTCGGGTCCGGATCAGCCCTTCCCTTTTCTTGGTGCGAACAATCCTCACTTTGGAAAACCGAGCCATGTATTCTTCCAACTTCTCCTTCAAGTGTTCTGGGAAGGAGGAAGAAGAACGGGTACAGAAAGAACACAGGACATTAGTGGTAGCAGAATTAGTCCCGGGCGTCTGTGTGTGGAGAGCGTGAACGGTGAAGCCCAGCTGAAGCCCATCTTCTCCTCGTTTCATCGCAAGGGGAAAGACTAGTAAGATTTCATGCCTAGAGGTCTCTATACCTTACAAGTTGCAGAATGCTCCATAAGATGCAAACGCTGCCCTTTGGACACTGACCCGCTGGCACCCCACCTTGTGGTTTCTGTGGACCAGGGGCCACCAGACTGCAGCCTAGCCAGCCCGCACCCAGGTGGGTATCAAACCCAGGTCCCTGCTGATGAAGTCAGGTGAACGTTCCAGCATATGGGCTCTTGCCAACAAGAGGGCCCTTTCTGGCAAGGCTTTGCCTAGTGTTCTCTGTGTTGAAAATACTGCATGTAAAACCACAGGAAAGAAAAAAATACCTCTCAAATCAACAGGAACCAAACAGATTTTTTCCCCCCGTGAGGTAATAGCAAACTGGCACGCAGGTTCAGCCCCTGGCTCCTGATTTGAAGTGGAAAGTGACTGATTTGCTGTTAAAATTAGATGTGAAGAGGGATAGGCAGATGAGATGCTACCTAATCACTGTGGACTTAGGTCTTTAAGATTAGAAAACAAAAATTTGGAAATGTTTCTTTGCCTAATTAAAAACAAACAGCGGGAACAAAATCAAATCAGGTAACTTATTTACAGACTAAAACATTTCCTACTGGCTGTGATAAAATGCATTAATCTCTCAGTTCTTTTTTTTATGCCAAATAAGTGTGTTTTGGTGGCTTTCTTTCTGTGGGATATATACTCGTCTCTGCTTTCAGTCTCCCACATATAAAACATTAGGAGGGCTCTCCTGGAGTTTCTAACAAGTATAGTCTAATATTCATTGAAACAGACTCTTAGCATGCTGTTTGTTCGGTAGGTTTCACTTTCAAACTTTCTCTGCATGTTTGCAATCAAAGACAGTATTATTATTGTCTCCTCCTCTGATCTGTAACAATAGGGATTCATGGAAGGATTTATGATCTCTTTCATGCTCTCCAATTTAACAGACGTCAGAATTACTCTGCAATGGCGTTTCTCTGCATGCAAGGGTTTACCCTTATTCTTTTTTTTTTTTTTTTTTTTTTTTGGTGCGCCACATGGCATGCGGGACCTTAGTTCCCTGACCAGGGACCGAACCCGCACCCCCTGCATTGCAAGCGTGGAGTCCCAACCACTGGACCGCCAGGGAAATCCTTATCCTTATTCTTATTGCTTCTGATTATTGGTGAAGTGTTTAAAAAATTCTCAATTTCCTTTATTTTTCTTGACTGCCCTATAACTATGTTTTACCAATGGGTCAGTTAAAATAGTTCACATTCTAATTTTTACTATAAAAGAATACTGGTGGAGTCTTCTACAAGAATATTTTAGATCAAAATATGCCCCCCTCTATTTTGTTTTTCCTGTAATGAACAAAGATCTGCAGATCAGACTCTAGAGTGCAAAGTTTACAGGATTTGGAGTCAGGCCAGACCTGGGTGGGAAGTCTGTGATGATGAAGGATGTGAGCAGGTGCTGCAAACTCCCTAAACCTGACTCGGGGGGAATCTTTGTCCTCTTAGAGGGTGGAGGAGGGTCAAGCTTTTGACTACAGACCTGACAGTGCTCATTCAGTAAACATTTATTAAGCCAATAATTGGAGACCCCAGTAAATCACTTGTACTTAGGAAGAGAAACAGCATTTCTTCTTTTTGTTAATATTTATTCATTTATTTATTTGTTGGCTGGCTGCATAGGGTCTTAGTTGCGGCACGTGGGATCTTTCGTTGTGGCGTGTGGGTCATGGCGGTGCGTGGGCTTCTCTCTAGTTGTGGCTCACAGGCTCCAGAGCGCATGGGCTCTGTAGTTGTGGCGTGCAGGCTTAGTTGCCCTGTGGCACATGGGATCTTAGTTCCCCGACCAGGGATCGAACTGGCGTCCCCTGCCTTGCAAGATGGATTCTTAACCACTGGACCACCAGGGAAGTCCCAGAAGCAGCATTTCTAAATAGCTGAAGGAATGCCTTAGAATGCTAAGTCTGAAAGATGAAAAATATAGACTTTTGTATTTCTCGGTGAGCTTTGGATAATTCATCGTCTTCCGTTTATTGCCAATTTAAAGCGAAACAGTTTTGGCTAGCCATGAACGAGCTGGTATGAGTTGATGGCTGTGTGGTAGAGTCTCACCCAGGAGGCTGGCTGTCCCGTGTCCCTCTCTGCTTCGAGCCAGGTGTGCTGTGCCCCCTCCCCTTGGCTCTCTCCTTCCCTCTCCACTGTGTGCAAGGTCCACGGAAGATTCCCAAGGGCTGTGCAGCCCAGTGCCGCTTCTGAGGGAGCCTGGAGCGTACTGTCTTGTTAGGGAAATGAAGCAGAGGCCCGCCATCCAGGTGTGCTATCAAAGGCATGATAAGTGATGGGTGATCCATACGAGGGCTCTGTGGGTACCAGTTGTGAAAGGCCTGTGTTCTATTAGGACTTTGCACAGTAATCGATGTTTAGGAAAACTTTATAATCTCATTCCTGTAATGTATTCAGTCATTGAAATCCTTCTGTGTCACCAACATACCAACAAGAATCACTCTCTAAGTTTATTTGTAAATCAGTTGTTTGGATCACAGGACATACCGTCTTGTGGAAACAGTGTCCGCACAGTCATAGGGGACTGAAAATAGATCATGCACATTTGCTAAACCCACCCAAACAGTGTTCTTCACTCTTTCTTTAAACCTCACGGTTCGTCTGTCAAATGTACCACTGTGGGTACCATCTCGACAATCCGAGTGCATTCACTGCTTTCCTCTCTGACCCCTAAGGACTACAGGAGTCTCTTCTGGAGGAAAGGAGGATTAATTCTTTGGAGCTGCGTACGAGAAAGTGCTTCTTTCTAGAAGAGATTCGCCTCCCACGTGTCCCAAAGCAAGAAGCAGGGGGTTGTCGGTCACCCGTGAGGGATTGTCCCAACTTGGGATTTATGCTTCCACACTTTCTAGTTTATAGGAAACTTTCTGGAACTTGGTGGGAGCATCTCTACATGTTGCCTTTCCCTCTCTGTACATTTTCTGATTCTGTGTATTTTTCTTTTATCAAAGCCCATTTTAATGTACTAAAAAGACTGTCTGGTATGAATTCACTAATCTCAAGAGGTTTGACCCCAAAGGGAGTCCATTAAGTGTTCAAATCAATTCCTCTAATTTGAACTTTGCGGTAATAATTAGGTTGCTTTGCCTCCGAATAATGTTCTAGTTGACTGCCCCTTGGAGGGTCCGTTGTCTCTTAGTAGTTCAGTTGTAACATCTAATTAACCATAACTCACGATGAAGATGGGTATTATCCATCTGATTAGCAAATTAGGCTCTCATACAAGGGAGTTCCTGGGGATGGTAGAGATGGCTTTAAATTAAAAACAGTTTGCATTTCTTTTGTATGAACAGTTTTTAGATTCATTTCTAAAATATCCAAATGATTTTAAACATGATTTTGTATTTTAATTCAAGTACAGCATCTTTGAAGATCCCTTTTGAACTCATCTAATTTTAAAGAATAACGAGAATGTATGGTATTTTTATAAAGCAGACATTTTGTTAAATAAATTTATATTTATTTATTTACATATTTATTTTGGCTGTGTTGGGTCTTCGTTGCTGCGCGGGCTTTCTCTAGTTGCGGCGAGCGGGGGCTACTCTTCGTTGTGGTGTACGGGCTTCTCATTGCGGTGGCTTCTCTTGTTGCAGAGCACGGGCTCTAGAGCGCAGGCTCAGTAGTTGTGGCACACGGGCTCAGTAGTTGTGGCTTGCAGGCTCTAGAGCGCAGGCTCAGTAGTTGTGGTGCACGGGCTTAGTTGCTCCGCGGCATGTGGGATCTTCCCAGACCAAGGCTCGAACCCGTGTTCCCTGCATTGGCAGGCAGATTCTTAACCACTGCGCCACCAGGGAAGTCCTAAAGCAGACATTTTTTTATTGACTAGGAAACATCTGTAGAACCATTAACTTTTTTTTTTGGTTGGTGGCCCTAGACTAGCGGTGGGTATATTACTGTTGAAATCCACTGAGTGGTACCCTGATGACCTGGAAGAATTAATATAATTTCAAACACGACAATTTCTGCCCAAGGTTTATTGTATCACTGGGAGGTAATAATGAAACGATGAGTTTTACTCAAGTGAAATTTTGGTGTCTTGCTACCGTGAACATTAAATGTAGCAGTTTTCTGAATGTATTTTTCCTTTTTTTCTAGAGATTTCGCTTATGCGCCACCAACTGACACTATATTTAGTATTTAGGGTAGCAACTAAGCACTAAAAAGTCACCTTTAATGATTTTCAGTCCAGAGCCAAGGACATGAGTTGTAGACCTATTATTGACTGGCCCTATGCCTCTGGTTAAGTCACTTTAATTTTCCTCACCTATGGAACGTGATGGGTTGATCTTAAATATTCCTTCCAGTTCTACGATTCTGTGATTTCTCTTTTCAAGTTTTACTTATGGCATAGATCTTATCTATCAAGTATTTCATTTTTCCTAAAAAGCATCCTAATTGTTGGTCTTTTGGTGTTTCTTTGGGCTGCGTGTCGCTTTGGAAAGCAAGAGTCAAATCAAAATAAAGCTGACATGTATCAGACGTTTAGTCAAAAGGCAAATGCCAGGGTCTTATCTTTGGTCAGTACAGCATCTGTCTAATCTCCTGCAGCTCCCTGTCTATAAGACTGTCACTGATATCAAAATCACGACCTTGAAGCACTTTAAGTTCATCAACGATCTAAGTCTGTTCAGTAAGTTATGCTTATTATGTCAGAAAAATACAGTAGCAGAGTTTAGACAGCTTTCTAGTCTACCTTTGAGAGAGTGTTCCCAAGGAGACAGGGAATCTAAGTGACCATCAGTTTTACAGAGCAAGGCCAGGGTATCCCCAGTGGTGGACTCACCAAAGGCTGGGCAAACAGCTGCCCTGGGCTCAGCAGCTGGAATTGTTGCCAAGTTCCTTCTATCTCCTTTGAATCCCCTAATTTAATCTCAAGGACAGAGCAAGAGGGGCAGGAGACCCTACTGATCTGGAGATACGAGTTTCTATATCTAAATACATATTATAGAGCTGAAATTTCTTTGATGTTTATACTCTGGTGTTGGTAGAAAGAATGTAGCAGAATATGGTCTTAAGAGCATATAGAATATATGTTAGTTATTGTGGGTGATACCTGATGATGAAATGAAATGTGTTATAAACACAGAAATATACATACCTTAAACCTTCCTGGTTCATCCTTTTACAACAACAATATACTCTTAAGTATTCTGGATAATCTGAGGTCTTATCACAGTGACAAGAAGTACTTCACAATTAGAGACTATAAGATATTCTTCCACTTCTCAATCTACTTGACACAGGCCATGTGTATATTTTAATCCCAAGTGGCAGTGTTAAGGATAACTGTCTACTTAGCAGTGTAGAGACATTTTCTATATTCTTTATACAAGAGAAATGTACAGATTTTATGTCTCTAGTTAACTCCAGAAAGCTGTCAATCTCTTTACGTCCTGGTTGACCACACTAAGTATGTCCCTTTTCATAGCATTCAAATATAAGCATTTCATATTATCTCTAGAGCACAAAAAATTCAACCAAGAAAGTATTCGAATTGCTGAAACTGTATCTAATTGCTTCTATTATGATTTCAACTGAGTTCTGTTTCCAAATGTCTTATTTTCTATTCTTTTAATATACAAAGCATCTTGAGTCATTTGGGCAATAGCTGGGACACTAAACTTAAATAAATAGACAACATATATTCCAGCTAATATAAAAAAAAGAAGAGATAGAGTGTCACCCTTTACAACCCCTAATGAACTAATGGATCAAGCTAACATCACCAAAGGAGCCAGATCACCTGTTCTGTGCTTCCTGATGAGGGAACACATCACTGCCTATAAAGCGTTCTTGGAAAAGTGCTGAATCTGAATTCGGTCATGCCTATAGATCTAACTACCAACTTCTAGGAAATAAAGGCTTGATGAAAATGTGAAATAGCACATCTGGGAGATAATCAGCAAAATCTAAACTATAGAGATTTCTCCAGGGCGAATGGCTTGATTTCTTCAACAAATAAATTAGAAGAAGAAGAAGAAAAAAAGAAACGGAAAGAGAATCCTAAAGATTAAAAGACACTTAAGAAATATATCAAAGGAGAGGACCTAACGTGGATCCTGATTCAATGATACAGTTGAGAAGGAAAAAAAAAAAGCAGCCCCTGATGTCTGGGAAGCGGTCTGACCCTCACGGCCGGCCCATCCATCTGGTTCTACTGGACATAACCATCTTGCAGACCATCACCATGCAACAAGGTCACTCTGAGACCATGCTAAAATGAGACAAACATGATCACCGTGAAACCCACGATATACCAGATATTCCCCTCTTTCAGCTAAAATGTGTGACTTCTACTTTTTACCAATTTTTTTTTTTTTATGTTGTGGAAAGGATTTGAGATTTGTTTTTTTCCCCATGAGACTCCCTGATTCCACTCAATCATGGGAGGAGAGAACTGGATACCATTCTTCGGGGGTCCTTTGTATTTCTGCATGTTTTGTGAATGAGGCAACCTCTACCATTTGTTTTGGATTATCTTTTCAAGGATGTTTACGTAGCGAACAGATGGGGAAGACAGAGGTCTGTGTTTCTCGCAGGAGCAAAAGGCCGTTTTATTTACAGCCCTGGAAGGTGGAGATAGTGTTTCCCTCTGCAGGCCTGCTGTCCATTATATGAGATTTGGGTTCCCTCACTTCCGAGAGGAGGGAAGGTCACCAATGAAGGACTGGTAACCTTTCATGACAGCTTTGGAGTTTTCTGACCAGGGCATGGGGAGGAATCTAGGGGAAGTGGATGTTGGTAGTTACACATGCCTGGCGTCCTGTTCGTACCCCCAGCACCGCCCGGCTCGGGCTCAGCTAAGCTCCAATCCACCGCTCACTTTTTTCTTATAATTTTCTCCTCTTGTTAAATCCTTTTAGTGTCTGAAAATATCTCTGACGTCACACACACATTTCATAGTGAGAAACAGTGAGCTGTGGTTACCTGGAGAATTCTGATACTTGTCTGTGATCTGCCCTTAGATCTTACATTCCCACATAGAAAAGAGGGATGGGATACATCTCAGCGTGGGGTCCGCTCTTGGCTGGTCAGGTCAGCTGGACACCTGGCAACTTCTATGGGGTTCTCGTGTCTCTCAATCTCTCTTTCTTTCATCATTTGCTTAAAGAACAACTAATTGATTTGTATATTTTCAGGATAGCTTTAAATGTGTGACATGCTCAGAGGAACACAAAAGAAATGTCACAACATCTGTTCCTTCCCCCCAGGGTGTAGCCTCAGTGGAGTAGTAATGGCCATGAATCTAGTGGCCAGGATCATTCACGGAAAGCTTCCTTCTCCATGGTTAGAACTGTAAACGGGTTTACAGTCTTCTCTCTGGGAAACACTCAGCTATCAAAGATCATTTGTGTAATACCTTATGAATCAAGGCCCCCAAAGTGAAAAAAATATAGGTGCCACATACATAAAAGGATTAAGAACATTTTCAGAAAAAATATAGTGTGTAAAAAGGAGAGAAAGAAAAAAAGGAGAAATCCATATTTAAAATATTTATTTTCTTCATCATTTTTAAAATTTAGTGTATATCCTCTTAGAATGGATTTTGCAAAAGAGTAAATAATAGACTACTTCATACAAAATATTTTGGCCTTTGGGTAATAGCCTAAAAACTACCTATACAAATGTGTACATACATAAATGCCTATACAAACATTGCATATCTGTGATGCAGCTTTTATTTCAGTTCATCTATCATTTGATTTTCACATTCATTGCTTATTTCAATTTTGAGAAGGTAATGTATATTTAGTTATAGTAGAAATATTTGAATTCTATTTTTCCTTTTCCACAGTATTTGCCTAAGGACTGTTTAAAAACTGGTCTTATCTGATGATTCAAATATCTCTCAAATAATTCATATTTAGATTATATGATATTTTCCTAAGCATTTTATTTTATTTATTTTAATTTTTATTGGAGTATAGTTGATTTACAATGTTGTGTTAATTTCAGGTATACAGCAAAGTGAATCAGTTATACATATACGCATATCCACTCTTTAGATTCTTTTCCCATATAGGCCATTACAGAGTATTGAGTAGAGTTCTCTGTGCTTATACAGCAGGTTCTTATTAGTTATCTATTTATATTTATTAGTGTGTATATGTCAATCCCAGTCTCCCAATTTATCCCTCCTCCCTTTCCCCTGGTAACCATAAGTTTATTTTCTACATCCGTGACTCTACTTCTGTTTTGTAAATAAGTTCGTTTGTACCCTTTTTTTTTAGATTCCACATATAAGCAATATCATATGATATTTGTCTTTCTGTGTCTGACTTACTTCACTCAGTATGACAATCTCTAAGTCCATCCATTCTAAGCATTTTATAGTTTTCAAAAGTCATTGTAATTAAAGGACTTCTGTGAATGAATACAAGTGACATAATCTGCATATAAAATTTATAGTTTGTAACTGTTCTGTTTACATGAACCTAGAATGAGAACTGTATTTTCTCTACGTTAGGCAATATGAAATTTTGAAATTCAAGATTATTTGCTTTGTATCATTTCTTCTGATGTTTTAACTTCTGCCTCAAAGGAAAACGATGTGAATGGAAACTGGGTAAAACTTAAAGGTCTTTTCTATGAAATATTTTTGCTGAGTATTTTGAACTCACCACAAATTGATCCATTTTAATACAATAGAAACACTTCTTCTTTTTAATAGTTCAGTAGTTTTATTTTATTTTAAACATCCTGTGTATTGCAAGGAATAGGTCATATAGTTTATAAGTTTTCACTTGCACCACGTACATGATAATTTAGTCTAAATGCACAAATGTAGAAGTCTTACCATCAACATTACGAAAAGTCATTGGTTCAGTGTTATACTGTTTGACCCTGTAAATATTCAAGATTTTTGCCAAAATAGTGTTAGGCTTTAGTCTGTAAATATTAGAGAATAGTTTAATTCTAGAAAAACATTACACATAATGCACTCTTTTAAATAAAAAACCCTATATAAATATCAGTTGAATTATCAATGTTGACATAGGAGAAAATAAGCTAAGCTTATTCTAAGCTCTAAGCTCATCTAGATCACCTCTTCCTTTCACCTATTTAGTTTTTTTTTTAATTGTGGTGAAATGCACATAACATAAAATTTACCATTTTAACTATTTTTAGTATACAGCTGAGTCAGTAGTGTTAAGTATTATATAATCAAAATGGTTGTCCAGTTGCGCTACAGACTGTTTGATCTTGCAAACTAAAACCCTATAACCGTTAAATAAGTCCCATTTCCCCCTCTCCCCAGCCCTTGGAAACCACCATTCTACTTTCTGTTTCTGTGAGTGTGACTACTCTAGGACCACATATAAGTGGAATTATACAGTATTTGTCGTTTTTATTATTGGCTTATTTCACTCAGCATAATGTTCTCAAGGTTCACCCATGTTGTAGCCTGTGTCAGAGTTTCCTTCCTTTTTAAGGATGAATAATATTCCATTGTATGTATAGACCCCATTTTCTTTATCCATTCGTTAATTGGCATTTAGGTTGTTTCTATCTTCTGGCTATAGTGAATAACGCAGCTATGGATATAGGTGTACAAATATCTTTTCAAGACCCTGCTTTCAATTCTTTTGGATATATACACCCAAAATGGAATTGCTGGAGCATACGGTAATTCTATTTTCAATTTTTTGAGGAATCACCACACTGTCTTCCATAGCAATTGTACCATTTTCCAATCCCACCAGCAATGCACAGGATACTTATTCAATTTTATAGCCCTTGTGATCTTTTTGGTAAAATGTATATTTAAATAAATCTTGTTTTAGTTGAATGTGGAGGAAAACTCTAGCCGAAGTCTTGAGAATGACCTAAAAGTCTTGAGAACAACCAGAAAATTCCCCAGTGACTCTTCCTAATCCACTGAATATCAAATATTCTATAAAGAAAGAAAAATCTGAGTACTGACAGTGACAAATACTTTCAATGTAGAATACACCAGCTCTCAAATTAAGAAAGGGGCACAGATGCCAGTTTCAGGACTAAAATTGTACAAGAAAAGCCTCCAGCACATGTTTCTTTTTTTCTCTCTGTAATACAGACTGATCAAGAACACCTTATTTGAAAACATCCTAGTTCCCAGTCTAAACACTCCTTGTAGTTTAGAGTAAACAACATCTGATTACGGGCGTCTGTGCCAGTTCCTCTCTGCACTATGCCTGCCTCTTCCGACCTCAGGCATGAGGCCTGCAGGCTCCATCAGGGACCCCCAGAGCCCTGCCCTCTCTCAGCCTGAATTATCAGTTCTATACTTTGTACTTAATTATCTTAGTTAATCTCCTCATATTTACCAATATATCTATCTTCTCATTCTTCCCAGAAAACTCACTACTTATCTTTCAATGATTCCCTTAATCTGTAAGCCTGTCAGAAATGCACATTTTATAAGATAATTTGTCTTGAGACATAAGAGGCTTTAAAAAATAAATTTAACCAAGAAAAAAACATCAAAAGGACCAGTATATTTATGCTTTTTTTCCTCTAAAGCCCTTAAGGGTAAAAGTCCTATTCATAAATTTCACACTTTTCCAACTGCTTCAACAACTTCTTAATATATTTTGCTGGATGCCAGGTGATGTGATTTGAAGCTGAATGTTTTTGTATTCCAACATTAATGCTACTGCTAACTATTGATTTATTTGTACCCTCACACACATTCATACCTTGGAATAAGCAGTGTTTTGTGAGCTGGTTTGACTCCTAGCGACCATCTTAAAAATTGGGACTAAGTGAATTTTTCCCATCAAAATAATGATTTTTCTGTAACTTGTATTCCTAAGACAAAACCAAGTCGAGAAATAAAAACTCTGGGCATAAACAATTCCAAGGTCATATGAGCCCATCAACAAGGCTAGTAACAGGGTGACATCACAGCCTCCCAGTGAAATCAAATGCTGCTTGTATCAAATCAGCAAGCTACACAAGGTCACCTTTGGATCCAAGGGATTTGAAAATTCATTTACGGAATTTTTAGAAAACTCAAAGTTATAAAAAACCAAAGCTGGGATGCCTGAGAAAGGGAGAAATTGATCTTCAGCAAGTGAAAAAGCATAAAATTCATGCAGAACAAAAAACAAAAACAAAGACAAACTATAAGATGCCATACACCAGCACAGATATCAAATGGGAGAAACAGAATCTCTGCCCTTTTGAAAGTACTTTCAATTCTGCATTTCTCTGGAGTTGAAACAAACCTAGTGTCATTCACACATACATGCTACAAGCCATTTTGTTTTTCTTTAGTTTCTCTGAAGCATCTATTGGAATTACTGGGTGGGAATGTTATATGGGTAGAGTTATAGGGACCAGTAATCTCAAATTAGCATGTGTGTGAGTGATTGAATACTGTCACCCAATAACTGCCAAAACAGCCATAAAAACCTCTGGGGTTTGGCTTGACTTCACAATAAATAAAGACAAATTGGAAAGAAACCCTCTAAACAGTTCGTGTGAGAAAAATGCTATGTCAAAATTTCAATTTAGATGAGACCAGAACTAAATTAAATGTCTGGGAATTGGTCCTGTTCCCAAGGCTACCAAAACTCCCAGTCCCTAACAATATTCTTGTACTGCAACATAGGAGGAGACATGCAGGAAATGAGCTGTCTGCCCTTGTTGGGGAAAATTGACTTGCTAAAGGTACGTCCTCCCAAGGCATTGCTCCATTTCTTGATAATACTATTAAAGAATGAAAAGGAGAGGGACCATAGAAGATATTGTCTTGGCTTAAAATTGAAAAAAGAAAATATAAAGAGGACCAAAAATGTGTCTCATGTCCTTGAATGAAAAGAACCAGTAGCATAAGTAGCAAAATATGACAAAGTAATATATGGAAATAATAATAATATCTATATTCATTGAGTGCTTAATATTTCTATTCTGAGATATATTCATGTGCTAATTTATTACATCCTCATTTTACAGATGAGAAAAATGATACTCATTTGCAAATGAGGAAAATGAGGGCCAGAAAGGTTAAGAAATTTGCCCAAGATCATACAGTAAAGGGAGTCTGAAATATTTTAAGTACTCAATAAATGTCAGTGATTACATGTCAGGAGGAAAAGAAAAACTTGAACCCAAATGTATCCATTAGGAATCTTTTTAAGTATCGGGAATTTAATGTAGTGAATTAAGTATTTATAGTGATATATATATAATTATTATAGAAGACCTGCAAAGTTTAGGAAAGTGGAAAGAAGAGGAAAAAAATCAATAAGAATTATACCACTAAAAGTCAATCACTGTGAATAAGCCAGACAGAGAAAGACAAATACTGGGTGGTATCACTTATACGTGAAATTTTTTAAAAAGTCAAATTCATAGAAACAGTAGAAAAGTGGTTGCCTGGGCAGGGGGTGGGGGGAATAGGGAGAGGTTGGTAAAATGGTAGAAATTTTAGTTATAAGCTGAATGTGGTCTGAGCATCTAACGTAGAACATGGTGACCGTAATTGGTAACAATGTGTTGTGTGATTGAAATTGCTAAGAAGGTAGAACTTAAATGTTCTCACCAAATATATATACATGATGATGATGTGTTTAAGTTGACATGTACGTACATCAAATCATCATGTTTTACACTTTAAATATCTTACAATTTTATTTGTCCATTATACCGCAGTAAAGCTGAGAAAAAAGCCAATCATTGCTTACAGTTTCCTTTACCTTTTATGCTTCTATTTAGAGCCTACATGCTCTTTTAAAACTAAGATTGAAATTTTCCATGTCATTACCTTGAAATATTATTTCAAATGTGGAGTAATTTTTCCTTACTGTTGATTTAGGTTGTTTACATGATTACAGCTATGACTATTATATATAATATATAATGAATATTTTGTGAATAAGTGTTTTCTGAATCTACAATTTTCCTTAGGAGAGATCCCAAGAGCTGAAACCAGTGCATCATAGGGTAGGAGGCTGTTGAAGTGAAAGGCTGTATAAAATATCTAACTAGAAAAGGCTGAAACTCTGTCTTCGTTGGCTATGGAAGCCAAGGAGCTTGGAGGGGGCAAGGGGACTTGAATGGCCGTAAAATGCATTCTCTTCTTTATTGAAGGAGAACTGAGGCCACCTCTCATCATCAAATGGCCAAACTGTCAGCACCTCCCCCTTGTCTGCCGATGAAGGGAATGAACTGTCCGTGCACTCATATCAGACCACCCTCTCCGCTTGTGACCTTGATCCCACCTTCCTCATCTGCCCACAAACATGGCTCCTGTAGCTGTTCCGTCTCTTCCTTGCATCTTCATGGTTGGTCCTCTGCTGAGTCATTCCATCTCGAAGCCAAAACACTGCAATATCCCTTTTCTTGAAAAGCAAACCAAAAACATTGCAATATCTCTTTTCCTAAAAAGCAAACCAAAAACATTGCAATATCCCTTTTCCTAAAAAGCAAACCAAAAACATTGCAATATCCCTTTTCCTAAAAAGCAAACCAAAAACACTGCAATATCCCTTTTCCTAAAAAGCAAACCTTCTTTGACCCGCACCCTCCTCCAGCCTCTGCTCGCTCATCACCTCCACGTTTCAGCAGGATTTGGGGAGGGAGTTGTCTAGATTTGCATCTCTACTTCATCTTCTCCCATCCTCTCTAAATCCACACCTTTTGTTCATTCATTCAAGATGGTCACGGGGATGCGTAAGCATAGCATCGTGCTAGAGCCCATGCTCTTTTACCCTTTGAAACAGGAACTTGTTTTTTCAGAGGGATTCCTCTGCTAAGATAAAGACTCAGGGTAAAAGGGATGTGATGTGAACACTGGCTGAGAAGGTAGAGTAGGAAAGGACAGAGGGAGTTGTTACCAAGGAAATAATTTTGAAATTCACTGACAGAAGAGAAAGTGGGTTCAGAGGCTTACAGGTCTGATCGTGAGCGGAAAGTACTTCTGTGTGCACCTGCAGGGTTAGTTCTAAGATTCATACTTTTCTGATATAGCCAAGAAGGCGGGGGTCCTGAGCAAAGATCTGGTTCCTGGGAAAAGTCTGAAGTGGTGAGAGCCCCTTGCTTGAGTAATTGAAAGCTAAAGTGGACCGAGCACTATGAAGTATCATGTGGCAATCTTCTCCAGGGAATGGGGAAAATGATGCAATAGGTCTTTTCTATCTTTGCTTTCTGTGACCTCTGGCTGTTAACATCACTTTCCCTCGTTATGTCAGAATGAATTGCCTATTTACCACTGAACTCTAGAAAGCACTTTTTCTCCCTAGGCAAGACAACGACCTAGCATTTACTACATGCACTTCATTTCAACTTAATCAATGTGCCAAGGAGTCATTTTAAAATGGGTAATATTATTTCCAGGATATTTTGCTTATCTGCTGGGTACATGGTTCCCCTTCCCTGTCGAGCCAGAGCTCCCCCAAATTTTAGAAGACATTCTGAGGACAATGTAAGGTATATTTGCAAACTGGGAAGTCAAATGAAATGACATGGCCTTTAGATTGCCAACAACCACCAGAGCAGGGTCATTTTTTTTTTTTAATTAATTAATTTATTTTTATTTTTGGCTGTGTTGGGTCTTCGTTTCTGTGCGAGGGCTTTCTCTAGTTGCGGCGAACGGGGGCCACTCTTCATCGCGGTGCGCGGGCCTCTCACTATCGCGGCCTCTCTTGTTGCGGAGCACAGGCTCCAGACGCACAGGCTCAGTAGTTGTGGCTCACGGGCCCAGTTGCTCCGCGGCATGTGGGATCTTCCCAGACCAGGGCTCGAACCCGTGTCCCCTGCATTAGCAGGCAGACTCTCAACCACTGCGCCACCAGGGAAGCCCCAGAGCAGGGTCATTTATTAGTACTGGAATCTGCTCAGGTTGGTTTTTTTCCATAACATTGAAAACTGAAAAACACTAGATGACTGCATTTATATTCTACAGTATTGCATATATTTCTCTTTCTCAACGCAGGCAGAAAGAATAGAAATTGTTTAAATTTCTTACCAAGAAATAACTAAATGGTGTATCTTGGAGTTTTATACATATATGTACACACACATGTACATACATACATATGTGTATGTATCACTCAGTCCCTAAGAATAAATGAAAGGTGCCTCATTTGTAATTTATTTGAAAAAATCACTGTTTCCTACACAGTCTTGATTAAATGAGGCAATAAATCATATGTCTGGAACCTGCCAAGTGCCTGCCAAGGTACAGGTGGGCTCACAAATTAACAAGGACAGAACTGTGGAGTTTTATAGTCTGTCACTTGTGTGACAAGTAATGATAAAGGGCAGCAGTCTTCTCTACTGATAGGCCGGCCACATATGTTTCCTACTGTAATTCTTTTGTTTGGCCCTGTTTATCTTCATTTAAATGGGCTGTGTCTCCTTGAGCTCCAGCAATGATGTATATTTTCCCTACTCATGATGTGTCTCCGTGGTCCCAGGGTTATTTTCACACTTGATGGAGTTCACCCATGGAGGGACCACAGTCAGTTAGTGTGCCGGACAGACGTTGATTTTTCCCTCTCTCCGTGGACAGACAAGCCCTGCATTGTTAGAGTTACCAAGGCTCCACTCCCGGGAGAGATTTGTTTTTCCCAATGACTTTATAAAGATCATTTAGCCTGCAAATTCTGCCTGTCTCTCAAAATTTGTGTTAGACCACATCCCTGGTTTCGAATCTGAGACTACTCTTTCTACCTATTTCATGAAGATGAGAATAAACGAAGACAAATGATAAGCTATTGAACATTAATTAATACAACTAAAAATTAACAAGTTAAGGGCAGTGCTAGAGACGCCATGCCGCTCTTTGAACGATCCATGAACAAATAAAATGTAACACAAAGGTGGTGCAAGGCAGCGATACAGTGAATGTTAGGGCACAGGGCACAGCCCTCAGAGGTGTGTAGCTTACAATTTCAGCAGGACATAGTAAAATGTCAGATGGGAAGATGAGTAATGTCAGAATAGGGCTTATTTAGTGAAGGTGTTTGGTATAGATGGTATAAAGATTCTGAAAGGCAGGATCCTGGAACTTGGATGAGTAAGATTTACAGAGATGAAGAGGAGAAAGGGAAGGCCAAGTTTTGGGAATGAAGTAATAACCAAGCCAGGACATAAGCCGTCCTGAGAAGGTCCTTTATTATAGAAACACACCCCAAAATGAAACAACCGACCAACCAACCAACCAAATAACAACCCCTGCTTGAGTAGATCCTTGCAAAAGAATACCAAACTATGAAATTATGTGAAACCAGAGGAAACCAAAAACACTAAAACAAGCTGTAATCTGCATCTTCTCTTATTTTTCCCTTTAGTGACTATAATTTCTTCAATGTTTTCATTTGCATATTGATATTTTTGGGGGGCTGGGTAATACATGCATAGGCAAAATGTTTAATACAAAATGGTATATTTTGAAAAATAAACCCCATCTCATACCCTCAGTACTCTATTATTCCTTACCAGAAATAACCCCTTTTACTAGTTTATATTTATTTCTAGAATATTTTAACCATATGGAATTATATATACATAAGTGTGTGTATATTGTATACATTTAATGTGTAATATATTTATATATATGAATGAATTTCTACTATATATTTACACACATATACAATTCTATATGCCTAAAATATATATATTTAAATTGATTATATATACATAAATGAATTTCTATCATAGTCTGTTAAACTCTAAGGGGATTTCTTTTGAAAATCTGGCACTACGTTGTACTACTGGCCATAGAAATACCCTTCATTTATTTATGCTCATTTTGTACTAAGAAATAGTTTCTTTTTCCACCATATGGTTCTGGTGAATTCTCGTGAAATCTAACTAAAAGTCATCACTAGAAGCATAATGAAATGTCTCAGGTGGTTCTGATATTGTCGAGTTGTCCTGGGAGAGGCACCAACGTGGTAAACACCACCAGGCCTAGCGCCTGGGACTTGTACCATTTGGCTCTGGGATCTTTCGACCACATCACATGGTCAGGAGCTTGTCATGGTTTCTAACAAAAACGAGCTCTTAGTAAAATGTCAAGAGTAGATACTAGTGTAGCAGAATCCAAAGTGCCTTTTTATGTAAGTCTAGAGCCAAATCTGAATGGGGACAAAAAAGACAAATCATGAAGTATTGAATTCAAATACTTGTGGCCATGTTATATGAAATAACATGTTCCGAAAGATGCCCAGAAGTTCTGTTGGGCAGCCTTCTCTGACAATGAATTTTGAATAAATTTTAGGGTCACAAATAGATATTAACATTTTTTTTGGAAAAGGAACAGAGACTTAAACTAGTTCAAGCAAAAGGCGTATTTTATGGAACCCAAAAGCAGGAAGTGTAGCTGGGTTGCCCTAAAATTTAGATTAATTTTACAGATTAGGAAACGGGGGCTGATAGAGGATAAACAACTGGCCCAACTCTAGTCTACATCAAAGTCTGTATCCTTTCCCATACACTGAGACAGGATAAAACAATCTAAGGACAGAATATTGAAACAAGTTTCCTTTTTATTTTTTTTCTAATTGACTTCATTCAATGATTCATGAATCCGGCAGCATCCTATCTAAAAGCTAGAAGAGTTCCTCCCAAATTTCCTTATTGCTGAAAACACTTTTCTTGGCTAAAGTCGTATTTCTCCAACATATAATGAGTAGCACTTCTCCAGTTCCTGCATTTTAATATAGTGTTTCGAAAGGAACACAGAAGTAATTCTGTATCTCTTCTCCGCTCCACTTAACGTCTGCTTAAGAACTGCTCTTGCCGTATTTGTTGGTTTACAATTGTTGGGTGATTTACATTTACAGTGTAATTGCTGGTTTACACATCCATCACTACCAACTAATCCATGGGTACTTAGCATAGTGTTTGGACTTAGTGAGCACTTGGAGGATGATTTTTTTTTTTGGAGGATGATTTTTAATGGAAGTAAAATTGAATTATAGTAGCCCCTTCTACGTATGAGAGACAAATCTTTTTTTTCTCTTTTGTCGTAGTTAAGATGTGGAAAGACACTATGATTTGAAGGAAGCGTGACAGAGAAAGACGAGTATCATATGACATCACTTATATGTGGAATCTAAGAAAATGATACGAATGGACTTATTTACAAAACAGAAATAGACTCACAGACATAGAAAACAAACTTACGGTTACCAAAGGGGAAAGGTGGTGGAGAGGGATAAATTAGGAATTTGGGATTAACATATATACACAACTATATATAAAATAAACAACAGTGACCTACTGTATAGCACAGGGAACTCTACTCAATATTCTGTAATAACCTATTTGGGAAAATAATCTGAAAAAGAATGGTGATATATATATAGATACATATATATATATACATATATATATATGACTGATTCACTTTGCTGTACACCTGAAACTAACACAACATTGTAAATCAACTATACTCCAATATAAAATAAAAATTTTAAAATTTCTAGGGTGGGCGCCTTGTTCATTAAGCATTAGTCTGAAATGCAGTCAAGGGCGAGGTGGTGGTAGATGCTGAATGCCAAGTTCATTAAAGAATGTATCTGGTGCATAATAGGGAACCAGCCATGAGTTCTAAGCAACGTTCTTCTTGTAGCACTATAGACAAAAAGGTGAGCGGTAACAATTTGAAGAAACAATCAGCAAATATAAGGAGTCAGAGAACTTTTGCTTATGAAAGGAGCTGTCTTCATCATTTGTAGTAAGGTCCAGAGAGAACAGGAAACTTGTGTATAATCATATAACTAGTCGTAGGGCTGAGATTTTAGTCTCATTCTATTATCTAGGTGCCTCGGTGTTAGATTGGAGAGCCTGAGATAGTCCCCCTTCTAGAATAACGTCCTCATCGTGCTCTAAGGGCTGGAATAGCTCTGTCCAGTGAAGAGCACTCATTTCACGGCTGTCAGCCTGTGGAACCTTCTGCGCATCTCTGAGACCAAGGAATTTATTGTCCAGCCCTCAGGCAAGTTCTGGTACCAAAACAACCTGTGCCCAAGTGAGGATATTTGAGCCCAGTCCATTCCATATACTTCTCATTCATGTATCATCAGTGTGGTCAATGAGCATTTTATGTATACACCCAAATATATTGTACCTACTCTCTCTCCATCCCTCAGCGGCTTACTGCATGTATTGATCTGTTTTCTCTTCCTCTTGAACACCTCTCTTCCCTAAGTCTTACGGCCGTATCCCACATAACCCTCGCTCTGTCACAAACATATCTCTGTAGTCTCAATTTTACAAGAAACATCTCCATCCTCTCTCCCTTTCTCTCTCTCCTCTCTCTCTCTTTCAGAGCACACAACTCACAACCACCCTGGAAGACTTCCTTTGAAGAAATCACTCAGATCTTCCACATTTCATATCTTTGAGGACCAAGAGGGAAGCAGCCTTTTTAATGCTTTCAGGTGATTAGTCTTCTAGTCATGTCTTAGCTCGGGGGCTTAAACAATAAGAATTTATTTCTCACAGTTCTGGAGACTGAGAAGTTCAAGATAAAGGTGCTAATTCTTGTTGAGGCTTTTTTTTTTTTTTTTTTTAAGTTTTCAAGCTGTTTCTTGGAGAGTGTGTGGTCTGGCAGAAATGGCCACCCTGCTGAGACCCATCCCCACTACCCCAGGCCAGCTTCCACCTGGAAGCCTCCCAATCAGGAGAGTCTCAGCAGCTCTGCGCTCTCCCCATGTCTGCTCACAGCCTGGGATTGTGTCAGGCAGCAGTGCCCACGGGGGCCTGGAGAAAGCCCGTCAGGTAGAGAACTGGGAGAAATGGTCAACTTGTAATAAAGCAAGTTCTCTACCTTCTGGAAGGCGTGAGTGTGTCTGGGGCAGACAGAAGCAGGCATGCTGTCCCTCTGCTTCAGGACGTCCAGTCCGGAAGGCTCGCTTCTCCAGGACCTGCTGGGACACTTTCTTGATCAGTTCATCACTATTTTCTGGAGAATACTTGTCCAGCTGAGGCAGGGTGAAGAGATTCTGGTAGTAAGCTTCCGTGCAGAAGATGTTGGCCAACAGAACCTCATGGTCATGGTTCCGGAGCCCCACGCGGATAGAGCGGCTGGCCCACGATAGCACGGCCCTCATCCCGTACAGGTTGATGAGGATGTTGGCTACTCTCTTCAAGACCAACTGCTCCTCCACGATAGTGAGCTACCTTCTCACTATGTCCTTACAATGGAGAGAGATAGAGAGAGAGAGAGAGAGAGGGAGAGAAAACTGGTCTCTCTTCCTCTTCTTATAAGGACATTAATCCTATAATGGGAGTCCCACACATACGAACTAATCTAAACCTACCTAATGACCTCCCAGATCCCCACCTACTAATATCATCACTTTCAGGTTAGGGCTTCAACACATGAATTTTGGGAGAACACAAGCATTCAGTCCATAGCATGTTACAAACCAAACGGACCGACTCATTGGCCTTGATACTCAGCTGTGCTGTGCTCTCTCAGTCGTTGTTTTTGTTTTTTTTTCCATCAGTTTACTGGCTGCTCCCTCTTCTTTACTGAGGATATTGGGACCAGAACAATTCCAAAACCTGTCTACACAGTTCATCTTACAGCTTTGTCTCCTTGACTTCAGTAGCACTTAATTTCATCATACTTCAGTCTCCTATTCTCAGGACCCCATCTTGTGTTTTGCCCTCACTCTAAACTACCCCATGACACAGGAATAATAACTCTAGTGTCTGAATCTCAGATCAGAGTTTCCTATCACCTGCTTCTTCCTGTGTCTTGACCTTCTGCTTTTATGCCATCATGGTCTCCATTTTCTTCAAACCCAACGGTTTTCTCCTGGTACCTATTCCTTTTCTGTCCCGTGTGCATTCCATGCTTCAACATCTGAACCCGCGTTGTTGATTCCCCTGACCCCACATTCCCTCGGAACGCATTCGGCCAGACTTCATCCCTGGATCACACTCCTCTGTGCTCTGTTCTTCCTAAATGGAGGTGTCAGAGTTCACACTGAATAAAATACAGTATCTGTGCCTATGGGCACCACAACAAATATGAAATGCTCCAATCACAGCTGGACGCTTGGGACTAAACCTCAGCCCTCTCACCTGTTGGTGAGCGCCTTGTCCAGTGCCTTTTGATGAATCACCTTTACCTGTCCCTTCAAGCTTCCGTTCAGGTACCACCCTCCACTGTACCAGTCAAAGATGTTGGCTTCTCGTTTTCAGTGAAGGTTAGAGTTGACTTTAGCTTCTCACTAGACCGTGCTCCTTGAGGTCAGGGACCATGTTTTGTTCATTTTTATATACTTAGCACAGTACTTGGGCATATCCTAGATAATAAATATTGAATGAGTAAATGTACCCTTTCCCTATTCACAAAATGATTGCTGTCTACACCCCAACTTATCTAGTCTCAGAGGATGTGTTTTGTGCTGTTGAGGACCAACCTCTTTGCTTGCACCCTCGACCTCATCCCTTGATGAACCCTTTGTGACCTTGTTCCATTTGTTATCAACCCTCTCTCACACATTCAATTTTTTTCCTCAGTTGGCTTCTTCTCTTTAGCTATAGACATTTTTTTTTTTTTTAGCTATAGACATTTTTGAGTCTCTCTAATACTATACAGTAAGTCCCCTATATACGAACCTTCAAGTTGTGAACTTTCAAAGATGCGAACATGCGTTCGCATGTCTAATAATGTAAGTTAGTTCACGTGTCTGGCGTTCATTGTCATGTGTGTGCATCCTCTACAAGTGGTTGTGCTTTTGTGTACTTTACAGTACTATATAGAGTACAGTATCTTTATTTCAAGTCTAGGATGTCCAGAAGCAAGCATAAAACAGCGGTGATGTAGCTGGTACTGCTAAGAAGCGCCAAGTGATGATGATGGAAACAAAAGTGAAGATAATTGAGAGAGTGGAGCGAGGCAAAAAGTATTATAAACCTATGACAGTACAGTACTCTATGGCTGATTGTGTTAGTGTGGTACCCAGGCTAACTTTGTTGGACTTATGAACAAATTGGACTTAAGGACACGCTCTCGGAACTGAACTCGTTCGTATGTTGGGGACTTACTGTACTAGATAAACTAATAAAAGTATTCCTTTAAAATCCGAATTTCTCCCTAGCTAATACAAAATGTTCTACTTTCCATCATCTCCAAAATCATGGAAGAGTTGCTCTTTACTCTTTGAAGCACCGAGATCTGGCTTCAGCCTCTACCTCTGTTTGGAAACTCCTATTACAGAGATCTCCACTTGTCATAGCACACACACATTTTCCAGTCCTTGCCTCACTGAACCTGACCTCTTCTTCTGGAAATTCTTCCTTGCCTCTTATGATTCTATGTTTTAGATCACTTCTCAGTTTCCAGATAGACTCCTCTGTTCTTCATCCTGCAAATGGTGGGGTTCCCAGGGGACCTCTCTTTGGCACTCTCTTCCCACTTATCTCCCTGGTGATTTCGGCTTCCCCCAAACTCTATCTAGTAACTTAAGACTTAATATTACATCACATTGCCTCCGTGAAGGAAGGGACAGGTAGTGGGGAGTTTTGCTTTAAAGCACAAGACCGAATGACTACTTTTTTTTTTTTTTTTTTAAGGTAAAGCTATTTTAATTTTATTTATTTATTTATTTTTGGCTGTGTTGGGTCTTCGTTTCTGTGCGAGGGCTTTCTCTAGTTGCAGCGAGCGGGGGCCACCCCTCATCGCGGTGCGCGGGCCTCTCACTGTCGCCGCCTCTCTTGTTGCGGAGCACAGGCTCCAGACGTGCAGGCTCAGTAATTGTGGCTCACGGGCCCAGCTGCTCCGCGGCATGTAGGATCTTCCCAGCCCAGGGCTCGAACCCGTGTCCCCTGCATTGGCAGGCAGATTCTCAACCACTGCGCCACCAGGGAAGCCCCGAATGACTACTTTTTGAGGTGATCTATTTCAGGGCTTCTTAGTGCTTTTAGCATTTGGGGCTCAATAATCCTTCGTTATGGGGGCTGTTGTGAATGCTTAGCAACATCACTGGCCTTTACTGGCTAGATGCCAGTGGTACCCTCGAGTTAACCAAAACTGTCTCCACACGTTGTCAAATGTCTCCTTCAGGGCAAAATTGCCCCTGGTTAAGAACAGCTAATCTATCTGAAAGCGGCTAATAACAATGGGAAAACGAGGAACATTAGTCAATTGCATTGTTAGTTTCCAGAGATGAGCTCTAATTTCAAACTAATCTGATCATGTTTTTTTTAATTTTAATTTTTATTTTATATTGGACTGTAGTTGATTTACAATGTCATGTTAGTTTCAGGTGTATAGCTAAGTGATTCAGTTATACATTTATGTATTCTTTTTCAAATTCTTTTCCCATTTAGGTTATCACAGAACATTGAACAGAGTTCATTGTGCTATATAGTAGGTCCTTGTTGGTTATCTATTTTATATGTAGTAGTGTGATCATGTTTTGAAAGAGAGCCTTATGTCTTAAAATCTGCACTTCTTCCTACCACTCTCACGGACCTGGCTAATTAGCAGGGTAATTTGACATCGTTTCCTGGAAATTTATTTTTTCCTTCTCTTTGTTCTGTTATTTACTTTCCCTGGAATAGAGGCTGAACTGCAGCAACAGTGGTGGAAACATCAACAGCAGCCTGGAATAGAAGGTCCTTGGGGAGGGAGAGGTGGGAATGACTGAGAGATAACTGACCTGTGAAAGAAGAAAATAAAACTTCTCAGAAGAATGTTTGAAACTGTACCTGATTTGTTTTTTGACGAATCAGAGAAACTTGCAAGGGCTTATTGTCTTTATGCCCATGAATTCAGCCAGTATGAGAATAGAAATCACCTCTGTGAAATTTTGAACCTTCATTACTTTTCATTTATATTCTTTACAGATTAAATATGCAGATTTTTCTTTGCCACATTAAGAAACTATGCACATCCCAGAAGAATATGCCCTTCTACAACACCTTACAAAAGGACCTCTTTTAAGTTTGCTTCTTGGTTGAATCTGTCACTGAGGTTAGGGACACGCCTGTGAGAGTTTTGGAAAGAATTGATGCCTTTAGAGTGAAAGATTGAGAACTTGTGGATAGAAAACTTTACTGATTCAGTTTGAATCAAAACCAAATAAAATGCAAAACAGGAACAAAATAATCTCAGACAAATATTTATGATGTTAAATAATCTTATAAATTAGAGGCAAGAAAATCCTTTTTCTTTCATGACGTGATACCTTAATGGATTAACCATGTTCCTAAAATAGGAGGGAAGAAAAATATTGTACCCATTGGACCACAAAGTGAAGGGTGACCCTTATGTCCTATGTGAAATTTGACCAAAACTTCACATTTTGCAAACCTCTACCTAGAGTGCTGTGAATACAGACAAGAGAGAAATATTCACTTTTGAGAAATACTTTGAGCTTCCCAGTTGTAAAGGATTTATGTTTTCTGAGGTTTCTTAAAGGAGCTTAGTGGCCATGGCTGGCAGACAGCCAGCTGATTAGAGAGAATTGAAGCTCAGGTTCCCCCCGCCCCACTAATGTCTCTGGTTTGCCCTATTTTGGAGTCATTGGCTTTTTCTTTCTAGAGAATTCAGGCATGAGAGTCCCCCTTTCCATTCAACTATGAAACTGTTAACTGTGCAATCGTGGAAGGAGGTTTCCCTTAAATGATTCTGACATTCTTCAGAAGCAAGACCATTGATCACCTTTAATCTTAATGGGTTGGAACTCATTTCTGAAGGCCTAAAGTTTCCTCAACTGGAAAGGAAACAAATTACAAGAAACACCAACAAAAACCCACATACAGTCAACATAAGCTCCAGAGAGTAAAAGTCATGTCTTAACTAAACAGATGCTCAGTGATGATTAATGCCTTCTGCATACATTTCTCTCTGGAAAACTGTTTAGAATTCTTTTTTTTTTTTAATGTAGCACTCACATGAATTCAACCTTAAAGAGGCACCCTCTTTCCTATCACTGTTCTCTGTGTACTTTATTTTTCATATTAACTCTTATGAACATCTGACATAACACACATTTTTCTTTGTGGTTATTCTTTCTGTCTCCAGTAGGATCTAAGTTTCATCAGAGCGGGACTTTGTTTTTCTTTACTGCAACGTAGAATAATTCCTGCTACATAGCTAGGCAGTCAATAAATAGGCATAAATGAATAGAATCCCTAATTAGTAGGTTTATGTTCATCGTTTAAAGATATAATTTCACTTCCTCTTGTGGTTGCTTTTGGATGACTTCATACTCAGCCAAATATTACTACCTTACTGCCACCAACAATTGTCAGTTAATTTACTATCTTTAGAGACCAAAGAATGCAAATTTCTGTACTCAAAGTAGAACTGTACTCAAACTATCCCATTAAGAGAGTTGTTTACTCATTAGAATCCCAGCAATAGGTCTCTTGGCTATTTATTCAATTATCAAAACTCCAATCAAATAGGCTACCAGAATTTCCAACTTTTGAAATATTACCCTTTTCTCTTTTATACTGATGATTTCCTTTGCATATAATAGAAACTCATTCTTTTCTTTTTTGCATTCTCTTCTTTTGGCCGAATAAATCTAGTTTAAATAAGTTAATGAATACTGAAATATTTTGAAAAGTCTAAGGTATTCTGAAGTGTTAAGTTGTCTTGCAAAGCTCTTTCTGACCCAGCTGAGTTTTGCATATATTTTTTCAAGCCAATTATTATAACCTTGTTATGTCTTTCTATTTATCATCTCATTCACCAGTTTTCAGAGCTCTTGTACTTTATTCCATTAGTTTCTATTCTTTACATTAGGGAAAGGCTAAAAATCATAGAGCTTTCAGAACACCCTGGGGTTAAGACTCTCCATTTTCCATTGGGTTTTGTTTCTTTTTTTACCATTTACTCGACAATGAAGACATGTACTAATTATGTACTCATGGAGATGTACTGGCATTAGCAAGAAAGTTATAAATCTGCCCAGTAGGTAATCACCTCAGCTTGTCTTGTTTTTAGGATGATTTCCTTTGGATTTGTGCTAGGGTTCAGAAGGAATGTGATGGGCATACGCAGTAGATGGGTAGGGGTAGCATCCCCAGTCCTGTTTCTGGAAGCTTCCTCTAGCAAAGATCACTTTTATTTTATGAGAAGCAAGCAAGCACTTCATCTAAATTGTGAATCAATACATTATAAACATAATTTCTATCCCAGTGGTTCTCAATGGGGAGATGTGTGGGAAAAGGTGGTAAATTTTAGAATTCCCTGGAAATTTTTCCAGCCACACAGCCCCTTCATGCATTCTTACATGGTTCTTAGGTAAGTCCATTTGGTGGCTGCGGCAGACACAAAAATGGTTTTCCCCAAAATGTTCACAGTCTAGTTGCCAGAATCTCTGAATCTGTTACCTTCCACGGCAAAAGGGAGTTTGCTGATGTGATTAACTTAAGGAGCTTAAGGTTATCCTGGATTATCCAGGTGGGTTCAGTGTAATCACGGGATCCTTATAAAGGAAAGAGAGAAGCAGGAGAGTCAGAGAGAGAAATCTGAAGATGCCACACACCTGGTTGTGAAGATGGAGGACAGGGCCATGAGCTGGGGGATGCAGGAGGCTTCCACAAGCTGGAAAAGTCAAGTAAACGGATTCTCTCCTAAAACCTCCAGAAGGAACATAGCCCGGCTGATTCAGCTTGGACTTCTGATCACCAGAACTGTAAGATCATAAATCTGTGCTGTTTTAAGCCACTACGTCTATGGTAGTTTGTTATAGCAGCAGGAGGAGACTCATATAGTGGTGCTTATTGGCATGTGTGGTTTGGAAAAGATTCCTGATACTCCTTCTTTTCTTAATGAGAATCACTATTTTGATATTTTATTAAGAGCTATTAAAATGATGTCATGCTATCTTATATTAAATTTAAGAATATTGATAAGGAAAAATGTCAGACTGAATGTTTTGTTTGAAAAGAAGTATTAACTATTAACAAAATCTAGAATACATCCCTGATGGAGTAATATACTGAAATTTCTATCTTCTATTCAACTCTGCTAATGATGGAATCAAACATACAGCTGAAGATCCATCAATGTTATGGATTGTCCCATGCATAAAATTTTTAAAGTAAAAATAAGTTTATATTGCTTAAAAGAAAATAGTAAAAAAGTTATTGAGGCAGGTTTATTACAGAAATTTTTAAAACTCTCATTAATAAGGCAATAATAGACCTTGCAAACCCCTCTAGTGATCTGATTTACCACAATTTCATTAACCTCCAACGTTTCAGAAGTAATTCTTCTACGTCAGAGTATATGAAGAATCATGATAAGTGGATACTTAGGCACCAAATCTAATTCTCAATAGTCTATTCATTTCTCAAGTGATTATGAAACAAAACCTCTCTAACATGCTAAACAGGACTTAGAGCTGCTAAGTAAACAGATGATTGTGAAGGGATACTTTTCAGACGATTCCATCTTCTTTTGGCACCTGATGGTGGGATGTGGTGAAGGCATGAAGCTGACTCCGTAAAGAAAACACTTGGTCTGGATGAACCAGCCCCCAAGGGGAAATAGGGTGAGCTTTATAGATCTCCCTGTAATAAAAGAGAGCAGAAATGCATCGCGGGAGGTGATCATTTTTCATGACCGGACTCCAAGGAAAATTACTAGGGTCTTCCAAGGTCTACATACACTTTTATATGTAATGGCTTTCAAGGGCAATTTTACCAAATATTATGCAGAAGCATTCTTCTTATAGTTTGTCCAATTTCTGACCTCAGTAAAAACTGAGGGCATACTATTTAATCATGGTTCTGTGATTTTATTTCTACTAAAGTAATGAGAGTCCAGCTACGGGGACACAGTGGGGGAAAAAAACCCTGTTGCCATTTTTTGGTGCTCTTAAGAAATGGTGCTTTGCATACATTAATCTATATCCTTTGAACATTTTGCAAGGTAGATTATTATTATCCCTTCTTTAACAGGTGAAGAAACTGGTAGCAAAGAAGTAGATTAACTGACCCAAAGAGGCAGCTGGGATTTGAACCCAGATCTACCTGACAATAAAGCCCAAGCTCTTTCTCAGTTTGGTACATGGGAATCTTTTGAGGAAAAATATCAGCAGAAGAGTATGTTCCCTAAACTCTGCCTGTCAGATATCAATTGGCTCAGTTAATTTTTGGATAAGGTGGCTTGAAGCTGAAGGTACAGGCAGGTGTCTGAATGCAAGTATTGTGATAGTTGAAAATAAGACCAAGGAAATAAAAAAGACCTAGACACTATTTACATTACTCTATCTAGAAATATGGATAATTTATTCTGAAAATTCAAGACTCTGTTTTGGTATTGTTGTCTCAATGAAGAATCAACCCATGTTTAGACAGCAAGCGGAAGGGATAGAAAGACTGGATTTACTTCAGCAAACAGCTTTAGATATGTTCCAATGTTCAATGAGAATTCATATGAAGACCCAGAAATCTGCAGTGTCATGTATGAACAAGGAGGTCTTAGTCTCAAAGGTTTTAAGGGGAAGACATTACCTGTCTCAGCATGGTTGCTGTTTGATATTTTTATTTTAAAAAAGTTTAAATTTATACAATTTTTAACATTTATACTGCATTTATTATTACTATAAAATATTGGCTATATTCCCCATGTTGTACAATATATCCTTGTAGCTTATTTATTTTATACCTAATAATTTGTACCTCATTTAATCCCCTCTCCCTATATTGCCTCCCACCTTCCCTCTCCCCACTGATAACCACTAGTTTGTTCTCTATATCTATCTCTATATCTCCTTCTTTTTTTGTTATATTTACTAGTTTGTTGTAGTTTTTAGATTCCACATATAGGTGATATCATACAGTATTTGTATTTCTCTGTCTGACTTATTTCACTTAGCATAATACCCTCCAAGTCCATTCATGTTCCGGCAAATGGCAAAATTTTATTCTTTTTAATGGCTGAGGAGTATTCCACTGTGTGTGTGTGTGTGTGTGTGTGTGTGTGTGTACACACATGCATACATAAAACATCTTCTTTATCCATTCATCTGTTGATGGACATTTAAGTTGCTTCCATATCTTGGCTATTGTAAGTAATGCTGCTCTGAACATTGGGGTGCATGTATCTTTTTGAATTAGTATCTTTGGTTTCTTGGATATATACCCAGGAATGGAATTGCTGGGTTATATGGTAGTTCTGTTTTTAGTTTTTTGAGAAACCTCCGTTTCCACAGTAGCTGCACCAATTTACATTCCCACCAACAGTGTACAACGGTTCCCTCTTCTCCGTATCCTCACTGACATTTGTTATTTGTGCTCTTTTTTTTTTTTATTTTTATTTATTTATTTATTTATTTATTTATTTATGGCTGTGTTGGGTCTTCGTTTCTGTGCGAGTGCTTTCTCTAGTTGCGGTGAGCGGGGGCCACTCTTCATCGCGGTGCGCGGGCCTCTCACTATCGCGGCCTCCTGTTGCGGAGCACAGGCTCCAGACGCGCAGGCTCAGTAGTTGTGGCTCACGGGCCCAGTTGCTCCGCGGCATGTGGGATCTTCCCAGACCAGGGCTCGAACCCGTGTCCCCTGCATTGGCCGGCAGATTCTCAACCACTGCGCCACCAGGGAAGCCCCTATTTGTGCTCTTTTTGATGATAGCCATTCTGAAAGGTGTGAGATGATGCCTCGTTGTGGTTTTGATTTGCATTTCCCCGATGATTAGTGATGTTGAGCACCTTTTCATGTGCCTGTTGGTCATCTGCATTTGCACTTTGGAAAAATTCTATTCAGTTCTTCTGCCCATTTTTTAATCGGGTTGTTTGTTTTTAATGTTTAGTTGTATGAGCTGTTTATATATGTTGGATATTAATTCCTTATCGGTCGTATCATTTGCCTGTATTAAGCGGGGGAAGACAGTCAAGCTGCAGCACATTTAAAATAAAAATATGTAGATATCCAGGAGCCCCTTAACGCCATCCCTCTGATGGCAGAGTGCAAAAATGATCTGGGGATGAACCTGATTGATAATATGCTATTCTTTTTGAAAACAACTGGTCAGTCAGGTTCTTGCTTATTAAAATGACCCTCAAATGTGATGATAAGACAAAGACTTTCAATTTATCCCTTATGAAGGGAATATGCAGCTGTTTTATCTAAAATGTGATTCTTATTACCCAGGTATAATTTAATAAGAGGGTTGAAACGTATAGTTCCATGTCAGTTAGGCTCAGAATTTCATCTTCCAAAAGTCCCTTCCTCTGATTCTTGGGGAAGTATTTAAAACATGATCTGGAAGGCAAGGATTTTGGAATATAACCAGAAATTGTAACCATATTTGGATGGTTTATTGACTCAAGTGATGACAATAAATAAAAGGTGGGCAATGGTGGGAAAATTATTATTTTTTACTTAGATGACCAAATACACACAATTACAGCAAGTATAGTTGTATAGTTCTAATTATCCCTAAACTTTGCATGTTTCTCAGAGAGAATCATGGCATCCATGACTGACCTAGATTTTGTTTTAAATGGCTTGATGGAGTCATGGCTTTTTGATAAAGAAGTAGGTGATCGTTTGAATTCAGAAACCTAAGAGGATATACTAATACGTTTTCCAAAATATAACTGCATCATGTTGAAGGCCAAGTTTCTCTTTGCTGAAGGTTGGTGTTACGATCAATGCATTTTGCTAAGCAGAAACATGGCGGTCATTCCATTTTGCTATCCGGCACCAGAGGGACTTCCTCCATGACCTCCACATGGTGCCTGGATCTGCACCCATAGAATATCCATCTGTGAACCAATGATTCCTTTCCTTCCTAACTCTAGGATTTCTTGGTCCTCAAACCAACACTTGAGGATGGACAGACCCTAGGGTGACACTTCCCCCGACAATTCTCACTTCCTGATGTTCACACCTTTGTGGTATCCCCTCCCTTTGAACGTGGGTGCAACCTGGGATTTGTTTGTAACCCATAGACTATGGCAAAACCAGCCAGGTTTTAGCTTATGAAGGATGGGTTGTCACCGCTGTGGTTAGGCTGCTTTATATGAGATTTCATCTTAGTAGACTTGAGAGAGATGCTCCTGGCTGGCTTGATGGAGTGAATAACCACATTGAGGAAGCCCAGATGGCGGGGACCTTTCAGTCACCTCTAGAGCAGTGATTGCCTCCAGCTGGTGGCCAGCAAAAAGCTGGAGCCCTGAGTCCTGCAGCTGGAAGGCAGTGCATGCTGCCAACTACCGGAATGAGCTTGGAAGCCGATCCATCCCCAGTCACCTTCCAGGTCTGAATTTAGCCTGCCTGATACCTTGATGGCAGCCTTGGGAGACCCTGAGCATAGGACCCAGCCAAGATGCAGCTGGACTCCTGAGTCATGGAAACTGTGATGTGATGAATGTGTGTTGGCCTAAGCCGCTCAGCTTGTGATCGTTTGTTAGGTGGTCATAGAAACCAAGGCCAGGAGTTTTAAAACATCAAGTTAAAGAACTGATATTTTTTTTCAGTGTCAGAGTTTGGGGAGTATCCTGGTCTTTTTGCTGCTCTGTTTCTGTCGTGTAGCAAGGAAAGAGACTCTGTACTAGGGCATAACCCCGGAGATTGGTTAATATATGCCCCCAAATAGGAACATCGGCAGCTGTTGCCAGAGGTCTGGTTTTTCTCCCGATACTTGTAGCTTGAAAGACAAGTGTTGAGCGTTGTGCTGCATTGACTAACTAAACAGGGTGAAACAGAACTGGCTTGTTAGGGCCCCGTTAGCATTCATTATTCAGACATCTTTTTTAAAGACCATCTGCTTTCAGCAGTTTGACTCTCTATATATTGTTGACAGGAATTTGACAGATTAATCTGCGAAAAACATTAAATTCGATCAAGGGATATTTATAAGAGGTTGTAGCCTTGAGCAGACAGGAAAGAAAAATAAACATACAACAGAGGAATAAAGACGAAATGTAAGGCAAGATTACCTATTGCTAAGGTGCCTGCAAATTCATCTGTGCTCTGTTGCACTTATTTCTGATGATTTCCTCTGCTGCTTTTGGCTTTTTCTAGATGAGTGACCCCAAATATGAACCACTGCTAGTAATCTGACAAATGTAGGTTTATTTCTGTGCTGTCCCATCATGCTTCCTTGGTTTCCAGTTCTCCTATTATACATTGTGTATTTATACTATGCATTTTTCTTACGGTGGATGGGGGTATGAGTGGAAGAGAAAATTAAGAAATCCTAATTCAAAGAGGAATAAAAATAAAACTGTCCTCCCCAAATATTTGGGAATAGAGTGTACAGTCTTTATGGGCAGGGCAAATTATATGCAAATAATGTGATTCATGATGTTTATTCATCCTATTCTAATTGCTCAAAGGTTAGAAAATCAAAGAACGATTTGGGGAGTTTGTAACAACAGTGAAAAATAAAATTAGTTGCACTTTATTACACACACGCTCTATTTTTCCCCCATGACCTGTTTGACCTTAGATATATCACATGATGGGTCTGGGTCTCAGTCTCAAGTTGAATTGAGGTCCATCGTGACCCTACTATAGAGCCTGTATTGCTGTGTGAAGGATGCGACGAGAAAACTTACTTCCCATTGTGTCCGATTTATGGTAGGTACTCAGTAAATTCATAGGATAATTCCTTTCCTTTTCCTTTCTCCTGCTTTCTAGCTTTATTTCCTGTCTATGATTTGATAGGGAGGCAGCAAAAACTAGAAATTATTTGAAAATAAGTCAGGACTTCCTAAGACGTGAGGTATTGATTTTTTTTTTTCTCCAACGGAGCGCTTGCATTTAATACATCTACTTACAAGTGGGTCTGTCTCTTCCTAAGCCTCATAACCCATAATTACCACGTTCCAGCAGTGATAGCCACACAGGCAGTTCCGGGGACTGTACATCACACCGAATTCAGCTGTGGTTTTGAATACACACATACGCCATGGCGCGTTCTCTTTACTTCCTGGGTTGCAACCATGACAGCGTCATTTATTGCTTTACATTGTCCCATTATTTGTCAGAACAATAATAAGCATAAAGCCACTTTGTAATTAGGTAGCAGAAGAGCTTGGAAAAAGGCATTGCATGAATACCAGCTAGACTTATATAAATTGTTTCCAACAGTAAGTGGCAGCGGCCACTGATAGATTCGTCTCACTGCATTCTGAGTGCAGGATTGATTGTTAGCATCTAGACATTACTTATTTAACAGAGACATGCTCTCTGCATTAGGAGTCATTTCCTCAATTTTAACCAACTGCCAAGTGCATTCAAATGTGCACCGAAAGATAGGTGGCCCGGGGACATCTACCCCACGACACAGACTTATTTATTCCACCTGCCATAAATGTTCTGTGAAGACAGAATAGTAAGATGTCATCCTTATAATCTCGGCGCATATGATTAAAGTTTGGAGGTGGAATAAGCCACAGGTAGCCAAGATGTGTTCAGGGGAAATCATGGCTAACTGGGTAGTTGAGCCTCTAAATTCTGTGTTTACTTTTTATTTTATTTTATTTTGTGTACATTATACCACCATTAAAATAGAATTTACAAACGTGTGAAAATAATATTGTGTAACAGAAGCTGAATAGGGAATGACACCTATGACCTTGATTTTTATAAAAATATGAACAGAAAAAAAGGGAGAAATCGTAACAGTTATACTATTAGCAATAATAAAATGTCTATCTGTTTGTGTCTAGAGGGGGTGAATTCACAGTTAAATAGAGCTGGAGTAACCAGGTGTCATCAAGCAGCAGAGCCCTAAAGAATTTGTGTTTTGTGGGCAGAATGAAGTGCCAACGTGCACAGTATTTCTGAATATGACTTGTGACGCTTAAATTGGTGGCGATTTGTAGCGGTCTAGGGACCCAGCAGCAGTATAAAAATCTAGGGGGAAGGCGATGGCCTCCACCCCAACTGGACAACGTGTGTGTGACATAGGAGAGTGACACTGGGCTGTTCCCTCCCACTGCTGCCCGCAAAGATGCTGCCTTCTTGCCCCTGCTCCCTGCAGAGACTAGTCTGTAAAAGAGCACATGCCTTTCCTGCCCACCCCTGACCTGGTCCTGGGCCCTGGCGCTTCTTGTTTACCCTGCGCTGCTTAATTGTTCTCCTGAGCCCTTATCACTATCACACACACTTAGACACAGACACATACACACAACTGTCTGTTTCCCCTCCTGGAATACGAGCTCCATGAGGACACACAAACTTCTGTTTTCTTCACTGCTGTGTATACCCAGAGCACCTAGGACATACTAGGTACACAGGAAGTATTTGTGCAATGGATGAATACAGCAATGAATTTAAGAACTACAGCACCAAATGGCCCTATATTTTAAAGGCCAGTAAATCAAGGCAAAGACGTCAAGGCCAAGAACATGATGACCTGTGTGTACTGACAACACCTTTCTTTGTGCTTGTCAGGAAACAGCCTTTCCCTTCCATCACCTGGGGAGTCGAAACCGGCACACACATCGCCGCCTGGGCACTGCCAGCCTGATGATTGACAGAGGCGGAGTTTCTGCCCATGTGGGGTGTGGATGGAACGCACGTGTGTTCGGGGCTTTCAGTGGTGGCAGGGGACAATCTGGCAGGTTGTGTGTGGCTGGTGTGAGGTCTCTGGGCTCATTACTACGCCACTCAAATGTCCCTTTCTCGTTAGTATAAGACTAGGCAACCAATCTAAGGAAAAGCCCGCAGGTCTCTGTTCCCAGAACTGTAAAAAGGCAAGTGCATGTTTTTTTTAGGAACGTTTGCAATAGACAGATTTCTAGTCTGCAGCGGGTTAAAGCTGCCAAAAGCCCATCTGTAAAGAGTTACAATTACTGACAGCAATTGTGACAGTGGAGAACGGTTTTCTTAAAGCTAATTCAAACAATCTTTGGCGTGGTCATTTGTAGCAGTAAACAATGTCCTGCTGCAGGAGAGGACTTAGAGGGAATTCTCCCCCATCGTGGAGCTAAAGCAAGCACATTTTGAAGCTTACTTGGGGAAGGAGGGAAGGAAATGTGGGAGGCATAGATCTTATTAAAGGGCATTCATTTCTCTGTTCTCAAATGAATGTGCCAGGCCATTACTTCATTACATAAAGAGTGAAACATGGGTGCATAATTAGGCATCACCTTATGACAGCATGCGCCGCTAATCAAACAATTTTGAGGGTTGTCATGGAAGGAAGGTTCAGGTTTATTCTTGGATTTTTTTTTTTTTTAAGCTGCTAGGTAGCGAAGCTCTGAGAAAAGAAACATCAAACCTTAAATAACAGACTCTTTCTTTTTAACTGAAATAATATGCCTTTTCATCCTTAGAGGTTGTCATTTCTTTTCAGAATTGCCTTCAGGATTTTCTTTTGGTCTTCTCCTTGCTGAAAGTATTTTAGTCTACTGAAAAGGAGAGATAAATGAAGTTAGGAACTTTTAAGTTTTTGGTTAAATCTGGGTAAAAATTTGGACAGGAAAATTTCACCATCGTATGTTTTTCTCTCCCCTATTATAACCCACACGAAGATGGTGGGATTCAGGGCAGGCCACCCCAAAATATGCTACTTTGGTATATTATTTTGAATTAAAGTTACTTAAGAAACAGCCAGTACAAGAAGGACACTCTGACTCTCCTTTTTCCCCCTGAAAGCAGGGAATAAATCTTCCACGTGGAAAGTATCCTCCCTGGACCAGGAAGTGGAGAGACATTCTTATCACCAGAGATAGGAAACTCAGGGCAGAGAAGACTATATAAACAAACCCTGTTTCTTCTTCACTAATTTCCTACCCCAAACTCACACTTCTTTGTCTTGTAAATTCTTCACAAGTTTATTGTTTCTTTATCTAGAAGGCATAAAAGCTGTCTGCTTTGGTCACTTCTTTGGATTTCATGTCTTTGGGGCCCCCATACACACAAAATTAAATTAATTTTTCTCCTGTTAATCTATTTTGTTATAGGGAGTGTCTCAGCCAAGAACCTAGAAGGGTAGAGGAAAAATTATTTCTCTTCCCCTACAAAGAGTCCATGCATTGAAAGTCATTTTAAAAATAGCAATTTGCAGGTTTAAAATTTTTAAGCAACCAGTTAGTTCAGTTTAAAAAATAAAGCAAATGAGATTTGGCTGGTTGAATTGTCTTGCAACGTAATGATTTGAAGTTACTAAAAATACTGAGGCCTGGAGACGTTTCCTTAGCCATCTAGACACTTGAAAATTGTTATTCATGATGCCAGTGTGGATAATTGCAATATTATGTCACTTGTACCGACCAAGCACCACAGCTGTGTAAGCTTCAACGCCTATTTCTGTTAGTTCTCTGGCTTGTTGCCCTTAAGCATGGAACATGACTGCTCAATTGAGTTTTGAGGTCCCTCTGTGCTTGAAAGAGGCCCAGCTGGTCTGCTTGATGTGGCCACTGAGACGTCTGGGCTCTACAAAGGCATCCGCTCCTTGGGCTGTGCATTTTGGAGCACCAACACTGCTCACACCAGAGGATGGATGACTTCTTCCTGCACAACAATTCTGTCTCCCCAGGACGGCTAATGATCAGTAGTCATAGCGTCAAAGAATAGGCCATTTGTCAGTAGGAAGACAGGTAAGGGGAAACCTGGAAGCACTCAATGGAGAAAAATAAGTTTTATTTCCATCAGTGATGAGTTCAGCAAATGAGACAAGAAAGGCTGAACTCAAAGCCCAGCGGGTGGGGAGGTCTGCCTGCCCCTCCTTATGGCAACAGAAGAGCAGCCACAGGGGCAGCCCCGGCACCGTACAAGCAACCTAGCAACTGAGTGCAGTCTGCCAGTCTAGCACTAGATGAACTGATAAGGGTGACTGTTACCAGAGTTTTTAATGAAGGCAGATCTATGAAGTAGGGGTTTGGAAGAAGGAGTAAGTGAGTTTCCAGCAGGGTATGGGTCTTAGCCAATTAATTCAGACTATTAAAATGAAAGCTAAAAGAAAGCTAAATGAATATTAAAATCATATCTGAATTACAGCTGAGAATAAAGGGAAACAAGTGTGACATCCCTATCAGCACGTTTTTACAAAAACTTTCTAGACAATTAGCTTTGTAATATTACTTAATATAATAATACTGGTGGGTCGACCCACGACCCTTCCCCATCTCTCTGAGGTGAAGCAGACACAGTGGGCCGCGAATCTTGCCATACAGCCCTACCGATCAGCTTAATTCACAGAAAATGCCATGAAATGTGTATCTCGAACAGTCTATGCGGCTGCAGATAGATACGTAGCATTCTTGAGGGATTCATTTTTCTAAAGACTCTTTAATCTTGGGTAGGACAGAAGAAACTAGCAACAGTGGTGGCCTTCAGAGAGAGAGAGACTGAGGGATTGGGTGACAGTATAGGGAAAGAAACTTATTTTCACCATATAAACTCCTTTCCCTCTTGAAATTTGATTCATGGGCATGCATTTGTTCATATGCATGTTTAAAAATATAATTTCAAATTCATATATATTCAAATATTTAAATGATCCACTTGAAATATGTAATTTATCACTTTTTAAATACTTAATACTAATTCCTCTCTCAGGCCTGCATCTTTGGGATGTCTTTGCTCCTCTGGTCCCTAATAAATTCCAGCACCTAACATAAAGGTGAAATGATATACCCCCAGAGGCCTGTTTACTTGACCATAGCCCTCTCTTAATTCTACCCTTATTTTTTGACCCATCTTGCCTTAATAAATTGGAAATTTTTTAAAAGATTCTTTTTACTTTTGTAATCTCTCGTGAGAAATATTGACAGGGCAAACACTCAGGTGCACACATATATGCATAAACATTGACCAATAATAATAGGTATGTATGAAATACTGAACTTCCCTTTGAGAAAAGAATGACTTATCCTCTTGAAGAGAGTCGGCTATGGACTAGCGGTGGGACTGAATAATTCAGGTGAGTTTGGGGAACTGATTTCTATTGGTCTGTGACCCAGCACCTCTGAAACTCTGCTGGAAACACCCTTGTGACTTCTTAGATGTGTAATTTTGAATCTGTCAGGGAATTAAGTATCCCCAAACCTCTACTTTCCTGTCTTTTTCATAGGACAGGTGTCATCAATTCAACAGGTATGCATAAAAGAGGGGGAAAGTCCTCACGCTACAGGCATAGACGTTTGCGATGGGGACTGCATTATTTGTAGGATCTGTCTCCTCCCTCCCTCCCTACTTTCCTTCATCCCTCCAGCATCCTAAAAGAAAAAGGAAAAAATAAAAACTGTTTTCAGAGGGTTCAACATCTGGGACTAAGTACACCTACCCCAGTTTTTGTGGGTTAAGATTAGCCTTCACGCTAGTTCATTCATTAAATTGTCACCAGAAAGAGTACAAATCAGAAGGAAGAAAAATAGCAATCTTCCAACTTTGGAAATTGAAGGAAAGTGTGTGCTTAATGAGAAAGAAGAGCGTACTTACCCATTATTATGATTTCAGAGGAAAAAGTACAATGAGACACGCTGACTTTTTGAAGAGCTTGTTATGCATGAACTGGAAAAAAAAAGTCACAAGCATTTCCCAGGACAGAGCCCAAGATGCAGGGTAATTGACAGTTACAAATTAGTGGTGATTAGCTAAAGGATGCCTTATTGCTGAGAAGCCATCTCTTCTTAAACATCTCAAATCCCTTGCATCACTCTTGAAACATAATCATCATCTGAATTGAACCTGCCACATCAGCCTTCCGGCCTCTCTTAAAGACCTCTCCTCAGAACTGCTGATATGCTGTTCAGCTTCTGTCTCAATAAGATCTGAATGAGAGACTGACATAAAAGATTTCAGATGGATAGATTTAAGATATGGTCAAATAAATGTAGAATTTCCAGGGAACTAGAATTATGTGTGAATTTCCAGTTACCTAGGGGAGGAAATTCTTTGCAGCCTTTTAATCTTTAATTTATGTCTTCATGGAGCTTCATTAAAAGAGAAGATCCGGGATCTGAGTACATGAGGTCAATAGAAAAATCTATTGTATTTTTATAGATGAGAAAAAAGACTAGAAAATAAGATAATGAAATTCTATTTACAATAGCATCAAAACCACCAGATACTTAGAAATAAATTTAGTGAAAGATGTGCATGACTTATGTACTAAAAACTATGGAACATTGCTCAGAAAAACTAAAGAGGATTTAAATAAGTGGAGATGCTACATTCAAGGATCGGAAGACTTACTATTGTTTAAAAACTCTAATTTGAAAAGATATGTGCACCCCAATATTCATAGCAGCATCATTTACAATTGCCAAGATATGGAAGCAACCTAAGTGTCCAACAATAGATGAATGGATAAAGAAGACATGGTGTATATATACAATGGAATACGATTCAGCCATAAAAGAGGATGAAATCTTGTCATTTGAGAGAACATGATGGACCTGGTGGGTATTATGCTAAGTGAAGTGAGTCAGAAAGAGAAAGATAAATATTGAGGGATTCAATTTATACATGGAATCTAAAAAATACAGCAAACTAGTGAATATAACAAAAAAGCAGACTCACAGATAGAATAAACTAGTGGTTACCAGTGGGGAGAGGGAAGAGGGGAGGGGCAATACAGGGGCAGGGGAGTAAGGGGTACAGACTATTAGGTATAAAATAAGCTCACACAGGCAATAGAGGCAATATAAATGGAGTATAACCTTAAAAAAAAAAGAATCAATTATCCCCTGATTGAACTACAGATTCAACACAATCTCAATCAAAGCTCCAATAGGGTTCTTTAAAAAACAGAATGTGCATTACATTCCTATTGCTGCTGTAACAAATTACCACAAACTTAACGGCTTAAAATAACACAGTTTATTATCTTCTAGTTCTAGAGGCCAAAAGTCTGAAACGAATGTAATAGGACTGAAATCAAGATGGATGTTGACAGGGCCAGTTCCTTTGGCAGGTGCCAGGGGATGGCCTGATCCTTGCTTTGCGCAGCTCCTGTTGGCTCCCAGCTTTCCTTGGCTTGTGGCCGTATCTTCCAGTCTCTGTCCTGCTGTCACATTGCCTTTTCCATTTCCTGTAGTCAAATAGCCCTCTACCTCCCTCTTTTAAGAACACGTGTTATTATATTTATGGCCCACTTGGATAATCCACCATCATCTCTCCAGTCAAGATCTTTAACTTGATCACAGCGGCAAAGTCTCTTTTGCCGTGTAAGGTAACATTCCCAGGTTCCAGGGATTAGGACCTGAATGTCTCTGAGGGCCTTTACCCAGCCTACCACAGGAAATGTAAACTCGTTCTAAAATTTATATGGAAATGCAAAGAATCCAAAGCAGAAAAGACAGTCTTGAAGAAGAACCAAGTTGGAAGATTTGTGCTACCTAGTTTCAAGACATGCTGTAAAACTATAGTAATCAAGTCAGTGGTTTTGGTGTAAGAAGAGAGAAATAGGCCAATGAAACTACAGGGAAATAACCGTTTCTTGAATTTCTCAGTGTTCCTATAAAAAGCCCCAGCCTCCTGAGCCTTATATGCTATAAAGTTGGAGACTGTTTGCTCTCACTTCTAGAAACATCTCACATACCGTGGGAAGTAGATCTGTAGCTAATTTTTAAAAACTTCTCTTATCACCCCAAAAGTAAAATGGTCACATCGCTAGATAGACACATGCATGAGTTCCAAAGGTGCTAGGGTAGAGAGAGTTATATTCCCAGGTATTTACATTTCAAAGACTCCAGATTTCTGCATACATGATGCTGAATTTTCTGATTCCACTTAAATACAAAGTGATTTTTGCTAAAAGCAGTTGAATCCGCTCTTCCTATCTCTTAGCCTATAGAATATTGATGATCAAAATTTAGAGTGCTTAAAATTCACTCAGAGATTCTAAACTCATCCTGTAGAAATTTGTACACAGTAGATCTGGGAAGGGCCCAGTAATCTATCTTTTTAACAAACATGCCAAGAGTTTCTGATGCCGGTGGTCTAAGGGCCACTCTTTGAACATGGCCAGAAAAATGTTGATTCCTCAAAGAAAATGATGATTCAGAGTACTTGGTGAAAGAGAAAACAGCAATTTACAAATCATCCCAGAGGAAAACAGACTTCTGTGGAAGTCAATTAACAATATGAGAGAAATAAAGGCACGGAGAAGGGTTCAAAGTGGACTAAAGTAGTCTCAATATTAGTCCTACCGATTAAGGCGCCCCGTGAGGAAGACTTAGTGACAATATCCCCAGTAACTTGTTTTATCCTCTTTACTGAGCTCCACTTAAAGAGTAGCTGCCATTTTGTAGGTACCATGAAATGATTACCTTCTAGTGACAAAAACTGTTATTCTCTCTCTTTCTCTGTCTTTCTCACTTAATCCCTAAAAAAGCGGTATGTTATTTTTTTTATTTTTTATTTTTTAAAGATTTATTGATTGATTGATTGATTGATTGCTATGTTGGGTCTTCGTTTCTGTGCGAGGGCTTTCTCTAGTTGCGGCGAGCGGGGGCCACTCTTCATCGCGGTGCGCGGGCCTCTCACTGTCGCGGCCTCTCTTGTTGCGGAGCACAGGCTCCAGACGCGCAGGCTCAGTAGTTGTGGCTCACGGGCCCAGCTGCTCCACGGCATGTGGGATCTTCCCAGACCAGGGCTCGAACCCGTGTCCCCTGCATTAGCAGGCAGATTCTCAACCACTGCGCCACCAGGGAAGCCCGGGTATGTTATATTTTATCTTCATTTTTCAGATGAAGAAACTAAATAAACAGCAGAGCAATTTTGTCTGTTTGACTCCATTGCCTGCATTCTTAAACCCTGTTCATATTATTACATATAACAGTATTTAGAGGAATAGTTTATTTTTAAAATGTTTTCTACTTATTTTTAATTTTATTCTAATTTAATTTAATGTTTTTGTTGTTGAAGCACAGTTGATTTACAATGTTGTATTAGTTTCAGGTGTACAGCCAAGTGACTCAGGTAAATATATATATATATTCTTTTTCAGATTCTTTTCCCTTATAGGTGATTACAAAATATTGAATATAGTTCCCTGAGCTCTACAGTAGGTCCTTGTTGTTTATTTTATATGCAGTAGTGTGTAACTGTTAATCTGTTATCCCTTCCCCCCTCCCCTTCCCCTTTGGTAACCATAAGTTTGTTTTCTATGTCTGTGGGTCTATTTCCATTTTGTATGTAAGTTCATTTGTATCATTAAAAAGCTTTTTTTTTAGCTTCCACATATAAGCGATATAATATGATATTTGTCTTTCTCTGGCTTAGCATATAAATAGGAACCTGGATGGGCTGGATCCTAAGTGACTATTAGAAATAAATTTCTGCTACTCAGGGTGAGCATAGCCAACAGGCAGCACCTTTTTAAGGAAAAAATGAAGTGTATCTGGCAAGCGGTCCAGCTGAGAGGTGCTCAGGGAAAATTTAGGGAGGGAAGTGGGTGATGAGGTGAGAAAAGTAACTTGAGCCTGTGTTGTAAACAGAGATGTTTGCACTCCATTGGGGGGTATCTGGGAACCCTTGAAGATGAGACATGATGCAAGGTGTGGACCACTGGTTTGATGATGCTGTCCAGCAGAGGGTGGGTTGCAGGGATCGGAAATTAGCAGTGAGGCGATCCATTTGAGACAAATACATCATTTAGGAGAGGAACAAGATGCCCAGGTATTCTCAGCACTGTCGAGAAGATCTAGTCTCCGTGGCCTTCATAAAAGCTTTCTCACTCCAGTTTCATGTTACTGAACTTCTCAATGAGGAAAACCTCTGTTATTTGTTGTTTTCACTGGATTATCTTGGGCAAATTTTTCACTTGGTAAACGGAGTTCATGCCAGGTGATTATGTCATGGTTTGGAAGAAATTTAATATGTTTGGAAATAAATCATGCACAGTTGCTCAATTCAACTAACCTTTCAGGCCATTTTAGTTTCTTTCAGAAATGCATATATCTGGGTTTTCAAAACGACCTCTTCCTGTGAAGCTCCTACGAGCTTTCCCCTTTGGTCTGATTTTACAGCTAAGCTTTGCAGAATTTTATTAAAAATACAAGAAAGTCAGCAAAATACTGTTCCATCTCTTCTGTCAATGCCAATATTGTATATACACTTAGAGTCATTTCAGAACATCGGAGTTTGTGTAATTAGACAATTGTCCATGGCAAGGTAAAAATCTTAATCTTGTTAGTGTGATGATATGATTTAGTGCCAAAAATTGCCCTGTACACTAGAAATTACAACCAGATCAATAGTCCTACTTAGGTTCCTTTGGAAATGATAGGGGCTTTATTCATGGAAACTATTTGTTACATCTTCATGGTGCCAGAACCAATGGTCTATTCAGTATAAAAGTCACTTAAAAATTTATTTGCAATTAGATGAGTGAAAAATTTACTGATTTGGCCACTTCTACTTTTGTACCAGTTGTTTGGTCTATGTGTACAATTAACTTTTTTAGTAAGATAAATAATTTTGTAAGTACAGTGTATCAAATATAAGTAGTTCTTTACCTGATAGAGCAGTCTGAACATTGAAGTACACTTAGGTTTTTATTGATTACTATTGACAATTGAAACAAAAACCTCAACAATAAAAGAATAAGAACAATAGCTGTCGTTCATTGAGCTACTAATATGTGCAGGTAGTTTGCTGTTTATTGAGCAGTTACATGTGGCAGGTACTATGCTAAGTCTTTCGTCTATAAAAGCTCATTTACTCCTTATTAAAATTTTATGAGTACACGTTATGCAAGTAAGAAAACTAAGGGTCAAAGAAGCTAAGTAATGGTGTAGGAAGTCACACAGTCTGGGGGAGGAAAGTTGGGATTTGAATCTCAATTGGTCGAACCCCAAAGCTCAGTGTTCCTTCTTACATGACATTGCTTCCTGTAACAGTCACATGGAAAATAACAGCAATGCTATTTTATTATAAGAAATACAAGGACAGGGGGTGGGGAGGGAAAGATTAGGAGTTTGGGATTAGCAGATGCAAACTATTATATACAGAATGGATAAACAACATGGTCATACTGTGTAGCACAGGGCAATACATTCACTATCCTGTGATAAACTGTAATGGAAAAGAATATGAAAAAGAATATATATATAACTGAGTCACTTTGCTGTATAGCAGAAATTAACACAACAGTGTAAATCAACTATACTCCAATAAAATTTAAAAGAAAAAGAAATACAAGGACAGATTGTGGTGTAAACCTCTTTTTTTCTAAGATGAATCAGCATCATGTCAAGGAGAAGCTAAATATAAAGACAGAAAGCAAAAAGGACCTTTAGCTCTCTCATCTTTAAGCAGATAACTCTCAGATCTCTGTCTCTTGCTCTGACACTTCTCCCAAGACCCTGGACATCTGTCCTTTAAGTGTTTTCCAGCTCCTCCAACTCAAAATGTCACCAACGGAGCTTATTATCTTTCCTCTCATGTTTCTTTATTTCCTGATGCCTTTCTGCCGGTGGCTCCGCGATCTTCCAGGCACCCAGGCTTAAATATCACTGGTGCTTCTGAGTTCATCCTCTCCCTTGCACCCTACATTCCTCAGTTGCCAGGTCCTGTTGACTCTTCTTTCAAAATTTCCCCTCTTCTCTGATTTCACTGCTACCACTCGAGTTCAAACTGCTTTTCTTCTTTCCTGAAGTATCCTCTTACCTCAGAGCCATGCATTGCTGGTTTCACAACAGTGTTTCTGAATCACTGCCTTGATTGTGTTTGCTACTCTCCTACTCTACAACCTTCAGTGGCTCCCCATTGCCTATGCTATAGGGTTGTCAGATAAACTGCAGGATTCCCAGTTTATAGTTGAACTTCATAGTTGCATGGGACCTATCTACAGTTAAAAAAAAAAAGGTTTCCCTGAAATTCAAATTTAACTGGGTGTCCTGTGTTTTCATTAGCTAATTCCGGCACCCCTGTTATGTCACTGAATATAAACTCTTTAGTCAGCTGTCCAGTAAATGAGCCCAACCAATGGCTCTAGTTTTATCCATCCCTTCTGCCTTTCCTGGAGTTCATCCTCCCACCAAATGATAGTACTGACTGGCCCCATGCACGCGTTCACCTACTGCTGTAGGCTAAATGTTTGTGTCCCTCCCCAAATTTATATGTTGAAAGCCAATCCCCAATGTGATATTTGGAAATGGGGCCTTTGGGAGGTCATGAGGTGGAGCCCTCATGAATGGGATTCCTGCCTTTATTAAAGAGACTTGAGAGGGCTGGAGTCTCCACGGGAGGACACAGTAACAAGACAGCCATCTGTGAACCAGGAAGCGGGCTCTCACCAGACACGGACTCTGCTGTCACCTTGATCTTGGACTCCCACCCTCCAGAACTGTGAAAAATAAATATTGTTTAAGCTCCCAGTCTGTGGTACTTCTGCTACAGCAGCCTGAACGGACTAAGACACCTGCCCTGTGCTTTTGCTGAACTACGTGTTTTGTGGCCCAGAAAAAATGCTGCCCCTTGAAGGAGTCTGTGGTTCCTTTAAGAACTCCGTGGTTCTTGATGTGTTTTTTTCTTGCTCTACTTATTTCATTCCATCCTAGTTTGCATGATTGTAATTGTCTACCTCTCCCCACTGGTTAGTTGTGAGTTCCCTCAGGGCAGTCCACGCCTCTCTCATTTTTATGTACTTCCTATTCTAATACTGCGCTTTATACATATAAAAAGCTATTTATTGAATAAATGAATGAAATAGTAGGAAAGACCTTTAACTCAAAAAAGGAATTTTTAATTTTTAACAATTCTTGTTTTGTTTGTTTGCTTTTTAAAATTTTATTTTACAAGGTTGTGTTAGTTTCAGGTGTACAACAAAGTGATTCAGTTATTTTTATACATATATATATTCATCCTTTTTCAGATTCTTTTCTCATATAGGTTATCACAGCTTATTGAGGAGAGTTCCCTGTGCTATACAGTACATCCTTGCTGGTTATCTATCTTATATACAGTAGTGTGTGTATGTTAATCCAATTCTTTTAACTCTAAAAAGAATGATCCTTTCTCATACATTGAACACCTATCTTCCAGAAAGAGAAAGAAAGGATGGGGACAGGTGTTAAATGTGTGAATACTACTCTTGATACTTCATTACATTCTGTTACAATGATTCAGTTCTTGGGTATTCCCAAGAAATAAACATAGAATTTCTTTCCTCTATTTTTTATAGGAATGCTATGTGTCTAGTTTTTCTAGAACTTTAAACTACTTTAGATAACTTAGCAATAATTTTGAGACACCAGATTTTTTATTAATTAGGAAAGAGAAAGATGACATGACCGTAGAGTAGTTGATATGTAAGGCTAAGTGTGGGCGGGGAACGGGGGAGGAAGGTGCTTGGCTTGGACATTTGAGAAGACACTTGCAAGAATAGCTGAGGTCTGGATATTGTGGACATGGATTTTCACTTCTGCAAAGCTTGTCTTTTATACCCCTTCCTTGTGCACCCGGGTATATCAAACAGGGGTGTTTTGTGAAAGCATCTGGCCTCAGTGATATCTTTTCATTCATTTTCCATCAGTTTATATGGAGTATTCTGGTAAGTGTCAGGCCCATTGCGTTCTTATTCCAACAGATAAATTGCATCATTTTGGTTGTTGCTGACACATTTTGGTTGATCTGACACAAATAATAAGTTGAGAGACAGCCCAGTTTTGCTGTTTGTGGACAAGTTTTACATGGCTTCCAGATTCCTTAGCTCTGATTTATTAACAGTGTTTCGAGAACATATATGCAACCTGTATGGTGTTTGAAAAGCAATGCCTGGGAACACAGTTCTGGGTTCTCTCAGCCTCATCAGTATGTAAATCCTCAAGTAGAGTATAAATGCCCCATCGGCAAAATAGTCAGAATGACATTCCCACCACTGCATATGGATGAAGCCACGGCCGATAAATTCCTTCTCCAAATATGCTCTCTTGCTGCATTATTTATGGACTTTGAAAATGCAGGTTGACTCCTGCAATAATTCGTTGGCACCATTCTCTTCCTAGTGGGGTCTCTGAGCTGTAACCGGATCCTTGCGTGGAAGGCATTTATCCTTTTCATTGACAGCAAGATTGCTACTCTAGACCAGCAACAATTGTATTAAAAAAATTTTTTTTGAGCCTTTACAACTGTAGAAGTTAGAAGGGCAAGTGAAGGTTTTCTGCTTTGGCTGCCTTTACACATCTAGAAAAGTATTTAATATGCTTCTACGTGGTCCTTTTTAATTAGAATCTGAGCTTGGGATTTTTAAGGCATGTTGCATTATCTGAACTTTTAAATAAATATTCTCAATCCTATTTTGTTCAAGTTCTTCTTCCCTCAAATCTCCTTTTCTTTTCTTTTTTTTTTTTTTCCATTCTGTTAGAGCTATTGAAGGCATCCATAGAGACAGCAAAACTTGTTAAGCAAATTTAATGTAAAGTACAGACTTTTTCAGGGAGCCACAAAAGGGAAAAGGGCTTTTTTTTTTTTTTTTTTTTTTAACAACACAGACATGGAATGCATAAAATACCTCAAATAGCTGAAATACAGTTTTCAGGGCAGGAGGGATTGTCTATAAAATATCCGAAAATTTCACCTGGGAATGAATACTTTCTTTTTGCCTAAAACCTGGAAATTCCTTTACAACAACTGTACATATTAAAATAAGCTCAGGCAGTGAAAAAAATCTGTTCAAGCCAAGGAAATGTTTAAGAAGCTGAGTAAGGAACAGAGGTGGGCAGAGGAGAGGCAACAGAGGCATAGGAAGAGCAACTGTCTTCCTGTTCTTGTTTTTCAAAATCTCTGCGGTTCCATCTGCCCTGACTTTTTTTTTTTTTTAATTAATTTATTTATTTATGGCTGTGTTGGGTCTTCGTTTCTGTGCGAGGGCTTTCTCCAGTTGCGGCAAGCGGGGGCCACTCTTCATCACGGTGCGCGGGCCTCTCATTATCGCGGCCTCTCTTGTTACGGAGCACAGGCTCCAGACATGCAGGCTCAGTAGTTGTGGCTCACGGGCTTAGTTGCTCCGCGGCATGTGGGATCTTCCCAGGGCTCGAACCCGTGTCCCATGCATTGGCAGGCAGATTCTTAACCACTGCGCCACCAGGGAAGCCCCTGTCCTGACTTTTTAACGAGCTCTTCTGGTCCTTCATTCTGACCGTCCGTATCTGCCATCTTGTCACATTTGAACACTGCTTGTTACTATCTCCCTGAGTGATTTTCCTTTCTTTTCCCTCTGAGGTTGTCACTGAAACAGGACTCTAAAATATGCCTCTGAAATGTGGTGCCTTTTTTCTTTTCCACACAGTCATTTTTTGTACTTTGTTTCGGGGAGGCAAGCATGCATTTGTTGGGAAAGTCTGAGTCTGGTTTGAAGATCATCCTCATCGTCTTTGCTTGAGATGTTTTGGGTAAGCATGGAGGGATGTCTAGAAGCATCCCATATTCTCAGTGGAGGTGTAGGGGTGGGGACAGAACAGGTAAGATGGAAACATCTATTGATCAGCAGATAAGTGTGAATGCAAAGCTGTCAACACCCAACTCACCCAAAGGCTGTATTAGAAATACGTAAAGTTTTATCATCCACCTATTTTTCTGGTGCTACTCGTATTTCATATTGTAATCAGACTTCATAATACTGAGTTAATTTTAGAACAGTTAATGAACAAATGACTGGACTCCTTCAGTGTATGGGGAATAATTTAAGAAATCATTTGGGGACAGAATACCCAGAACCGTATGCTCTAAAAGTGTTTACTCATCTAAGAGACCTATTTGCTAAACAAGGACTCAGGTGGGTCATAGGGTTTGGACTCAAATAGCAATTTTCTTCCAATAACTTCCTTTCATTCAGATCCTGAAGGACAATATAAACATGGAACTGAATTCTTCTTTTCCAAGATACCACTTTAAAAAAGTCAAATTTGGGAATTCCCTGGTGGTCCAGTGGTTAAGACTCCACGCTTCCATTGCTGTGGGCCCAGGTTTGATCCCTGGTTGGGGAACTAAGATCCCACAGGCCACGAAGCTGTGGCCAAAAATAAATAAATGAATACATCAAAAAAAATTTTTTTTAAACCCAGAAAAAAATTTAATAAAAAAAATGTCAAGTTTTAGAAGTATTTGTACAGCTTGTTCTATATCTTGGGAATGTTAATTTTCTATAAGTCACTATAATTGATTTTTCTGCATACTCTGTGTAATATAAATTTATTTCTATCTGTATGGCTGGTTTCATTTTCTTCTTAAGTGCCCTGTTAGCACACACTCCTGAAACAGAGTGGACCACTAGATGATGAAAACCCAGCTGCTGTTACCATAAATCAGCGCTCGAGGGAACCCCGGGGGTAACTCATTCCTGGATGGTGGGTATGCTACTGTCCCAGAGAATGGTAACTTGTTTCCCAAGTGCATGGTCAGGCCACTCAAGACGGCTGTTCCCTTGCTCTCTGTACGTCCCTTGCTTGCCCAGTGCCCGCCTCACCTACACCTACTCACATGACCGTGCTTGCCCAGTGCCCGCCTCACCTACACCTCCTCACATGACCGTGCTTGCCCAGTGCCCAGCTAGTGGACCTTCTAATCCTTAGGCCAGAACGGCTCCACCTGCTGGTTTATTAAAGGGAAACACCTGCCCTCGTGATGGTCGAGGGGCTGGGAGGGACCTGCTGCGGCTGCTGGTTTCCCTGGTAACTGATTCCCCTATAAATGGCAGCTTCCTTCTCCCCCAGTAGCGAAGATTACGAAGATTACGTCTGCCCGCCGTTCGCAGTGCACGGTGGGGTGTTGCTCCAGACCTGCGTCTGACGGGTAAGATTCCCGTCAATTAAACCCTTGATGTCAGGGCTCTTTCTTTGGTCTTGGCCAAGACCAGGCAACGACAGGCCTGAGGCCTGCAGTCCAACACCAAGGACCAACATTTTCTTGAATATATATATTATTTGATGAACGAAAATTGTGTTCACAAAGTCCTTCCTAAAATTCCCAATAATTCTTCCTTCGAAAGTCAACTTATATCAAGACAACACGTGCAGGTTTTGTTGCGTTAACCTTCAGTAGTCTATAAAAGACAGACTATCTTTGTTTACTTTTTAATATGACCTTATTATTACAAAGGGGATACAGATGATTTGGAAAATAGAAAGAGGCAAATAGCAGAAGAAAATCACATTTGATTCTGTTTTCCAGAAAGAACCAACATTACCATTTTCCTTTATTTCTTTCCAGGGTACACATATACAAACAGTACACAAGGTATGCTTTTTGACTCCAGAACTGAGCATTTACCTGTTTTAATAATGATTTTTTAAAGGATCATTTTGAGTTGTTTATTATGTTTTATAGTATTAAATAATATTTATTTCACTATTCCCTCATTTAATTTTTAAAATATATTTTGTTATTAAAAGTAACTGAACAATGAACATTATTATATAACTGGTTTTGGCTGATAATTTCCTTAAGACAGATTTCGAGTGTGAAAATTATTACACAAATTCATACCCCCCAACTTTAATATATATTTCCAAATGGTTTTTCAAAACTGTTTTAATAATTGACTTTCTCACCTTGTAAAATAAATTATTTTCCTTCAATTTGTTAGGAAAAATTAGTATCTTGTTTGAAATTGCTTTTCTTTGATTATTAGCAACATGGAACATTCCTGATTTGTTTATTAGTCGTTTCTATTTTCTGTTAGTGTAGCTCATTTTTAAAATACTGAAATACCGATCACAGCTTTCAGGTCTTCATTTAAATTCTAGGGCGCTACAAAAGGGTTCACATACATTAGATTTTGTAGGAAAACTAAGCCTCTTACTTATGCCCAGCTGGTTCTCTGATTCTAGAAGTCTGGCGAGATCACCATTCTCATGAAAGGCATTTAGCAAATCCTGGTGAGTCTCCAAGCTTGAAAGATGAAGTTCTCTCACTTTGGGCATCTGAAGATGATGAACGTGTGAAGCCTCAGAGAGATATTTACAAGGTGATTCTTTGTCTACTTACTCTTATGTAACTATTTTAAGAAACTTCAATAGAAAAACTGGAATTTGTAAAATAAGCTACAATGCAATGGTTTTCAAACTGGTGTCCTTCATTCTAGTCTGTGACTGAAGGCATTTAAATATCTGAAAGAGATAGAAAGTTAAATTGTTTCAAGTCCTCTTTTGATCATCAGTGAGAAAATTAATATAAACAGGGACTTTTCATATAAGAAAACACCAAGTAGAGCTGAATATTCCAAGTCCTAGGCTTCCTAGATCCCTTATTCACATTCCTTGATTACTTATGCACGTGAATTTTACCAGCGCAACTGCTTTGGTTCTTTTTTTTTTTTTTTTAATTTATGACATATGTACATCTTTCCTGTCCTTAGACTTTGTCACTCAGCTCTAATGTCTTTTTCTTCCTTCTTTGCATCACCCCTCTGTCTCCCAGTGTGTACAGACCACAGGCTCTGTGCTTGGTAGATGGTGACTGATCAGTGAACTACTTGAGGAAACCAGGTGCTAATTCATTTTTCAATAGCAATTATGTCCTTGGCAGATTTGAGAGTTTTTTTTATTTAAGAAAAGAGGAAATATTAAATTGTGAAACTCTTTTAATGCATTTTACTAAATATTTATCTTTCTTACTGGGAAAACTTGTTTTTCTGATCTTGGAACCCTCCAAATACTAGAAGGAAAGCACAAATGCATGCAACTTTCATGGAGTTTTTTGGTCTGAGTCTGCTTTTTGAAGGATAATTTTCATCAACGTGTTTTTTCTTCTGCTTCAAGAGCTAACGGTGGTACGATAGCAATACATGTACTGCTTCCATATAACTGCATAGCCGTAATTTATGTCACAAGATATATTCAGAATGTCATGTAGGGGAAAATTCCATAATATGAATCAACCCAAAAGAGCTACTAATGGGGCATGTAGGGGAGAGACAGGGATGAAGCAGATGAGAAAGGTGAGGAAGTGGGCTGGGAATATGCTGGTGGCAATCTCGTCTTTTCAGATCACCATTTTTTAAAAAAAGTTTGACAGAGTCATTTTTCTTTGGCATGGTTATTTCTATTAGGTTTTGGTTCCCTCTTCACTGGCAATTATTTAACAGCTTTTTGAATAAAAGCTAAATGAAGTGGCATGAAACCGGTTTCATTAATGGAAGAACATTTCTGCAGCTCAGGCCCCTTAGAGCTGAAGATTGGAATCTGTCAACTCCCTGGATTGGCCTCTTCTCTCATGTGTTTCTGCACCCAAGTAAGCAGAAGCACCACTGACTGAAATCAGCTCTTCTGGGCTATTAAAAAGTAGATCAACAAAATAAGAACGCTTCAGTTTTACTCTTCAGTATGGAAAGTAGATTTTTTTAAAAATTATACAAATTACTCAAGGGCAGGGAGGATTTCTTTTTTTTTAATTGGCAAAGAAGACAAGATCAGTGACTATTTCTCCCTCGTTGATCTGGCAGCGTTGACATCCTCGGTTCCCGTGCTTGCATTAAAGGTACGCCACTGTACACCTGACACCGTTAGCTTGATCAGATTGAAAACCCCAGGTGTTTTCTGAGAAACGGGAACGGTGGAAGAGCATACAGACATCAAACAGTCCTTGAAAACAGGATGGGCTTCTCTCCATTAGCTTATCCCAAATAACACACAATCTTCAATGTTCTGGATTCCGATTTTGAACAGAATACCGGCGGTGTTCAGTTCGAGGATGGTTCCCGAATGGTGTTTTACAATCAAATTTTCCTCCCACCTGTGAAATGTGTAGAATCGAAGTACAAGTCCACCAGGAAGCTTCCTTTGGTTCAGAGTCAAGGTGGACAGGATAATTTCTGAGATTTAATAAGAGGTCTAGCTGTAGTGTCACCTCATTTCTCCGTTCTGAGAAGCAGGCAGGTGTGTGTGGGAACAGGCTGCAGAGGGGTACATGCTCTAACTGTTTTATCATCCTGCCTCTTCACTTGCCTGCCCAGGCCCACGTACCATCCCCCTCCCTCCAGGGTTTGGCCTTAGAGCCTGTTGGCTCCGCCCCACGCAGTGAAGCCCCCACCCAGGGAGCTGCCCCCCCTGTTTCTCTTCCTTCTTGGCCCATACCTGTTTTGAGCCTCATTCTTACATCTTTCCTGTCTTTTACACTGACCCGTGATGTTGGTCACTGCCCTTAGGGACCTGTCTGGGCCACTTGGTTTATTTTCCCACTTCTGTGGGCTCCCCCGACACCACCGACCATCAGGGGCCCCCTACGGAGGTAGGGCAATCCTTCCTGCCCTCCCCACTCAGGACCCACAGTAGGACTAGGCGAGGGGGACAGACCACCCCGGCAGAGAGCGGTCACACCGTCCAGGAGTGGCCTGTGTCCCTGACCCTCTGCCTCTTTTGTTGATGGTGGAGTGTTCGAGGCAGGTGACTTCTGGGGACGTCACAGGGAAGCAGGGTATCGGTGCTCCCTAGAGGAGAAAACAACTCCCCAGCCAGGGGTCCTCACAGCTGACCCAGCATCCCAGGGGTAAGGTGGGACGGCAGAAGCAGAAGAGCCAGAGAGACTTGTTTGGGGGTAGTTTTTTGGGAGAATTTTGCAAATAATGGTACTAATGATTACCATTAGGTAACCCTATGACCCAAGACTTTTACTTCCAGGTATATTCTAGGGGCACTCCCCCATGTCCACACAAGGACACACCTTCCCAGATTCCCTAGCTGTCTGGTGCACGTGAATGAACGGCCTGCGTTAGAGTCTGGGAACCACTGAACTTGGGTTCAGAACCTTCCTACAGGTGGACTGAGAGATTCCAGTTTCCATAACTGGCCCTCTCTCCTCACCACCCTCCAAGCTGATACAAGAAGAGGCTTGAGAGGTGAGACAGACTTTACACAATTCAGAGAGCACAGGATTTGTGAAGAGAAGCTATTCATTCTCTCTGTGAGATCCCCAGAAACTCACTCCCACAGTTTACGGTGCCCGAGAGACAGAGGATCTGGCACTGCCCTTCAGAGCTGGACACGCCTGGTCAGTGCTTTGGGAAGAGACGGCACAACAGGGCCCATGAGGCTAAGAAGGTGCCCAAACATGCCCCCTCCACTTGCCAGCGTTGGGAGGAGACCCCGAGGGTGGATGAGATTTTTGATTACAGTCTTTCCTGAGGGACAAGAGACGCACCTGCTGTAAAAAAGGCCATATAACAACCAGCTTTACATCAGCAAGAATATATGGTGGCTCTTTCAAGGCAACATTATGTCCGAAGGAGCCAGACTGTTTACATGGATCCAACAAGTAACAAGCCCAAGTGGTCCATTCCTTCCAGTATGAAGAATTTCACGGCTTCCATTTCATCATCCAGAACAATCACTTGGCCATGCCTCCTCTGAAGAGGTCTGGTGGTTTCACCCTCCATGCACCCCACAGCAGAGGAGAACTAACTTTTAGTGACACAGGTCATTTCTGCCACAGCTCCCCTACTACCTGCACAGGAGCAATTTCTGTCTGAATCTAGGCTAGTGGGGAAGTCCAGGGACATTCTGCTTTTACACTCTGCCCCATTTCTCTTCCTGTGGCTATAGGGCAAGAAGGTCAATAGGGGAACAGATGAAGGTCAATGGCTACATTACTGACCTTGATTTTACTGCAATGAGTTGAGCCTCCCTGATTAACTGGTTATAGGTATATTAGAAAATGGGAAAAGCTTAAATATCCATCAGTGAGGGAATGGTTTATTACAGTGTATTGCACTTTACATTCTAACACAAATATATTTTGATATTTAGGAACATGGATAGCTCTCGATTGTGATGTTGAATAAAAAGAAAACATATAATGGTAAGTGCAGTGTAGCAACATTTATGTAAAATTTAAACATATTCTACAACCCTCTGTCCTATATTTTTCATGGATCTATAGATGTATATGCATGTGTATGTGTGTGTGTGCAAACATAAAGATAGACCAGAAGCACATACCACATTTATGATATTAACTCTTGAGGGAGAAGGAAAGAAACAGAAGTTGTGGGTAAGAGGGAATCAAATGATATTTCAGCTTTATACGTAATGTTTATTTGTTCATCTAAAAACATCTATGTAAGCATGACATAATCTTTGCCATTGTCAACGACTATATTGGTAGGGATATGTGCGTTTGTCCTAAGTATGCTTTGTACCTTTTTCTGTTTTTATGATTTATCAAAAATTATATAAAACACAATGAAAAGACAAAAAATACGAAGGGTGTATCATCTCAACACTTAGTTTCAGTGTGAGGAGGCAGATCACGTGTGCGTTTAGTTTGTGTAGGAAGTATCCCCAGAATTAATATTTATGTAATGTTTCTCATATTCTATGTGGCACGTTACCTGATACTTTCTAATTAGTTCATGGATGTCCTGATTTGCATGTAGTTTGCATAATTCTGAAAGTTGATGGGGAATAAACTGATGTTTCTACTTTGCGGGTGAATGGAGCTTAGAGGTTGGAGTTGGAGAATTCAGGTTCTGAATTTAGTGTTTCCCAGTTGTGTGACTTTAGGTAAGTCTCAGAATCTCTTTGAGCCCCAGTTCCTCGCCAGTAAAATGGGGACCATCCCATCTGTCTTAACCTCTCAGGGCTGTTGCCAAATCATAGCACCCACGTGGAAACATTTTAAAGCCTGGGTAACATCATAATACATTAACTTCTGAATGTAAATTTTATTAAAACATAGGTTGTTAAAGGAAGGAGCAGTGAAGTAGGGAGCAGGGACATGAATATTCTGTTTCAGAGCAGGAAGTGCTTGCAAAACCTCAAGGCCAAGGAAAATGGTAACTTTTCTTCTCTGTGTGAAGAGCAGCCTACAAGACTATGCATTAGCTACTACACAGGTAAAGTGTACCAGCACCCAACACACACTAGAGGTTGAATCAATAGTAGCACTAAAATTAATACTTATAATTTTTTACGTGGTCATAGGATCAAGTAAAAATTAATTGTAAAAAAGGATGAAATTGGAACCTCTTCAAGATTTTTGCTAAAAAAAAAAAACCAAAAAACCCCAAAGATAATACATATTCCTGTACTCTAGGAATAGCTCAACAAAGATCAATTTAATCTTTAAAAAATACTTCCGAAATATAGTTCTAAAATGAAAGTTGGTCAGTTTTATAAAGTACAGTATCCTGTTACATCCAGATGAGAATGAACCTATTTCTCAAGATTTTGCAAATTAGTGTTTAATGCAAAAGATTTGGAAACAGAAAAGCCAACTTTATGTCTTAGTTCCTACAGAAGGTATACAAATATGTCTTTCTTCTAAAGAAGGCATTAATTCCTCAAGAATCATATAGCCTCATCACTGAAATTTTATAATCAGCATAAAAGAAACTCTGGTAACAACAGTAGATTCATCTTATTTCTTATACCTGCATAGAAAAACCAGCAGTGCTTCAAGTAATATTGTCCTATGATTATTTTTAAAAATTTGCATATTTACAGAAGCTTTCACAACTGAAGCATATTAGAACTTTTAGTTTGATTGTGAACTTTTGATATAGTTTCTGTTCCAGTCCAATTTGTCAATGTACCTTTGCACAACTTTGTAAATAAACTCGGGAATTATTTGGACATAAAAACTTAATTCAGAAGTACTTGCTTAGCTGAGCTAGCAGAATTCTTAGTGGGGGGTGGTGACTGTCTTATTTTATTATTATCTCTTCATTTTTATAGAGGAGCATGTGGCTTAATAATCATTGATAGATAAGAAAATAAATGCTTCCACTGAGGATCTAATTCATGAACTCTTTTGCTTTCTCATTGGTACCCAACAGAAAAGAGATTTACATATGCTGTGTCTCACCCTAGTTAAGAATGAATTAAATATCACTTAGTGGTTTAAGCTCAAAAATTGGAATATTGAAGAAAATACAGTGAAAGCGGTTAATGCAAGGCACAGGAAAAATATGTCACAGAGGAATTAACAGAAGATGAAGGATACCTGGTAAAAATAGTTTACCAAAGTCAACTCAGCTCAACTGAAATGAAATTCCCAGTGTAATCTCAGGAGGCCTGCAAAGTGCAGACTGAAAATGCTAGTGATTACGGTAGCTTTGACTGTTCTGTGATGCCACGAGGGTTATACACAGGAGCGTAGGGGCCACAAAAAACCTACCCCTTTCTCACCAATCCCTCCCCTTTCCCGTTAAAAGAGCTTTTAGCTGTTTCATTATTCTTGTGTTGGGGACAGGGCTTCTTCAGTTTCTGTTGTGAGAGCCACGGTAGAATCTACAATTCTATCCTAAATTGTGGAACAGTGGGCTACTCTTATTAGTCAGCTAAAGAAGTATAAATGCAACAATCTTTAAACCCATTCATCTAGAAAAACAGGTCAATTTTGCATTTTAAAGTTAAGATAGGAGATGCTGTTGATACCTATAATGTGTAAATAGTCCTTCAGGCACCAAGATCAAAGATCTATTTTATATTCTCTCGTGTGTGTGTGTGTGTGTGTGTGAGATAGAAAGTGAAGATTTATAGTTATTGCTAATGACTGTCAGAGTTAAAATATCCAGAGTATGGAAGAAGTTTGGTTAAAAGCCTTACAATTCTGAAACATCTTCCCCAACTATTGATTGATCGCTCAAATTTTAGAGTTTTATACCTTAATCTTAAATGCTATTTTTATTCCCTTTTTCGGTATAAAATTCCAGTGTGCTCACGTAATAAAAGTCTTTCTAACTTCAGTCCAAATCTCTCCTGCTTTCTCCCCAATTCTGTCTCGTGTCTCTCTTCTCATTGGCCTTGGAGAACTGCCCATTGTCATTTCATAGGTAAGGATGTCATTAGATCCTCCACAACTCTTTTTTTTTTTTTTTTTTCTGATTTAAAGCAGAGTTCTTTTCAAAAACTTATGGCTCAAACTAAATCTTGCAGTATTTTCATTTACCTACTCCAGGCACTAAACTGCCTTAGCAAACTGATTCAGTGATTTTATTTTGATGGAAAATTATGATACGGTTGTGATTTATTCTGTAATAGACTCATTGCATTTCCAAAGAGTAATTATTAAGACTTTAGAAAGTCCAAATAGTGGTAGAACATTTTGTGTGTGTGTGTGTCAAATTAAGTGTTTCATCTCAGAAGGAACAGTTTTGAACAACAAATTGGTAAACATATCAATAGTCCTAAAATAATGATACTCCAGTTGAAGAATCCTAATATCTTTTCCTCAAGTGATATTGTCAAAGATTTATGTGAGAAAATGTTTATTACATAATTTTATATAATTGAAAATACTTCAATATAACCTAAATATCCAGCGATAAGGGAGTGAATAGACTTACTGTACTCGTATGTAGAATCAGTGATTAAACTTAATTTTAAAATTTGTGATCCTTGTGATTACATTAGAAATATTCATAATAATGAAGATTATAGAATGGAGATGACCAAACTGAGTATACTTTATCATCCTAATTTTGGGAAAAAAGATATATTCGCAGAAAAAAACTGGAACCATACATGCCAAAATATTAAAATTGTGTAATTTGTGGGTTAGGAGATTGCAAGTATTTTTTTCCCTTCCATAGTTCATAAAAAATGAACTTTTCATGAAAAAATGAGCATGAAAACATAGTTTTATAATCAGAAAAATAATTTAAAATATGCAGTGTATCCAAATTCTTAAAAAACTTCATAATACTGAACACAGTAATTTCACTTCTAGGAAGATTTCTGAATCAAGTCATTCGACATGTGGAAGAAATTATATTCATGAACTACTGCATTAAACATTCTGAAAACATGATTGTAAAAATTGTAAACAATTTAAACACAAAAGGAAAGAATGGTTAAGAGAATTATGTTACTTTGACTGTACGGACATCATAGCCACGAAAAATAATGACTATGGGGGCCGTGTATCTATGTGGGATAATATTTACTTTTTAAATGTGAAGTAAATTTACAGTGCAAAATTGAATGTACAATGCTTTGGGGAAAAAAAATGAAGGAAGCCCACATGTTAACCATACTGTTTTAGCATGATGGATATTTTTAATCACTCCTCTTTTTTGTTCTATTTTTCCGTTATATTACTTTTATAATAACATCAGTTTTATTAAAAAAAGAACCCTACAAGCATTCAGGCTTCTTGTATATCCTGATACTTAGTTGTTTACTCAATGAGGCAGAGAATGATTAATATATATTAGTTTTTTTAGCAAACATCTATTAAACAAGCTTGTCAAAAATTGATGCATTATTTACATCATTCACAATAGGGTTTTTGGCAAGTTCTCACTTGTGGGCTTTTTTTCTTTTTTTAAAAAAAGGTTGTGTTGCTATGGCTTACTTAACATAATTACTTATTCCTCTGAGGGCTACCACACAGCCCATTAATCTAATAATACTAGTTTTCCACGTTGATTTTTTTTTTTAAAAGAAAGAGCTCTTGCAGGGTCATGAGAACTATAAACACGTATGACTTTGTACCTTGCCAGTGATACTCTAACAGAATAATTGAACCAGCCGAAGAGACAGCTGTTAGCAAAATCAGTAGACAGAGCTTCCCAGACTAGCGGACGTGGTATTCCTTGCGCCATCTGCTTTTTGCAGTCATTAAGAAAGACTAGAAATCACAGCCAGTGCATCAAACAGAGCGCTGGCCTTTGTACCCCATGGATGTGACCAGTGGCTGTCAGTTGGGTAGGGATGTGCTGTGAAGTCTGAAAATGAGGGTCCAGCCTATGCAGTTTTTATGACTTCAAAAGGCTCAGGCACATCACCTCTGCCTGTGGCATCCCATCCTAAAATTGTCACTGGCTTCTTTGTGGTTCCGGAAGGATGCAAGGATTCTAAGGAATGCCTGCGTCTCGATTCATTTGGTCCTTTTCAGCGTCTGACACAATGACAGAAACATTGTGAAATCGTTGCTACTATCTTTAAGATTAATATTTTCTTCAACTAGGATGTGTTGATTTTTTCCCTAGTGCTACTTAAGGCCGTAATTGCCCACTCCCTTCATATAAGCATTTGATTTTATATTAGCCTCAACTAGTATAAAATAAGCCTCAACTCCATTTGGTCTCGACCTAAACACCTACACTTAAAATCACAATTCATGGGACTTCCCTGGTGGCACGGTGGTTAAGAATCCACCTGCCAATGCCGGGGACACGGGTTCGAGCCCCGGTCCGGGAAAATCCCACATGCCGCGGAGCAACTGAGCCCGTGCACCACAACTACTGAGCCTGCGCTCTAGAGCCCATGAGCCACAACTACTGAAGCCCGCATGCCACAACTACTGAGCCTGCGCTCTAGAGCAGCGGTCCCCACCCTTTTTGGCACCAGGGACCGGTTTCATGGAAGACGATTTTCCCACGGACCGGGGTGGGGTTGGGGGGGATGGTTCAAGCAGTAACACGAGCGATGGGGAGCCGCAGATGAAGCTTCGCTCACCCACCCTCTGCTCACCTCCTGCTGTGCAGCCCGGTTCCTAACAGGCCACGGACCAGTACGGGGGTTGGGGACCCCTGCTCCAGAGCTCGCGAGCCACAACTACTGAGCCCGCGTGCTGCAACTACTGAAGCCCGTGCACCTAGAGCCCGTGCTCCGCAACAAGAGAAGCCAACACAATGAGAAGCCCGCGCACCGCAACAAAGAGCAGCCCCCGCTCGCCGCAACTAGAGAAAGCCCACACGCAGCAACGAAGACCCAATGCAGCCAAAAAAGAAAAAAAATCACAATTCATTTTGTTTATGATTTCATTACTACTTGAAAGACCAAAGTCTCAACAGCCTTTGAAAAGTGGGTTAGTAATGTTTTCTTACCCTCCTGTTTTATTCTCCGTGAAGTACTGTGCTAATTATATTTCTATCGCTTGTACATGGATACAAAGTAAAACCCTGGTATAAAATCAGGTCACCAAAGCCCAGTATGTGACAGTGGGCATTACAGCCTACGGTCAGCAGACCAAGTATTCCTCATTGAGAGCCTTCCTTATTCAGGATGCTTCTAAAGAACTAGCAAGTTTAAGTTCTGGCATCAAAAGCCACCATTTCAGATAGCACCACTTAACTGTTTCCTTTATCACAGCCCACACAAAAGGTTTGTATTTGAAGGGGACTCTTTCTTTATGGAGGTATATTCCTAGATACTGGATTATTTAGATAACATTTCAGCTCTAGAGTCAACTAAGAATTTGTTGCCAGCTGACCTACCCTAAAAGAATGTCTAAAGGGAGTTCTCTTCTCGAAACAGAAAGGAAATGCTAACAGATGGAATCCTGGAGCATCACGAAAGAAAACAGACAAAGCAAAGAGCAGAAACATGGGTAAGGACAATGGACTTCCCTTTTCGAGTTTTCAAAATTATGTTCGAGGGGACTTCCCTGGCAGTCCAGTGGTTAAGACTCCACATTTCCACTGCACGGGGTGCAGGTTCGATCCCTGGTCAGGGAACTAAGATCCCACATGCCAGTGCGGCATGGCCAAAAAAAACAAAAACAAAGTTTGAAAGTTAAAAGGAAAAATTATGATACCGTCTACTGTGGTTCTTAATGTATATAGAGAAAATGTTTAACACAATTAGATTATAAATGGGAGAATGTAAAGGAATGTAAAATGAGGAGTTACAGATTTGCAAGGGTGAAGCAAATGGCGAAGTAAAAGCATTGTGATGTGGGAGCATTTCCTGCAGATTCCAGGGGCTGGAAATGTCAGTGCAGGAGTTGGCTCCTGGGAGGGTTATGACATCTCCTGACAGGACCTGCCAGCCACTTCTGGACAGTTATGTGGCACTACCTGAGGTGGCAGGCAGGATGCCCGCCTTCTGATGTATTGAGCAAAGGGGAGGTTGGATGGATTAGAAATGAAAGAGGGGATTTTTGATTAGACTGAAGACTTCATTTGGGAACCTTGACAAATAATATCTTGGGTGTTGATACACATTTTTTCCTTGAAAAGTATGTATCTTTTGCAGCAAAATCTGGTTGAAGGGCTATGTTCTTGAGGAGCAAACTGAGATGAATACGTGCAAGTATTATTTCACAGCATTCTGTAACCAAAACTCTGAACACCTGTGGCAGATTTAAAATTCCAAGTCTTGTTATGACCTTTTAAAGATGTCGAAATTATCAAGATGCACGTGAATCATGGAACACCATCTAGACTCCTTTGTAATATAGACATAACTTCCGTACACTGATCAAGAAGAAAATCAAAAGATTTTCTTTTTAAGGCTAGCAATAATCATTTACGGTTACAGTTGGTAAAGAGAAGATCTTATTCACAAAATGACAAACATATACCAAGGAATAACCCTAAGTCAAAGGTTTGCGATCTACATAAAGTAAACCTCTGAAATATTGTGAGAATTATAGAAGATGTGAAAAAAATCTATCATGTTCATGAAAGGAAAGATTGAATAATATTAAGATGCTAATTCTTCCCACATGAAAAGTTATAAAGCCATCCTATATTTAATTGGGAATTGGGTGTTAGAACTCAGTAAAAGAGTTGAAAAATTAATTTCAAAATAAACACACTAAAGACTGTCTAAGTAAAATTTTAAAAGGAAGGATTTTAGGGGAGATTAAGGACATGGGATTTGACTTCCCAGCCACTTAAAATGTAGTAATTTAAAATACAATGTGGCATTTTATAATTGTCAAAACCAAGTTGAATGCTTAGAAACATATCATAGTATAAAAAGTTAGTATTTAATAAAAGAAGCATCACAAATAAATGGGAAAAGGGATGGATATTGTGAAAACAAAAAACAAATGGTATTGAGAAAATTGGTTAGTTGGAAAAATCTGAAGCAAATAAAATTTCACGTCACATAATGTAACTAACTAAATTTTCCATGGTTTAAATACTCTAGCTAACAAATTATAATTACTATAAAATCAAAATTACTATAAAAAGTTAATAGAATAGTGTATGTCGATGTGGGCAAGGATGCTCTAAGCATAAAAATAGGACGATCACAAAGGAAAACAGTGGTAGACAGGATTAAAAATTTAAAAAATCCATCTGTGTGCATGAAAAAACAGCATAAAAATTTAAAAGATTAAGTAGACAAGAATTACAAAAATTAACTAGTCTTATAAACAAACTAATTAGAGAATTTTAAAATAAATTAATAAAAAGCAAACACCCTTCTAAAAGCTGAGATAAAGGCCATTTACTTCTTATGCAAGCTAAAAAGGGAATATATCCAATTAAAATATTAAAAAGTTCAGTGAACTTGGTGAACAAGAATATTTTGATGTTTCATTTTTATACTTTGGTGACTAATGAATTTGAATAGATCACAACAATAATAACGATAAAGGACGCAAACAAATTGGCATCCTTGGCACGATGACCACTGTGGAGCAGGATTTTGGATTAGACGATAGCTCATTCAGGGCTCAGTTCAGTTGTGCGGTGCATTTTATTATCTCCAGTTTATTAAAAACCTGAGGCTTTGAGAAATTGACCCATCTGCCCATCATCACATAGCAAGCAATAATAATAATGATGAATAACATCAATATATTTATTACAGGTGTACTAAGCACTTGCTTACGGCTTACATGTGTTATTTCCCTTACCACACAAGCAACGGCTCAGGCAAATATTCTTATTATTTATTATTTATCCTCATTTTATTGACGAGAAATGGAAGCTGAGAGAAATATTTGGCCCACGGTTAGTAAGTGGCAGCAATAGGATTTAAACCCAGGAATGTCTTAGTCCAAAGCCCATGAACCTTCAACTCTCCACACTCCCTGCGTTTCTCAAATCGAGTATGGATGATTTCCACATTGAAATCTCCCAGATACTTGAGTCTCCCATGCCTGAAACTGCCTTTTTTAATCTTATCTCTTGGTGTTGGTGACAGGTCTGGTTATCCAACCGGGTGCTCAGGTCAGAAACCTCTCCTCCTCTTGTCTCTGCTCCAATCCCCTCTCACTATGCCAACCAGTCATCTTCCTTTTGCATCTACCTCCCAAATATTCATCCCCCTCTCTCCATCGTGACTACCACTGCCTGGGCTTAGGGCGCAGTATGTCTCGCCCAGGAATTTTTTGCTCGGGCCGAGACAGTTGACCCTAACCAGCTTCTGTAACTCTTCACTTACCAGGGGGGTCCACCCACACATTACTGGTAAGATGATTCTCTCCTTTTGTCCCTACATTTTTATGGTATATTTTTCTGATTATAAAAATAATAAATTAATGTGTATTTGGAAACTTTGGAAAAATAACAGTCACCTTTAATCTCTCCAACCCCACTCAGTTATAACCGCCGCTACGCTCTGGTGCAGCGAATAGGTCTATTTCTGTGTGTTTCCTCGTTCCCCACAGCAGCGAGGACACGGGTAAACCTGCTCTTTGACACCTGTCCAAATCCTCTGACCACATCCTTTTTTTTTTTTTTTTTAATTAATAGAGAAATTTTACTGTCTACTGTCTTTACATTCTAGTTTTTCTTGCCATTCCTTCGACCCAGCTTCCTTGTTGTTTCAGAGAAAAAAGATGTTCTTCCTCTCATTCAAGGCTAATTCTTTCAAGGTTCTAAATCTAATTTCTTCTCATATCCTTTCAAACCTGGTTACTTCAATAATTACCTCCAAGTACTCTTTCAGTCTTTGGTGTGGAAAGATGATTGATCATTACACTAAAATTAAATAACATGCTGTCACAATATGGAATGGCATGGGACAAGTCCTCTTAATACATGTTGCCTGAAACATACAAAAGTGTGTTTGTTATGATCTCAAGTATGCACAGACACACACACACACATTAAAAAAAATCCTTTTGTGCTTTGAAATGGTACCTTTGAGATTGGCTTCTTGATATCAATATGGATGGCTGGATCCTGGAATGGCTGAGGTTGTGTCAGTCCTTAACCACCAGAGATCAGGTGAGGCAATGGCCATCGTGGTCACAAGGGGTGAAGTGGAAATCAGACTGTTTTGATACCCAGGCATTTTGAGAAGTAACTAATTATCCTTCAGGATGAAATATATGAGCAAGCCCATTACAAATAATCTGAATAGTATTACTTTTTTCATATTGCAGAAAATCCTCTGGATCTAGTAGCCCAAATCCTGACATAAATGAACACAATGGAGATTTTCAGTCTCTTACCTCTTTTCTAGGCCTAACTCAGCACACTGACCTGTATCTCCTTGATTGAACGGGGCTCCAGTTCCCCCTGAGACAGACCTATGCAATGTTGCCATAAGTACACGCTGCGAGACGTCCTCCAAGGCTTTCCTAAAATGGACTTGTGGCCATTTATTATGATGACAACACACTTAGGAGAAGGAATTTACCAGGGCTTTTATTGATACCCAGTCACTGACTTGGAAGTGGGACCCAAAATGGTACTGTGGCCATCAATCCATGTGGGTCCTTATAGAGGTCAGAGGATAAATGGAATTAAATCTGTGTCTGTTTAACAGTTCAGAAGGTCTGCAGACACACTCTTTCAGGCTTGTGTAATTGAAATAGGCAACTGGCAAGATCTCCATATTGACCCTCAGACCTGTGAGAGGAAGGTCATAATCATAGGAATGGCTAAGTGGAAACCTCTGAGCTCTCCTCCATACCAGGGCAATAGTCCAAGAGCAATACCACTTCCCTTCTGTTACAGCAGAGATGAGGCCACATTCAAGATATGAGAGGTGAAGGGTGGTGAGTCCTACCTCATTCCCATTTAACCGGCCCGTTTTGCCTGTGCAAAGGTAGTTGGATGTTGGAAAATACCGTGGATTATTATAAACTTAATCATATCAACACAGTCTCTGGCCCCTGATATATCGTGATTTGTCTGGCAAATATTTTCCTCTGTAAATCTGCAAGGACCTCCAAAAGCAATTTGCTTTCCCCTGATGAAGACGAGAGCACATCCTCACCGTTTCACTCTCTGCTGTAATTTATTTTAGACCCATGTTGATCATCTTCACATTATGCTGAATATCACACTGGCCCACTAAATTGATAACATCATATAATTTTTTTCTGTTGAGCCAGAACCCAGAAATTACTTTATATCATAGTGAAGCACACATAGGCCAGAGGGTGGGAGGCAAAGGCCACATAATTCAAGGGCTTCTTCTTAGTAGAGTTTCCAGGGGGACTCCGGTGATCTGCAGTATGTCAGACTATCTTTCTACAGTGAAAGACACGTTAAAGCATCTTACATGTCTGTCACTAAAAACAAAGCATAATGCATGGTGGGCCTCTTTGGATTTTTTTAAAATTAATTTTTCGTGGAGTATAGTTGATTTACAATGTTGTGTTAGCTTCAGGTGTACAGCAAAGGGAAGCAGTTATACATATACATATATCCACACTTCTTTCGATTCTTTTCCCATATAGGTCATTACAGAGTATTGAGTAGAGTTTCCTGTGCTGTACAGTAGGTCCTTATTACTTATCTATTTTATATATAGTTGTGTGTAAGCAACATGTACTATATTGGAATATGATGTTCTGACCCATGTTATGAGTAACCTGTACAGTTGCCAGTTTTGAGTGGAACCACGGGGGGAGATAAAGGTTGTGCAGTACGTCTGGGCTGCAGGGTAAGCTGTTCTTTCTCTTTCGCTTGGGGCCTTATGACCCAGCAGAGCCGATGCTGTTTGGAGAGTCTGGCAGGCCTCAGCAAAAGAATTCCAGTGCATTCCATGGAGGAGGCCATACCCTCCCCTGAATATAACCATTTAACTTTTGAGAAATAACTCCTGACTTGCTACTGAGCCTTGTTAAAGACTGAAGGCTGGACAGTGGGACATCAAATGACCATGTGACCTGAGCTGATCATGATAAACTGGGAATTATTTGACCCACAAAAGCCATAAGTTTGGCATGCATATACATATATGCAATAAGCAGTCATCAAGCAAAAACAGCTCTATAAGTAACAAGTCAGTTGTAACAGGGGGTACCCAGAGCTCTTACTGGATCTGACATAGACACATGTCTGCAGATAGTTCTGCATTATATACTAAAACCAACTAGAAGTGGACTAATACAGCATTAAAACCTCAAAAAAAAAAATAGTTTCCTAGAAAAATGGTGGTAAAGGAAAATCCTATCAGTTAGCAGACCTTGAGTAGTATATTTTGTTTTCACTTTATCTGGACTGAAAGATGGCCAAAGGTATGGCCATACACTGATTTATGGCCAGTAGCTCGTCGTTTGCCTGGATAACCTTGGAAGAATTGGAATAGAATATTGGTAACAAGGTCCAGGGTAAAGATACGTGGATGGACTTCTTAGAATGGGCATGAATTTGAAACTCTTTATATCCCATTTCAAAATCTAACCAAAGGAAGCCTTCAGTAATTCAGTAAATAGGGGGATGGAAGGCTGATTACATTGGACATTTCTGTTACAGGGCAGAAAATGACTTTTCTTCACTGGAATATACATGAAACTGGAATTTTCTTTCCTTCCTACAATGCTTCTGGCAGCCCCATCATCCTTCTACTTAGAGAATGTCCTAATAACTATCATGGAATTCTGCAAATATTGGAAGAAAATTTTCTTTTATAGCAAAAGAAGTATAGTAATGGTAAAGTGACCAACCATCCTGGTTTGCCCCAGACTAAATGGTTTCTGGTAATGTGAGACTTTATGTTGTTAAAACCAAGACAACCCTGGGCAAACTGGGATAGTTTGCCATCTTAGATGGGCACATGGCAATGGAATTAACTGGGATGGTTTGTATTCCAAGGTCCATAAGGAAGAGAACAATGTCTTATAAAAGACTCAGTTATGGAGCCAGTTGGGTGACAACACCCAGAAGGGTTGCGGTTCTACATTAGAGGGTACGGTCTATGTAGCAGGTCACCAAAATATATATTGGATACCTCTCACACAGCCAGAATACATGGGTCCTGAAATTCAAGGTGATTTACTGGGAGTGGCTGCTCTCTTATTACCTGGTTGCCAATTTTTTACTTCTCCAGCCCTACAACTTTGGGCTGGTTCATTTTGAAGGTCTTGGTTTCCAAGGAGGAATGTTTTACTGGAAGACGTGATGATGATTCTATTCAGTAAGAAATTGAGGTTACACGTGGCCACCTTGGTCTTCTCTTGCCAAAGATCTAGCAGACAAAGGAGGGGATTATTCTACTGGCTGGAGTGATTACTCCGGATCCCCAGGGAAAATTGTATTGCTGCCACATACTAGGGATAGGGAATACAGGCCATTCTATGTGGTCATAGTACTTCATGTTCAATGGTAAAATTTAATGAGAACTAGAACTACTAAAAAAAAGATGAGGCTAGAGGGCTGGGTTAGGGAGGGTGGGAGGGAGACGCAAGGGGGAGGGGATATGGGGATATATGTATACACATAGCTGATTCACTTTGTTATACAGCAGAAACTAATGCACCATTGTAAAGCAATTATACTCCAATAAAGACATTAAAAAAAAAAGATGAGGTCCATTCAAGATTCTTATCCTTCAGGAATAAAATTTTGAATCATCCCATTAGCTAAAAAACTAAAAGGACCTTAACCAGTTAAACATTAAGGTAAAGAGAACATGTAATGGGTGGTATAAGAAAGAACTTACATATATCAAAAGCTTTGTGACAAGCTAGAGAATTGAGAAATCTATTAGTCAAATTTTCTTCTTTCCTTGTTGTATGTATGTGCATGTGTGTATAGTTTTATATATCTTAACAAATTTATTTTCTATTCTTTATTTCCCCATATTGTTTATATAGAATTATTGTTAGTTAAATTTCAATTTACTCTTTAGGTTATAGAATATTTAGATGAGATTTGTCAGATTTATACAAATAATTATTGTTAGGGCTTCAGTCTCCTCTTACTGGAGAGAGAGTGGGAGTGTTTTCACTTGTTCTTATGTATAAGTTCAAATATATGTAGCAGGGTGTTTATGGGTGTTGAGAAGCCAAAATTATGGAGTAGGGTGGCTAAGCTGTTCTCTCTCAGGTCCAAATATATTCTTCTATGTCGTGCTGAACTGCAACTCTATAAATTACATCACACAGGTATATTTTTTATCTCCAGCTGGCTTTCAGGAAGGTGTTGCCAATAAAGGATATGAGAGCAAGGTTGGAAGGCAGAGGGGAAGAGGGAATTCTTTCCTCCTCTTTCTTGACAGTTCTGTCAGGATTGCCCAGCACTGATGCTTTGACCCAGCAGTGCTTGGTTCCAGTTTTACCAGTACTTCCAGAAGCAGCCTCATAATGACCTCAGAGGTACCAGAAGCAGCCAGGAGGCATCTGCTCCCCTGAGGTCTGGGTACAGGCTCCACAGGGCCACCCCTTCAAGCTTCGTTTAGGTTCACATAACCTGAAACAACTCTCATTTTTACTCAGCCCAAGGGGGAGGGAAGAAAACACCAGCTTCTTCCAGCCATTATCTAGGTTACTTTGATGTTCTCTTTCTGCTTCTTAAGTCCTCCACTCCTTGAGCTAACTAATTTCCTATATGAAATTCCTTCTGCTGAAATACCTAGTGTGGTTCCTGGTTTTCTGACTTGTCCCCGAGCAATACGGCAGTGAACAAAAAAGACACATGGGTGAGGAGGGTGTCAGTAAAAAAGAACCGTGCAGGTGAATCTGAGGAGGAGAAGACATCTATAAGACGTGGCCAGAAAGTAAATGGGGTCTAGATCAAGTAGGACTTTGAAGGTTCCATAAAGACTTTGGTTTTGGTCATGAGTAAGATGGGGAACCATTGGGACATTTTATCATTTGTTTAGCCTCTAAATATTAAAATGTGTAGCCATCCTTGCAAGGTTTTTAAAAATTTTTATTTTTAATCATTTCTTGAACTGCTCTGTTTTTTTCATAGTCTTTTCCCTCTTATATAACTTTCCCCTCTCTTATCTCCAACCTTTTCCCCATTGAAAGGCTTATTATAACAAGTATTGGTTGATTGATTGATGGATGGATGGATACAGCTAAAGTCTATAATGTATGGCTGCTTTGTTGTTTCTCAGCGGGACCTAAAGAGACTTCTGAACATATTATAAAACCCTGTGAACTGAAAAAGTTTTGTTCTGAAAAGAGCCTTGCTTAGACGGCAGATCTAAAATAAATTGTTCTTGGATTCTGAGTGCTATCAAAGTTTTTGAGATTTGTTGTATTTAATTTCAAGCTTGGTGTAAATGCACTCATTTTAGAAAATTTACCTAGAATTGTTCTGACTTAGTGATTAGAATAAGTTCTTAACAAATCCTCTAATTTTCCAAGACTTTTCTTTGATGGGCTAAAAAATAAAACAAACCTAACCAACCAAACAAACAGGCAGTGACAATTATTACTCTGTATCGGCTTTGCCCCCTCACTTCCTGTCCTATGATGGGATTTTAATTTTTTTTATTAATTTTTATTAGAATATAGTTGCTTTAAAATGTTGTGTTAGTTTCTACTGTACGGCAAAGTGAATCAGCTATTCGTATACATATATCCCCTCTTTTTTGGATTTCCTCCCCATTTAGGTCACCACAGAGCACTGAATAGAGTTCTCTGTGCTATACAGTAGGTTCTCATTAGTTATGTATTTTATACATAGAATCAATAGTTTATATATGTCAATCCCAATCTCCCAATTCATCCCACACCCCCCTCCCACCTTGGTATCCATACGTTTGTTCTCTGTGTCTGTGTCTCTATTTCTGCTTTGCAAATAAGATCATACAGATGGCCAACAAACACAGGAAAAGATGCTCAACATCACTAATTATTAGAGAAATGCAAATCAAAACTACAATGAGGTATCACCTCACACCGGTCAGAATGGCCATCATCAAAAAATCTACAAACAATAAATGCTGGAGAGGGTGTGGAGAAAAGGGAACCCTCTTGCACTGTTGGTGGGAATGTAAATTGATACAGCCACTATGGAGAACAGTATGGAGGTTCCTTTAAAAAGTAAAAATAGGACTACCATATGACCCAGCAATACCACTCCTGGGCATATATCCAGAGAAAACCATAATCCAAAAAGACACATGCACCCCAGTGTTCATTGCAGCACTATGTACAATAGCCACGACATGGAAGCAACTTAAATGTCCATCAACAAAGGAATGGATAAAGAAGATGTGGTACATATATACAATGGAATACTACTCAGCCATAAAAAGGAATGAAATTGGGTCATCTGTAGAGACATGGATGGACCTAGAGACTGTCATACAGAGTGAAGTAAGTCAGAAAGAGAAAAAAATATTGTATATTAACACATATATGTGGAATCTAGAAAAATGCTATGATGGGATCTTGAAAATGAATGAGTCTGGACTTCCTGTCCTGACGATGGCATGTAGGTCCTGAGGTTTCACAGCGAGTTCTAATACTTCCGAGCTCTGTTATGCCTCGCAAATCTGACTGCAGAGTGTACTGTATCAAGTTTAATAATTAATTTTAAAGTAATTTTTATTGGAATTACTTTTATAAATGCATATTTTCTTTACAAATTTACATAAGAATTTTCCCAAAAAATGGAAAATAGCAAAGAAAAAGTCATCCACAATCTCACTGATTTATTTAATATTTGCTACATTTCCTTCCAGTACATGTTTAAAAATATGTTTCGTATATAATAATGTATTAGGCACTTAAAAAACCATTTAACATCATATCCCTACCACAGATACTTTTTGGAATGAAGTGTAGTATAAGTGAACTAGATTATAAAAACTATATTAAAATTTTTTCATGTTTTAGTGGTTGAATAATATGCCATAATTTATTAGCAGTTCTCTCATTGTTTGACATTTAAATCATTTCTAATCTTATTAATATACATAATGGCGTGACTAACATCCTCATGCATATGTTTTTGTTCAAAATTAGGGTAGATTCCAACAAAGTGAGTTAGTGCATCAAAAAGTATGGAAAAGTTAATAGCATGTGATACAATTGTCAGATTTCTACCCTAAAGGCTAATTAACACTGACATCAGCAAGATGAGATTACCCGTTTAACTGCTTCCTTGATGGTACTGGGAATTATCTTTACAAAAACATGATTTGTTTGTGCTAATGTATTAGGTAAAAATCATGCCTCATGGTTTTAATTTGAATTCATTTGTTTATTAGTGAGGTGGAACATTTTCTATGATTATGTCCTAGATTTATTCTCTAGTTCGTGAATAATATCCCTTCCTTTAGATTGGGCAGCTCTTGAAAAGATGGGACCAGGATGGTGGACGGTAGCTGCGGTTTCAACTGTGGGGCTTCTGCAGACAAATTGAGATGGAAGAGATCTGTGGATTACTACAAGTTGTTGTTTAAAACAGCAGCTTGGCCAGGTTTTACTACGGAACAGGGGGAGTTTGGGTCAAAAGTCATAAGTTGCAGTGACAGAGAATGGTGCCCAAGAGATAAAAAAAAAACTTTACTATTAGGAAACGTACGTATTCTTTGATTGACTTACTTTTAACCTCATTTTTTTGTTTTGTTATTTTCCATGGGGTATCAGGTTTTTAATCTGTGTGTCAATGGAATTTCTTTCTCCTTGGACGAAATAACTAATCCTTGTTTACCAAAAGTTTCTCTCTCTGAGACAACGATTGCACCAAATGGGTGTTCACAGAGATCCTAAAAAGTTATCTTTGATGAAGATGACGGCCATTTGATCTTTGCTTGACATGTCAATTAAGCTCACAGAAGCAGGGGCTATTACAGATAGAATAGGGACTTTCTACACCAGATAACCAACATTTTACGATACCTTTACATTTTTTCTTTCTTGATCACTTTTGTAACTCAAGCTCCTAGGACAGTACTTGGCATATAATAGGCTTTCAATAAATATGTATTAAATTAGATGAATCAAGAGAAGCTTCCATTATTTTTATCCCTGGGTGTCAAGAACTTTCCTATTCACTTCATTACCCTACTTTGATCATGTGATCATGTGCTTTTATCAGGATATAATATTCTGATATAATCATTATCATCATAATAATAATTGAAGTTCTACATGTGCCAGGTAGTGTTCTAGGGATATTTCATGAATTTTGTCATTTAATCCTCACAATACTCCTATGATGTGGGTACGATTATTATCCCTACACATGTATAAGCTCTGTTAGAGTAAGCTTTTGATCTCTTGTTCATTGCTGGATCTGCATGCTTAGCATATTTTGTGGCACATAGTAGAAACACAATAAGTATTAGGATGAATGAATAAATCTTTTTTTCACTTATGAGGAAACTGATGCTTCTTATTCATCAGTGAAAGTGATTTGACGTTTGCATACGTTATGAAATGATCACCACCATAGGTCTAGTAACCATCTGTCCCCATACAAAGTTACTACATTACTGACCATATTCCTTATGCTGTATATTATATCCCCGTGCTTATTTATTATATAACTGGAGGTTGGACCTCTCAGTCCTCTCCACCATTTTGCTCACCTCCCCATTCCTTCCCTTCTGGCAACCACCTGTTTGTTCCCTGTACCTATGGGTCTGTTTTCATTTTTTTTTAATTGAAGTATAGTTGGTTTATGATGTGTTAATTTCTGCTGTACAGCAAAGTGATTCAGTTATACACATATATACATTCTTTTTTATATTATTTTCCGTTATGTTTTTTAAAAAATTAATTTATTTTTGGCTGCGTTGGGTCTTCGTTGCTGCACGTGGGCTTTCTCTAGTTGTGGCGGGCGGGGGGGCTACTCTTCGTTGCGGTGCGCGGGCTACTCATTGCGGTGGCTTCTCTTGTTGTGGAGCACAGGCTCTAGGAGCATGGGCTTCAGTAGTTGTGGCACACGGGCTTCAGTAGTTGTGGCTCACGGGCTTAGTTGCTCCGTGGCATGTGGGATCTTCCTGGACCAGGGCTCGAACCCGTGTCCCCTGCATTGGCAGGTGGATTCTTAACCACTGTGCCACCAGGGAAGCCCTCCATTATGGTTTATCCCAGGATATTGAATATAGTTTCCTGTGCTATACAATAGGACCTTGTTGTTTATCCATTCTATATGTAATACATTTTGCTTTGTTTATTTTGTGTTTTGATTTCACATCTAGGGAGATTATGTGGTATTTGTCCTTCTCTGTCTGACGTATTTCACTCAGCATAATACCATCTAGGTCCATCCATGTTGTTGCAAATGGCAATTTTATGATTTTATTTATTTGTGGCCTCTCATTTTTTCTTGATGAGTCTGACTACAAGCTTAACAATTTTGTTGATCTTTCAAAGAACCAGCTCTTAGTTTCATTGGTCTTTTCTGTTTTTTTAAAGTCTCTATTTCATTTACTTCTGCTCTAATCTTTATTATTTCTTTCCTTCTACTAACGCTGAGTTTTTTTGTTCTTCTTTTTTCTTATTCCCTTAGGTGTAAGGTTAGGTTGTTTATTTGAGATTTTTCTTACTTCCTGAGGTAGTCTTGGATTGCTATAAACTTCTCTCCTAGAACTGCTTTTGCTGTGTCCCATACAGTTTGGATCTTTGTGTTTCCATTTTAATTTGTCTCCAGGTGTTTTTGATTTCCTCTTTGATTTCTTCAGTGATCCATTGGTTGGTTAGCGGCATACTATTTAGCCTCCACAAGTTTGTGGGTTTTGCAGTTTTTCCCTTGAATTAATTTCTAGTCTCATAGCATTGTGGTCAGAAAAGATGCTTGATGTGATTTCAATTTTCTTAAATTTATTGAGACTTGTCTTGTGGACAAGCATTGATTTTCTATCTGGATTATCTGTCCATTGATGTAAGTGGGGTGTTAAAAGTCCCCTATATTATTGTGTTATGGTCACTTTCTCCCTTCATGTTTTAAAATATTTGCTATATGTATTTAGGTGATCCTATGTTGGGTGCATATATACTTACGATTGTTATATCTTCTGTGGGATTAATCCCTTTGTCACTATGTAATGTCCTTTGTCTCATTACAGTCTTTGTTTTAAAGTCTACTTTGTTTGCTACCTTTGCTTTTTTGGTTTCCATTTTCATGGAATAACTTTTTCCATCCCCTCACTTTCAGTCTCTGTGTGTATTTAGATCTGAAGTGAGTCTCTTGTAGGCAGCATACATACGGGTCTTATTTTTTTATCCATTCAGCCACACTGTGTCTTTTGATTGGAGCCTTTAGTCTATTTGCATTTAAAGTAATTATCGATAGATATGTACTTATTGCCATTTTGTTAATTGTTTTTGTGGTTCTTTTTTGTTCATTTCTTCTTCATTTGCTCTCTTCCTTTGTGATTTGTTGACCATCTTTAGTGCTATGTTTGAACTTCTTTATTTGTGTGTGTGTGTATATATTTTAGATTTTTGGTTTGTGGTTACCATGAGGTTTACATATAGCAGCCTAAATATTTACATGATTCTTTTAATTTGATGATCTCAAGTTCAAACACATTATAACAACCTGCATTTAACACCCCCTCCACATTGAATGTTATCGATACCATATTTTACATCTTTTTGTTTTGTATATTCCTTTACTTATTGTGAATATAGATTCTTTTACTAATTTCATCTTTTAACCTTCCTACTAGCTTTAATGTGTATTTGCCAATGATGTCTTTCCTTTCATAATTTTCATATTTCTAGTTGTGGTTTTTCTTTTCCACTTAGATAAGTTCCTTTAACATTTCTTGTACAGCTGGTTTATTGGTGCTGAACTCTTTTAGCTTTTGTTTGTCTGTAAAACTCTGTATCTCTTCTTCAAATCTGAATGATCGTGTTGCTGGGTAGAGTATTCTTGGTTATAGGTCTTTTTTTTCATTAATTTGAATATTATATCATTGCCATTCCCTCTGGCCTGCAAAGTTTCTGCTGAAAAGTCAGCTGGTGGTCTTATGGGAGTTCCCTTGTATGTAATTAGTTGCTTTTCTCTTGCTGCTTTTATGATTCCCTATTTGTCTTTATTTTTTGCCATTTTAATTAGAATGTGCCTTGATATGGATCTCTTTGGATTCATCTTATTTGGATTTTTTTTTTTGGTGCTTTTGACCTGGATGTCATTTCCTTTCCCAGCTGAGAGAAGTTTTCAGATTTTTTTTGAATAAATTTTTTGCTCCTTTCTCTCTCTCATCTCTTTCTGGGAATCCTATAATGCAAATGTTAGTATTCGTGATGTTGTCCCAGAGGTCTCTTAACCTGTCTTCATTTTTATAAAATTTATTTATTTCTTTTTTCTGCTCCACTTGGGTTATTTCCACTACTCTGTCTTACAGTTCACTGCTTTGTTCCTCTAATCTGCAGTTGATTCCCTCTAGGGTATTTTGTATTTCAGCTATCATATTCCTCAGCTCTGCTTGGTTATTTTCTGAAGTTTCTAACTCTCTGTTAAACTTCTCACAGTGTTCATCCGTTCTTCTCTTGAGTTCGTTGAGCAGCTTTACGATCATGACCTTGAACTCTTTATTGAGTGGGTTGCTTATCTCCATTTCATTTAGTTCTTTTTCTGGTGTTTTGTCTTGTTCCTTCCTTCGGAACATACCCCTCTGTCTCTTCACTTTGCCTCATCCCCTGTATTTATTTCTAAGTATTCGGTCGGTCGGTTATGTTTTGTGATCTCGGAGAGGTGGCCTCATGTAGGACACCTTCGGTGGGGCTCAGCAGCTCACTCCCTCTGGTCACCAGAGCTGTAGGCTCTAGAGGAGCCCCCTATGTGGGCTGTGGGTCCACGCGCTGTGGCAGAGCTGACTACTGTGGGCGCACGTGTAGATTGGGTTGGCCCCTGGCTCAGCTGGCTGCCAGGGCCCTGCTGTGCGATAACTACTGGCCCGCTGGTGGCTGGGTCCGGGTCCTGGGATAACTGGCTGCAGGGGTTCCTGGTCTTTGTTCTTGCCTCCTGGTGGCTGGGTAAGCTCCAGGTGAGCCCTCCAGAGTGGCTGCCAGCAGTATCTGTGTCCCCAGGAAGAGGCCCAGTCACCTCCTACCTCTCGGGGAGCCTCTCAAAGAGCAGCGATTGGGTCTGACTCAGGCTCTTTCCAAATTACTGCCCCTGCACTGGGACTTGGAGTGTGTGAGATTTTGTGTGTGTGCTGTAAGAGCAGAAATTTCTGTTGCTACAGCCCTCTAGCTCTCCTATACCCAAGCCCCGCTGGCCTTCAAAGCCAGATATTCCAGAGGCTCATCTTCTTGGTGTCGGACCCCGGGCCTGGGGAGCCTCATGTGGGGTTCAGGCCCCTTTGCTCCTTGGGGAGAACCTCTGCAATTGTGATTACCTTCCCATTTGTGAGTCGCCTGCCAGGGGTGTGGGTCTTGACTACACTGTCTCTGTCCCTTCTACTCATCTTGTTGTGGGTCCTTCTTTGTATACTTAGCTGTGGAAAATTTCTTCTGCCAGTCTTCAGATTGTTGTCATAGACAGTTGCTCTGTAAATAGTTGCAATTTTGGTGTGTCCACCGGAGGAGGTGAGCTCAGGGTCTTCCTTCTCTGCCACCTTGGCCACACCAGAATCTCAGTTAATCTTTTAACATAATCATATCTAGGTGTCCTGGTAGTGGGAGAGCTCAGCTGATGTCTGGCTTACACTCTGGTAATAGTCAAGCTCTGTTCTTTTTCTTGTCTTTGGTGCCCAGATCCTTGGATTTCATCTTCTGATATGTTAATCCTAGATTCCTTGTCTAAATCCTTGGCTTCTTATTTCTTTTTTTCATCTCCAAGGTTCTGATTCTTTTCTATCTTTTCCCCAAACTTTTGATTCATTGCCATATTTTGACATATAAAACTGTCTGATTCTTTAGTCCTTGAATGACTACTTTTATATCCTCTTCTTAAGTCATTAATAATGAATCAGTTATTACATAAACGAATTGAAGGTTTATATGTGTCAGAAAAAGTATAGGATGCCTCACTTTGAGGACGCTCAGGTGACAGAGGTGGGGGACACTTGGAAACAGAGAAAGCACGATACAATTGTGCAAAGGCTACCACAGATGAGCACAAAATGAGAGCCCAACAAACTCTGCTGGGGATCATTGGAAAAAGCTTCAGAAAAGTGGTGTCATTCAGGATGGGTCCTAAAATAACAATGGGATGTTGTCCAGAAAAACAGAAGGGGAAGAGCCCTCTAGATATAAAGATATAGATAAAAGCTGGGATGCATATTAGGAGAACAGTGATAAGTTAACTGTGGCTGAAATGTAGTGAGAATGAGGTGGAAAAATAGGAGATAAATCTGTGGAAGTAAATTAGAATGAAATTACGATGGGTCTTAATATGCCTTGATAAAGATTTGGGCCAAGAAGAGCCAAAGCCCATTTTAAATATGGCTTTGTTTTTTAGGGAGATCAATCTGATGGCAGTGGAAAGGGTTAAGCAGACAGCACAGATCACTGGTGTCAGGTTGGAGAATTCGAAATCTACAGTACAGCAGTAGACCAGGTACAGCAGGCACTCCTAGTTTCTAACAACAGAATCCTGATTTTCCAGAGCAGCAATGTTCCCTGATACTCATACCCCACTTCCCAGACTGCCACGGACACTGCTTGACCACTGATGCATGTGCAAAAATCACTAGATCAGGATCCTGGGAACATTGCTTGAAAGGTACCCTGATGACTAGCATGTGTCTTCAGCATCTTTCCCCTGACCTTTTACCATTACCTTTCTTCCTGCCTGAAATATGATTGGAATGCCTATAGGTGTCACTATCATCTTGTGATAAGAAGAGAAAAGCCATCCAATAAGGATAGGGGAGCAGGAAGTTCAGTGACTTGGCGGGGGAAGGGTCTTTGATAATCCTTGACTGCTCACTAGTCCTCAACTTTCTCACCTCCAGATTTTATGTTACATGAGGAAAATAAGCTGTATTTACTTCAAACCACTATTGGTTTGATTTTCTATTGCTTAGGTTCAAATAGATTCCAAATGATACCTTGCGTAATACAGAATAGTGGCTTGAAATAAAGGAGCGATAACGTAGGTGGGGGACATTGAGAGGAAGAAGACTCTCATATTGAGAGTCATGTCTAACTAGCATTGAAAGTGATTGATTTAGTGGGGGGAAGTGGATTTGACCAATAGCGTGCTGGATAGGGAGATTAGGAGGGCACCATCTGTCCTAGAGAGCTTCCATGGGGTGAGATACGTGGGACGTTAACCGTCCAATCTACCCCTTCAGTGTTTCAAATGCTTGCTTGTTCTCGCATTTGGCCAGATCTAGAGCTCTATTGAGAAAATGTCAGACCCTGTTCACAGGTCGTTTTGTGGTTCAAGAAATACGATTCTTTCTCTGGAAGAAAATTTGTGTCAGGCTGCTGATTTTTCACAAAAAGAATATTAAACCTACCACTTCACTCTTTGATAGCTGAAGCAAATGGAGTTTTATATTATAAACAGAACATAATACCTACACATTGGACATGTACCAGGGAGCTGAAACTTAATTGATTGCTATTCAGCCTTTGCCAAAATTGTGGTTGAGGCAATGGGTGTTTTTAAGAGAAGGTGTCTATGCAAAACATTAGCCATCCATTCTTCAAGGCACTCTAAAAGTTCTCCTTTGATGTCAAGTTAAATAACCAGCAACAAGTGTGTTAAGACGATGTAAGCTTAGGTCCTAGAATGAAACTCAGTTTTATCCTGTTAGCTTTTATCAAGAACTGATAAGAGTCAACAAAAACTGTAATACCCATGATGTAGATTTATTGAGCTCTGTGCTAAGTATTTGATGTAACCATTTCACACAACAACATCTTAGGTTCAATATTACAGTTTCCTCAGATGAGGAAACTGAGGCTCATGAGGTTAAATAATTTCCTCGAGGCCACATTGCTAGTAATTGTTGGAGGGCAGTGTTCTAACCTGGGTCTGGGATTTGAGGTCCTGTGTTTTTTAAAGTTATGTCATACTGTGGTTGACAGACTAATGTCCACATGCCCATCCCAGCAACTGTGAACATGTGAGGTGACATGATTAAATTAAGGACATTGAGAAGGGGAATTTATGCTGGATTATCTGGTGGGCCTGATCTAATCACATGGATCTTTAAAAGAGGATAAATCCTTCCTGGCTGTGGAGAGAGGGGCATGTGACTACAGAAGGATGGCCAGAGAGATATAACTCCCTTGGCTCTGAAGACAGGGGACGAGAGAGGAGTCTAGCAGCCCCTAGAAGTTGTAAAGGCAAGAAAGGGACTCCTCTGGAGTCTCTGAAAGGCATAGATCCCTGACAACACCTTGATTTTAGCCCAGTGAGACCCATGTCAGACTTCTAACCTATGGAGCTGCAAGATCATAAATTTGTGCTGTGTTAAACCACTGAGTTTATGGTAATTTTTTATGGCAGCAATAGGGAATTAACACGTGTGTTGACGTCCCAACATATTTGCTAAATTTCTCCTTACTTTTAGTTCTGGGAAGTCTGTATTCGCTGAAATTGGCATGAAATTTATTCAGAGCACAATGATGTTTTATTTTTGCCTTGGATGACTAGAAAGCCAGAGCCAATTTTAGAGTTCAACTGTAGTTATGGTAAAAATATTTTTTTTTTTATCACCTCACACCAGTCAGAATGGCTGTCATCAAAAAGTCTACAAATAATAAATGCTGGAGAGGGTGTGGAAAAAAGGGAACCCTCCTACACTATTGGTAGGAATGTAAATTGATACAACCACTATGGAGAACAGTATGGAGGTTCCTTAAAAAACTAAAAATAGAGCTACCATTTGATTCACCAATCTCACTCCTGGGCATATATCCGGAAAAGATGAAAACTGTAATTTGAAAAGATATATGCACCCCAACGTTCATAGCCGCACTGTTTACAGTAGCCAAGACATTGAAACAACCCAAGTGTCCATCAACAGAAGGACGATTGGCTTAAGAGAATAACATAGTAAAGTAAGTCAGGCAGAGGAAGACAAATATTATAGGATCTCACTTATACGGAGAATCTAAAAAATAATACAAATGAATCTATGCACAAAACAGAAACAGACTCACAGACGTAGAAAACAAACTTATGGTTACCAAAAGGGAGGCAGGGGAGGGACAAATTAGGAGTTTGGGTTTAACAGATACACACTACACAGAGTAGATAAGGAACAAGGATTTACTGTATAGCACAGGAAACTATATTCAATATTTTGAAATAACATAATGGAAAATAATCTGAAAAAATATACAACAATCATTTTGCTGCATACCAATATTATAAATCAACTATACATCAATAAAAAGAATTTTTGTTTTCTGATCTTATATCTTTTTTTTTTTTTTTTTTGCATTTTCCTGTGTATATTCACACATGTATTTTTACATCAAGATGTTGCTGACAGAGAGAGAGACTGAGACAGAGACAGAGAGAATGAGACAGGGGTGGAGTGGAGGTGGGGGAGAGTAAAAATGGAGACCCACTCAAGTTCTTTTATGAAGGTGGAGTGATGACTTTTATAATGAGGTGTCTCAGTGGTATCAAGAGATGTATTTGAGGGACTGCTTTTAAAATTAAAAAAAATTATTCTAAAGTTTTTTCCAGCTTTATAAATGTTTTGTAAATACTTACCTGAGAAGAGGTATTGTAGTTGGGAAGAACAAATCTGACTCCATATTGGATCTGTTTCTTTTACTTTAACCTTTGTATTCTATTGCTTTTGCTGCTACAAGTTAATCACTAAAGGGATGCTGCCTGTAGCTTAAACTATACATAATGGCCCGTCTCCGGGGAACTCTGCCTCCCTGCCCTGAATATTAAGCTGAAACACTTTGTTTAGCTCCAGGAAACATCCTGACCAGGCTGCAGGAAAGAGGAAATTAACACATCCCCTCTGGAGTCTGACTAGAACCAGGAAAGATTTGCAACAACTTATCACCTTTTTAAACTTTACCTCCTTACCCTTCTCCCCTTTGTTCTATAAAATAAACTAGCTTCCAAACCCAGGCAAGATGGTTCTTTGGGACGATAGTCCACCATCTTCTTGGGCTGCTGGCTTTCCTAATAAAGTCACTCTTCCTTGCCCCGACACCTCATCTCTTGATGGATTGGCCTCTCATGTAGCGAGCAGTACGGGCTCGAGTATCAATACTACCTTGCCATTGCTATTTGTTGCTCATGTGTACCTATCAGGCCTATTTATTTCTGGTCATATTCAAGTTTCATTTCAGAAATGCATTTCCCCTTTTAAGGCGATTTCTATACAATTAAACCTGGACTGTGGTGTTGGGCTGCTGCTGCTTTCAATTTTGGTGGGGAAGCTGATGAAAACACAAGAAAGTTGAATCCATTTAAGACAAAGGTTTCACACACAAATGAGATTTGGCTTGCACCTTGCTGGGTATACAAAAGATAGACTGATGGCACTGTCAGAAAGGAGCCACCTCATTAATCACATCTCTCATGGATGCAGGACTGAAGAGGAACTAGAGAGTCAGGATTTCAGAGAAAGAAAAATAGCCCTCTGCCACCGCCATTGCAATATTGGTGTTACTAAGCAACACAAATATTTGCTTAGTGGCACAAATATTGCTCCTATTTAGCAAAGCCCTAATGATGCTGGCAGTACAGTCCCGGAATAAGGTTTAATACGACTTCATTATCCCACCTCTGGAGCAGCATTGCATATGCAGTGCCTGATTAGGGGTAACAGGGAGTACAGTGAGCACTGTTTGGTGCACCTCCATCTACAAGACCAAATAAAGTATTGATTTGGATGAATCTAATGATGGTCATTTAGTGTGTTTATCTACTCACAGCATTCATTTGGGCTGACAAAGAATGCAGGACAACCCATTGTTAAATGTGTCCCAGAATTGTAAAGCCTTAATGATTCTGTCCTGCCAGGTCACATACACACAGAAAGTGTGACATTGGCTGTTACCAACTCCATGGACACCTGGTTATGGTCTTTCTCTAAGATTCTGTGGAAAACTGAGGATTGAAATCACCTGATGGTTTCCATATGTCTTTTGAAACTTGAAAAACTTGTTTTCTATATCGAAGTTTCTGTTATTTCTGCAGAAAGTCTAATTTTAATACTTGAGAGAGTTTGTTTCTTCCTTCTTGGTTTTCATGCTGAGAAGTTGCTTTAGAGGCTACTAATACCTTTGTAGGTATTCTCTTCCTCTTTCATTTTCTCCCCGCTTCTCTCTCCTCTGGCCCCATCTTCCAAGTACGTGGTTTCCTAGGGTTATCATTGTGGAGCAGATGCTAAAGAAAGATATGGTGGAAAAAAAATCCATGACTCTCTGGGCTTAGGGTCTTTTCAGATGTGATTTAGAGTCTTTTCAGATGTGATTATGGACTAGTATAAGTGACATTGATGCCATAGCATTTTAAATTCACAAAGCAATTTAGAAGTGTCCTTCCAGGGACTTCCCTGGTGGCACAGTGGTTAAGAATCCGCCTGCCAATGCCGGGACACAGGTTCGAGCCCTGGTCCAGGAAGATCCCACATGCCACAGAGCTAGGCCTGTGTGACCCAACTACTGAGCCTGCGCTCTAGAGCCCACGAGCTACAACTACTGAGCCTGTGTGCCACAACTACTGAAGCCCACACACCTAGAGCCCGTGCTCCACTACAAGAGAAGACACCGCAATGAGAAGCCCGCGCAGCACAATGAAGAGTAGCCCCCGCTCTCCACAACTAGAGAAAGCCAGCGTGCAGCAACAAAGACTCAGTGCAGCCAAAAATAAATAAATAAATAAAAATTAAAAAATAATAACAGTAAATTGATTTTTAAAAACAAGATTGATGAGGGAAGGCAGGGCATTAAACAAAAAATTGTGCTTCCATTTGTCAAACTATCACACCATCCTTTTCACTCATCTCTTTATCACTGGATGCATTTTCATAATGCCTGAACATGGGGACACAGAAGGAGAAATATTTACTTGCTTCTGCCATTTCTATGGTGACAGGCAATGTGTAGAGCATATGGCGCTTGACAATTCTAATTTGATTCGAATTAAAAGTGAAAAAGCATAAAAATAAGCAAACACATAACTTCTTTAGAGATGAGAGGTAGAACAAGTGGAGATATTATTCTAGATGGGATTGGCTAGCAGTGAGAGGTGAAATCCTTTTTCGGTTCTTTACCTGTAAGGAAGGACACACTGAATCAGGCTGTTCAGATCCTACATGACTGTCTACAGCCCCAATCAGTTTTATAAAAAAAGAGTAAAATGGTCAGCCATTTTTATTTATATTGATTTGACAGAAGTTTTCACTTCTGGTGTTCCAGAGGAAAAAACCTCTTGTCAAATTCTGTTTATTTATAATAACTGTAAACAACATCAAATATATCTTGAATCTATGGATTTGGCAAACTGCTCCCACCCCCTTCCTGAGTCAAGTATGCTATTCCCATTGTCTACTTAGAAGTTGTGAAATCCTTGTAGCAAATTGTTCTGCTAGCTATACAGACAGAGGAAAGAAGACAGATTTTTTTTAAAAATGTGTCTGATATTGGGCTATGTGCATTATGTATATTGTTTCAACTACCTTCTCCTGAAAGTGTCATTTTCTCCATCTTACAAATGAGAACATTGTATTCAGTATTCAAAGGAATATTGTAATTGGTTCTAGGTTACCTAACTAAATAAAGAGCAAGGCATAGATTGAAACGCGGGCTTTTCTGACTTAAAATATTTTTCTACTGTGCCTGCATTTTGAAAATTCATGCTTAGGTCTGAGTTTCAGGCATGCAGACAGACCTGATTCATTTTGAATATGTCTCCTTTTTATGAAAGCAGAGGGGGCTAATTTGAGTGGTAGTTTCTTTTCTAAACTGGGCTCAACCATAGTTTAAATGTATATATTATTAAGCAATGACACAAAAATTAGCCCAGAAGGGTAACTCCTTTTGATGCCTTTCAAAGGACAGAATTCTGGCTATTTGTTTATGATGATGTTACAATTTCAACTTAAGACAAATTGGAGGGTGTTTTCACTGAGTTGCTAATTTTGAAACACTTTGCTTATGTGATTGCCTTCATTGTGTAGAAATTCATCTTTTAAAGGAGAGTCTCTTATTTCTAAAACTTGGAATCTGCAGCATCAGTAAAGAATGATGTTCCTCAGAATGATCATCTGATTCCTAAGCCCTGATTCTGATGCATCACCAAGTATTTCCTGGTATACCTGACATGTCGACTGCAGAAACACAGATGGGAGTCCTTTGATAAGTGACTGTTTTTCCAAATTTATAGATGAGTGTTTTAAAATTTAAGGATTGTCTTTTGTATGTTTTTTTTCATTTTTGCAATTATGGTATAATGATATATAACCTAGTAAATGTTGATTTAGCAAAAATAAAATAACCACTTTTCTTTAAGTCATGAAGCACCACGATGGAGAAGTAGATTTTCTTTAAGTGTCTGCAAAATAGAACTGCAGTTCCTCAGTTGCTAATAGGCTATATAATCTTTCCTTCCAACTAACATTTGAATAGATGCATATAAAACGTTAGTTTTTTGTAGATATAAACATTCTTACTATAACACTCCAGCCGTGTTGCTTACATTTGTAATCTTGAAACTATGGTTGTATAAATTTAAAGGCTGTCACAGCTGAGCAACTGATGACATTCACTTCTTGTTATGAATTGGTAAATCAATCTTTGGAACAAAAAGTCAAGTAACATGTTCACACACAGAGACAGATGCACTGAACCTCTAGAGGAAATTTTACTGTGATTTATTTGTCCTTTAGCATCTCCAAGGGCTTTTCTGTTTTTAGGTATATTCTTGGGGATCTTTTAAGATTTTTTTGGAAAATGTATTAATTTTCCAAGTCAGCAGGATATCATTTAGTAAATAAATAGCTTTATGGCGTTAGGGTTTGGAAACCCTTTACTCTCCAAGGCTTCATATATTCTGTGCGTTGTGTCCATGTATGCTATGCAGGGGTCGTGGTAATTATTGCAGGAGTAGTCTGGTATGTTGTCTTTCATTCAATTGGGACTTTTAAATTGTATAAACTCTACAATAAGAATTCCTTTTTTTTTTTTTAAATCCTAACAACCCATCAGTTGGTACTCATCTGGCATTTTTATCGATTCTCTACAACTTTCTGGTATTCATTTTGACCAATATATCCTGTAGCTCATATGGATTGTCTTTGCACATTGAACACCTGATGTTCATTCTCTAGGAAATGGCCTTTGATCCAATTTAATGAGGATCAAATTTGAGTCAGGTGTAGTAAGCAGAGATTTCCTCACAGTGCCATGAATATTTAAGTGGCAAGGTCTTTCTAGCATGGTGCCTTTTATTGGTATAAATCTGATGTTAGTGTTATTGGACTGTTTCAGATGATGGTTTGAAATTACAAAGTGTTTTGGATAAGGTTTATTTTGGCTACTGAAAATTAAATAGCATTGAATTTCTTGTAGCTTAGTGATATATTTTCACATAATGGGTCATTAATGTTTAATGCTGGTAGGATATCATTTGTGCTAAGATTCAGGGATTTAATTATTAAAAAAATTAATATATGGAGGCATCCACAAAATTTTGCATTTGGAATCTACTTAAAACCATGATTTTATAATCGCTTATATCAGCAGATATTTATCAGATGCCTTTTAATATATAAAAATACATAGTATATGAAAAATTTGGTGAACACAAAGCATTAATTCTATTCAGGAAATTTATGAAATAATCGTGAAAGACTTAAAAGACAGTAAACTTAATTTTCTTAAATTGCCTTTTCTATATTGAAACTGATTAAAAAATATATATTTATACGCTTGCAAAATGCCAAAACCATAGCAAACATGTAAAAGGCTGTACAAATAAAAACTTATTTGAAAGAGAAGTAGCCATGGAAAAATGTAAGCTGTGGTTTGGTAAGTCTAAGTCTCTCTGAGATCTTTGTTCCTAGATGTGGTACAGAAAAGAAAGTCCAGTGTGGAGAAGACTTCTCTGGGGCCTACCCATGGGTCCAGGAAACTATTTATCCCTGAAAAATCTTGGGCCAGCTTATGGGAATGAACAAAGATGACCAGGAGGGGGTCATTGGGAACTTGTGGCCAGAAGCAACACTACTCAAAGTGCCAGTCATCCAGGAGATAAGAAGCTTAAGTCAGAAAGTATATCAATGTATTGTTTCCTTCACTGAGAAAGTCTTAGTGTGAACAGTGTCAGCTGGACGGCTCTGTGACATCCTTGGTTTACATTCTGGTGCAAGCTGCTTATCTTGTCATGGACCTGGTTTGGAAGGATGGGCAGTTGATCCATGAACCAGACTTTGAATGGCATTGGAGGCATTCCTGACCTCTTGGACCAGCTACTCCAAACTGCTCTGTGCTGTGGGCTGCCCTGCGTGTAGTGTGTATAGGGGCGGTTGCTAGCATTCTTTGGTCTCACTCGCAGCCACTGGCACCTCCCCCAGTAGCTGTGACAATCAAAAATGTCTCCAAAGATGTCCAGTGTCCCATAAGCTGGGGTGGGAGTGGAGGGGGATGGTCCCAGTTGTAAACAACTGTCCTGGAATAGTTCTTAATGTCCATGTGACCTCTTTGTACGTACCAGTCACAGCACCTGAATGCTAATCTGTGGATAAAGTACAAAGTACCAGGAATTTGGGGGGACTTATTACCTCAGTTTGTCATTAAATGGTTAGTTTATGGAGTAGCATAGTATACCGAGTTTGTTTACAGGAATTCACAAGGTCATGTGGTGATCATCATATTTTTTCTACAGAGGTGTTCAAGGCCTAACACCAGGAGCAGGACCTGATCTGTCCATGAAAATGGCTCTCATCGCCACAAACAGGACTATTTAGTCATCTTTGTCATTAGAAAAGTAGCAAATGAATTAAGCCCTGTATTTAAACAGCACTGTTAATTAAAAATGCCTTTTTATAACGAAATTAACTGTGTACTGAAATGTTGGAAAAATATGTGCCTGACCAACTGTTCTCGGAATAGAAAAGACATATGTTTGCTTTCTTCTGGTTACTTACAAATAATAGCCGTAATAACAATGACCACACAATAGTACTGCTTGCTTACATTTGGAGAGTACCGTGGTACTTCTCAAAACACTCTCACAGACTTTATTTCCTTTCACCCTTAGTTTGGTATCTCTGTCTGCTGTTTGCAGAACCTGTACACTGGCCTTTCTCATTCTAAGAGAAACAAAGAGATAGAGATCACAGAAACATAATAACATTGGTTCTCCTATACAAACACATACACACACCCCGCTGATGTTGCTTCCTCACTACCTTTGTAAACAACAATGCACATGTGAGTTTTTCTGAATTCTGCGTGATAGAGGAGCCAGTCTGAATCACAGTAGAGCCTAAAAAATAAAATAAAAGAAAATAAATAGCCTGGCTTCAAAGAGTAGATCCACAAATGCTTTTTTTTTGCTTGAAATAATTAGATATTCTCTGTAAGTCTGCAACCAGAAGGCTTTAATGGATCTTACTGACCTGTTATACAGGATTTGGTGAATTTCCCCCCTTTCTTGGGACAAATGTCAGACTTGGTGTTGTCAATCTTAGTAGTGGTGAAAAAAGTGATAGTATGGAGAATCAGAAATATCAATAGCATACTTAAGTGTTCCGGTCCTTTTAAAATATATTTTATATTTGAATCAGATTTTTATCACGTTAAGATGCAAGTTGTGGAAACCCTTTATTGTGATGTGTTAGGATAGCACGGCCCTTATATTCGCTCACTGCTATCAGTAGGCCTTTCCGCTCTTCTGCCCCGCCACCTATCTTGCTTCTTTCCTGATACTGAGTTTCTAACCAGTAACTTTAAAAGGCCTACATATTGATTTTGCAAGGTTCTGTCCATAAACCCCTGAACTATAACGAAATTAATTGAATCTGCATCGATCCACTGGCTGAGCGCTTTGCAGAAAAACTTGATTGTCCTACCTGTTTCCCAGTTCTGTATCCTCTACTTCACTTTGCTCATCCTATTTTCCATTTGAACACCTTTTCTTTATTCTTTCTTTGGTAAGTTAAGACTGTGATTATATTAGAAACAATGGTTGAAAAGGAAGTCAGAATACAGCAATTCAAAAGACCAGCGTAAAATAATGATTCAGCCCCGAGTCAGCAAGTATTTCAGGCATTTTATACTTTATAAAGCTGCACACTGCTTGACATTCATTGGGTCATCTTCTCTAACATAGCAGATTTTGTTCAGTCTGATTTTGTTCAGAACCCGTACACTGCCACGCGGCATGGAGCAGACTGTGTGTTGTAAGATATATCAGGCATCATATCGGTGATGTCCCACCCTTGATGGGGACTCCTCACGGCTGCCTGTGCTACTTCCCTGAGACGCAGCAAGGGTCCAGCTCCCTGCATGAGCTCTGGAGGGGTTGCAGACTCAGAAAACAGATGCAGCTAATGCAGTGTGGGCCCACACACAATGGAACTCTCCTCATTTCTAGCCTTTCTCTCTTTTACGTCTATTTGAAAACAAATGTCAGCGCAGTGGAGTGAAACGTGACACAGAACAGAGATGGGTTTCAATAGGCTGGGTGCTCAGCAGCTTGTGGAATTAACTTCCTTTTCTTTAATGAGTAGCTTTTCACAGTCAACATGAAAAAATCCAGGCCTTTTTGGAAAGAGTCATACAAAATATATTTTATCTGTTTTTCAGATGCGTGTTTGGATTTCCGAGATCACACGTTTTGCATGTTGACTGAAACCTTACATATTACCCTAAATTATCATTTACAACCAACTGACACTGTCTGTATAGAAGGAAGGAGGGAGGAAAGGAGCTAACATCTACTCAGAGACTGGTGTGAACAGGGCACGGCCCAAATGCATCATATGGATGATTTTGTTCAAATAGGGGTATCAGATTACAGTGGCAGGCAGAGTTCCCACCGTCAACCACCCGTGTGAATGGCTCCCTCTGAAGTTATCTGGTGCCCCGCCCGCACGGCCAGATGTGACTGCCTGTACTCAGTCCTTCCCTACCCTGCCAGGTGGGTGTCAGGATCCTTGTTCTGACTTTGTAGATGAGGCTGAGATCAGTGAAGTTACTTGACCAAGAGCCAATAGTTAAGAAATAGAACCTGAATTAGCAAGCAGGTGTGTGTGTGTGTGTGTGTGTGTGTATGTGTGTGTGTATCTGGCATCACAATCCCTGGTCTGTGTCCTACCATTCTGTCTCCCTTTATTCCTTTAATTAGAAAAAGGTTACTGGCAACTCATCAATGCCTGACCCCAAGCTGAGCACGGTGGGGAATACATGGTAGCCTTTGACCTATGGGCACTTGAAATCTTAGTAAAGAGATCACATTTACAAAGCAGCTAGTTGCGTGACAAAAGACAGCTTTTATTTTTAACCCATGGGTCTCGCATGTGGCCCTAAGGGATAACGTTATTCATTATCATTTAGAAATACTGTATCATGCATGTCGGGCTGGAAGAGGAAGCCAAGTAGGGAGTTTTCCTCTGGGGGGCTTAGTGAAGAGATAGTCGGAACTTGCAAGCTTTATCTAAATGAAGGAGCTGGACAGAGAAGGGAAGGTGGCAGGAAGAAGATGAAAAGAAATGGAAAGACGGAAGGGTGACTTTAACAAAACATACTCTCTGTCCCTCACTTGTCTCCTGGAACAGCTCTCTCTACTCAGATGTGAGTCTAGCTGGGAAGAGATCTGCAGTTTAAGAAGTCAACACTGGGCTTCCCTGGTGGCGCAGTGGTTGAGAGTCTGCCTGCCAATGCAGGGGACACGGGTTCGAGCCCTGGTCCGGGAAGATCCCACATGCCACGGAGCAACTAAGCCCGTGAGCCACAACTACTGAGCCTGCACGTCTGGAGCCTGTGCTCCGCAACAAGAGACGCCGCGATAGTGAGAGGCCCGCGCACCGCGATGAACAGTGGCCCCCGCTTGCAGCAACTAGAGAAAGCCCTCGCACAGAAACGAAGACCCAACACAGCCATAAATAAATAAATAAATAATATTTAAAAAAAAAAAAAAAAAAAGAAGTCAACACTATTGCATTTGTACATGTAAGAGGTGATGACATGTGTAACTAAGACATCATCAATGACGAGGGATGGATCTGAGATCCATTTAAGAGGACCATGAACAGGCTCCAGTGGCTGATGAGAAAGAATGGGTCTAGAATCCCTGGTTTCTGGCTTGAGGCAACTTTATGATTTGGTGAGCATATTTCCATATTACTTTCTTATAAGAAGGAGATGTGATGGTTAATTTTATATGTCAGCTTGGCTTGGTCACAGAACGCAGATATGCAGTTAAGCATTATTCTGTATTTTTCTGTGAGGGTGTCATTTGGATGAGGTTAACATTTAAATTGGTGGAATCTGAGTAAAGCAGATTGCCCTCCATCCTGTAGGTGGGCCTCGTCCAATCAGTTGAAGGCCTGAATAGAATGAAACAATGATCTCCCCCAGCAAGAGGGAATTCTGCTGGCAGAGAGCCTTCAGACTTGAACTGCAACATCAGCTCTTCCCTGGGCTTCCAGCCTGCCAACTTTTCCTGCAGTCTTTGGACTTGCCAGCCTCCATAATTGTGTGAGTCAATCCCTTAAAATCCCTCCCTCTCTCTCTCTCTCTCTCTCTCTCTCCATATATGTATACACACACACACCCTGTTAGTTCTGTTTTCTTGGAGAACCCTGGCTAATGCAGGAGATAACAATATTAAATTTCTTAGACAGTTATCTAAGGGAAAAAAGCTGTAACTGAAATGCACATGTATCATAAGAGTTAAGAAGTTTTCAAATATACATTCTTGTAAATAAAGACAGGGGAGCATTTTAAATCTCCCCAAGACACGGGTGTACTGCACACTCTAAAGATCCCAACATTCTAGTCAAACAGTATTTTATGGTCATGTTACTGATAGAGAGATGATCAAGCCAGAGCTTGCTGGACACATTCCAGCAAGTCTTGGTGCCAGCAAGTGGCAGAACCAAGGTTCACACTCAGGTATGTTCACCTTTAAAATCTATGCTCTTAACATCTTACCTCAGTAACTTCTCTTGCAAAGTTTTGCTGTTGATAACCTTTTAACTGGCTAAAGGCACTGTGTCCTGTGATTTCTGTTTGACTCACTTCCCTTGCTCTCTGCCACCTCTCCCTTTTCAGGGAGTGTCGCCAAGGACTGTGTCCACTCCTGCTGAGCCCCATCCGGTCTCGGGCTCTGCAGTGTGAGCCTGAGATGCTCCGTCTCACAGGCGGGAAGGAGAGGGGCTGCAGGGCCTCTGACGAGGACAGAAGACCATGTAAGTGGACATGAAAACACTTGTGTAGAATGAAGGAGTAATGGACATACATAGTAGAAGCCAATAGAAGATAGGACACATTGTATTCAGAAGAATGTCTTTGCTTTTGAAGAGCTCTGCATTTTTTTCCCCAGAAGAAATGCCTTAAAACCCCACTTGGGGTGGAAGACGAGATCCCTAAGGCATACTCAGTTATGAAAGTTGGTCCCTAAATGTCTCCGGTAAAGAGAATAAGAGGCAAAGAGTTTGAAACTGTATTGGTTTTGAAGAAAGAAAAGTCAGATGAAGATTTTACAGAAGCATGTTGCCTGCTTTGTGACATTCAGCAGAAGCTATAAAATTAAGATATGATCAGACTTAGATGTTTTCACTGAAACCGGTGAAGGAATTTAGACCAAAAGCTTGAAGGAAGCTTAAAGGTTGATAAATGAAGTCAACCAAAAGCTTAAAAAGCTAAACTTGTCTAAAATCACGTAGGGTCTACTATGCAGCAGGCACTGCTCCAGGCCCTTGACATATATTAAATTGTTTACTCTCAAAATTCCCCTGCTAGTGGGTGTTACTACTTGTCCCATTTTGCAGATGAGGAACTTGAAGCAGAATCAGGTTAAGTCATTTTCCAAGGTCATTCAGCTGGTAAATGGCAGAATGAGAATTGGAACCCAGGCCATTTGGTGTCAGAGCTACCATCCTTAACCACCAACTAGAGAATCTTTCTTGTACCTTGGTAGGGAAATGCCCAGCCATCACCTAGACTATAACTATTATAAACACTTCTATTGGAAGTTACCTTTTTATGGTGGGAAGAATTATATTTCTCAAATGCAAGCCCAGTGACAAAGATTCTTTTCTTGACCAAATTTCAGCCAAGCTCCTCTGAGTCCTCTTCATGACTAGGTCTTAACCTTAGCCCTGATCTTGCTGGGCCTGCAGAGCCAAGTTGTAGCAAAAATTCTGCTAAGTCAGTTCATTGAGAATCTCCCCACCCTCGAGTAAGAAGGTCTGGCAAGAATTTCCCCACCCTTGGTGTCTCCTGTTAGTGATTTTCCACCCACTAACCCCTTCTCTCTGCTCATTGGCTGTAGATCACCAGCTGTCTTTGCTGTATTTGAAACTGAACCCAATATTTCTCCCTATTGCAATAGTCTTGGCCCCCAACACAACAGTCCTGGATAAAGTCTTCCTTACTGTTTTCACAGGTGCCAGAGTAATTTTGTCTTTAACAACAGTTAACTAAAATGTTTTGCGAATGGCCATTACGATTGGTTAACTGAGAATAGATTTCTTAAGCAACTCTTCCCTTCTCTTTTTAACCCATGTGTGTTATATCAGCTATGCCTTGATGGGTGCACTGTATATGACTTAATCTTCTGTCTTTTCTAGGTACTGAGGACAGGCAACCCATCAGCAATAGGGCTACCCAAGTGATTTCAAGAGGCGTGTGGGTACTGAATTGCCCTGGTATACTCTTGGTGTCATAAATACTCCACACCTACTTGGTGGAATCTTCTGAGTAAGTTTTTAAAGTTGAGGAGTTTTTTGAAAAAATTTTAGCATTTGAAGAAACCAGAACAATTTGTAACTGATGGCATGTGTTGGGACAGAACAAGAGCAGTGGGGAGTGATAAACTCACAACAGAGACAATCATACACAAAACAACAACTTCATACCCTGAAGATCTACAGATGTTGAAATGTTTAGGTAGTGAATGCTAAGAGGCTCTGTACTAAATGCTCAAAGAAATAAAGAATACAATTAAAAAGATGAATATACAGCATGAAAATTTCAGGAATGCAGACAGATTTTTTAAAAAAGCAGAACATTAAGAAGTGAGAAATACAGTTGCTGACAGCAAAAATTTAATACAGGAAAATGGCATGACAGACACTGCTGAAAGAGCATTAGTGAGCAGGAAGAATCACCTGAGGGATTTATCAGTAGTTCTCCATGAGAGATAAGCAGTTAGAAATCATTAAAGAAGGATTAAAAGACATGGAAGATAAAATGAGGAACAATAACCTATATCAAATTTTAGGCACAAATAATTGAGAGAAAGCAGATGAAATGGATTTTAAAAGGTAATGGCTGTGATATTCCAAGAACATCATGTACCCACAGATCTGGGGAGCATGATGCATTTCAAAGAGAAAAAGAGAAAAAGAAATCCATGTCTAGACACAGAGTAGTGAAACTGCAGAATGCCAAAGCCAAGCATTCTTTTTTTTATATAAATTTATTTTATTTATTTTTATTTTTGGCTGCGTTGGGTCTTCGTTGCGGTGCGCGGGCTTCTCCTTGCAGTGGCTTCTCTTATTGCGGAGCACGGCGCGCGGGCTTCAGTAGTTGGGGCGCACGGGCTTAGTTGCTCCACGGCATGTGGGATCTGCCCGGGCCAGGGCTCGAACCCGTGTCCCCTGCATTGGCAGGCGGATTCTTAACCACTGCGCCACCAGGGAAGACCCCAAGCATTCTTTAAAATGGCCAGAGAGAAATAACAAATCACAAACAAAAATAAACACAAAAGGCAATTAGAATGAAAGGATCTCCTCAGCAGCAACCTAAGAAGCCAGAAGATGGTGGAATAATATCCTTAAATATTGATTGAAAATAAATGTCAGACTAGAATTTGTATCCAGCAAAACAACATTTCAAGAATGAGGACTGAGAAATTTTAACACAAAATAAGGGAAAAAGACCTGTTGGAATATTTCACCTGGAGACATGCTCTAAATAACATACTTTTATAAAGTAGAAAAATGATCCCAGAGGATGATTTCTTATGCATGGAGAAATGTATACATATAGCACAATATGGCAAACATAAATTCTAAGTGCAAACAAAAAAGGCCTCTATGAAATAATGAATAGTGGGAATTAAAAAAAAGATAGAGTGAAAATATTGGACAATGACAGTATTATGATTAAAGTTGTCGTAAGGTTTTGTTTTCCTTGAGAGAGGGGTCCAAATTGTTTAATTTAGAATTTATCCTCTTAAGTAGACTGTTAATATTTCATGGATAACCACTAAAAGAACAAAAATTTGAATGTGTAAACTCACAGCAATTAGGGAGAAAGAATGGGAAAAAATAAACATACAATCAAACAACTTTAAAAAGTTCCAAAAAGAGAAATAAGAAAGACAAAGCAGGAGAAAAGGACCAAAAAGGTAAGATGGAAGAAGTTTAAATGTGTCAGTAATCACAGTAGGTAAAAGTGGACTAATTTTGCCATTTAAAGTACAAGGATTGTCAGATCGATCTAAAAATTGGCCACATGCTGCCTATAGGAGATACCTAAAGTATAAGCACAGAAAAATTGAAAATAAAGGATAGAAAAAGACCTCTCAGTCAAATAGACCCCAGGCCCATAAAACATTGCTTGTAATTACTATTTGTCATTTCTAAGGCAAAGGCATCTGCTGCTTAATGATAAAAGTTTCAACATACCACGAAGATACAAAAATTGTAACAATATCTAATGATACAGCCTCAAACTGTGATAAGAGAAATTCGTGATAAAAGTATAGGGAGAAATTTTCAACAACACTATTATAGTAGGAAACTTAAATGCAATCTTATCAGCTATTGATAAATAAAGCAGAGAAAAAAATCAGCAAATATATGGGAGTTCTGAGCAGCACAGTTGTCAAGTTTCATCTAACATACAAATATAGAACGTACTTTTGTATAGTTGATCTTTTACATTTGTTGGACAAATAGAGACTACATGTCTTCTGAATTAAAACCAAACTGGTACTATACTAGTCCATAAATCAAGGTTTAATAGATTTGACAGAATAGGGTCATAGACACCATATTCTCTAACCTCAGAGCAATTAAGTTAAAAGTTATTATAAATCAATCAATAAATCTTCATATATTTAGAAATTTAAAAATGCATTTAAAAATAAGTCATGGGTCAAAGAGGAAATCTTGATGGAAATTTTAAAGACACTTAGAACTAAAGAAAATGAAAAAATTACATACAAAAACTTGTGGCATCCATCAGCAAAAGTGGAGCTTCAGTGGAAACTTGTCATTTCAAATGATTATATTAGAAAAGGACAAAAGCTAAAAATCGATGAGGTAAATGTCCAACTTTAAGCTCTTAAAAGAAATAAAAATAAACCTAAAGAAAGAAAGTAGATAATGGCAGAGAAATAATAATGAAAAAATAGAACAATTCAATAGTGTCAGAAGTTGATTTCTAAATGACCAAACAAATACACAAACCTTAGAGAGGAGGGGGGATGTCCATCTTGCATGAAGTGGACAAAATCTTTGAGAAAGAAGCACTTTCAAAACAGGCTCAAGAAGTAGTAGACTCTTAATAGTCCTGTAACTATTTCAAAACATCTGCAAATAAAACATCCATTCTAGGTGATCGTATGAGTGAGTTCTACCACATTTTCAAAGATCAAATCATTAGAATCTCATAATTCACCATTCCCAATTCATTGTAAAAGACAGATTTAATCTTGATATCAAAACCAGACATGAGATAAAAATATTAAAAATCTATTTTACTTATTATAGTAGATATAATTTTCTAATAGAAAATATTTACAACCTCAAACTAAAAGTGTATAAAAAGATAAATATATCATGACCAAATTGAGCTTGCCCCAAGGATGTACATATGGAATCACTTTTAAATTCTACCATTTTCAATGACCACAGTAATTAAAAGACTGAGAATCATAAGATCATCTCAATCAATGTAGAAAAAGCATCCAAAAAATTCAACACTCATTCATGATATAAAGGAAGCTTGTAACACAAGCTAATTTTCTTAACTGGTAATGTGTACAAACATTATTCTAAATGGAAAATTGTAAGTAGCATTCTTTTTAAAATTCAGGACCAAAGATACCTGCTTTCACTGCTTTATTGCTTTTAACATTATCTTATATTCTGGTCAGTGCAATATTCTAGTCAGTGTGATAAAAAAAAAAATAAAGCAGAAGATTTGAAAAGAGGAAATAAAAAAAATGATTCTTTGAAAAGGATTTGCTTGTATGCATAAAACAAGCAAGACTCTCCAGGCAAGTAACTAGAAATTAGGGAAGTATTTAGCAAGACAGTTAACTGAGCAAAAGTCAATGTCATGTCTATACACAAGTAACAAACATTTAGAAAGAACAGTTTAAAGGAAAAGACACCATTTATAATGGCAACACAAACTATACAGCTCCTAAGGAATAAATCTAACAGATATTTTGCAGGGGCCTCTATACAGAAAAGTACAAATATTACAAAAGCGTATTGAAATTGACTTAATAAATGGAGAGGTAGGACAAAATAGGATGAGACAGAATGAAAAGAGGTGTGAAAGAGTGTTCACGAATTGGAAAATTAAATAGTCACACAAACGTTGTCTCCTGAAAACGATCTATGGATTCAATACAATGCCAATAAAAGTTCCAATAGGTTTTGTGCCCACGTGTGTATATGTTAAATTGGACAAGCTGATTCCAACATTGATATGTAAGATCTGAAGACTTAGCACAGCTAAGACAAACTTGTAATTTGTGATTAAGGGCGCAGTGGAAGGAATCTGAATTAGGAGAATTTTCTGACCGCTTGATCACCTCGTTACTTACCATACTGTTATCCAGAGAGACCAGTAAATAGATTTTCCTAAGTATTCAAAAACACACCTGCTCAGTTTGGATTTTTCCGTATGATATTAAGGATAGCATTGTTGATTTTGTTTATTTCATTTTGTTTATTTTGTACCTCACATTTATAGGATGATATTAAATCATAACTGATACTTCATAACACAATGTTATCATTGGTCTATGCTTGGCTCTAATTTATTTTATTTACACAATGAGAAATGAGCACCTATGAACCTGTCACCCAATCCAAGCATTAGAACCTTATTATTAATGTACAAAGTTCAAACTAGAAACACAGTGAACCTGTTTCAAAGTACAATCTTTGCAAGTGGATATCTGTTATTATTGCTTGTTCCTTGTCTTTTATTCTGGGAAAGAGACCTGGTGATAATTTTCTTTTATGGAAGCTCCATTCTTTGATGCCCCCATCAGATTGTCAATCAGATAGCCTGTTGCCCTTACCATAGCTAAGGTTCAAAGTTTGCCTCAAGACCAGGCAAGATTTTCTTCCCCGGGAATTTGAACTTGGGAAGAGTCATCTGAAGACAGAGGTCATCCTGATGGCAGGACTCCAGAGACAGTGCCCACTATTTTCTGTTAATGAGAGTCCCAGGTCTGCCTTGGTTTCTGCCTTGGATGCTTGGACGCTGTATTCTTCCCTAGGTTCTGTAAGAAACTCCATAGCCTTCTCAGAAATCAAGTTCTTTTTCTTAAGTTAGCCTGAATCAATTTCAGTTGCTTGCTTGCCTGCTACCAATAATTATAGCAACTAGTCTCTGTATTGAATTTGATTGTCTACATGACTAATGACCCAGCCTCACCAATGTGTGAATATCTGAGGTCTGATTGTAGGCTCATCATGCTTGGCCCCTGTTCTTTGACACAATTCTCCACCAAGGAAAACACATTAAGGAAAAGCCAATTTATCCAGTTGGAATCAATGAACACATCTTCAATCTTCTTTGAAAATTTATCAATAAATAAGATGAATGATATGAGAAAAGGGCACCCACGGGTCTGTACTAGAAGATAAAATCTACTTACATAAGCCAGATTGATGGATTTCTATTTCTTAGGTAAAGGTTTTGGGGCATGTTCCATGAGGCCTCAGGCTCCCGGAGTCCCATATGTAACAATTCTTTCCTTCTTATGGGAAACAGAGGGGATTAACAGACTGTTACATTGTCTGCTAAAACCAGACATGGCTCCCCTCTTTTCACAGATAGCCTGCCTGTCTGAGGCAAGGGAGGAGACCATACAATATCTCAAATTGATATTTAGAAAACCCTCTTTGTTAGGAAACCATTCTTATCTGCTTTGTCTGCCTTTGTAAAGCAGCTTGGAAAACCTGCTCTTCAAAAGGAAGAGGCATGTCTAGACGCCATCAGTGCTAACAATTTTTGCAGGAAGCAAAGTAATAGATTAGAACCTCACCCCAACGCCCCCGCCTGTTCCTTTGGGAAAGGTCAACTGGTTGTCCCCTAGAGGCTGGACGGTGGAACGCAGGCTGACCTTGTTCCTATTCTCTTCACCAGGTAAACCATGCCCACTCTGGTGTCCTGGACCTACTAGACAATGAAGGAATCCTGCTTCAGTGGAAAACTATCAACAGTGCATCCGTACATGTGTAGTGAGTAAATAAACGATAGCAAACCCTCTCCATTTATATCCATTCAAGTTAGCATCTTTGGTCATTAGCCACTGAACTAGTTACAAAGCCCCTTCGTCTTATCAATATCTTTCAACATTCCTTTATGGTTTTTTTTAAAACTTATTTTATTGAAGTATAGTTGATTTACAGTGTTGTGTTAATTTCTACTGTACAGCAAAGTGATTCAGTTATACACATATATACTTTTTTTCATATTCTTTTCCATTATGGTTTAATCACAGGATATTGAATATAGTTCCCTGTGCTGTACAGTAGGACCTTGTTGTTTATCCATTCTATATATAATACTTTGTACCTGCTAATCCCAAAATCCCAATCCATCCCTCCCTTACCCCCTCTCCCCCTTGGCAACCACAGGTCTGCTCTCTATGTCTGTGAGTCTGTTTCTGTTTCATAGATAAGTTCATTTGGGTCATATTTTAGATTCCACATATAGGTGGTATCATATGATATTTGTCTTTCTCTGGCTGGCTTACTTCACTTAGTATGATAATCTCTAGGTCCATCCATGTTGCCGCAAATAGCATTATTTCATTCTTTTTGATGGCTGCGTAGTATTCCATTGTATATACATGAACCACATCTTCTTTATCCATTCATCTGTTGATGGACATTTAGGTTGCTTCCATGTCTTGGCTATTGTAAATAGTGCTGCAATGAACATAGGGGTGCATGTATCTTTTGAATAATATTTTTCTTTGGATATATGCCCAGGAGTGGGATTGCAGGATCATATGGTAACTCTATTTTTAGTTTTTTGCGGGACCTCTGTACCGTTTTCCATAGTAGCTGCACCAATGTACATTCCCACCAACAGTGTAGGAGGGTTCCCTTTTTCTCCACACCCTCTCCACCATTTGTTCTTTGCCTTCATGTTGTTTTTAAGAATATTATTAAATATTTGAGATCTAGAAATGCCTATTACATTTTGTTTTTTTTTACCAGCAATAATTGTAGGCATATGTAAAGGAGAAATCAAATTACTTTGACCTAAGTAAAGTTAGTAAGGCATTACTCCTTTTGGATACCAATTTCCTCTCAATGTGGTTAAAAATTATCATTTTAATAGCCTGTATTAAAATCAGTAATTACCAGTGTTTGGTAGATGTTTCAGGACTGCACTGATTGGCTTTACCCGTCTGGGATTTCTCCCATTCTTAATGAATCCTCATGGATGGCTTCATAACTGGAGTTCAGTGATAGCCTTTGTAAATCTGCTCAGTAATCTTTTATGCAGTTTCAAGAGTCCTGGGCTCATTAAGAGTCTCTGCATTCCATAACTGATTCACTACGTTATAAAGTAGAAACTAACACACCATTGTAAAGCAATTATGCGCCAATAAAGATGTTAAAAAAAAAAAAAAAGAGTGTCTGCATGCTTGTAATCTATCATAGGTGTCAACTGCTTCTTATCAGTGTTTGGTTTACCCTTTTCAGAAAAAAAAAAAAAAAAACTTTACTGAGGCAAATAAATGAAAAGTTATTATGTTTTCCTCTTTGTAATACATCAGTATTTTACCACCGGCCCAAAGCACTAAACGTATCTATTGGAACATAACTTAACATGCCCGTTTATGTGTTCATGGTAAAACTATTGCTATATAACTCTTTGTCGTTGTACCCTCTCTCATGATGATAATATCTGTCTTATTCCTCCTTAGATTAAGGATTTGAGAATCTGGCATTTCAGTCCTTCACATAAGAGCCTTCCGTGAGCTTTTTCCCATTAGCCTGTTTTTATTGTGGATTTACCTCGAGGAGAAACGTGCTGCTTTTTTCTTCTTTCTTGAAGACACTGAGAGAAGATAATTTATAAGATGGACTCATTCTCTTCCTGAACCACACAGCTGTGACAATTACTGTAACGGACTGGACCTTATGTGTATATGTCTATGATGTGAGTGACTCATTTAGTTCTGTGTTTAGACAACCTGTATACATATGTATAGGTATATGTATTAATACATGTATTACTATCTATATTTATATACACATTACCAGGATGTTAAAATGAAGTGTTAGCTGAAGTGTCAAATATTACCACGTAGAACTTGCAAGAGAGAAGTTGGGGGAAACTGGTTAGATAACGTTATACATTTCATTCATATCAATCGTATAAAAAGGTCAGGCATTGGAAATCAGGGAAGGAACCTTGCAGGTTGCTTTGGAGTGAGTTGTTCTATGTGTCTCACCTTCTTCCTTTTGGGGAACAGGGGCAGGAGGAGATCTCTTTAGAGAACTGGACTTCCGGGGGACTGCCTGGAGAATTTGGTATGTGATCCCTCTCCCCTCCCCAGACACACACAGTTCGGGTGACACAGTGAGCACTTGTTTGAGTCACCTTTGAGAATTCCAAAGCTTGAGAGTTGGCTGGCCCAGCCCATGGAAGCAGAGAATAGGATAGCATTTTGGTAAATAATGGAGCTCCCAGAGTTTGTTGAGGGAAAGGAAGGTACACAGGAGAGGCAAGCCCACAACTGGAGGTCCTAGATCCTGTGCAGGAGACTGACTGCACGGGAGATGGGAGCTAGCTGAAGGAAGCTGCCAGTGACCCGCTAATGTTCAGCAGCTGTGGGAGGAGCCATGGTGCCCTGGAGAAGTGACACAATGGCCTGTGTCATGGTAATGCAGGTGGGAAGTCACCAGCCTCGGGAGGTCCACAAGGAACTCTGTATATAGCGCCAAGAGACAGAGAGAAACTCTGAACACCAGCCAAGCCCAGAAAGATGCAAGGTCATCAGCTCCACTCCAACCTGTCAAAACCACCCAGGAGAGTCAGAAATCTCTGTTCTCAGGGTGTGGAGGAGCTTCTCAGGCACAGAGAAGTAGAAGAAAGAGGCTAAATCCCACTTCCCTGTTTGTAGGAGCTCCTGCAATGGGCCCAACTGGGGCCAAGGTGAGACGTCAACCTCAAGTGCTTAGAGAGTTCTGATGGATTATCACATAGGAGTGGACAACTGGATTGCAGAATCGAGCTATGATTTGCAGCTGGGTGAGACTGCAGTACTTTCCACTGTGTTCGGGGGAACACAGTGTTATGGGGGAGGTTCTTCATCCAGGTGCCTGGGAAGAACTAGGCCACTGAACAAGTTTGTAAGAACAGGGGTCAAAAAAAGTAAACTTACATTATGATTGCTCTGAGTCATGTCTGTCATCCAGGAAAAGCAGTTAAGATAGGCTGCACCACGTGGATTCTGTTACGTGTCTAAACATCTGCTCTTTTAAGCAAGTTTTAGAAACATGGTGTATTAATGATTTTTCATGCTTCCTCCTAATTATCTTACAAGTATCGCTGTCCATTCCTGGCTTTATTACTTGTTTGTGTAGACACACCGAGGGGATACTCCAGTCCTTTACATTTTAACAAAGCCCTTCATCCAAGGACCGTTTCCGTTCATCATCTCCTTGTCCTCCTAGCCTTTTCTTTCTTCCAATAATCCGCTTGTGTTTTGAATACTGACTTGGATTTTTTCAACTTTATAATCATTCCTCAATCTTCGCTTATATACGTAAACTGTCTTACCTTGAATTAACATATTCAACTGCTCTCCAGTAAAACACGTCCTTATTATTGAGCATCGTTATTTACTTAAGAGATCAGTGTCTCTGCTTCTCGTGATCTACCTGGTTTGACCCTGTGTTGGTTTTCTGTAGGGATCAGACATGGGTATGGCAGGAGGGCATGTGTTAGGCCTATGAGACTCACATTCTGATCCTGAGGTGTGCGTTTGTTTGTGTTTTGTTTGTTTGTTTGTTTTGGCTGTGCCATGCGGCTTGCGGGATCTTAGTTCCCTGAGCAGGGATTGAACCTGGGCCCTCGGCAGTGAAAGTGCAAAGTCCTAACCACTGGACCGCCAGGGGATTCCTTGATCCTGAGTTTTACGTTCAACTTGCAATTCCCTTGCTGACTGTGCCTTTTATGACCCACCTCATTCCTCCTAGCTGATTTTCACCTGCCAGAAAAAAGAGATGCTAGATGGCTTATTTATTTGTTTGTTTATTTCAGAGGCATTCAGAGAATATTTTTATTGTTTGATTGATTTTTTAATTGAAGTATAGTTCACTTACAATATTATATTAGTTTCAGGTGTACACCATAATGATTCAGTATTTTTACAGATTATACTCTATTAAAAGTTATTGCAAGATAATGGCTATAATTCTCTGTGCTGGACAATATATCCTTGTTGCCAGAGAGTATTTTTAAAGGAAGGCCAAATAGGACACTGGGGAACATAATCAAAAACTCATGCTTTATGAAAACATGGCAGTCCTTTAAAAAATTATTTATTTTTTGATTTAAAAATTCTTTTAAATTTTATATTGGAGCATAGTTGATTAACAATATTATATTAGTTTCAGGTGTACAGCAAAGTGATTCAGTTATACATATACATGTATCTATTCTTTTTCAAATTCTTTTCCCATTTAGCTTATTACACAATATTGAGCAGAGTTCCCTGTGCTATACAGTAGGTCCTTGTTGGTTATCTGTTTTAAATATACCAGTGTGTACATGTCAATCCCAAACTCCCAATCTATCCCTCCTCCCCAGCCCTTCCCCCTGGGTAACCATAAATTCATTCTCTATGTCTGTGAGTCTGTTTCTGTTTCGTAAATAAGTTCATTTGCATCATTTTTTTAGATTCTTTTAGATTTTAGATTATATGCGATAGCATATATTTGTCTTTCTCTGTCTGACTTACTTCACTTAGTATGATAAACTCCAGGTCCATACATGTTGCTGCAAATGGCATGATTTCGTTCTTTTTTATGGCTGAGTATTATTCTATTGTATATAGGTACCACATCTTCTTTATCCATTCATCTGTCAATGGATATTTAGGTTGTTTCTACGTCCTGTCTATTGTAAATAGTGCTGCAGTGAACATTGGGATGCATGTATCCTTTTGAACCATGTTCTCCTCTGGATATATGTCCAGGAGTAAGATTGCTGGATCATATGGTAGCTCTATTTTTAGTTTTTTAAGGACCCTCCATACTGTTCTCTGTAGTGGCTGCGCCAGTTTACATTCCCACCAACAGTGCAGGAGGGTTCCCTTTTCTCATGGCAGTTCTTGTAATGCAGTGGTTCTCAAGGGTACTCGGGGGTCTGTGAGGTCATGTCTATTTTCACGACAACACTAACATGTCAGCTGCTTTTGCCCTCTCATTCTCTCATTAGTGCACAGTGGTGATTTCCAAAGGCTGGGTGACGTATGATGATGTCATCATACAAATGGTGAATGGAATGTGTGCTGTGTTCCTTTGCTTTTAATGCTCATTTACAATTTTTTAGTTTGGTAAATTTTGATAGATGTTACTGACATAAACAGAAGCTCTTGGGGCTCCTGGGGCATTTTAAGTGTGTAAAGGGATCCTGAGACGAAAGAGTTTGTGAACCTTTATTCCAAACCGTTTTTAAAAATTTTAATACACAAGTGATTATAAAATTAAAAAAATGTGGAGTAAAACTGGTCTAAATGAATATACATAATGGTTAGAGTTCTCAGAAATTCTGAGGAGGGGGCCGTATTATTTTTTATTATCTTATTCATATAGTTTGCTCTAAAAAAAAGGCACTTGGAAAATCTTAATTTCCTCAATGATCATTAAGCAAAAAAGTCACAGCCACACTTTGGATGATTTAATGTCCTGACATAAACATTTTTGAAGAACCATTGTTTTGTACATTAAGCTAATTGGATATAGACTTACTTTTAAATTGTAGATGCAAATGAAAGGCATAATTATTGAATGTATAATATTCAGTCATATAAGATAAACTCATCTTTTCTAGTTGCTATGGGAATAATTCTTGATCAGTATTATCTCTCATTTGTCTTTTTCATGAAAACTAAAGTGCATTTGCAGAAGTGGAGCTTTTCTCTCTCAATCTGTTGTGTAGAAAGCAGTCAGGGGAAAAAAAAAACACAAAAAACAAAGCCCTGAGAGGACCTTCATGATGGTGGAGGAGTAAGACGTGGCGATCACCTTCCTCCCCACAAATACATCAAAAATACATCTACATGTGGAACAACTCCTACAGAATACCTACTGAACGCTGGCAGAAGACCTCAGACTTCCCAAAAGCTGTGTGGCTGACAGGGTGTTGGTGCTCCCGCCGGGTGTCAGGCCTGTGCCTCTGAGGTGGGAGAGCCGAGTTCAGGACATTGGTCCACCAGGGACCTCCCAGCCCCATGTAATATCAATTGGCGAGAGCTCTCCTAGAGATCTCTGTCTCAATGCTAAGACCCAGCTCCACTCAACGACCAGCAAGCTCCAGTGATGGACAGCCCATGCCAAACAACTGGCAAGACAGGAACACAACCCCACCCATTAGCAGAGAGGCTGCCTAAAATCATAATAAGCTCACAGACACCCCAAAACACACCACCAGACGCGGTCCTGCACACCAGGAAGACGAGATCCAGCCTCATCCACCAGAACACAGGCACCAGTCTCCTTCACCAGGAAGCCTACACAACCCACTGAACCAACCTTACCCACTGGGGGCAGACACCAAAAACAATGGGAACTACGAACCTGCAGCCTGTGAAAAGGAGACCCCAAACACAGTAAGTTAAGCAAAATGAGAAGACAGAGAAACACACAGCAGATGAAGGAGCAAAGTAAAAACCCACCAGACCAAACGAATGAAGAGGAAATAGGCAGTCTACCTGAAAAAGAATTCAGAGTAATGATAGTAAAGATGATCCAAAATCTTGGAAATAGAATGGAGAAAATACAAGAAACGTTTAACAAGGACCTAGAAGAACTAAAGAGCAAACAATGATGAACAACAAAATAAATGAAATTAAAAATTTTCTAGAAGGAATCAATAGCAGAATAACTGAGGCAAAAGAATGGATAAGTGACCTGGAAGATAAAATAGTGGAAATAACTAAGGCAGACCAGAATAAAGAAAAAAGAATGAAAAGAATTGAGGACAGTCTCAGAGACCTCTGGGGCAACATTAAACGCACCAACATTCGAATTATAGGCGTCCCAGAAGAAGAAGAGAAAAAGAAAGGGTCTGGGAAACTATTTGAAGGGATTATAGATTTAAATGATACATTAAACAGGATGGACTTAATTGATGTTTATAGGACATTCCATCCAAAAACAGCAGAATACACATTCTTCTCAAGTGCTCATGGAACATTCTCCAGGGTAGATCATATCTTCGGCCACAAATCAAGCCTTGGTAAATTTAAGAAAATTGAAATCGTATCAAGTATCTTTTCCGACCACAATGCTATGAGGCTAGATATCAATTACATGAAAAAATCTGTAAAAAATACAAAAACATGGAGGCTAAGGTAACACACTACTAAATAACCAAGAGATCACTGAAGAAATCAAAGAGGAAATCAAAAAATACCTAGAAACAAATGACAATGAAAACACGACGACCTAAAACCTATGGGATGCAACAAAAGCAGTTCTAAGAGGGAAGTTTATAGCAATACAATCCGACCTCAAGAAACAAGAAAAATCTCAAATAAACAACCTAACCTTACACCTAAAGCAATTAGAGAAAGAAGAACAAAAGAACCCCAAAGTTAGCTGAAGGAAAGAAATCATAAAGATCAGTTCAGAAATAAATGAAAAAGAAATGAAGGAAACAATAGCAAAGATCAATAAAACTAAAAGCTGGTTCTTTCAGATGATAAACAAAACTGATAAACCATTAGCCAGACTCATCAAGAAAAAAAGAGAAAAGACTCAAATCAACAGAATTAGAAATGAAAAAAGAGATGTAACAACTGACAGTGCAGAAATACAAAGCATCATGAGAGATTACTACAGGCAACTATATGCCAATAAAATGGACAACTGGGAAGAAATGGACAATTTCTTAGAAAAACACAACCTTCCGGGAGTGAACCAGGAAGAAATAGAAAATATAATCAGACCAATCACAAGCACTGAAATTGAAACTGTGATTAAAAATCTTCCAACAAACAAAAGCCCAGGACCAGATGGCTTCACAGGTGAATTCTATCAAACATTTAGAGAAGAGCTAACACCTATCCTTCTCAAACTCTTCCAAAATATAGCAGAGGGAGGAACACTCCCAAGCTCATACTATAAGGCCACCATCACCCTAATACCAAAACTAGACAAAGTTGTCACAAAAAAAGAAAACTACAGGCCAATATCACTGATGAACATAGAGGCAAAAATCCTCAACAAAATGCTAGCAAACAGAATCCAACAGCACATTAAAAGGATCATACACCACGATCAAGTGGGGTTTATCCCAGGAACTCAAGGATTCTTCAATATACGCAAATCACTCAATGTGACGCACCATATTAACAAATTAAAGGATAAAAAGCGTATGATAATCTCAATAGATGCAGAAAAAGCTTTTGACAAAATTCAACACCAATTTATGATAAAAACCCTCCAGAAAGTAGGCATAGTGGGAACTTACCTCAACATAATAGAGGCCATATATGACAAACTCACAGCCAGCATCATTCTCAATGGTGATAAACTGAAACCATTTCCACTAAGATCAGGAACAAGACAAGGTTGCCCACTCTCACTACTATTATTCAACATAGTTTTGGAAGTTTTAGCCACATCAATCAGAGAAGAAAAAGAAATAAAAGGAATCCAAATCAGAAAAGAAGAAGTAAAGCTGTAAATGGTTGCAGATGACATGATACTATACATAGAGAATCCTAAAGATGCTACCAGAAAACTACTAGAGCTAATCAATGAATTTGGTAAAGTAGCAGGATACAAAATTAATGCACAGAAATCTCTTGCATTCCTATACACTAATGATGAAAAATATGAAAGAGAAATTAAGGAAACACTCCCATTTATCATTGCAACAAAAAGAATAAAATACCTAGGAATAAACCTACCTAAGGAGACAAAAGACCTCTATGCAGAAAACTATAAGACACTGATGAAAGAAATTAAAGATGATACAAACAGATGGAGAGATATACCATGTTCTTGGATTGGAAGAATCAACATTGTGAAAATGACTCTGCTACCCAAAGCAATCTACAGATTCAATGCAATCCCTATCAAACTACCGGTGACATTTTTCACAGAACTAGAACAAAAAATTTCACAATTTGTATGGAAACACAAAAGACCCCGAATAGCCAAAGCAATCTTGAGAACGAAAAATGTACCTGGAAGAATCAGGCTCCCTGACTTCAGACTATACTACAAAGCTACAGTAATCAAGACAGTATGGTACTGGCACAAAAACAGAAATATAGGTCAATGGAATAGGATAGAAAGCCCAGAGATAAACCCATGCACATATGGTCACCTTATCTTTGATAAAGGAGGCAAAAATATACAATGGAGAAAAGACAGCCTCTTCAATAAGTGGTGCTGGGAAAACTGGACAGCTACATGTAAAAGAATGAAATTAGAACACTCCCTAACACCATACACAAAAATAAACTCAAAATGGATTAAAGACCTAAAGGTAAGGCCAGACACTATAAAACTCTTAGAGGAAAATATAGGCAGAACACTCTATGACATAAATCACAGCAAGATCCTTTTTGACCCACCTCCTAGGCAAATGGAAATAAAAACAAAAATAAACAAATGGGACCTAATGAAACTTAAAATCTTTTGCACAGCAAAGGAAACCATAAACAAAACGAAAAGACAACCCTCAGAATGGGAGAAAATATTTGCAAATGAAGCAACTGACAAAGGAGTAATCTCCAAAATATACAAGCAGCTCATGTAGCTCAATATCAAAAAAACAACCTGATCCCAAAATGGGCAGAGGACCTAAATAGACATTTCTCCAAAGAAGATGATATACAGATTGCCAACAAACACATGAAAGGATGCTCAACATCACTAATCATTAGAGAAATGCAAATCAAAACTACAATGAGGTATTATCTCACACTGGTCAGAGTGGCCATCATCAAAAAATCTACAAACAATAAATGCTGGAGAGGGTGTGGGGAAAAGGGAACCCTCTTGCACTGTTGGTGGGAATGTAAATTGATACAGCCACTATGGAGAACAGTATGGATGTTCCTTAAAAAACTAAAAATAGAACTACCATATGACCCAGCAATCCCACTACTGGGCATATACCCTGAGAAAACCATAATTCAAAAAGAGTCATGTACTACAATGTTCATTGCAGCACTACTTACAGTAACCAGGACATGGAAGCAACCTAAGTGTCCATTGACAGATGAATGGATAAAGAAGATATGGCACATATACACAATGGAATATTACTCAGCCATAAAAAGAAACGAAATTGAGTTTTTTGTAGTGAGGTGGATGGACCTAGAGTCTGTCATACAGAGTGAAGTAAGTCAGAAAGAGAAAAACAAATACTGTATGCTAACACATACTTATGGAATCTAAAAAAAAAAGTTCTGAAGAACCTAGGGGCAGGACAGGAATAAAGGCACAGATGTAGAGAATGGACTTGAGGACACGGGGACGGGGATGGGTAAGCTGGGACGAAGTGAGAGAGTGGCATGAACATATATACACTACCAAATGTAAAATAGATAGCTAGTGGGAAGCAGCTGTATAGCACAGGGAGATCAGCTCGGTGCTTTGTGGCCACCTAGAGGGGTGGGATAGGGAGGGTGGGAGGGAGACGCAAGAGGGAGGGGATATGGGGATATATGTATATGTATAGCTGATTCACTTTGTTATACAGCAGAAACTAACAGAACATTGTAAAGTAATTATACTCCAATAAAGATGTTAAAAAAAAAAAAAAAAAGCCACCAAACTGGGAATTCCTAAAATGTAGAAGAAGCCTATATCAGTTTTTGGCAAATAAAATTTTGTGTTTCAAACTTTTCAACTTACATGAAACCTTAAGTTTTGACCTGAAGGGTAGGAAGAAATAAGGATGAGAGTGATTTGTAAAGAGAAAAATTAAAACCCCAAATAGTCTTCTCGAGTCTTGTACTATGGAAAATAGGAAGATATCCTAATTTGTGGTAGGCAAAGAATTAGGCAATTGGAAATTGAGGTATAATTAGGAAAGTTACACAGAGCTTCCTTGGTATTGATCTAGTGACACATGTTATCCCTGACTAAGGCACAACAAATGAATAATGCATTAGAGATGACAAAGGAGGCTTAATGCCCAGGAAGGAAGCCTTTAAGAAGTTTAACGACTTGGGAATATTGTGCAAGATTACAATTCCTTGAAGAGAAAAATATTGATAATAAAAACAAAGTAGAACAAAAACATACTCTATCAAATATGAAAAATGATATAAAATTTAGCTGAATCTCTGGGAGATGAAAACTCGACCTCTGACAAGGAGGAATCAATGAGAGCAGACCTCACTATGACCTATGAGGGGGTCGTATCTGTGGATACTTTTGGACATGTTGCTTAAAAATTTATTTATGCCATTGCTTAAAAGTTATTTTCATTTGAGCTCAAGATCAAATACTTAAAAATTATTTTCCATTTCATCTCAAGATCTACAATAGGAAGATTATAAGAATTTAAAATATTACAATCAACAGAATAACATCAGGGAAAGAAAAGCACATGTGGTCAGGAAATCATTAACCTAAAAAGATAAATCTTCGAATTTGTGAGATAATGATTAATGTCTATAAGTGAATGAATCGGTGACACAAAAGATAGCCTACATCCATTTCTGTCGTGGTTTACTTGTCTTTCCTGGTTGTTTTTGGCTTCGGTAAAGTTAATTATTATATCTTTTGTCTAGTACTCTGATTTTTTAAGCCTTTGACCACTTTTTCCATATCTACATTATAAAGTCATAAGCAAAAGGGGACAGGCATTTATAGCATTTCAACTATGCCTTACAAACTGTGATGGGAACAGTTTATGATATGATTTAATCTTTACAAAAATTAATGAGGTACATAGAATTATCTTTATCTTACAGATGATGAATTGCAAGCATGATATGCCAAAGATTATACAACTAGTGAATGACCAAGCTCAGTTAGGTAGTATGCTTTCTATGACATTATAGTGATTATGAAAGTAATTGGTAATCATAATTATGAACACGGGACACTCTGGAACCATCAAAGAAAGATTAAGTAATATTTAGTGTATCCTATCAGTTTAATTTCCAAAGAATAGAAATAACTCTTTCCTTAACAGTCAGTCCACTTGATTCGATTTTATCTCCGGTGGTAAAAATAATACAAAATGCTTAAGGGTATGAGGAAGCACATGCCTTCTGTCAGCTGATGGCAGCACGAGGGGCTTTCCTGAGATTGGGTGGGTTTCTCCCTCTGCAAAGGAACTTCAGATCGAGTGTAAGGTCTCAGCGCTGGAGGAAGTGTTCTCATTTTCCTTGTGTTGTTCCAGCCTCTGTTTGGAGACCTGACGCTCTCTGGCAGGTTCCACAGGTTGCTGGCTTTCCCCACTTCACGCCCAGCCCTGAGAAGTCTTTTATACAGAAGCAGCACAGCAGCTTGAGATCTGCCTTCTCTGACTGCTCAGGTACCAGTCCTTCGGAGCCCTCTGTACACAGACCAATTTTGTTAAAAAGGTTTTTGTTCCCAGAGGAATTGTTAAACAATATATCCGTGTGGTAAGTATCTAAATAGTGGAGTTCCTGCGAGGCATCTCTGCCGTGATGATTTGCACACGTGGGGTGGTCAGTGCCCTAGAACTGAATAAAAAGGGGTGTCATTCAAAGTCACAGAGGGATTGTCATTCAAGTCGAAGAGAACAGCAGCCTGAGGCACAGTGGAATCAGCTTCAGAATCTGAAGTTTCCCAGGCTTCACGCAAGGTGAAATGAATCCAGATCTCCAGGGTTCACTGCAAGGGTTCAGCTTGTCAGGGGCTTCACCGAATCCTTGGAGGCAGAGGGTGAGCTGTCTGGCAGAAGCCCCGGGAGGGCAGGGGCATCTCCCCCATGGCTGGAACTCCAAATGCAGAAGGACGGTGGTGACATGGGGCTGGACAGCCAGGGAGCAGCCAGATCCGGTGGGTCTCCTACACAAGGTAAAGGGTTTATACGGGATCTGGGAATCAGTAGAGAAACATTGGACTTGCGCTTTGGGTAATAGTAGAGTGAGGGACCCTGCGAGGAGGTGGCATGTTGGTCCAGATGGGGAGAAAGACGGTGTCCTTGATCAGGACAGCCACTGGTGTGTAGGATGGGGGTAAATAAAGGGATTCCTGGGATGGCTGAGAGACAGCATTTAATGCCTTATTAGGTAAGTGGGATGAGGGAATGGGAGGCATAAGCTCCTTTCCCCAATCCCAACAGATAACATAATTTATAATCTCTTAACAATTTCAGGACTGAAATTTTACATATTTTAAAGATTAGGTAGAGGCTGCTGGAACTTAATTAGTGCTCTGAATTAGAGAGAGAGGGAATGTGATCTATTTTTCATTAATTAGGAAGATACTCTGCAATTTTATGCACACCCCACCCAATCCTAGTGTTGGGAGCTTTATTTCTAAGGTTAAGCTCTCATATTACAATTTTCACTTATTTTTCTCCTGTTCTTTTTGTACAAGAGTGGCTAGTTAGCATCCTTGACTTTGGAGGTGTCACTCTGGGTCACCACCATGGTCCCTTTGCAGACTCCCAGTGACCCCAAAGGCTATATTGTGGCAAACTATAGATGTTGCCTTGAAGAACCCAATGATAAAATACTAGGGTTATGTCCCAGACAATCCTAACTTCCACTTAACTTATTTAGCATATTGCAATTTTCTCATCATCTAAAACATTTATATTCTGGCTTCTTTTTATGCAGCATAATAGTAAGGGAAGAAGTTTCTTAGGCCTTCTACTTCCCATAAAAAGTAAATAAAAGGAATAAAAGGGTAATTCATAAAAGAAGAACTCCTTGGTCTGAAGTGTTTTAAAAGTAGTTCAACCTTACTTTATAACAAAAGGAATTCAAATTTAAACAATGACATATGATTTTTACACATAATATTGGAAAATAATTTTAAAATAAGAATAGCTGGTTCCAGCAAAAGTGCTACAATATGGATACATTTCAGACATGAGTATAAATTGCTATAAGCTTCATGGAAAGGAATTTGTTAGTGAGTATTGAGAGACTTTAAAATGATCCTCTCTTTTGACCAGTAATTCCACCCATCCAGAGAAATCATCCAGACTATAGCAAAATATTTAATAACATATTTAGTTTCAGAATTAGTTATAATTGCGAAAATCTGGAAATAGTCAAGATGTCCAACAACTGAAAAATACTTGATATAAAAATTGAAAATGCAGAATACCAAATTATAGAATATGAGTTGAGATATGCAAACAGAGTAATATAAAGAGAGAGAGTATTAACAGTAATTACTGGAGGTTAAAATCCATGATTTTTTCCCCCGCTCTTCTGTATACATTTCTGTATATTCCAAGTAATTGGCGATAAACATACGCTACTTTTATTTGCAAAAAAAAAAAGTATTTTCAGAAAGCAGCTAAGTCATACCATCTTGGATTTTGAGGAAAAAATTTCCATTCACCATAGGTATGTCTATTTTTTTGATAATTTATATAGATTTCAGTCTTTATCTAAAGCTTGACAGCTTTTTCTTTTTAAACTTTATCAAACTGAGTGAACCTGATAACTTTGGTTGTCTTCCTCCACGTCCTTGCTAACCCTCGCCCTCTCTGGTCTCTACATTACACAGGCTGGAAGACCACCTTTACCTTCCCAGAGTCCCTTGCAGCTGTGGGACGTGCCTGTGACCGAGGGCCCTTTGTCAGATGCGTCTGCTGAGATGCAGGAGGGGGTTGAGCGATGAGGTGGGTTCTTTAACAAGCCTGGTGGCAGAGACACCCGGCTTTTCTGGGTCACCTCTGTGGCACTTCAGACACCCAGCCTCAGCATCACGCGACATCAGGGACCACAGAACTGTGTTCACCAGGAGAGCCCTGGGCTACTGAAGGAGCATTTTTCTTGGTTCTCCTGAAGAGTGAGTCATCTAACGTTTAAAAATCAGTCCCTTTCTTTAAAATAGCTAGGCGAGGTTACTGCTGTATTCCACAAAGACCTGATCTGCTGAATCCGGGTCACGTCACCAAATAGTCCCATGCCCAGGATGCTGTTGTCACCACAGCAAATGGCATTTCTCTGACACTTTCTCATGCCTTCCTTTGCCTGATTTACTCATCTTTTCTTGACAATGACCCCACGCACCCTCTGTCCAGACATTCATGCTTGCTCCCTTTTTGCTGAGCGTTCATTCTGTGTTCTGTTCTCTGTGCCCTTACGCATGTTGCCACTGGCCTGGGTTACCCTGGCCTCTGCCCCCCTGATTCCAACCACCCTTCAGGTCTCAGCTGCTACCTTGTCCTTCTCCATGGAAACCTTGCTGACTCCATCAATGCTCCCCGATGATCCAGCATCTCGATGTTTCCGGCCCTTTATTCAACCAAAATGTTTCGTCCTTCATGTGGACTAGTTTTGTGTTGCAGGCTAATTATGGGGTGGGGCTGGGGTCCCATCTCTCTTAGAGCTTTGTGTTTTTATAATGCTCTCTCTGTGGCATGTCTCTTAGCGTTCTGACACACACCAAAGACAATGCCAGGTCCTTCCTCCTCAATAAATCCATCATGATCATCAAGGCCAATGATTCACTCATTTACTTAAAGAAGACTCCAGTAGAAATTATGTTAACCAGAAGGTTTGGGGGAATGTTATGGTCTGGCTCATTAAATTTTCAGGTTAGCTGAGAGATGTGAGACTCCTTTTTCTTTCTTTAATTGGGAAAAGTTCCCTGAAGTGCATTTGCTCCCTTTCCTGCTTCAGGAAGGACATGCTCGTTGGGCATTGCCAGAGGACCCGCTCCAGGGAAGCCTTCCACTGTGTCTGCAACCTGACGTGATTGCACTCTCTGGGCCCTCATCGTCCTTTATGACCATAATATGACTGTTGCCTGATTTGTCTTTTCTTGGGGTATATTTATTTTGCACATTTAAACCTACCATTCAATTATAAATTGTCTTGGTGCAGAAAGAGCTTCTCTTTTTTTTTAAGTTTTATATTCCCCACTGGGCCTGGCATAGTGTCTTGAACGTAGGAGGGATCAAAATGTTAGTTAAATAAATTGAGACGCAAAGAATACAAAGGGTCACCATTTTGAACATCAGAATCAGATTTGTTTTTTAGAGGGTGTAGTATTTGGGGTTCAATTTGTAGTATCACCGAGACAAATCAACAGGAAGGTAACATTAAAATTTCATTATGAGCTTATTTTAAAATTATTTGATGTTTTGCCTTAGAAAAATGAGTTGAATTAATTCTATTTAGTTGAATGTTTTTGTTACCTTTCTCCTGACAGATTGAGATTTTTACCATATTATTTCTAAACTTTCCTCCATGACAAAAAAAAAAAATGACTGTTATTTTAATTTCTAATATTTTGTCACTGTCAATTCTTAGTCTGAGCTCTCTTAAAATTATTCACAGATATACTTTATATACTTTAAAGACAATTTATAATATTTTTTCTCAAATAGGGATACCTTAAAAGCTTTGTATACTTTGCATACTGGATGCACTTTTTTTTTTTTCTTAATTAATTAATTAATTAATTTATTTTTGGCTGTGTTGGGTCTTCGTTTCTGTGCGAGGGGTTTCTCCAGTTGCGGCGAGCGGGGGCCACTCTTCATCGCAGTGCGCGGGCCTCTCACTGTCGCAGCCTCTCCCGTTACGGAGCACAGGCTCCAGACGCGCAGGCTCAGTAGTTGTGGCTCACGGGCTTAGTTGCTCCGCGGCATGTGGGATCTTCCCAGACCAGGGTTCGAACCCATGTCCCCTGCATTGGCAGGCAGATTCTTAACCACTGCGCCACCAGGGAAGCCCTGATTTTTTTATTAAAAGCACAAGCTTTAGCTGAAAGGTGTGTCATCTAGATAAATTATCACCTAGCTTTCTTTAATATTAAAAACATTACATAGAAAATGTTGTGAGGCGGAAGCAACATTTTAAACATTCCTTGGGATGGTTTCATACTCTTTGATCTCCTTTCCAGGACACCAAGAAATATTTGGTGTAATGAACATGGTGAAGAATAAAGAGACAGGCAAGAGCCATCAGCAGGTGAATAAATGGCTGTGTAACCAATGGGCACAGACTCTGAGGGAAAAGTCCTGGAATTAGAAGATTTTGCCCCTTGCTGGAAGTAGGTGAAATGGCAAGAATAATAACCCCTAACCCCTATATAAAATAAGGGATGTGAACTACTTGAAAATATTAAACATAATGTTTTCTTAAAATTTCTTAAAAATAAGAGGAAAGTAATTTGACTTTTAAAATTTTATTTTTAAAAATGTTTTCACAGATGCAAGCACATTTCCGTCATACGATGATCCTCTGAATTAGCTAGGTAAGTTTTTTACTTTCCATTTTATCGACGTGGAACAAGTAAAATGGGTCATCCAAGTTTGCTTTGGAAATAGCAATTCAAAGAATAGAAAAGTGCTTTAACTCTTTAATTCTCTTTCTGCGATATAACACAATCTATCTTTTTCATGTTAATAATGACTATTAGTAATAAACATATGTAATATACCAGTTCAGCTATAACCACATCCTAACCTCAGCTCATTACAGAGTATATAGAAGAGAGAGTTCTAAGTAGCAGGGGTGGGGATGTATAATCTTTAGTCAGCGACAGACTGGCTCTGTGGACAATAAAACACTACCATTTGTAGTGTGCACCGCTTCCCATGGTGTAAACACTCCCAGCAGGGCTGATTTCAAGCTACCATTGTGACACCATGGAGCGGGGGCTGTGAACGTGCACACCCGACACTCACCCAGACGTGTGTGTTCGCCCCTGGAGGGTATACAAGGCCCTACCCTTGGGCAGACACACAGGACACAGGCATATATGAGCACATATAAAAAGAGAAGATGTCTTTCAGGAAGGGAGCCGCTCAGGGATCTCACCAGCATCTTGGGCCTCTTGGTGGGAGGAAAGTTCACCACCCTGATCCAAGGGGTGCAGCAGTCATGCGTTGTAGAGAGCCCCGCACGGCTGTGGAGCAGTGGAGCCAGAGCGCTGGCACAGAGACCCTCTTACTAGACGTCCATACTTCCCCACCCTTACTTCTATTGGTATACCATCGATAAGAAAAATGGCATCTATTTAAAGTGTGCAATGTGATGGTCTTAAGTATGTATACATTGAGTAGTGATCACCACAGTCAAGTTAATTAACACATCCATCACCTCACATAGTTGTCTGGATATTTTTTTGGCTTTTTATTTATTTATTTATTTATTTATTTATTTATTTATTTATTTGGGTGAGAGTGTTTCAGATCTCCTTCCTTAGCACATTTCAAATATACAATGTATTATTGTTAACCATAGTTACCATGTGTACCTTTCTCAGAATGTATTCATCTTATAACTGAAAGTTTGTATCCTTTGATCAACACTTCTCTCCATTTCCCCCACCTCCCAGCCCTTGGCAACCACCATTCTACTTGCTGTTTCTTTGCCTTTGCCTTTAGTATTATTGTTTTTTAAATTTCATACGTAAATGATACCATATACTATTTGTCTTTCTCTGTCTGGCTTATTTTACCTAGCATAATGCCCTCAAGGCCCATCCATGTTGTCACAAAGGGCAGGATTTCCTCCTTTTTTATGACTGAATAATATGAACTGTATATGTATATCACACCTTCTTTATCCGTTCATCCTTCGATGGACACTTAGGTTGTTTCCATATCATAGCTATCGTGGATCATGCTTGAATGAACATGCGGAGGCATGTATCTTTTGAGTTGGATGATATGGTGGCTCTATTTTTCATTTTTTGAGGAACCTCCATACCGTTTTCCACAGTGGGCTGTACCAACTTGCATTCCCACTAACAGTGCAGGAGGTTCCCTTTTCTCCACATTTTCGGCCACACTTGGTATCTTCTGTCTTTTTGGTAAAATCCATGCTAACGGGTATGAGGTGGTAACTCACAGAAGTGCATTTTCATTTAGCACGAGATATCTGCTGAAGAATTGATGTCATCTCTCCATAAACATTATGTGGGGGGATATTTAGAAGAGGGAAATTTCTGGGTTGTCCAAAAAGTGAACTTTCAATTCTTTGAGAGATGGCCCAAGCTGTCCAGATGGTGGCAATTTCCTCCTCAAGAAGAGACCCTTTGGCGACTTCCCTGGAGGTCCAGTGGTGAAGAATCCGTGCTTCCATTGCAGGGGGCACAGGTTCAATCCCTGGTCGGGGAACTAAGATCTTGCATGCCACATGGCACAGCTAAAAATAAGTAAATAAACTAAAATAAGTTAAAAAAAAAAAAAAAAAAGAGAGAGAGATCCTTTGAGGCAGAGGGTGAGCACTGTGGTGGTTCCGTGCCTGGATTCTTTATTCTGAGGACAGTCTTTCCAGCCACCAGCACCAGTCAGTCAGGTAGGGTGGGTTAAGACCTGCCCCTCAAGGTCACTGCGCGATTACTCCCGCATGTGAAACATTTAGTGCAGTGCCCCTCACACAGAAGAGCACAGTGTATCATTCACACTGTCAAAGAATTCTAATAAGAAATTCTAAGAGATATTTTTTCCCCAAATGATGGTAAATGTCAACAAATCTATTCTTTCTTAATATCCCCAATTTATTCCCATAGTTTCTGGTTTCTCACTTTGGTCTATAGAAAGGAGTCTATTGCCAAATCCATGAAAATAGAAACGTTCCAAACTTGGGCAAAATAACTGAATCACATATGCTACCCAGTTTTAATAATTTACCACAAATCTAAATTTATTAACTATTCCTAAGATAGTTTGCCCTATGCATTATTTATGGGGTCTTTCCCCTTTGGTGGACTTCAGCTGCCATATTAATTTTTAATCAAGTCATGCAATTTTGTAAGTAATTCTTAAAGCCAGGTGAATAAAGAGAGAATGACCTCTAGGAAACATTATTACAATGTATCCTGTTTCTCGGAACACATTTACCATCCATTCTAAATACCAGATCTCAAAATAATTTTAAGAAGGATAGTTAGGACATGTCGTACATCCAGTTTCTCTGAGTAGACTTAGAGCTTATTTATAGCTGTAAAAACCCACATTTTCTGCCTTTAAAGAAGCCGCCGGGAACTGAATATTTATGATCCTGATGCTGCCTCACAACTTTTGTGTTTTCCTCAGGGCTTTCACCCAGCCTGGAGGAGCAATGGAAACCGACGCTCTCTGCAATCTGCCAAGTGCTAAAACTATTTTCCCCAAAATGCAGTCAGATATTACCTTAGCAGTAAAATGCATAAATTGGAAGGATCATGAAAGGAAAAGTTCAGTAGCTTCAAGGAGTGATTAACAAGACTAATTCTCCATTCACTGGAAAGTACCCATTCAGGCTGACTTACAAAGCACCTCTTATCAAACACAGCAGGTGCACGTTTCAGGTTCAAAGTCTTAGAAGGTGTGTGTGTGTGTGTGTGTGTGTGTGCGCGTCTCTGTCTGTCTGTGTGTTTATTTTTGTAGACTAAAAGCAAAACTCTATGAAATACAGATCTTTTAAAAGAAGTTTCTGTTTCAGTTATAAGAGAAATAATTACTAGGGATAAAATGTACAATACACTGACTATAGTTAACACTGCTATATGGTGTAGTACAGAAAAATTAAGAGGGTAAATCCTAAGAGTTCTCATCCCAAGGAGAAAAATTTTTTTCTTTTTTTTTAAATTATATCTACATAAGCTGATGGATGTTAGCTGAACCTATTGCAATAATCACTTCACAATATATGTAAATCAAACCATCATGTTGTACACTTTAAACTTATACAGTGATGTATGTCAACTATTTCTCAATAAAACTGGAAACATTTTTTTAAAACAACACAAAAGAACCAACCAAACCAAACTAACAAAAAATAAATAAAAGAAGTTTGTTTCAGCAGATTCCACTTAACAGCAAAAAAAATTCATTTATACCTTGAGTTAGAGTCAACAAAACTGGCTGTACATATAGGGTTTGTCATTTATTTACTGGCTTCATCCCCCTGAATTGATCACCAGAATTCTCAGAGCTGTAGCCTCTTACCTGGAAAAGGAGGGTTATAATGTTACCTGCACCACAGAGCTGAGGATAACGTGACAATGTGAAGTTCTTGTAAGAAACCGTTATATTATTGTTTTTATTATGTGTGTAAGACTGAAAGTGAAGCAAACACAAATAACATTATCTTGACCACAAAGGGGAGAGGCGCAGAACAAACACAATATAGATGATTTAAAGTGCTCTGAAAAATGCATACATGATTGGATCCTCTGAAGAAAAAAAAATATTCCTAGAGGTACATAGAAACTCAAAGGACAGCACAGAACAGTGTGTCCTATTTCTGTATTTAGGAATGGGCACAATTCAGTCACTCACTATCCCAGGTGTTAATAAAGTTAAAAAGAAAATAAGCGTTTAATAGTGTTTCCCTCTAGTTTTTGCAGGTTTCCTCTATAGAAATTTGCTTGTGTACATTGTTTTATTAAAACAATCATGTAGGTAGCTCGCATTCTTGCCTTCACATCTAATGAATATGTTGCCAGAATATCATCTTTGTGTGCATATTCTTTTGGAGAAAATAGTATTGCAAACAAACTCCGGAGCGGGTCAGACCATCGCTTCTCTCACTCCGGTGCGCGTTTGTGCATATGAATCACCTGGGCACCCTGTTAAAACGAAGGCTCTGATTTAGTCGGTCTGAGTGGGACCTGAGGTTCTCTTCGGGTGATGTGATGCTGCAGGACCACATTGGAGGAGGGAGGGACCCCGGAGGACAGGACCCCGATGGTCCATACATCCTCACTGCTTGGAGGCAGCTGGTGCGCTGCGGAGCCTGGCAGGCTGGCGGATCAGGCGGTGGGTATCTGAGATCAGGGGGGGCACGATGACCTCCCCTTAATTCTCTGCGTGGGGAGGATTGATTTGCTCACAGAAACCTAATCTCCGCAGGATTCTATGTGACATAGGGTGGTATAATTATTTTGAATATCAGTTAAGTTTCTAACTTGGACTTGGAGTTAGTGGACTCTCACGTCATCCCTTTGGGGAACCCTCAGCCAGGATAGTGCTGTGTTTCCCATCTGACTCTGCCAGATGGCGAGGAGCATCTGAGCCTCGGAGGGCAGATTACCTGTTGATTGCCTGCACCTGAGACTGGCCTGGAGCGGAGGGATGGAGATGATGTGAAGCCAGAAGTAGACTCTGCACCCTGCCCCCCACCCCCCTGTTCTCTAACAGTCCATGAAAGCAGCCAGTTTTGTTTTTTTTTTTAAATTTGCCTAGGAAAGTTATAGCAAGGATAAACTTCTTATTTCCTTGTAGGCTCAGAAAGACAATTCACTCTGACCTAGTATTTTAAAATATGGAGCCGTGGCTGGGGGAGAGATGGGTGGATGAGAAGCGGACCAAGAAACTGGTCTGAGAACCCGAGGAAAGTGGCTGAGAAGAATTTTCAGTCCCTTCTTCTGGACGGTGAGGCATCCTGCAAGGCACAGCTGAGGGTTACAGACTCGGGGGTTTATTCTGGCTACTCCGCTAATTAATTCCAGCTTAGTCTTTTCTTTGTGCCTTGGGGTATTGCCATAATAGATGTCCCTATAAGCCTGAATAAATAGATAAATGGATAAAGAGGCTGGGACTAAATGAAATTGGACTACATTTTCTCATTTTCCCAAGCACTATGTGTCTTGAGTGCTGTATTGGCTAAGGCTATGATTTTAGCAATTGAGACATCTATAATCAAGTAGAAATGCCCGTGAAAAACAAGTGAGCAAATGCCAACGATTAGTTAGATTTTAAACTAACGAACACGATTTACTAAATGACTTACTTTGGCATTTCAGTTTCCAGATTTTTCAAAACTGCACCTACATTAATCTTGTTGAATTTTTCTGTTTCCATTTCTGCCCTTCTACACACCTCCCCCTTTTTGCCTATTTATGGTGATTTCCCACAGTATGTTCACCTATACATCTGAAAATTTGAGAACTCAATTGTCGGATGGCTTACTATGTTCAAGACAGTATCTTAAGTGCTATAGGGGATAAACATCTTGTCAGGGAGATACACATATACAGGTAACTTCAATATTAATAAGTATCGTGAGTTTAACAATTTTCTCTTTGAACAAAAATGAATTAACTTCAACCTAGAATGAGCAAGAAGTCACAGAGTAATAAGCATGTTACTAGTCAATGAAGAAGATGGGTAGGGCTAGGAAATGTGGAGTCTGAAGAGTGAGACCATTTCAGGTGGAGAAAGCAGCATGAGGAAATGCAGGAGGTGGAACATGAATCCTGTGTCTGGGGGATTAAAAGTAGTTCAGTGGAAGAGCAGACCCAGGGATGGTGAGAAGGATAAACATTTGGGTTTTTTCCAGGCTTTGGCTATTATGAATAAAGCCATTATGAACATTCACCTGCAGCTTTTTGTGTGAACGGAAGTTTTTCATTTCTCTGGGACAAATGCCCAGAAGTGCAATTGCTAGATTATTATGGTAAACTCATGTTTAGTTTTGTAAGAAATGTCAAATTATTTCTCAGAGGGGCTGTACTATTTTTCATGTCTATCAGCAACATATGAGTGTTCCTCACCAGCAGTTGACACTAATCACTATATTTTATTTCAGCAATTTTGATACAAGTGTTATCATAAAATTTTGCCAGTAAATATAAACTTGCAACATAATTTTAAGGACTACGTAATATTCCATTTTATGTGGGAACTAACATTTCTTCAATCAATTGCAAATTGATGAGAATTCAGGTTTATTTCCACTGTTATAAACAACAGTCCAAAAAAGCATACATCTGCTTGTGTCTGGTTATCTTACTGATTAAATTCCTAGGAGATGGAAGGCTGGTGTGTTCTTTTTTTTATGGCTTTTGATACCCCAACATTTGACTTGAGAGTCAAAGGCTTGGGTTTGAAACTTGATTACATCAATAATACCTATATGGTTTTAGGCATGCTGTTTAATCTCTCTGGATTTTGGTTCCTTCATATGTAAAAAGGGGATAGTTTGTTTGTTTCATAAGACTGTTGAAAGTACTAGTTAGAATATTTTGTATAATGTAACGCTCAAGAATCTTGAGCGTGGACTCATTAAATACGAGGTCTTCCTAGACTGAACTTCACACGGTGCTTTGAACAGAGTAGATGAAAGTACACTCATGTAGTTTATTTCATGCATCAACTCTGACCAGTGTGTTGGGCAACAGCATTGAGAAAAATCTTGGACTCGGCAGGAAAAATGCTCCATGTGTGACCCCGCAGTGGATTCTTCTACTGTGGGTAGAGAAGAGAGGATAGAGGAGAACCCATCCTGAGTGAGGTGTATCACTTAGCAAATGTGATTGTCAGACTGTCATCAAGCTGGAGCCCTCTTCCTTACCCTAAACTCGTGCAGAAGAGCATGCAGAGTCCTGTAGTACTTGGAATATAGGAAGTTTTCTCCAAAGGTGACCGTGGTGTCAGAAGATGAAAACTTTTTTACCTGTAAGTTGAAGTGATGTTTGAGTGGATGAATATATGGAAGCTACAGAAACTCAGAAATGGAGACTATTTGACACCTTGTTAAGAATTTAAAATATGGTAACTACTTAGAGGGCATTCCTTAGCAATGACTCTTCATGTGTCTGATTAGTACACATATGAAATATGTCGTCCATTTTCACAATTGTTGTATTATCATCATTATTATTTTTAATGGGTTCATTTTTCAATCTTGTGTGGGTCCCACTGTCACTGGTGTTCACAGGACTCCACCAGGCCATGCAAACATGAGCAGGTCACCCATGGGGACATCTCTGTCCTATATCCAGTCTTTCCTTTGTCTCCGTCCCAAAAATGCCTCTGGTCTCTACCCCATTTAACTTCTACAATTATGTAAGAGGTCCATTCAATTTGTTCCTACTTTTCTATGACCTTGATTTCTCCCTCTTATGGACCCTAATATGTTTTACTTATTTAACACGTATGTATTTTGGGGTCATCTAATTTATTGCATCATTATTTAACATTCAAAAAATATATATATGACCAAAGTTGAAGGTTCTTGAGAACAGAAAATGGCTTATGATTGCTTGTATTCCCCAGCATCTAAGTTAGATCTTTTAGAATAGCTGCTACATAGATGTTAATTGAATAAATGCCCTTATAAACAAAGGTATGCATGTGAAATTATGAATGAGTGAACTAGTTGGAAATCTGGGATCTGGAAATAAAAGGCTGTTGTACTCAATAATATCTGATGGTTTACATTGGTTTGGCCAAAAAGTTCGTTCGGGTTTTTCCCTAACGAAATTTTTGGCCAACCCAATATAATGAACTTTCTGCTTATGTATAAAAATTTCTTAACTCAGTTTTAAAGGTTTTGATCTTGTTTACTGTGTTGTCAAGCTACTGAAATAGCTAATAACTGGGTGGATAAAGATATGTTTTCACTCCTAGCAATTTTTGTAAAGAATGGACAGCTAACTCTCTGTCTTTTTGTATTCATCTAAAGTTGGATGAGATGGCCTTGCAAAGTTGGGGGTTGGCTTGCATGATTTCTGTTTCTGGCAGATGAGTGAATCCATGATTTGGGGAACGATCTATCTCCCGGAGGCCACAAGAATGGCCTCTGTGTAATGCCTACAGTTCAAACTAGTAACACAAGAGAAAGCCAACCTCTGCTTCCACCAATTTGTTTTTAAAATAAAGAATAATGCTGTCAGTCAGCTGGTAGTTTTTTGTGAAAAATCATCCCATCTGCTGTGTGTGGCCAGTGTTTCATCAACTGCTTCATTTTCTGTTCAGTTTACGTGTCAAGGGCTCAGCAGCTAACTAAATCCTTAACAAAGAGAACTCAACTGTGACACTGTCCCTTTCCATTTCTGACTGTAATATCTTTGGTTGGAAGTTGTTACATACTGTGTAGTTATGACCAAGTGACAGATAGTAAGAGCCATATCTATTCTAGTAAAGCTGTGAGATTACTTTTTCATGGCTTTCCAACCAAAATAAATGCAAATTGTTTTTCAGGGTTCTGTGTAAAAAGTGTTTTGAGTTAAAAGAGTTAAATGAATTATTGTACACACTTTGACACATTGATTCTAACAAGTGGCATTGTCATGTTGGCTGCAGACATTTCCAGTTGCCAAAGTATTTTCATATTGCCTTACAAGGACGTGATGGACCACTTTCCATCACCAAGTAAAGCACATGCATATGAGAGAGAATGAAGTCTCTCCAGCCCTGGGATCTGGGCTCTGCCTGGCACTGAGGATGTGACCACAGAACATTATGATTCAAGAAACAAAAGTGCCCCTTGGAGGACAAGGCAGATGCCACAGCCTCTCGCCTTGGGTTGTGTATCTTTGGCTCTGATGATGTTTGATGTTTGGCTGGATTAGGTCTCTCTCTCTGGGCAGAGTCTCTCCACACCGCCCCGCATTTCTCACAGAAGCTGAGCTAATGAGAGGGAGAAGCACAGGGAACAGGTTCACAGCCCTGTTTCACACTTTGGGGAATCAGTTTTCTCTTTGACCCTCATTTCCTTCATCTGTAGAATAGGTTAGATATACCTATCACATAGGTAGGTGTGTTTAAGAATGAAAGGCAATATCATGAATATCAACTTTTAAAAAAAAATATTTATTTATTTATTTGGCTGCGCTGGGTCTTAGTGGTGGCGTGCAAGATCTTCGTTGCGGTGTGAGGGATCTTTGGTTGCAGCGTGTGGGATCTTTTAGTTGCGGCATGCAGGCTCTTAGCTGCTGCATGCAGGATCTAGTTCCCTGACCGGGGATCGAACCTGGGCCCCCCTGCATTGGGAGCACAGAGTCTTAACCACTGGACCACCAGGGAAGTCCTAATATCAACTTTATTGTATAGGAGAGGCTCAGATTTTTTCCCCCTAATTTCCTTCTCTTAGCTCTTGGGGAACACTTTCAGGCAGGATTCCAAATTAAAATCTCTATTTGCAAAACTTCATGGAATTGACCAGGTTAAAATGATTTTAAATGTCACAGTCACAAAGCCATCAATAAAGGCCCTTCCAAGTGGGGAGAAAGCACTGCCCCAGCTCACTCATTGCAAAGGCATAGCTGAGTCCTGCTAGCACTTCCCATATACACTGACCCAAAACAGGACAGCCAGACCTAGCCAATAAAATACAGGGCACAATATTTGGAACATACTTGTACTGAAAAACTATTTGTTTATCTAAAATTCAAATTTAGCTGCTATCCTGTATTTTATCTGAAAACTCTAGCCCAAATTCCTTTACAAAATGTCTACTAGACACATGGCTATTTTTGAGCTTATCCTTGATTACACTATTTCATATTCTGTCACCTTGATTTTATGTATATTAAATTCCATTGGTTTATTGTACATGACACCAATTTCTACTAAGAATTTGCCACACTAAAAAAAAAAAAAATTAATGAAATCAACTTTATCTTCTTAAGAGACACTAAGGTTACCATTCTTGTAAAATTGCATTAAGTGATCTAAAATAAGACCTCAGTTTGGTTTCTGTTACATTATCTTATATAGTAAAATAGAATAAACCTGTCAGTCAATATTCTACATCCTGTCTGTTCATGTTTTATCTCTCCAGCTCGGTTATTATCTACCTGGTTAGGGACTCTGTGCTTCTGTTCACCAAATGTTGAGGGTCATATGACCATCTCCTCCCTTTGTTTTTTATCTCCCCTTTTCTCACACAAACTTTAGTTTGTTTGTTCTGAGAGTTTTAATTTTGTGAAATTGAATTTTTTCCTTCCTTTCCCTTCAGGACATAAACAGAGGAAAAGGCTCTTCTTAGGAAATATACTGAAGCATGAGGAGAGCCATACTGTATGCTCCAGAGTTACCCTGAGGTGAGTCGTGGGTAGTGAATCAGAAGGGCTGGGTGTTCCAGAGTTACTTTCCCTCTGAGGCCACTGTGGCCTGATGGGAAGGACACTGGACGTGCCATTCAAATCTTTACATTCAGGTCCTTGTCCTGAAACCTAGTAGCTATGTGTTCTTGCAATAATGACTTGATACTCTGAATTTCACTCTTCTCAGCTATGATATAGGAATAATAATATATCCACAAATAACTGCTCTAAGAAATACAATAATAGTCAGGAAAGTGACTTATAAACTATAAAGTATTATACCATTATAAGATATTAATTTTTCTTTATTAAATTACAATTCATTATTCACAGGATAGTGTTAGAAACTTATAGATACATATACTTTTGTATATATACATCTATTATACGTACGAAACAGCATCTGCCTTAAGACACTGATGTTGTATATTCGTCACTAACTGTTATTCATCTTGAATAAAGTGATCTAAAACATGTCATAGAAGTTCTTTTTTCTATCAGTTGGATCAGTAAAATCTGATTTTCAGAAGAAAGTGAAACAACAAGGGTAAGAATACTACAAAGGATCCCAGAGACTTCAAGAACACTGTTTACTCTTTTGATAGAAAAAAGAAGAACCAGAATAAGGTTTCATTATTTACCAGGCATTAACAGTTGACTAATTCTCCTTGATTACCTTCATTACCCTCCACGAGCTACACCCCAGAAGCCATACCTCCACTGAGAGCCTGGGAAAAGGGCACCCCCAGGTCTCTTCAATCACAAGAGACATACAGCTGTGATGGGAGTGAGGCTAGAGTTTCTGTCAATAAGATGGAAACTTCTCTGTGTCTCTCTGCTCAGGGCCTCTTTCATTCTGTTTCTGACTCTGCCATGAAAGAGCCCAGCCAGGGCTGATTATAATTCTGCGGTGAGATGCATATACTCATCTCGAATCTTTGTCTCAACTGATTAGTGTTTGGTAACCCCTGCATTCTACAGGGAATCACGCATTTCCATCCATGCTAGACATAAAATATCTGTTTTGACAGTCTTTGATTGTACTTAAATAGTACAGATTTTAAATAATCAAAGAGGGCTTATGTAATAAAGTTTGAGGTCTCAAAAGTGCTTTCCTGTCAGCAAGGAGGAGGAGAAGAGGAGAAAGTTTTTTTAAAAAATAGGATCATAAAATGATAGAACTAGAAGATAGCATGGAGATGCCTAGACTTAAGCACTCAGTTTACAGATGGAAAAGGACATACAGAGGGCATAAAAGAAGCTAAAGTGGCTTGCCTAAATTCACATATCTGGTTAAAAAACTAGTATTTAGATCTCTTAGATCCCAATTAATTTTTCTTTCCAGTACAACTTTTAAACCTTTTAAATTCCTTCCTTCCTTCCCTCCCTCCCTCCTTTCCTTCTTACTTTCTTTTGTTCTTTCTTTCCTTCTTAATATTACTATTATTATTTGTTATGATTATTATTTTATTATTTATTTAGGTTAATAAAGCATATACTTGGAGTCAGATAGGCTTTGTTCAAATTCTGGCTCTGTCACTTATTAGCTGTGGAATCTTAGGTAAGCTGTGTAGCTTCCTTTTGCTTCAGGTTTTCAGTTATAAAATGAGAAAATAATACTATTTATCTCATAGGGATAATAAAGATTAAACGATCAAAGAGTAAAACATATGTAAAGACTCTTTTCTGAGCCTAGCTCAAAAATATTTGTCATTATTATTATGAATCCACTTTAATTAGTGTAGATTTTAAGAATTAAATTAATAAACTTAAAGTATGCTAAGTGATTCTTTTATCTCACATATTAGGATGATTAAAAAGTCAATACATAGTTTTAATGGGAAAATATAATTAGATCAAAATTACCAGAATTCAGCTCCAAAGATTGTTGTAAGCGGTGAAAATGTGAAAGTAATCATAGATAGTTATGTTTGAGGGAAAACCTGAGAAAAGAATAAATTATTGAGAGAAGATATGGAAGTCATATATATTTTTTTCAAGAGAACTGTAGTACAATACTCAAATAGATTTGAATCGTATATCTGCCACTTAAAAATCATGTAATCTTGGGCAAATTCCTTAACTCTTCGTGTTGGTGTTATTTCCCCTAGCTTTACTGAAGTATAATTGACAAATAAAATTTGTTATATTTAAGGTATACAACATGATGATTTGATATACGTATACATTGTGAAATGATTACTACAATCAAGCTAATGAACACATCCATTGCCTCATATAGTTACAATATTTTTCTTGTAGTGAGAACACAAGATCTATTCTCTTAGCAAATTTCAAATATACAAAACCATACTATTAACTATTCTGTGTTGGTGTTCTTATCTATACCACATGGGGTAGCTGTCAAAATTAAATAAGACAACATATATCAACTATGTACAGTAGATAATAAAGATGATAATAGTAGGTCAAGTAATAGAGTTGGGATAATTAGTAGTAGCAAGCAGGTCAGCATCTAATGGTGGAGAAACATTACATACTCATAGATGCAGTGTCTAGAGAAATATATAATGCTTTAGAAGCACAGGTATAATAGGTCACTCTGTCCACATTTTAGACCAGGGATTAACCAACTCCAAACCCTATCTCTATGACCCAGAGGTTTAGAATGATTTTTACATTTTTGAGTAGTTGAAAAAAATCAAAAGATGAATGATATATTATGATACGTGAAAGCTGTACAGAATTCACATTGGAGTGTCCATAACTGGAGTTTATTGGCATACAGCCCTGCTCACTCATTTCATGGCTGCATTTATGTTACAATGGCAGAGCTGAGTGGTGGCAACAGAGCATATCTGGTCCACAAAGCCAACCTTATTTGCTGTCTGGGCTTTTACTGAAATCATTTGCTAACTCCTGTTTGAAACTGAAAAATCACCTGTGAGAGAATGTATTTCCATCAGACCCAGAACCAGAGACTGATATCACAGAAGAACGCATCAGGAGAGAGGAGAGCCTTTCCAAATTCCGCAAATAAACCGAAGCAGATCAAGAAACAGTTGAGGAGAGTTGTTTACGCCAATGGCTGCTCCCGGTGTGTGGGGAAGAAGATGGTAGAATAATGGTCCTTACGAAAGAATGGAGATTCTTTCAAAGAAAAGGCTAACAAATGGGCAAAGGGGGAAATGTTTTCTTAGAAAGGAAATGTGCTTCTGTCTTCCCTATATCTCATAGCTTAGGCTGTTCTCGATCCTCGGCACTAGAGGTTGGACTCCCTAGAAAGCAATCAGATCACAGCCAGTGGGCAAATTGCCTCACAGTTGTGGCTGCTGAGGGAAACAGACCGTTTTTGGAAACTCTGCCTGAGAATCTAGCATTAGGAGATTAAAATGTCTATGTGAGAAAAAACAACCTACGGAATGGGAAAAATATTTGCAAACCATACCTCTGATAAGGGGTTACTATCCAAAATATATAAAGAACTCATAGAACTCCATAGCAAAAAACCCCAAATCATCCAGTTAAAAAATGGGCAAAGGACCTAAATAGACATATTTCCGAAGAAGATATACAAACGACCAACCCAACAGGTACAGGAAAAGATGCTCAACATCACTAATCATTAGGGAAATGCAAATCAAAACCAGGATGAGATATCACCTCATGCCTGTTAGAATGGCCGTCATCAAAAAGGCAAGAGCTCAAAAATGCTTGCGAGGATGTGGAGCAAAGGGAACCCTTGTGCACTGTTGGTGGGAATGTATTAGGTGCAGCCACTGTGGAAAACAGTATGGAGGTTCCTCAAAAAATTAAAAATGGAACTACCATATGAGCCAGCAATTCCACTTCTGGGAATATATCTGAAGGAAGTGAAAAACACTATGTTGAAGAGTTATCTGAAACCCCAGGTTCATAACAACGTATTTACAGTCACCAAGACACGGAAACAACCTAAGTGTCCACTGACAGATGAATGGATAAATAAATTATTGTATATATAACAATATTATTCAGCCATAAAAACAGAGGAAATTCTGCCTTGCAACCACATGGAGAGACCTTGAGGACATTATACAAAGTGAAATAAGTTAGAGAAAGACAAATACTGTATAGCCTCACTTACGTGCGAAAGAAAAAAAAAAACCAAAATCTCATAGAAAAAGAGATCAAACTTATGGTCACCAGAGGCGGGGGGTAGGGGGAGGGAGAAGTTGGATGAAGGTGGTCAGAAGTACAAACATCCAGTTAATAAGATAAATAAGTAGCACTAGGGATGTAATGTACAGCACGGTGACTATAGTTAACACTGCTGTATAGTGTATTTGAAAGTTGTTAAGACAGTAAATCCTAAGCGTCCTTATCACAAGGAAAAAAATTTTTTTCTTCTTTCTTTTTTTTTTTTGGTATATGAGATGACAGATGTTAACTAAACTTATTGTGGTCATCATTTCATGATGTATGTAAGTCAAATCATGCTTAAATGTATACAGTTCTGTATGTCAACTGTATCTCAATAAAATTAGGGAAAAAGGCTCACGTGAGGGATTGGTTGCGCTAAATTAGAAAATGTACGCAAATTAGAGACAAAACATCCCATATCGCCTCAACGGACCATGCGTCACTCTCTTTTCCATATACCCTGTTCTATACCAGTTACCCCAATACTATGTGAATTCTCCTTTCCCAACACATTTGTTCAATCTGTTTCCTCAATCGGAATTTTCATCCTTTGCTATAAAAATCTTTTCCAGCTTTCAAAACCCTATCAATTTCCTCCTTTTCGAGAAAATTCTTCCTGTATGGCAGTTAGAATTGTTTCTTCCCTCTTCTGTCTTTCCACACTTCAGATGCACCTCTGTTTCATTCTTTATTCTATGCTTCTTATTTCAATGGCTCATATGCATGGCCGCATCCATTACTGGACCATAAACTCCTTAAGGACAAGATCAGGGGCTGCCGTTTGCTGCCCCCTGTCCTTAAGCTGAGTATTTTGAGCATGGTGGAGGCCTAATGAATAGCTGTTGAAGTGAATTGCTAAAGTCATTTCTCCCCCTTTCTCCTTTTCCCTTTCTCCAAGGTGGAGCTGTCCTCAAAAAAAGTGGCAGGGAAAGTAATGAGTGCTATTAAAAATCAAGGGGTGTTGAATTGGGTCAAAGGGCAATACAATCCCAAGTCTCTACATATTAAAATATTGTCCAATTAACCCTAAATAATTCTCACTATGTAAAGAGCAATTAACACACATTGAACTAGTCATTAAACATGAATATAGAAAAATGTTCTCTTCTGAATAGCTGGTTTGTTTCTTAGAGCAGTAAACTTGGAGACATTTTTTTAGTTATTTGTTGGAAAAATCAGCTTTTTCAGGGATAGACACTTAATTAGCTAGAGCAGGTGACTAACTCCAAGAGAATAACATGTTGATCCCGTGAGGCGAACCATTGCTTGCACAGATTATATTTAGCATTTCAGGTGTTTAATTGAACTCTGAAGTAGAACCAGAACAGGACGGATATAAAAGCAAAAAACCATTGTATCTGGCATAGTCAACAGCACCTTTTAAATCTCATCCCCTTAAAGTCGGAAACATTAGCAGCCCCTGCACCCAGATGGCCTAATACCTTTTAACTTCAAAATGAAGGGTCACATTTGAGAGCCTATTTTTGATGCAAGCAGATCTTTACAACTAAATTCTAAGCAGTTGCTCACATAGAAATCACTCAGGAGAAAACAGAAAGCGACCACAGTTATAAAAAAGAAATGTGCGTGGATGTGTGAAATGAAGCTGCCAACTACCTCATCCTGTTGGTTTCATTCTGAGGGGTGCCCATCAATTGTATGAGTCAGATGGAGAGCAGTGCCTGTTAGGCTAATGCATGAATAACCCATATTTTTAAGGGCATGCTTTGTGTTTTACATAATAAAGCAGAACCAAGTAGAAAATTACTTGCTCAGTTTGCCTGAGACCAAAATACAGTAGGAATCAGTTACCCGGCTGATGGGATGTAAGCTTCAGAGAGTGGTACCCATCGGGTCTGTGAAACAGTCCAGTCATAGATAGCTGTATTTTCACATCCTTAGAACAACAAAGATTTATGACCAAGACCATTTTGTGTTGCTTCGTGAATTCTTTTGCTAGAGGTAGAGGAGTGAGACGTCATTTTTTTCCTCTCTCAAGGAGAGACATATATAATTTAAAATAAGACTGGAAAAAAGTCTTCCACTTGGCAAGGAATTGAAGCCGGATATGTCCTTCTTAGTCTCTCTCCACATTTTATAAATGTCCTTGTATTTCTTTGCTAATTACTTGATTATGAAGACTTTTCAAAAATCAAATACTTTACATGGCTAAGTAGTAAAAGTTTAATTTGAAAGCATCAGACCATGACATAATTTTAACTTAAAATGAGCCTCCTGGGCTAAGCAAATTCTACTTTTTTTCTGGGTCACAAACTATCATATACTTTCCTATTTAAAAACATTACTTTGGGCCACATCTAAAATTCTTTCATTTTTCTCTCTCTTTCCTTCTTAGAGCTAAGTATCTAACTTGAGATTTTAAACTTTAGCTGCTATTAAGGAACCCAATTTGAGGGCAGACGTTCTTTCTCCTTTGGGGATGTACGTACCTCGGGGTTCAGAGACGATAGAAAGCACTAAATATTGAGGAAGTGGAGCTGGAGGAGGGTTCCTCCAGGGCTCAGTGACTCCTTACTTATATTTGTCTTTGCCCAGTACTGAGCACAGTGCCTGGTACATAATGAAAACTCAGGAAATATTTGTGGAATAAAAAAAATAGGAATTGGGGCATGTGCCATTTATTAGTTGTGTGGCCTTGGGCCACACACACAACCGCTTGGACTTCAGTTTTGATTTTTTTTATCTGTGAAGGGATGATCTTTCAATTACATGGTCTATTAAGTTCCTCTTAAGTTTCAGCGTTCTGTAATTCCATAATAACTTAACTTGGCCATAACAGAAAAGAAACGACTGCTGAAGTGGCAAAAACACACAAAAGCCTCAACTGGAAGCTTTCTTTTTTTTTTTTAACTATTATAGAATCTAATCTCCCCAAGCAACAATACATAGCCTCCTGGACTCTTGGTGGACCACCTATGAGCTCTCTGCTCATTTACTTAGAGGAAAATTCATATAAAGCTGTATCTTAAGGTGGATTATCTTTGGTAATGCTCGAAATGAATATTTTGATTAAACAGGAAAGTAGTATCTTGATAAATGAATATTACTGTGCAGGTCAGCCTTAAATAACAGGCAAAAAGTGAGTGGACCTTTATTTTTAGGGTTGCTAAATCACACTGAGCTCAATTCAACCTAAAATCAGGCAGCAAGAGGACTAATAAGTCTGAACCCTTGGTTAGCAGCCCTAAACAAGATTATATTCTAATTGTCCAAGGAGTTCTCAGAGGCAAATCAAGCTTCTGTCAGCCATCCCTCACATACTCAAGTTCCTGAGAGTAATTAAAAAGTAAAATATTTTCATTTTAATAAAGCTGTAATGTGTACTGGTGTCTAAAATTACCCACAGTCAATTACACAAACACCCAGAATGATTTTTTTTTTTGCCTTCCTTGTCACCAGTTAAAGGCATGAAATAAATTCTATCGCATTTTACCTTCACAAGAATATTTTGAGATTAATTAAAATAATATGAGTGAGACATAATAAGAATAGAAATTAAAAACTATCGTATTACTTTTTTAGTTCTTATTCTCTGCCACACTAAGCCTGGTAGAGATATTACCTCTAATTCCTATGACAACCCTGAATGATAACTTTTCTCCCCATTTAATATAAAATTGAGTTTTTGAGAGCTTTGTCCATTCATAGTTACATAATCAGTAAGTTCTAGAGTCATGATTTGAGCCAGGTCTTTAGGGCTCCAAATTCAATAAACATTACAAGTTTATTAACATGAAAGTCAACTCCTTGGACAACTAGAATACAGTCTGGTTTAGGTCTGCTCACTGAGGGTTCAAACTTATTGGTCCTCTTCAGAAGCTAAAGCAAGCCGCCAACATAAAATTTTGGGGAAATCTATATTTTTCTTAATTATTTCACTAGAGAGTAAAAGGAAAGCTAAGCTCATTGCATTGAGACACATGGATGAAACAACAGAGATTGAATGAAATAGAGGAAAGAAATCAGTGATCACAATTCTGAGTCTTGATCTCAGGAAACACAGTGGTCACACACAATTTCTACATAGCTGGGTGCTGATGGATGGTGTCAGCTTAATGCCAGATGCTCCAACACTGCAAATGACAGATTTTGAATTTAATATCTCAAAACATCTTAATGCTCAACAACTATATAACAGACCTAAAATTATATGATAAAACTCATTTTCCCCCCAAAATATTTTAGTGTTTAATATCATCACTTTCTGAGTTTGAGTTCTCAAATTCAGGACTTCAGTCCAGTGTGGGCTGAACTTCATCCTTCTCAGCTGCCCTTGAACTTCATCCACATGGCTCTGCTGTGCAAACCCTGTCAGATTGGAAACTGGCGCTGCACTGCCTGCGGCTTATTTTCACTTCCCTTTGAATCATATGATGAACATCTTGAAGTGGGACTAGAGGGGAGGATGGATGCGGACTTTGAGTGGGAGCTTTCTTCTGTCACTTTAGATGGGGAGCTGGACTATCAAGAGAGAGGAAAGATGCTTTTATGGTTGAGAGAGGCCAATAAATGGTGAAGCTAATTTGAAGCCGTGCTTCTGACTAGGAATAAAATAAGCCAAGCAGGCGAGAAATCAACGCTCTTTACGTTACAGACCAGAGCTCTGCCAGAGGGGGTGTATCCGAAGTCTCCTTACAATAGTGATGAAAGGACAGCGATTTTGCTCTCAGCTTTTACATGAAACCTCTTCATGGCCTAATTGTGTCAGCTGCTTGATCCTTCTCTTTCCAGGGCACCCTCCTGGAATGGATGACACCCTCCAATTATGTGGCTTCTCTCTGTAGTGTCCTCAAAAACCATTTGAGACTTCAGTGTTGGGAGTCTCTCTCATTAGAGGGTTAGCTCAACATAGAGGGTTTCTGTAACCTTTACTATTTGAAATTTAGCCCTTGGATTCTTGTGACTGGTCATGTTCAATTCATTTTTTAAAATGGAATTCATTCAGTTCCATTTCACTCAAGTTCCTAGTAGAGGATATTAGTACTGCAAAATATATCAATGGCAATAATTCTCAAGAGCAATATGGTTTTTCTCATATCTTTTTTGGTTTCTAGAGAGTGAGTTCAACTCACAAAAGTACCTTAGCTCTCCAAATCCCATTTTAATGACCCAAGACACATTAGGGCCAAAATCTACAGTTAAGTCTTAGGCAAGAAGAAAGGCGATCATCAATAGGTCCCAGTCTCTGGGGCATTTTGGTTTCAGATGAAGCCATTGTGATTTCCTGGGGGAGGGGGATCTGCTGAGGGGTTCTCACCACACAATTCAGCATTGGAAAAGCGGGGGGTCAGGGGCTTTCCTTCAGAAGTTAGACAAAGTGTTTCCTGAGGGGGTCATGAGACCCTCCAAGTGATAAGCATAAGGGTCCCCAGTGGGTACCTGGCAGCTTAGGTCAAAATAAGGATTTGCAGGTTCTTGCTAATGGCTTACGTGGAGCAGGTAGGGGAGACAGGATTCCAGTGCTGCCCCTAAAACTCCTGACCCCCTGTGTTCAATCAAAGGCTAATCTAGGAGCTGCTGGGCAGGGTCTGGGCAGGTGGAATTAGTGTCACTAAATCAGCTGCCCTAGAAATGGGGAGATTATCCTAGAAGACCCGGGTGGCCCAGTGCAAGCACATGAGTTGCTTATAAGTAGAAGAGTTGCTCAGAGGATTGCAGGGGGAGAGGGAGCAGGAGAGACCCCGAGTGTGGGGCAGGCTCGGCCAGCGCTGGGGGCTGGAAGCTGGAGAAAGGTGGCCCCCAGCCAAGGAATGTGAGTTTCCCCTGCAAACTGAGAGACCTCAGTCCTACAACCCTGTGGCACTGGATTCTGCCAACAGCCCGAGTGAGCTTGGAAGCAGACCCATCCCCAGATGCCCCAGCGAGGGACACTGCCCTCCCACCACCTGTAAGCCCAGAGCAGAGTCGTCTGTGTGGGACTTGTGGCCTCAGACTGCGAGATAAGAAATGGGTGTTGTTTTAGGCTGATAAGTTCTTGATTGTTACAGGGGTGATAGAAGGTGAATACAGCAACTGACACGTGCTTTGTCACTTCGTGTCCCTCCTCTCTGAAGGTGTTCTGAATAACATGGAAGATTTGTTGCAGGGAACGCCTGACATGGGTGAGACAGAGCCCAAAGGAGAAGGGTTTGGCGCTCAGGTAATCTACACACCTGTGACAACAGACCTGGAGGGGAAAACGAAACAAACATACAAAAACTCACCCTAGCAGTGTATCCCCTTAATATCGAACCTTCTTAATTCCTTGCCTAGTGCCTCTTGGGAGCTATAGCTCTAACCAAACACAGATGCCCCTCGGGTTCTCTCTGCCATCCACAAGAAGTGAGGGAGGAGGGAAGGGTGGGCATGAAGGGCAGGGGCCAGAAAGGAACGATTAAAGGGTTTGGGGAACATGGCTTGAATTCCACTCACAGCAGCTGGACTCATCATCCCCCCAGGATTGACCTGGTGGTGATGGCTTTGGAGAGGAAGCGGGATGTTTGGGCTGGAATGCCCACCAGTTGCCTACTTTTCTCTACTATATTCAAGATGATTCCCACCTGCCTTCTGGAGTACAGTGTGGGTATCGCTGGAGGGCAAGGGCGATGGTTACTTTGCACAGTTCCTGCTGGGGTCCACAAGAGCTGCAGATACTAATCAGCTTAGAAACTTGCTTCTCAAACTTTGAAGGGCATATGCATTGTGACTCCATTTCAGTATCCAAACAAACCATCATTCGTGTGAATGTAAAAATCCTTCTATCTCCTTGTTAAAAGTTTCCTTGGTCCCACACCAGAGATCCTGATTAAGATGTAGGGTGAGGGTGGAGAATGCATTTCTAGCAAGTTCCCATGTGATGCCAATGGTGAAGGTCCAAGGAACACACTCTGAGATGGCACTGGCCTAGACTGTTATTTAGAAATGACAAAAACAATCATGGAGCATATGATGGGAGACAGCTCCTTGAAAAATTTGGACAAAGATGAGAAATCATAGAACAAGTCCCCTACTAAAGAATTAATGGCAAAGGAGAACAGAAGAGAAAAAATAACCATCATCAGTCTCCACAATATTTGAGAGGTTCTTTACTGATAACATAAAACCTTATGTGAAAGAAGCAACTGAGGAGGAGAAATATTTTTTGAAATTAAGAAAAAGTGATTGCTAGCAAAAACTGATCAGATTCATTGAGGGGCAGAATGACCACTTTTCTAGTTTCAATTTAGTTGAACTGGAAGAGGAATTTGAGGAATACTCTTAGAAGACAGAATAAAAGATAATAGAGATATTTTGAGAAAAATGACAAACAATAAACTCTGAAGAATTGAGCTAGGCATACCAAAATCTACACGGTAGTTTTATCCAGGAAGAGAAGAAACAAAGGAAAAACTACAGTTAAAAAAATTAAAAGAATTTCCTAAATTGAAGGAAAAAATCGAGTTAGATCTTAAAGATTCTTCTAACCCCAGTTAAAAATAGTAAAGAAAATATTATTATTTCCAGGTGCAATTTCTAAATTCTAAGAATAAAGAAAAGAATTCCAAACACTTTCAAATAAGGAGGGAAAAAACAAAAGAAAAAGACACCCCCAAAACAAACAAACAAAAAACAGGCCATCCACATTGGAAAGAGAATCAACCGGGTGTCAGATTTCTCATGCCTAAAACTAAATTCTAGAAAGCGATGGAATATTTACATGGATTTCTGAGGCAAGTGAATTGTGACTCCATTTCAATATCCAAACAAGTTCTCATTCATGTGACTGCAAAGGAAAGTTAAATTTGGACATGCAGGTATTCAGAAACATCATTCATTCATCGTGTACTTTTTTCTAAAAACAGTTCTTGAGGAGGTATTGCAAACAACAAACGAATTGGAAAAAAAGAGCTCAAGAAAAGAGGAAACTGGTGAACAATAAACACATACAATTTATAGTTAAGTCTAATTATGGCTGATTTTGTACGTGAAAGTTCAATATATTAAGAATGATTTCTGAAAATGAGAGTCGTAAAATAAAATTACTAAAACTCAGGATATAAAATTCCAGTTGTTAAAATAAAAATCAACAAAACTTGAGTATGTGGGAAGTGGGCAGTTCAAAATTTGAGCTTAAAGTATTATAGCCCGGGAGGTAAAAGGGTGTAGGTACTATTTAATTCTTTATGCTGATAGGTAAATCGATATATTCAAATGTTTGTAAAAAATATAAGGAAAGTCATTAGTAGAATACAAATAGAAACTTAAAAATCACATGAAAGTAATGATGTTCATTTATTCATTCATTCATACAATAAATAGCTCTTGAGTGCACTGCATTCCACATGCTGTATTTTATGGTGAGCAAGACAGGCATGGTCCCTGCCCTCAAGAATGTTACCGTCTAGCATGAGCAAAGGCATGAATTAGTAGTTGATTTTGGTCATCCTTGGCCGCATTTGTCAGGGTGCCGATGAAACAAATATGAGCTCAGAAAAGAACTAGCCAGTTGGTAGGAAAAAAAGAGAATTGAGAGAGTCTAAAGTTTGGGGGTCTGCAGGATGGAACCCTACCCTTTAGAAGATAAAGTTGTGATGGTCTTTGAGGTGATACTCTTGCAGCAGGTATGACATCAAGGGCATGGCTACCACATCCACCATCAAAATCACTGACTCAGAGCAACAGCCCAGTTAAGGTGTGGCACCCAAATTTTTGCAATTGGGCGAAACGGCTTTCTGGTTGAAACTGGATAGTTCTACCTACCCCAGTTGTGTGCAGAGAGAAAGAGACAAGAGACTTGGGGTGTGAGAAAGCAGAAGTGGCCAATAGAGGTATATTGAGAAGAGAAATGTGGGTGTGCAAAGAAGTCAGCTAGGTTTTGGGGTGATGTGTACTCTCAGGTGGATCCCCAGATGACACTGAAAGGGGCGTGACTGAGACTTGAGGATGAAGAAGTGTGTCCGGACAGGCAGGGGAGTATTCTGTGGTGTGCACTTCAGATTGAAGCCAAGGAGAACAGTATCAATGGAAGAACGTCTCAGAGGATGGAGACACGGATTTTGGAAAATTAAGGGCAAGGGAGTCCCTCGGAGGCATAAGAATCACAGCCTAATGAGGGAACCTTCTCTTCCCGGGTAGGTAACCCTCAGAGGAACCGCCTGGTGGGATCCCAGAATTGCCATGACCCAGTGAACAAATGTCTGCCTGCGGTGTATCTGCTATCCCTCCCCTTGCTGAATGGGAATCTTTTGAATTCTTGTGTTCTTGTTCCAGAGTTGCGGTGTGGGTGTGGGGTGGGAGGTGGGCCCGTAAGTTATCTCTTTAGTTCATAGATTTCTGGAGGAAAAGAAGCCACATCCAAACCTGATGCAGAAACCGCCACATTCCCCTCTGATACAGAAACTAAGGTGCATCACCTGGAGATCCTGGCCCCGGGGCTGGTCCTCTGCCTGGTGGGACTTTGGGGTTGTCTCCCTCAGGGAGGGGTGACTACATACGACACAGGGAAGGGAGGGGGCTGTGTTAGTCATCAGTGCTGTCCACTGAATATTTCCCGTTCTCCATCCCTGTCGGCTAGTGGTAGGGCTGCATTTCTCTGCCCTTTGAAGCTCCTTTAGTCACCTGGCCTTCTTCTAGCTCTTCTGATGTGCTTCCTTTCTCCTCATTGCAAGACTTCTGCTGAATCAGTACCCAGAATGACGCTGCTGAAATGTAATTCAGATCACATGCTTCTCGAAGCCACAAACCCCATAACAGACCTGAAAGCTCTGGATCTGGGATCTGGCTGCCTCTCCAGCCTCACCTTGAACCCCTCTCCCCTCTTTCAAGTCCAGCCTGGGCCGTGTTCCTGCTGCCAAACTTGTTCCTGCCTCCAGAACACTCTGCTTCCTTTTGCCTTGAGGCTCTGGTCCAGATGGTCCAATGTCTGGGTCTTTCTCTTCATCCAGGTACCAGGTCACGTAGCAGCTCCTTGGAGAGAGAAGCTGACCCGACCACCATCTGAAATGGTCCCATCACAGCCTTCTAGGCTCACACCTCATTTCACTCCCTTCATAGTGCATCTTGCTGTCCCAAATGATTATTTTATTGGTTGCTTATGTGCCCATCTTGTACAGTGAAGGTTCTGTTCCAGGTTCCCTATTGACTATGAAACCCCAAATACACTGACAACCGTGGCAGAAAGAAAAAGAATGGCAAACTACATTATGGTTCTCCAAAATTCCACCCCAAAATGACTCTGGTCCTTCCTGGTCATATTTCACTAGCCAGAGCATCACTTGGCCAGATCCAACTTCACAGGGACAGGAAAGGACAGTCCTACAAGGTGTCAGGGAAGAATACTTGGAAATGTTTGGTAATTAGCAATAATGATCGCTGCATATAAATGAAAACTGTTTCCTCTGCTTTTGACAAAGTGGTTCCCCCTTCCATTTAGATCTCAGCTGGAATGTTCTATCCATAGTAAAACAGGTTTTTTGGGTTTTTTTAAATCCCCTAAGCCTGTTGCTTCTGAAATTTAACATGAATGTGAATCACCTGGGGGTCTTACTAAAATGCAGGTCTGGGTGGGGCCTGAGATCCTCCTTTCCTAACTGGCTCCCAGGTGGTGCCAATGCTCCTGGTCTGCAGACCTCACTCTGAGTAGCCAGGTTTCAGAAGACTCTGGGTGCCTCTGTTATACTCTCTCAAATAACCAGGCATCCTTCTTTATAGCACTTCTCTTACTTTGTAATTAGACCTTCATTTGCATGATTATTTGAGCATCTACTTCTCCCCCAGACTCTGAGCTCCATGACATCAGGGACTATCCATCCCCTCCCTGTGATGAAGGTGCTTGATTAATATCAGCTGGACTTAAAAAATGACTGAGTTCCTAGATTTCTAGGGATTGTCCATATTTCTAGGTAAGTCCCAGAAGCACGGGAACTTTGCTGGAGCAGTCAGTGGCCCTGAAATCAGCATGCAGTCTTTGGAAGGTGCTATGGTCTGAATGTATACATGCCCCAAATTCATATGTTGAAAGCTAATGCCCTAACGTGATGATGTTGGGAGGTGGGGCTTTGCGGAGGTCATTAGGTCATGAGGGTGGAGCCCTCGTGAGGGATTAGTGCTCTTATAAAAGACGCCTGGGAAAGCTCCCCTGCCTCTTCCACGGTGTGAGGACACGGTGAGACGTTGGCTGTCTGCAGTCCAGAAGAGGGTCTTCGCCGGAACCCGACTACCGTGCTGGCAGGATGGCCTTGGACTTCCAGCCTTCAGAACTGTGAGTAATACATTTCTGTTGTTTATAAGCCACCCGGTGTGGGTGTTTGTTATAGCAGCCTGAACGGACTGAGGAGGGACTTTGCAGTGAAGTACTCCTTTGAGCCCTGCCTGTGTAGTGGATGTATATTAGCATATATTTATGAGGACTGTTCCTTTTGGTACTTGGACACTAAAATGTCACAGTGTCAGCTAAGATATTTGGTGAAAGCAGTAATTGGTCTATGAATGCAGCCGGGTTCTCATCTTTTATATTCCTAAAGTTCATCTGGTTATTTCCAGTGTTGTCAGTTTACTCACTGTATTAGTCAGATTTCTCCAGAGAAAGGAACCAACAGGATGTTTGTATGTATATACGAGCGAGCGAGCGAGCGAGCGAGAGATTTACTTTAAGGTGTTGGCTCGCGCAGTTGTGGAGGCTTGGTGAGTCCACAGTCTGATGGGGGAGGCAAGCAGGCTGGAGACTCGGGAAAGGGCTGCAGCCACGCTGCTCTGAGGACTCTTTCTTGTTCACGGAAGGTCAGTCTGTTCTAGAACCTCAACTAATTGGATGAGGTCCATCCACGTTACAGGGGCAATCTGCTTTACTCAGAGTCCACGGATTTAAATGTTAACCTCACCCCCAAAACACCTTCACAGAAACATCTAGAATAATGTTTTACTAAATATCTGGGCATCATGGCCTGGCCAAGTTGATCCATAAAATTAGCCATCGCACTCACCTTTCACCTAGTTAAGAATAAGTCAAATCTCCTAGTGACAATACCTTAATAAGCCAGTTTTGAAATCTCTAAAGTAGGTCAATTTCATATTCATCTGCGATTTGAGCTCATTTAGCACTGTTATTAGGACTTATTTTAAACAGCCAGAGCTGGCTCGGAGGGCAGAGGACAAGCGAATTACCATCTCGTTCGAGGTAATATTCATATTTCTTCCTTCCTCTCGAGCGCCTTTTAATTTTCTGCTCTAATTTATAGCATGATAATTAGGAGTTCTGATGACATACTTGAGCACAATGTGTGCTTATGGGTAAATGGGGGCGTGACTAGACCTGGAACTTTGGGTCTGTCGGTTTCCTTCCCGGGACTCTTCAAGGTCCACATGCTGCGCCCTGGTGCGTGAATGATGAGCAGCTGTTGAACTTGGTCGCTGTGAGCCAGACGTGCAAAGGGCGGGCTGCTGAGCAGAGCTTGGGGAAGTAGGGACAAGGGCGCCCCCCACTTCTTCAGCGAGAGCCCTTCTCCCTCTGGCTCTGAGTCTCCCTTCCTTGAGGTCCGCGTCTCAGGTGACAGCTGTGAGGAGAGATGCTAATGACCGTCGAAGGGCAGCACACTTGGTGCCTTTGGCTTCTGGAAGGAGATGCAACAGATGCCTGATTGTCTGATGCTTCAGTTCCGTGGCCCGAGGGAAGTGCAGCCCAGTATCCAATCTGGAGGATGGGCTAGTGGACCTTCCTGTCACACGACCCCCAGGGCGAGAGGGTGTTGTCCGTGCTGGGGACCAGCGGTTATGAAAGAGGAGAGGAAGGGGGTGGTTTTCATAATCCTCAGAAACTACGGCTTTACTTTGTCTCGATGTAAACCAGCTTTGTGATCTTGCCTGAGCTAACGAAACAGGCTTTTACACAAACAACGCGCTTTACAGAGAACAGCAGACTGCTACCCATTCCTGAATATATTGAAAGGAAGCAAGAAAAGGAAGGCTGAGGCTCAAGGATTAGAAGATGAACTAGCCCAGCGGGGAAGTTCACGGGCTTGGTGTGAGTATCAGTCAGGAAGCAACCAGAGAAGCAGAGCCAGTTCGAGAAACATTGATATTGATTTCGATTTAGAAATGTGTGCAAGGAATTGGCTTGTGTACTTGTGGGAGCTGGTGACACGAGCCCACAATCTGCAGGGCGGCCAACAGGAAGGGCAGGCTAGGACTCCTGGAGATGAGTGGACGCTGTTGTCCACAGGTGCAATTTCTTCTTCTCCAGGGACACCTCCGCTCTAATAAGGCCTTTAGGCTGATTGACTCAGACCCGCCCAGATTATCTGAGACAATCACCTGGACTTAACATCACTTCATTACGGGCTGGCATCGCATCTACACAATACCTTCACAGCAGCAGCACCTTAGATTAGTGTGGTTGGGATAACGGAGGACTGTAGCCCAGGCAAGTCGATGCCTCAAAAATAAGCAGTGTTCAGGGACTTCCCTGGTGGTGCGGTGGTTAAGAAACCGCCTGCCATTGCAGGGGACACAGGTTAGATCCCTGGTCCGGGAAGATCCCCCAGGCCGCAGAACAGCTAAGCCCGTGCGCCACAACTACTGAAGCCTGTGCGCCTAGAGCCTGTGCTCCGCAACGAAGAGTAGCCCCCGCTCGCAGCAACTAGAGAAAGCCCTTGCACAGCAAGGAAGACCCAATGCAGCCAAAAAATAAAATAAATAAAAAATCATTAAAAAAAACTTAATCATTGTTCAAAAAGCCCGATACTTAAATATGCACGTCTGTTTGAGATTTATGCCTCGGGCTCCTTTCTTTGTGAACTGAGAAAACGATAGTGTCTACGTCATAGGATTTTTGTGTGGATGCGATGGGATTAAATTATCTAATACATCTATGCAGTTTACAACAGTCTGGCACAAAAGAGCATTCAATACATATTTGACATTGTTATTTGTTAAATGATTTCTACTTTTCCAATCCTTCTCATCCCAATTATTGAATTTCATGGTCCTATCAACTCTTCTAAGCATGAGATTTTTTTTGTTTATTTATTCTTTTTTTAACATCTTTATTGGAGTATAATTGCTTTACAATGTTGTGTTAGTTTCTGCTGTATAACAAGGTGAATCAGCTATATGTATACATATATCCCCATATCCCCTCCCTCTTGCGTCTCCCTCCCACCCTCCCTATCCCACTCCTCTAGGTGGTCACAAAGCACCGAGCTGATCTCCCTGTGCTATGCAGCTGCTTCCCTCTAGCTATCTATTTTACATTCGGTAGTGTATATATGTCCATGCCACTCTCTCACTTCGTCCCAGCTTACCCTTCCCCCTCCCCGTGTCCTCAAGTCCATTCGATGAAAAACAAGTAGAGAGAATTTAAATGATTTGTCGTCAACATATCTGCTGGAGGTCATGCAACCAGGGCTGGAAACCACGTTTGTCCTATTCTGGTGCTTTTTACAGCTGAGATGGCTGTGTCACCATGGGTGTTGCTGCCATTACCAACATGAGGTTTTTCAGAACTTGTAAATCATTTCTACATAAACCCAAATAAATCACGGTTAGTTACCTATGTTACAAAACCCAAGGTTTAGCTGGAGTCACCCCCTCTTTTTAGATTTCAATGCAATTTGATTCCGACTCCCATCAGTGTATGGTGGGGAGATCAGCGCCCTTCTGCTGTCATTGGGGATTCTCGGGAGGCCATTCCTGGCTTTGTCCCTTTTCTTTTTCCAGGTCTGAAATGCAGCCCCCTTTCCCCGGTGCCCACCAAGGCATTTCTGAGTGCAGTCGACCTTGTGGAATGGTAGCAAAGTGGTTTTCTACGCGGCCAGACCACAGTTTCCCTTAACCCGCGGGAATCTGTTGCTCTTCCCCCAGAATGTCCCTATTACAGTGGCTTTGACCTCCTCTCTCCCTCTCTGCCCAACTCTCTTGCTGCTAATCCACACTCTTACGTTCCAGTTACTATTTTTGTAGCGTTGTGACCATGCCTTGGAGGGAGGTTAGGTGCTAGGAGTGAGTTTGTTACCATCCCAGGTTCTTGGACTCTTTAATCAATAGAAACAGATGAGACCAGATGAGAAATTCAGGCAAGGCTTTACTGGGACCCAGGCTGCAGGGAAAACAAGGAACAGGTACGCTTGTTCACTCCCTGAGGGGGTGGGGAGCTGGTCCCTTAAATGGGGTGAGCTTGGAGGCGGATTGGTGGGTCTGGCTGAAGGGGTGGCTTAGGAGGTCTGCCCATCCCCTTGGTGGTGGTGAGTGCAGGGGGCATGTGCAGTGCCCTGCTTTTGCTCTGCTCTTCAGCAGCAGCAGTTGGGTTTTTGGTCCTTTTGTATCTTGTCCATAATTTGCCCCAACTGTACATGCACGCAGTTATTTTTAGTCCCTTTATAGTTTCTTTGTATCTGTTGCTTGGGGAGATGTTTGTCCAGGTACAAGCACAGCAGCAAAGCATCCCAGGTCCCAGCCTGTTTCAAGTTTACACCCTTCCCATCCATATACACCCCGAACTGCCTAACGGTGTATTTTCTAAGCAAAGCCAGTTCTCTTCCTAAAGAAACTTAAAAAAAAACAAACCCTCTTATTCTAACAAGAAATTCATTTTCAGGCAATACCTGTATTAAGATACAGATGTTTCCACTATGCCTTTCAAAAGCAAAAAACAAACAACTGACAAAGATTGATAGGTTTGTTTTGTTTGTTTTTTTTTTCACCACACATCTAGGGGCTTATTTTACTTCCTGCTTCTACCTTTCATTGACCTTTTTAGAAGATGAATTTCCTCTGTGCTGTGTAAGTGCTGTTCTGTAGAATTATCATTAATTATCAGGAGCCACAAACAGACCTCTCAGGATGGATTGTCTATGGTCACTGCATATGACTGACCCTAATCCTGGCGCCAGGTATCGGGACAGTCACTTGTGTGTGTGTTTCAAGAAAGTATCCTAAAGCTTGAAGAAGTGGAAAGGAAAGACTCAGTGCCAGTGGACCTGGCTGGCCTGTCAGCTTGTGGTTAACAAATCCGCAGGAAAATCAACAATGGCCACAGTCTTTCTTCCTTTCTCCTTTTTCTCTTCTTTAATGAAAGGAGGTTATTTCAATTTTTTCACATTATAAATCTTGAAACCAGATTCTTTACCTGGTGTTCATAACAGAGCAGAAAGGAAAAAAATAATGTTCCTCTCATTTAACTCAATAATACTGTATTATGGATCTAGAATTAGATCCATTTAGAATTAGAGTGAAGCTCTCAGGAATGCTTAGATCTGAAGGTCGCTTATTTAAGAAAACTAATAGTTCACTGGTCACTTCAGTGGCCCATCTGGACTAAACAGTTTACTAAAGTAAGACATTGGTCTGTCTTTCAGAGACAGAGTGCCCTTTCATTGAACAAGATGTGCAGAGTGATGCTTAGGAAGCTGGGAGGCTGTGTCTAGGCAAGAGATGCCTGGGAATCTCCTCTGCTCTCTGAATAGCTCATCCACTTTGCTAGCGTCATTAGTGTGGATATTATTTGCTCAGTTTCCATGAAGGAAAAGACTCAATGCGATTACCTGGTGCATTTTTAATACTGTGTGTCCTGTCACAAATGTTTTTGCCTGATGGCTAACACATCCAGAGTAGAATCAGCAGTGGTTAACAAGCCTTTCTTTTTCCTCCTTTTCTTCTCCCTCCTTCTCTTTCTCGTCTTTAATGAAAGGAGGTAATGGCAATTTCATTTAGTGAAATTTGAAACCAAATTCTCTACCCAACATGAGAAAAATACAGATGATCATAGACTTATCTTCCAAGAGTTGTGTGATTAAGAAAATGTTCAAAACAAGAAAATAAATAATAAATTATTATATAAATAATAATTTATATATAAATTATTAATAAATTTATAAATATAAATTTATTATTAATAAATAAATTTTAATAATATATTAATATTAATAAATAATATAATTTATTAATAATATAAATTTTATTAATAAAAATTTATATATAAATTATTATAAATAATAAATAAAAAATTGCAAAAAAAGAAAAGAAAGAACATGTTCAGAAAGTGTATGTTGAAAAATGGGATTCTCAAGACAAGTTTTGGAGATCAAATTTATTTCTAAGAAAATATAACTCTAAAATTACGATGCAGTCTTGGACTTCTCAACCTCTGTACTGCATGAATCAATTCCTTATAGTAAATTTCCCTAACTATCTATCTCCTAATGACTCTGTTCTCTGGAGAACCCAGACCAATACACTTGTCTTAGGCAGGAAGTGAATCTAGGATATCTACCTGTGCCTGAAAGTATAAGCCATCAAAGATTTCTTGAGTCATGCCTATAATAGGACACAAGAGTCAATCTTAAGGGGCTCCTACTGGTCAAAGATGGGAATATTTGAGCATTAAAGAAGTGACGGCCATAGGTCATGGCATCACGATTGGCTTGGGCAGAAGTCCTCCCCCTAGTGACCAGGGAGTAGCTGAGGACTTGGTGATGGCAGTTCTGGAGGCCTTGCTCTGGGCAGACCCGAGGCTATGGTGCCCCCGTGGTGGACCAGACCAGGATGGCGGACTCCCGGTTCTGAGGGATGGACGGTCTAAGACATACAGCAGCACTGTGGAGGTGAGTGTTGTGTGCCAGCGCTGCAGCTGGCCCCTGAAACAGGACATGAGCCTCAAGATCCTAGACCGTGTCCCCATCCAGGAACTCATAGCACCATTAAAGAAAAAGATTGTTATAGATAGAAATAAGAAAAAAATTGTGAATTCATCATGATACTTTGAAAAGGAAAACGTATACCATGTTGGTTACCTTTGTAGGTTACTAGACCACAACTCATTCTTCCAAAGAATGATAGTTAAAGGGAAAGAATTGAATGTAAAGAAATAAAAATTAAAAAAAAAAATTACGATGCAGAAGATTTGACACACATATTTGGGATATTATTTTTGAAGCTGCCTCTTTTTATAGGGAGGAAATAAAACATATGTTTATGTGCTTTGGGGCAGAAGACATAGGTTTTGTAGTGTCAGCTCTGCTCTTTATAAGCTGTGTAACCTTGAACAAGTTACCCACTCGAAGTCTGACCTATAAAAAGAGGATAATAAATATGCTTAAAGGATGGATGTGAGGGCTAAGAATCAGGTAAAGTGCTTATAGTTCCTGACGGATGGTAGGCACTAAATAAATGCTCACTTGTGATATTCTGATGAGAATAGCTTAAAGTAGAAAAAGGGTCATTGGATTTGATTGCTGTGAGAATGACTCAATAAGTATAAAGTAGACATGGGGCTGTTAAGAAGTCATTTTCTTAAAGACACACACACGAACACACACACACACACACACGACAACCCTGAAACCTACCAATGTAGTGGGAACTAGTTAAGGGTTTTTGAAGCTAATGGAAAGGAAATTATTTCTGATAGTATTAAATAAAAACAAGTCAAAAGTTTTTATTTTCTTCAAATTCCTATTGTTAAATAAAATCAAATAACATAAAAACCTACAATCTACAATGTACCTAATATAGAATTGTATTGGCGGTTATAGCATTATGAAAATATGCTCTCAAACTTGGGCTGCCCAAGTTCAAGCTCTGCCCCTTACTAGCTGTTTTACTTGGGCAAATTGCTTAAGCTCTCAATGTCTTATTTTCTTCATCTGTAAAATGGGTATAATTATAGCATCTATAGAGTCATTATCACAATTAAATGGTTACCAACTCTAAAGCACTTACAACAGTAAAACATTCAATAAGTGTTATTATAATTCTATGTTACTTTTGTTTCACCATCATAAACCACAGAAGGAAAAAAGGTTGTGATTTTTATTCCCAACTTTCCTTTTAGACACAACATGATTGAAGGGTTCGCTTGTTTTCCTAAAGTCAATGACAGCACTGCTTGACATAGTTGGCTGATCAGCAGAGTCAGGCAGTAGTGACAGCTCACATCTGTGGGAAGTTCAGCCTGCAGTTCAGAATATTTTATTGCCAGATTGCCTATAGAATTTCTAAAGTTCCAAATGGCTGACACCAAAGTCTATGCAAGGGAAATTGATCAGAGAATTCAATATTAGAAAAATTTTTATTTCAATGAAATTTGACCTAAAAAAGAAAAATACTCTAGGAAGATAGTATCTAAAGGAAAAGTTCAATGACAGCAGCTGGGGCATCATGGGAAGATGACTGAGCTGAAGTTCAGAATGATTGCAGCACAAGAAATAGAAGTCTAGGAAGATGTATTTTTGGTTTGTTTTCTGCAAGGAGATAATGGTTCAGCTGAAAGCAAGAGCTTAAACCTAAAAATTAAATATAATTATATCTACAGTAAGCACCACAGAGCTACTGTGTAAACCAGAACAAAGCAGAGATTCAGCCATCCATGCATCCTCTTTTAAAAATGTGTATTTATTCTTGAATTATTGCTTGGACCAGTTATTATCATTTGTATCGAATAAAGTCCACCACTGTGAAGGTTAATTTTCCTTGGTTAATTTCAAAATACTTTCAATGGAAATGGTTTAGTAATGCTCATAAGCACTAAGAATATAAACATAAGTGTGTGTGTGTTTCCTTAACGTACATAAACTTACGTTATCAAACATCACACACATCTAAGAGGTTCACTATCACAACACCCGAGCGGTTCTGCTTATTAAAGCTGTTGGCTAAGCGTCTATTCTGTAGATGAGGACCAGGTGCCAGGCACTGTGGATACAACCGCGAGGAATGTGCAGTCCTGGTCCTCAAAATGCACGCGGTCTAGTGAAGAAACAAGTAGGGAGCAATTACAAGTGGTTATATAACCCCTCTTGACAATCACAAACCCAAAGTATACTCCAGGTCAGGAAATTATCTAAAGGCTTTATTCAGGGCCCCAGAAATGAAACAGAAAACAATGGGAGAGAGTAAGAAAAGAGCAACTTGCTGTAAAGTGGGTGGCAGAGAGTGGGGTCATTGTTTGAACTTCTCTCTTATAGGAGACAGAAGTGCAGAAGGTTGACGTAAGACCGTAAAAAGGGAGGAAGAAGGGAGTAATGAAAAAGAGACACAGAAAGATAACGGGAAAGTGCCACATCTTAGCAAACAAAGAGTGAGATTAGCGGAAGAAATTGAGGGAGGTGGGCGACGACATAACCTTCAAACCAAGTGAAGATTGAGATGAGAGAAGCCTTGAGATTTGATAGCAAGGAAGTATATTCTGCACTTGATGAGCAGGTAGTTTGAGAAGAGTTTTCAAATCACATGTAAGCTGTCAGGGCCTAAGATGAGATTGGTCAGTGATAAAACTTGGAAGAATGGGTACAGACCAAATATTTTAAAATCTTAGTAATTAAAAGAGAAATAATTCATGGACATCAAAAGGAACAGGAGCTGAGTCAAGAAAAAGGTTAATGATTAGGAACCAGGAAACCTTTTCCTATTTGAAGGCAGAAGAGCTGATACCTGTAGAGTGGGATTGACTGAGAAGAATTGACCATAACTGTGGAGTGAAATTCTGGAGTAAAAGGAAAGAAAAGTGAGTTAAAATTGAGTTAAATACACATATGAAAGGAGAGGAGACAACACTTACCCAGAGATTGTAGGGAAAGCTAGGAGGGCATGTTGAAATTAATGGAAATTTAATAATTTCCCTTCCCTCATGAAAATCCATGCTCTGGATGTAGCGGCCACTGTTTTAACTGAACGGAAAAAATGTCTTCATCCTCTGGTGCATGTCTGCGCCCACAGACTCTGCAGCACTATTGCCCTTGAGGCTATAGGCACAATGCCTCTCTCTGAACAACTTGGAAAGGCCATGCTTTCTGACCTGAGGGCACTCACGTATGCTCTTAGCTTTCCCAGAAAGATTTGTGTTCCTTTGACCCCAACCAATGCAACACACCCTGCAAGTCTCAGCAGAAACCCCCCATTTTCGTAGATATCTTCCTTAATCTAGCATCGCAGGCTAGGTTCCTCTATTTTACCTTTAAACCACGTGTTCTTTTTCTGAGGAAAAGTTTTGGAAGTTTGATTGACCTCCACGCCTCTGAAAAAGTTTGGGGATTGATGTTGACTATTGTAAACATTCATATGACTGGTTACAGATGGACCCTGGAGACAAAAGGAAAAATAATCCTCATCGTTAGCTCAAGGACCTTCCTTCAACATAACCTGGACAGCCTCTCCACTAGCCCTGTGAAAGGTAGAGAAATGCTCTAACCTCTGCCTTTCCTGGATTCTAAGACTCAGAATATATGAGGATCTGTTTTACAGTTGCTCTGGGGCGGGACTGAAGCTTTGCTCTTTAGGGGAGGATTTGCATTGATTTCTTTTTTCTTTTTTTTTTTTTCCCATTTCTATTTTTTTTTTTCTGTACACTTTAGTTTTTTTTTGAATTTTTGGATTTTATTTACTTTACTTTTTTATACAGCAGGTTATTAGTTATCCATCTTATACATATTAGTGTATATATGTCAGTTCTAATCTCCCAATTGATTCTGCCACTCCAGCCTGAGACCTTGCTGTCTCTGAGGTCTTTGGGGTCGTAGTGATGGTGTGAATTAAAATTCTCAGGGGAAAGTTTTTCTTCCTCCCTCTGTCCATTGACAAGATTGAGACATGCAGATTTAATTTTGTAACTTTCTGGGTGGTACCATTATTTCTTAAGTTTTACACTTTGATTTCCACCTTTGGGGAAGAGATTTCCTATTAGATTCTCCAAACTTAATTTCTTTTGGTATATAAAATAGTGATGTGTCGCAATCAATGACAACTTATAATCTATAGTATGCTAGACGTGGTAAGTTGGGTATCTTTTATTCTCGTTGTTTGCGAAGGCTACTTGTAGAGTTTAGCTTACCAATTAGTCAGCAAGAAGACTTCTTTATTTATGTACCAGTGGGGAAAAATTACTTTGAGTGTCTACTATGTGCCAGGCTCTGTTCTAGACACTGGGATTGAAGTGAACAAAACAGACAAGAATCCCCGCCCTCATGGAGCTGAATTCTAGTTCCTACGTAATGTTGTGAGACTTGAAGTTGGTTTGTAATAAAATTGTATTTACATCACTACTTGCCGGTGTGAACTGGTTAATTCCTGTTTCAATACAACTTCTTTTGTAGAGCTCATTACAAGTATAATTAAGTAGAAATGTGATAATTTGTAGGATGTCTGTCCTTCCTACAAACTCCATGGGTTCAGCTAATGCCTGCCTTGTTTGGTCCTGTATTCCCTGTACCTTAAGCAGAGCTAACACCTGATGGGCAGGCAATAAACACGGATGAATGAGTGATATTTACTTGTTAGAACATTCACCTAAAACTTTTACTAAGTTCTGATAATCGGGTAAATGTCTTTATCAATTTTTATACCTAAAGATGTATATATTCCTTTATATATACGTGATATACGTGTGTGTATATATACATACACATATATAATATATATATGTGTGTGTATATATACACACATATATATTATGTGTGTGTATATATATATATACACACATATATATGTGTGTGTATGTGTGTGTGTGTGTGTATATATATATATATATATATATATATATATATAAAACTTGAAACCCTTCTCTTTTCTCTCTCCTTCACGAAAAAATAATTATTCATCACAGTTCGTGTTAAGAGTTAGAATGCCATGCTTTCTTCTATGCTAGAGTCTTAAACCTTTTTGGTCTAATGTATTCGATTCTTTAGATGCAGTCAGAACTTATTTGCTGAATGTATCTAATCTTTATTTTACATTTTGATGATCATTTCTCATTCCTTTGCTTTCTTTTCCTCTCTGGCAATGCTATGATTCAAAGGCAGTTCTCTATAGTCTATTCTAAAGGTCCATTATTGTCTGTGATTAGCAGGCATCTCTTTGTATTCCCTCCACATTATAGGCATGTGTTCATATTGATTTTTCTATAGCATCCTGAGCTTTTGAAGGCTTACAATGATTGAATTTTATTTGCTCTATTGAGGTTTTAATTCTTGGAACTTTGCTTATCCTGACCTGTTCTTGTTTAATAGATGTAATGACCTCCTTGATTTCATTAAAGACAAACAAATTCTCTGTTATAGTCTACTTCATTAAGAAAATATTTTTTGAGGCATAAGATTTTCTTGTGGGCCCTTGGATCTCCCTTCTTTTAAGCTGTAGGGCTTTTGGTTTTGTTTTTTTTAGTAGTGACATTCTGGCTTCTTGCTGTTTGTTTTATATATTAATTTAGTTGATACTTCTTTTTATAGAAAACTTAGGAAACTTCTGAATAGAGTAGCTCATGTGGCCTTTTTGAAAGCAGAATACCTTCTTGGGCACTGCTGGCGGGGGCAGGCTGAAGGGGAAGTCCCCCAACCAGAGCTGCCCCTGGTGTGAACGCCAGTTGGATTATCCCAAACAGGTTCACAGATAAAGATCAATATAGGGCCTCTGCCTAGAGTATGAAAATTGTTTGTTTGCAGGCAAATTTGAGATTTAATCATGGGAATTTTGAGATTTCTATCATAAGCTTTCTTCTTTTTGCCAAATCCTCCACACAGAAGACACTTAACAGAGCAGGAATGCTCTAGAAGTGTCTGTGGCATGTCTCAGACTAGATAGTAAGGTGTGCCCAAGTGCTTTGTACAGAACAAGACCCACGCCTAGTAAAGCACTTTACCTAAAGCCTTTAATTTATGAAATAAAAAGTAAATACAAATAGACAAATATAAGTTCATCCTGATAAGACCATCCCATTTTGCCAAATAACTGTTTCATTTTGTTAACTTGAAAACATAAATGCTTAGCAATAAATGTGAAAAGAAAACACATCTACTCTTGGTGTTTAATTCATGTACTACACATAACTGTATGCATCACATGATATAAAGCAATACTTGAGAAGAACTACTTTGTTTCTCATTATCTGGGTAACAGTTACATAGAAATTCTTCAGACACATAAGCAACTGCAGTTTCTTTATCATCTCTGAGAGCCATTTGTGAGTTTTTAAAACACAGAAGTAGGACACATCATCACGGGGTAATTAACTAAGCCACTTTTTTATTAAGACAGTTTTCTTTTTAAAATTCATTCTGTAAGTGTTTGTTTCCTCAACCTAATCAGTTCATCTAATGCTTTGAAAGCCGTCTCTAAAGGTCTCACTTACAATAGCATCCAAGTCTCAGAGCTGGGAGGCTGCATACCCAGCCATAATGACTACAGCCCATGTGAAATTTCTTTACCCCGTCCCTATTGTTTTTTTAAAAACCAACTTCTTTAGGTGACCTCCAAACATCTTAAACTACCATTTATTGAGGTTTTTACAAGCTAATGTGCTTTCTCTGTTTGCTCAAAATAAACTGAAAGTGTGACTGTAACATAAACATTGCATAGATTTGAATACAAGCTAACGCCTTCTGTTAAGTTTTCTGGGGAAAAAAATTCACCTCATATTAAAGCACAGGGTAAAAACAAACTTAGTTGGTGTGCCTGAAAAATGGGTGTCAAATTACTTAGAAAATTGTCAGTCATTCAATTAGAACTTGGAGCTATAATTTTAATCTTCAGCCAGCCGAGCTAAATGTAGCCATCAAATGTAAACCTGATTTTCCAGAGGTGAGGTGAAGAGTAAAGGTGAGCCCCCAATGAGGACAAAAAGTTAATGACTTCGGTGACTTGGAAAATAATGACCTAATTCAGTTAGTGATTTACCAGAGGACATCCTGAAGCAGGCAAGAGGAAAGGCCAGAATTCAAATATCAGTGAAAGACAGCATGCATGTCAGCTGGAGAAAGACAGGGATTCGTCTGTGCCGTATGCTTAGCCTATAACCACATCTGCCATAATGATGACTCAGCATGTGAGAAAGATATTGTTCACTGAATGAACAAAGACACAGGACTTGAATAAGTACTGATTCTTTGGGAGTTAAAATGGTTTTGAATCCTAGCTCTAAGATAGTTCTAATGTAATCCTAGTTCTAAAATTGTTTGGAATCCTTGTTTAAATTTTAGTCCTAGTTTTATGAGTCATGTGATTTTGGGTGGGCTAAACTTTAGTTTTCCCATGTATAAAATGTAAAATTCTAATGGTTTATATTCTTACGGGATTTTGTGAAATAAAAAACATACATAAATGACATAACATTTAGTACTGTAACAATAAAAGCTTCCTGTGCTCTAGAAAAAGGCTGTCCTTTGGCCATACTAACAAGTAATCCCCAGAACCAGTTTTAAATTTATCCACAATGATAAATGACAACTCACTTTGGCAACTGAATTTCTGAAACTCAACCAGTCAGTGATAGTCTCATGCTTCTAAACATCAATTAGCAGCAACTCATGACTTAGTAACTCAGCTCCTAAAAGTCAGCAGGTCAGTCAGTAGTAACCCAGCTACACAGGTAAATTAGGCTAATCAGTCCCTAGACACGCCCACTTCCAGAAATCCACCAATCCCAGAGCTAGAACTTCCCCACATCAGTAAGATGAGCTCTTTGCTTTGCTCATAAGACCAGTCTCACACAGTCCTCCTTCGCATGGCAAGAGGTAAACTCGGCCTTTGTTTCAGATATTGAACAGTGGGCATTTCCCTGACAAGTGTCTGACATCTAGGATACATTCAGTAAATTATACTGTTGCTGCTTCCACAGCCATTGCTATTAATAATGGCATTAATGTTATTGGGTGCATCAAGATTACTCTTCAGTAATCAGGAGAAAAACACTTATTTGAAAAAAGGATCAGGAAGAAGTGATCTGGGGTTTTTTCGTGAGGAGTCAGTTTGGGAAATCTTTGTTACGTAACCCAGAACCGTGGTGGGTGAAGGGGTGCCCAGCTTTATGAGTTCTCAGGAAATGCATCTGAAGCTATACAGCTAGAAGAACGATGAAGCTCTAGCCGACCAGATAGGGGTTCTCAAGAAGTCAGTCTGAAAAACAGGAGGGATGCTTGACTTCTAAAATGTTGGGAGAGGAGCCTCAGCGTGTAATGGAAGACCCACCACTTTTACTCTGCAGTAGAGAAACTCTTACACATGTCGGCTCCTCTCCTGCCTTAACCTCTCCCACCCCCCAGCAATGACCTTAGGTGATAAAATCAGTGAAGACTCGGCATCACTTTGTAATCAGAACTGGAATTTAGCTCTGATCTGTTTCCTTTGTATTACCTTTTAGGAAAAATATTGCAAAGCCAGACAGAATTTCTGATTTTGCTCTGCCCTGTGAAGCCTCTCACCAGACCCTATTCTTGTAAAACTTCCCTGGCACTTTAGGTCTGGGTGGAAGGAGGTGAAGCTGGGAATAATTGAAAATCACTAACCCTGAAGGCCCAGAGTCTCCCCTGAGAATATCCTGTGTTGTGATTAAACAAGGATTAAGTCCTCCTGACTTGGCCGCACCTGGGAAGCCTCTGCAGGGTGGGTTTAGAGCTCTGACTTCATCCTTACATATAATTGTGCTATTAAGAAATCACTCAAAATTCTGGTTTTCATTGTCATCCTTACTTCCGAAGGGACAAATTAACTTGAATTAATTTGAGTACTCATGAAGAATAATTCTTCTTTGTAATTTTCTAATGTCAAGATTTGTATTGACTAGAAAGGTTCTTTTCTGGAAATGTAAAATGGCAATTTGAATTCCTAAATATTAACAGCATGTTGTGAAACAGTGATTGATTGAAGCTATCAACATAGTATTTCATAGCTTTATTTGTTGAAGAGCAATTTTAAGAATTTCTTTTTATTCTAAAAATATAGTTTTTTTTAAATTTTTATTTTTAACATCTTTATTGAACTATAATTGCTTTACAGTGGTGTGTTAGTTTCTGCTTTATAACAAAGTGAATCAGCTATACATACACATATATCCCCATATCCCCTCCCTCTTGCGTCTCCCTCCCACCCTCCCTATCCCACCCCTCTAGATTGTTCTGATACTTGAAAGTCTATATAAAGACAATTTATAAAACAAAATGATTTTATTACAAGTATGTTAGTACGTGTATAGTAAAATCAACTAAAATAGTAAATGATTTTATTACAAAATGATTTTATTACAAGTATGTTAGTATGTGTATAGCAAAATCAACTAAAATCAACTAAATTAAATATGTATTTATAAAATTAAGCATAAAGTAGAATATGGTACTTTATTAAAAAACGGTTGGATACAAGGACAATAAATAAAAATCAATTATATTTCTGTATGGTAGCAACAAATAGAAAATAAACACCATTCACAATATTGTTAAAATATAATTAAATACCTAGGAATAAATACAAAAGTTATGACGTCCTCTACACTCATAAGACATTGCTGAGAAAAAGTAAAGATATAAATATGTTCATAGATTGGAGAGGCATACTATGTTCATAGAGTGAAAAACTCAATATTGTTAAATGCCAATTGTTCCCAAAGCTATCTATAGATTTAATACAATGCCAAGCGAAAGCAAGCCTTTTTAAATTTTGTGGAAAATGAAAAGCTGATTCTAAAATTTATGATAATATAAAATACCTAGAATGGCGATGACAATCTTGAAGGATAAGAATAAGTTGGAGTGCTTAAATTACAACATATACAGGGTTTCTATAAAGCTATAGATACTATGACAGTGTGGTATTGGAACAAGGAAAGAGCATTCTAATGGAATGGTAACCATGTAGCATGTTTGACTTCCCTTCCTTCCTTCCTTCCAAGTATAGTTGATTTACAATGTTGTGTTAGTTTCAGGTGTACAGCAAAGTGATTCAGATATATCTCTCTCTGCATGGATATTTATAGCGAGAAATACATATATTATTCTGTTTCAGATTCTTTTCCTTTATAGGTTATTACAAAATATTGAGTATAGTTCCCTGTGCTATACAGTAGTTCCTTGTTGGTTATCTATTTTATGTTTAGTAGTATGTATACGTTAATCCCAAACTCCTAATTTATTCCTGCCCCCCATTCCCCTTTGGTAATCATAAGTTTGTTTTCTATGCCTGTGGGTCTATTACTGTTTTGTATATAAGTTCATTTGTATCATTTTTTTATATGCCACATAAGTGATATTGTATGGTATTTGTCTTTCTCTGTCTGGCTTATTTCACTTCGTGTGATAATTTCTGGGTCCATCCATGTTGCTGCACATGGCATTATTTCATTCTTTTCTATGGCCGAGTAATATTCTGTTGTATATATGTACCACATCTTCTTTATCCATGCATCTATCGATGGACATTTAGGTTGCTTCCATGTCTTGGCTATTGTAAACAGTGCTGCAACGAACATTGGGGTGCATGTATCTTTTTGAATTATGGTTTTCTGCAGATATATGCCCAGGAGTGGGATTGCTGGATCATATGGTAGCTCTATTTTTAGTTTCTTAAGGAACCTCCATACTGTTCTCCATAGTGGCTGTACCAATTTACGTTCCTACCAACAGTGTAGGAGGGTTCTTTTTTCTCTACACCCTCTCCAGCATTTATTATTTGTAGACTTTTTGATGACAGCCATTCTGACTGGTGTGAGGTGATACCTCACTGTAGTTTTGATTTGCATTTCTCTAGTAATCAGTGACGTTGAGCATCTTTTCATGTGCCTTTTGGCCATCTGTATGTCTTCTTTGGAGAAATGTCTATTTAGATCTTCCCATTTTTTTGACTGGGTTGTTTGTTTTTTGATATTGAGCTGTATGAGCTGTTTGTATATTTTGGAAATTAAGCCCTTGTTAGTCACATCATTTGCAAATATTTTCTCCTATTCTGTAGGGTTTTTTGTTGTTGTTGTGCAAAAGCTTTTAAGTTTAATTAGGTCCCATTTGTTTTTTTGTTTTTATTTCCATTACTCTAGGAGATGGATCCAAAAAGATATTACTGAAATTTTTGTGTTTGACTTTTCTTTTTTAATGTTTCATATGAAACCTACAGACTACCTTAATTTACATGCATTTCCTCACTGTAGGTTGTCTTACTACTGGATTTTTTTTGTGTATATGTGTTGTACCAATTAACTACTTTCACAGGTTTCATCCTGTATTATTTCTTCTACTTTTTTGTGTGTAAAAAGAGGAAAAATAAGCTGGATTCCCTCAAAAAATGGAATAGAACATATGGAACAGTTTAGAGTTCAAAAGTATTCCCACAGGTAGAATCACCAAATTTTCAAAAACAGATGGTACTGTAACTTGAGGAAATGATAACCTTCTCAATAAATGACCCTGGATCAACTAGGCATCCTTATAGAAATAAATAAACCTTGATTTCTACTTTACATAATACGCAAATTATTTACATATCATAGTCCTACTTAAGTGTTAAAGGCAAAACAGTAAAGCTTGTATATGAAAACATAAGACAGTATCTTCATGATCTTTGGGTAAATATTTTTTTCTTAAAAAGAGACAGTAAAAAGCATTAACTGTAATATAAAAGATTAATAAATTGGCCTTTATGAAAATTAATACCCTATATCACAAAACACTATTAAGAGAAAGAAAAGGAAGGCCACAGACTGGAAGAAAATATTTTAATACATACATCCAACGGAAGACTGGACTTGTACCTAGAACTTATACAACACTCCTACAAATTAACAAGAGAAAGCCCCCAATAAACCCAATTTAAAAATGGTCAAAAGACTTGAACAGCCAGATTACAACATGCTATCCAAATACCCAGTAAGCATAAAAGTTGTTCAACATGCAGTTAAGAGTGTGATGTTAGCATATATACACCACAATGGCTATTGTGATGCTGGTGAGCTTATGGAGTAACTGGAACTCTCATAGTTGCTGGTGGGAGTATAATTAACAAAGATCTTCTGAATAACTGGCAGTGTACTGTAAAGCTAAACGTATGCCTACCTATGGCCTAGCAACTCCTAGAAATGATTACAGCAAAAGGCATATACAAGAATATACACTGAAGTCTTACCTAACTCAAATATCCATTAACAGTAGAGTGAAAAATTTAGTGTGGTATCTTGTAATTTTATCAAGCAGTAAAAAGCACAGTCTACTACTACATGAAATACATGATGACTCGTACAGACACAGAAGACTATGATTCTGTTTATCTGAAGTACAAGAACAAGGAAAACTAATCTACAGTGAGAAAAGTCGTAACCTCTTAGAGGGCATTACCTGGAGGAGACAGCTTTCTGGGGCGGTGAATATGTTCTATACCTTGACCTGGATGGTGATTACCGTGTATGTGTGCGTGTAAAACTTCCTCCCTCAAACGCTTGTGTGCTTTACTGTGTGCATGCTATGACTCAGTTTCAGAACCACACAAACATACAGAAATCAAACCAATGTGACACCACCACACATACTCCAGAGTAACTAACATGAAGAAGACCAAAAATGCTCAGGGTTGACAAAGGCGAGGAACAACTGAACTGTCTTATATTGAAGGTATAGGCGTACACGTTGGAACAGCCTCTTTTGGAAACCATTTGGTAATATTTACGAAGACTGAACATCAGCATACCTTACGACCAGCAAGACCACTTCCAGATCAATGCTCAAGAGAAATGGTCACCAAATGTCATGTGTAAGAATGTTTACAGCAACACTATCTGTTACAGTTATAAACTAGGAACAACTCAAATTCCATCAACAATATTAAAATAAATGGTGGTATATCCATAGAGTGGACTATTACAGATTGAAGAATGAATGGACTCTAATTGTACACACTAATGTGAATAAATATTACAAAGACTGTTAAAGAAAAAGTGCCAGACACTAAAGAGCACACATAATACGATTACACTTACAAAAAATACAACCACAGACAAAACTATGAGATCAGAAGTCAGGACAGTGTTTATTGTTGGGGGTGAGGGTGGCAGTGGCTAGACCAGGACTTCATGGAGACCTCTGGTATGCTGCTCATATTCTGGTTCTTGATCTGAGTGATAGTTACACGAATATATTCATTTTGTGAAAATTCGTCAAGCTGTAAATACAGGCTTTGTGCATGTATCTGTATGTATATATTGTTTAATAAAAAGTTTACCTAAAAAGGGGCAAGGTCTCCTAAGTTACCATATTCTATTTAAATTCTGTTCTCATTTTAACTTGATTGACGTAACAGATGTGCTCCTATAATTAATTAAATCATAGTTGCAATCAAAGTCATTTGCTTATTGATTTATGTGATCATTTTCAAGGTGCTTTATCTTCATTTGCCATTGACCTTCAATTGACAGAGATCTCAAACACTTCAGTTTTCCGCCCCACTTCTGTATCATGAGACTCCCAATGAATATATAATGCATCAGCAGTGACTTGTTTTTCAAAAAGAATCTTTAAAAAATATTTTAAATAACAAAACTTATCTGCTGGGTAAAGTTGGATTTTTTTTTTCTAAGCAGGATCTATAGAATCATAAAATTTTTACTGGTTGGAGTAGACAAGTGAAATTATATAATTTGCCTTTGTATTAAGAAATGATCTGAGTCTCAAGAAAATAAGTGAAATGCATGAGGCTTGTTGTTCATTCATTTTCTCATATATTCAAATATTTACTGAGCACCTGTATAGTCCCAGACACTGTATTAGGCACTGTGTATATATTTCTGAAGATGAATAAAGATCTCTGCAGTATGGAACTTACACTGCAGATTTGGAAGACAAAGAATACATATAATTAGTAAGTAAATTATGCTATATGCTAAATGGTAATCAGTGCCATGAACGGTGGAAAAGTCCAGGTTGAAGGTGATGGGGTGGGGTTGGTAGAGCTCAGGAACAGCATTTTTATTTTTTTTTAATTTTTAACATCTTTATTGGACTATAATTGCTTTACAATGTTGTGTTAGTTTCTGCTGTATAACAAGGTGAATCAGCTATACGTATACATATATCCCCATATCTCCTCCCTCTTGCGTCTCCCTCCCACCCTCCCTATCCCACCCCTCTAGGTGGTCACAAAGCACCAAGCTGATCTCCCTGTGCTATGCGGCTGCTTCCCACTAGCTATCTGTTTTACATTTGGTAGTGTATTTGTGTCCATGCCACTCTCTCACTTTGTCCCAGCTTACCCTTCCCCCTCCCCGTATCCTCAAGTCCATTCTCTAGTCGGTCTGTGTCTTTATTCCCATCTTGCCCCTAGTGACCTTTTTTTTTTTTTTTTTTTTACATTCCATAGGATTGTCAGTGAAGGTCTCACTGAAAAGATTTCAGTGAAGTCTTGAAGAAAGTGAGGGAACTAGCTATGCAGATACCTGAGAAAAGAGCCTTCCAGAGAGAGTAGCCAGCGCAAGGGCACTAAAGCAAGAGCGTGACTGGATATTTGAGAAATAGTGGGAGGCCAGTTTGGCTGAAGTGTAGTGAGCCAGTATGAGAACAGAAGTTGGTCAGAGTTACGGGGCGTAAAGTACGGCCCAGACCATGCAGGACCTGTAGTCCATTATAAGAACTTCTGCTTTTTGCTCAAGATGTCCAGCCATTGGAGGGTCTTGAGCAGGGCAGTAACATAGCCTGACTTAGGTCTTAAAAGAATAACTCTGGCTTCTGCAATGAGAACAGACTATAAGGGGCAAGGGCAGAAAGAGGGCACCTGTTAGGAAGCTACTGTAGGAATCCAGGCAGGAGGTGATTGAAGATTAGTTCATGATGGCAGCAGTGAAGAGGATGCTAAATGGTCAGATTTTGAGTATATTTTGAAGGTGTAGAGTCACATGATTAGGAAATCCATGGATTGGATGTGGGCTGTTAAAGAGGGGGTCAAGAATGATTCCAAGTTTTTTTTTTTTTTTAAAAGCCAGAGCAATGAAAGGGTGGTAAAATGGAGCCAAGGAGACCTGAGATGGAGCAAGTTGTGATGGAGGGACCTGGTTGTGGTGACTGTGGATGGGGCAGCTTTGCAGGACAAACTTCAGGGGTTCTGTATTGGACGTGTTGGTTTTGAGATGTCTGTAAGATATTCAAGTAGAGCTGTCCGGGCTACTGGATCTATCAATCTGGATTTTTGGAGAGAATCCTGGACAAGAGAGAAATTTTGGAGTTACCAAATCTTCTGGGCTGAATTGTATCCACTCCCCCCCGCCCAATTCATATGTTGAAGCCCTAACTCCTAGTAGCTCAGAATGTGAGTGTATTTAGAGACAGGGCCTAAAAGAGGTGGTTAGGTTAAAATGAGGTTGTTAGGGTGGGGCCCTAATCCATTATCAGTGGTGCCCTTATAAGAAGAGGAAATTGGGACACACAGGGAGACACCAGGGATGCATATGGACCGAGAGAAGACCATTTGAGGACCCAAAGAAAAAATGGCCACCTGCATGCCAGGGAGAGAGGCCTCGGAAGAAACGAAACGTGCCAACACCTTGATCTTGGACTTTCAGCCTCCAGAACTGTGAGAAGTTTCTGTTGTTGAAGCTGCCCAGCCCAAGGTACTTTGTTATGTCAGCCTCAGAAGACTACTACTACACCATCAGAATGGCATTTAGAGACCTGATTGAATGAGAAATGAGATGATCTAGGGACTGAGTGAAAGCCGGGCAGTCCAACATTCAGAGGTTGGAATGAGCAAAGGTGATGGAGGCTGAACCACCAAACAGCTAGGAGTAGAACACAGAGAATGTTCTCTCTGGAGCTAAGTGAACAAACTGTGACACGTAGGGGAGGACGTTCAGCTGTGATAAATTCCAGGCTCGGTCAACTCGGGAGAGTCCAGAGAACTGACTGCATTTCCAATGAGATGACTTGGAGTCTATTTGAGAGAATATGGAAGGAGAGGAATCAGACAGTAACTACAGAAAAGATGTTTAAGGAATTTTTTATAAAGAGGAGAAAAGCAATGGGGTCCTAACAGGTGAAAAAAAGTGGGGTCAAAGATTATTTTTTAAAGCTAGGAGTAATAGAATTTAAACTGATGGTAATAATCTAATACAGACAAAATTTTGATGATGTAAAAGAGAGACTCTGCTGGAATAACATCCTTGAGGAGGTAAAAGAGGATGAGACCTCAGGCACAATATTAGAGCACAGAAAGTTCTATGGTAACAGGACAGGGGATATGAGTATACATGCTGGTAAGTAGGTGTTATGGTGGGAGCTGGCTGGAGGGATCATAGGATTGTTTCATATTCTTCAATAAAAAGCAAGGTCATCAAGTGAGAGGGGGAATGGGAGAGATTTTGGGAGTTAGAGGAGAGAGAAGCAGCCATGAAGTAGTTGTAATAAAGAACTAGAAAGAGTATAATTAATGAACAACATTAAAGAGTCTCCCGGGGTTATGGACATTATTTTGAGAGAGACCAGCCAGCTTATTAGTGTGCTTTTCTTTAAACCTTAACCACATGGGCAGGAAGTAGGAGAAGAGCTATGGTTTTAACAAAGTAAAATGAAGCAAGAGAAGCATAAAGGAGCTGAGGGTACAGACAAGGGAGTACATATGATGATTGAGCTTCGAAATTGAAGCTTGCTGAAGAGGAAGTGAGGACGTTGAGATGCTGAGTAGAGGGCAACATTGGAAAGGTCAATGGAATGGAGGTCCCAGTAGAGCCGAAGGGTGTTGGATCACCATTTGGTAAATACCAGAGTAATAACTGTTACTATTATTGTGTCATCAATAAGTGCTAAAACTCATGGGTAAAAATTATGATGAGAAACAGCATATTTTATAGTCTCCTCTTCATACAAGATACTTATTAATTACAGAGGAAAACATTAACCTTACAGTGGAGAAATACGCAGATACCATCTTGACTTCAATGATCAAAGATAACATCAGCAGTAATGGGACAAAGCAACACCACCTGTCACCTAATGTGAGGCCCAGAGAAAGGTGCAGCACCACCTCTGTGGTAGGGTTTTGACAACTGCATAAACTGATTTGAGTCATGAGAAATTATCAGAAAAACCCAAATTGAAGGGCATTTGACAAAATATATGGTCAGTGCTTTTCAGAAGTGTTAAGTTCATAAAAGTCAAAAAAAGAATGAGGAATTGTCCCACGTTAGAGGAGAATGACAATTAAGTGCTTTATGGGATCCTGGATTAAATCCCAGTAAAACATATATATATAATATATTATTATATTATATATTATATTATATATTATATATATATTAATAAAACATTTTGGTGAAATTTGAATAAGATCTGTAGGTTAGTTAATAGTATTACATCAATTTTAATTTCCTGCTTTTGATAATTATATTTTGGTTGTATAAGATGTTAACATTTGAGGAAACTAGGTGAAGAATACATGGGAACTGTTTTTACTATTTTTGCAACTTTTTACAAGTGTGAAATTATTTCAAAATAAAAAGCTAAAAACCAAAAAGGGTCCTTGGTGGAGGTGCCAGAGGGAGTGAGCTGATAGGGGGATGCAGGCAGCGGAGGGTTTCGCGTGAAGCTCATCCAGCTCGAGCTCCAGGGCCCCTCACTTCCAGGAGCTGATCTCCTGGGAGGGGCTCTAGCATGCTCAGAGGGACATAGGCTTTTGCGGTATTTGCAAAGGTAAACTGTTCTGGCCACAATCCGTTAAGACCACTGTCGGCCAATCTAACCACCTCTCTGCCACACCTGCCCTTTGACTGGATGGCCACAGGCGTTTCTGAGGTCTGACCAAGCGAAGCTGAGTTGAGGATTCATTGAGTTTGGGTTTAGTGATTTCGGGTGTGTGTGTGTGTGTGATTTTCAATCACTTCTGTGTATAGTATTTCTAAAAGGAGTGTGGGAGACGAATCAGCCCCTACGGGGAAAACAGGGGAGACATAACCATGTTATGTTAGAGCAAAAGAATGTGAAGGGAACTTTCAGAGGTTAATTTTAGGATGGAAGGGTTTTGCCGATAATGGACTCTAAGGACACAATTAAGGATTTCAGGAGTTGGGGGACTGGTGATAGAAGGGACAAAATAATGTATGTATATGGGTCTATGGAACAGTAGAGTGTAGGCAACTGGGGAATCTGGGGAGTCCTTCTGGTGAATGACTGAGATGATAAGAAATCTAAGTATGTCAGTTCCTGGCACAGAGCTCCTGAAACCCTTGTATATTCCAAAGTGATAAGAACACTAGGAGCATCTTTTGTTCTAATATTTGGCTTCTGACCCTGTGCCTGACACCGAGCAGGGTCTGTGTCAAATCCCTTGGAATTTCCTGGGTGATAGCAGTGTCTTTTGTTTGAATGAGGTTACTCTGGGTAGACTCCTGGATGGGGCTGGTTCCCAGAGAGACCGAGGTATGATTAGAAGTTCTGAATTTTCAACCCCACCCCTTCATTCTCCAGAGAGGGGAGAGGGGCTGCAAATGTAGTTAATAATTGATCATGCCTACATGAGGACACCCCCATAAAATCCCACTAATATGGGGTTCAGAGAGCTTCCAGGTTGGTGAACGTTTCCAAGTACCAAGAGAGTGACACACCTCAACTCCATGGGGACAGAAGCCCCCATGCTCAGAACCCTCCCAGACCTTGTCCTGTGTATCTCTTCATCTGTGTCCTTTATCACATCCTTTAATAAACTGGTAAACGTTTAAGTGTTTCCGTGAGTTCTGTGAGCAGCTCTAGCAAATAATCAAATCCAAGGGGCAGGAGGTCATGGGAACCTCCGATTTGTAGCCAAATCAGATGTAAGTGATGGGTATCCTGGGGACCTATGACCTGCCATTGGCATCTGAAGTGGAGGAGAGTCTTGTGGGGCTGAGCCCTTAACCTGCGGGGCCTGGTGCTGTCATCAGATAGACAGCATCAGAATTGAGTTACATTGTAGCACACCCAGCTGGTGTCGCAGAATTTCTTCATGTGGGAAACACCCCCCCCCCACATCTGGTATCTGAAGTGTTGTGAGTGTGGTAATAGTGTGTGTCAAGGAGAAACACAGGAGAAAGACCTGAGGTTTTTCCTGCACATTGACCCAAAGAGGGTTACGAGGCCACAATTAGATTACTTCTAGTAGACTCAAGGAGTGTGTTTAGTGACAGAGCCAGATATAGAACTTAAGACTTCTGATGACACAGTAAATCATGTTGCTTCTTGATCTGTCCTTGAGATGAATGCTTAGGCAGTCCATGAGAACGTCCAGTGATGTTAAATGACTGTATTGTTTCATCACTTTGTAGAATTTATTGATTTGTTTTTACTTTGACAGGCAGTTTTATTTGAATATTGGGGAAAATGAATACCTATGCTTTCACTGTAATAAACTAGAAATTGCTTAAGGATAAAAAATGTGATTAATATTTTTGACTACTGGTGCAGATACATTCATGTTAATGCCATGTAAACACACCAATTCTGTCTCATTTTATAAACCAATTTCATTTAATAAATCCTAAAACCTTCCAGAAAATGAATGGTTGAAATATTCAGCTTAATGCTTTTTTCTTCTGCCTAAATCATTCTATGATCAGTTAGAAATGCATTATCTCTGTAGATAATGTCTTAAATTTCTCATAGCATTTTATACTGTTTCCAAACATCTGAATTGTGTGATCCTTATTTGACATTATGCTAAGATTCTAAACAAAGCTTTGAATCCTTACCAAAACTTACGAACCCCCAGAATTGTCATTTAAGAAGAATTAATAATATAATATTTATGAATACTTAATAATACTAATGAATGAATTAGCCATTAATTAATGAAGAGAATAAGTCTTTTTAAGAACATGTAAGACTGATCATATATTCATTTTTTTTGGTGTTAGGAACCAATGATTGTTTGGAAATATATTTTACTAGTTCAAGTACTCCTGACAAATCTGAATCAAATCATACCCATGATACTACTTTGTTACCATATAATACATAAAATGTTTACCAGGGTTGGGAAAAGTCAAATATTAGGAAGAAGAAAAAAGTCTTATGTTCTTCAGTAGATGTCTTTCAGAATAAATAAAAGTTGTATTTTATCCTACCCCCAGGAAGTCTACTAGATAAACAGAGGAAGGAGCATTTGGCTAAGAAGTATATTAGTTTCCTATTGCTGTGGTAACAAATTACCGCAAATTTATGGTAAAAGAGCAGTACAAATTAATTTTCTTACAGTTCTGGAAGGCAGAAATCGAAAATGGCTTGGCAGGGCCATGCTCCTCCTGGAGGCTGTAGGGTGGAATTCATTCCCTTGCCTTTCCCAGATTCTAGAGGCTGCCTGCATTTCCTGTCTCCTGGCTACACTTGCTCTGCTTCCTTCACCGCATTACCTTCACTGACCCTGCCCTCTTACCTCCCTCTTACAAGGGCTCTTGAGATTACCTTGGGCCTACTTATGGATTAAGTAATCTAAGATAATCTCATCTTAACACCCTCAACTAAATCGCATTTACAAAGTCCCTCTTGCCATGTAAGGCATTTCACAAATTCCAGGGATTAGGACTTGGACATCTTTGGGGAGGGGGAGTCCATTATTCAGTCTAGTACAAGTTCTAACAAGTTTCTATTTTCAATTGTTTACTGAATAAGGTGGTGTGCAGTTAACAAATTAAAACATTGATATGTCATCCTTAAGAGTTCTCGTTGATATGTGTCATGATTATTATCAGTCACTTCCAACAATGGGCGATTTCTGGAATAGTGAATTGGATGTTGTGTTAACGTAGTATCATGAAGCTCTACGTTAGAACAGATGATGGGGTGATGAGTTTATGATTCTAGAATGCCTTTAGTCCTTAGGGTCTTCATACCATGAAAAGGGTTGAGTCCTGAGTGAATGTTGTACTGGATGAAGATAGTGCTTGAAAGGTGGGCTGAAAAGATCCTTTCAAGAAATGTGAAGTTCATGGTTTTTACACTAATGCTGCTGTTAGAAGTATAGGTTCCTCAGATATACTATATGGTTAGGTAATAATTTTGTATGTCTAGAATATCATTTTGCTCAGTGCTATATTTTACGGGGGTGTTTACAAAGTGGTGGGACATTCAGGGAGGAGCATGGCATAAAAATGAAGTACTCAAGTTGTGAATGATCAAAGGACATTGTCACGTATAGAAGATTATGGATTAAGTGGGTAGATGAGGAAAACATTTCTTTTCAAATATTTGAAATATGAAAAGTTGTAGTTAAAGGGGAAAGGCAGATAAATGGGTCAAAATCAAGGTGAGCAGATCTTGCTTTTATTAAACCCCAAAGACTGAATCTCAGATTTGTCTCTAGATTGATATGAGTCTGATTGTAGTAATAATTACTAAAGTTACCTTTATGTTCCAGAAATTTAAACTGAGACAGTTCAAAATAATTCTTATTTGGAGTCTATCTTAAGTAAAGAGAGATTGCACTATATTTGAGAAATAATCCAAAACATTGATAGCTATAGCAACTGATTTACATAACATCTGTCAAGTAGGGCACTTAACCCAAACATCCAAAATATTTCTTTGAGATACACAGATAAATAACAGGTTAGAAATTTTAAAAAAGCTTTAATTAGTACATTTTAATGTGTGGTACTGATTTCTTAGTGCTTCATGATAATTGAGTCAGACATTTTACAATTCCTGCAAAATTACAATTATGACTTCTAGGAGTTGTCATCCTACCATAATGACATCGATGTTTATAATACTCTTATAAGAAAACAAATTGATATTGGCCATCAAACCTGTCAGCCATTTATTAATAATGTCTATGGAGAAGTTAGCCCTCTGAATACAATACATCTAATGGCCAGAGATTTTCTTTTAGTGCCTTTTTGTATACACCTCCACTATTGGGTTGTATTAAAATAACTTGTCTAGATTTGTAATATATTCATTGTATTATGAACTCTTCTCTATCATATTCCCTTGCATAATGCTTGGTACAAGACAGAATTCAAGAGGTATTAAGTTACAGCAATAAAGATAATTCAACACAGACCAACTTGTGGTTGACTTTGTGTAAATTAAGTAGTGTTATTACAGAGGATCTTGACACTTTGACCCCTGAATGGCTGTTTTACTCTTTGCTATTAGAACTTCATTCTTAGGTCAGGGAGGGAAAGTTGAAATGTCTGTAGTGACCTGCTCTAACAAAGAGGGAGAAATGAAAACTGGGTTAGACAAAGGAGCACATACCCTGCCCCATCCAAAGGCCGTTCAATTGGTTCCACTCAGCACCCCTTAGCTCCAGCCAATTGTTGCTATGAGGGGCAGTGTCACCAGACATTCTGGATTTTCAAGTGAAGACAGAAATCTGTATTTTTATCTAAAAATTTTCCAATATTTAAAAATTGGAAATGTGTGGTCCATTAAAAAAAAACACACACAAAAAAACATGCCTCTAAGCCATGTTTCACTTGCAGGCAGCCTGTCTGCTTTTAGGTCCTGAAGCCTTTTCCTACTGGCAGGAGGGAAAATTTCCAGGTGAGAGGCATAAAGTGAATAAAGGCTGTGCAATGATTTCCCAAGTCCAGAGAACAGACACTTTTTTTTTTTTTTTTTTTTTTTTTTTTTGGACTGGAGCGATCCTGTTGGAAAGCACTAGAGATGAATCTGGGGTATAGTTGGTAGCCCGATTGGAGAGAGCTACGTTAGACAAGCCATCAGGTTTAGGACTTGTTTGCCTGCAAAGTGAACCGGAATTGAATGATTTAACACACATGGAGGGTGGTGAAGCTGGTTGGCTTGATCAAGAAGAAAATGAGGACCACTGGAAAAGCAAAGAGGAATGCTAGCTGTTTAATGAGAATAAAATAACGGAAAGGAGATGGCTTCGGATAGGCTGGGAGTCAGGAAGGAACAGTCAAGGGCTCAGCTTGTGCCCCAGCTGGCACCTGGGGACGCTGCCATTAGACTCTAGGAAAGGCCTGGGCAGGCAGGCTGTTGACCTGTGATATGTTATAAAACCCATGACAGTCATGGAGGTGAATTCTAGAGCAGTTCTCTGGTCTAGGTCAGTGATATCAGAAAACTGGATTAAATAAAGTAAGCTTTTTTTTTTTTTTTTAATGGAAAGATCTAAAAAACCCTTAGAGGGACTTCCCTGGTGATCCAGTGGCTAAGACTTTGCCTTCCAATGCAGGGGGTGCGGGATCGATCCCTGGTCAGGGAGCTAAGATCCCACATGCCTCAGGGCCAAAAAACCAAGAGCATGAAACAGAAGCAATATTGTAACAAATTCAATAGAGACTTTAAAAAAAAATGGTCCACATCAAAAAATCTTTAAAAAAAATAAAAATAAAAACCCTTAAATAGTTGCTAAAAAGTGGCAAGAATGGTTTACAGTCTGTGCTTAGGATGTTTACTTGGCTATGGAATCTTTGTTTCTTAAAGATTCTAAAGCTTCCAAAAGCCTCTCTTCGGAAGCACTACCTACAACAAAGAATAATGTTAACTGTGAAGCATTGAATACAGGTGTTCACAGAGATGCTGACAATATCCAGGTTCAAGGCTGGCCTGCCAGCAACTGTGGGGACCATCAATTCCCCCACAAAGGAGCACCAGTTTGGTTCAAGAGAGGTTCAGGGCAAGGAGTTAAGTTTTTGTTACACCTTCTGGAACAGAAGAGATGGTTTGCATATACTTAAAACAGAGGAAGCACCCAAGCTCAGTGACTCTATATTATTTCCCTGAGGAGGTTAGAGTGTTTGCAAATTTTCATTAAATGGTCAGCCGTCTGAAGACAGACTGAGTCTTGCTCACCATGTTGTGTTTGCAGTTGTCTAGTTGGTATGCTTTCTGGCTCGTAGCAGGTACCGCATAACCACTTCTGAGTGAATAAATGTACAGTCGAGAGCAACATTAAAATTCATATGGAAAATGAGGGCTTTAGATCTTGACCTCAGAAACTGCTGACATGTATAACAAGTCAAACATGCAGATGAGATTTGATAATCACCTATATGAAATCCAGATCTTTTGCAATAAATCACAATGTATCTGCATTAGAAAACACAAGCGTACATACACACACTCACAATTTATCTCCCCCAAATTTGCTTTCTTGCTAACTCCATTTCATACGTATTTACAGGGTAAGCCAATATTAGAAGAATGTAAGGGCAACCCTGCCACTCCATTGCTTAAAATACTCCAGTGATGGCACCATCTATGAGAGTAAAATCTAGAGTCGCACCCTGGCTCACAGAAAGAAGCCAGAGCCCTGCCTGCTCCTCCAACCTCATCTCTCTGCCTCTGCCACAGTGATGTGGCACTTCTGTACACAAGCTGCCTTCTAACCTGGGGCCTTGGCCTGGCTTTGGTCTGATGCTGTCTTCTGCCTGGAATGCTCTTCCTTCTGATATCACTGTGGTTGGTCCATCCTGGTCCTCAGAGCTGGTTATTCAGAAGCGACATTCAACCACTCGGTAAAACTTGACACTGTTCCATTCTCAGTGTAGAACTTATCCCTCTCTGGTTTTGTTGTTTACGTGATTTGTTTGTTGTCACTCTTATTCCCCACTGGGCTCTAAGTTCTGTGTGTCTGCTTTTTCTCTGGCTCTCAAAATGGTGCCTCACACCTATTAGATACTTAAATCGTTTTGATTAAGTGAAAGAATGAACTAGATAAAATATTTGTTACAGGCAGAATAAAAATGGAGGAATGTGTCACCACGTGTTTGATTAGCAAACAACCCTACAATGTATCAGAGTAAAGTAGAATACAATTAGGAAACTTTTCATGGCAAGAGTAATACTTATGTGAATATTTCTTCTATATTATAAAACTTTAATTTTCTTTTCCACATAAAGAGTTGAAGAGAAAAATACATATAAAAGATTCCTTGTATGGATTTGATAATAAATCACAAGAAAGTGGTTACAGATCATGGTAGTAAAAGAAAAGTATCAAAACATTAAACATTGAGATATGAGTGCATACAAGAATTCTTTTAGTTGCCCCTATTATGTAGCAGTATGTGAGTACATTTTCTTTTCTTTTTTTTTTTTTTTTTTTTTACTAATGTGTAAGTATTGACTATATTTCCCACACTGTACATTTCATACCTGTGACCTGTGCACATGGAACTCTGTACCTCTTAATCTCCCTCCCCTATTTCTCTCCTGCCCTTTCCCCCCACCTCCCCCTGTTTGTTCTCTGTATCTATGACTTTGTTTCTATTTTATGTTCATTTGTTTTTTAGATTCCACATATAAGTGAAGTCATACAGCATTTGTCTTTCTCTGTCTGACTTATTTCACTTAGCATATTACCCTCTAGGTCCATCCAAGTTGTCGAAAATGGCAAGATTTTATTCTTTTTATGGCAAAATAATATTCCATTGTGTTTGTGTGTGTCTGTGTGTGTGTGTATACCACATCATCTTTATCCACTCATCTATTGATGGGCACTTAGGTTGCTTCCATATCTTGGCTATTGTAAATAATGCTGCAATGAGGATAGGGGTGCATATATCTTTTCTAATGTTTTTATTTTCTTTGGATAAACACCCAGGAGTAGAATTGCTGGATCATATGGTAAATCTAATTTCAATATTTTGAAGATTCTCCATACTGTTCTCCACAGTGGCTGCACCAATTTACATTTCCTCTAACAGGGTACAAGGGTTCCCTTTTCTCCACATCTTCGCCAACACTTGTTACTTGTTGTCAGCATGGATATTATCCAAAAGACAATTGTGAGGTGATATCTCCTTATGGTTTTGCTTTGCATTTCCCTGATGATAGTGATGTTGAGCATCTTTTCATGTGTCTTTGGCTATCTGAATGTCTTCTTTGGAGAAATGTCTCTTCAGATCCTCTGCCTATTTTTTAATTGGGTTGTTTGGTCTTTTGACGTAGAATTGTATGAGTTTTTTTTTTTTTTTTTGGTATATTTTGGATATTAATGCTTTATCAGATAAATCATTTGCAAATATATTTCCTTTCAGTGGGCAGCCTTTTCATTTTGTTGATAGTTTCCTTCACTGTGCAAAAGCTTTTTGGTTTTATGTAGTCCCATTTGTTTATTTTTGCTTTTGTTTCTCTTGCCTGAGGATACACATCCAAAAAATTACTAAGACTGATGTCAAAGAGAGTACTGCCCATGTTTTCTCCTAGTTTTGTGGTTTCAGGTCTTACATTGAAATCATTAATACATTTAAAATTTATTTTTGTATATGATGTGAGAAAGTAGTCCAGTCTGATTCTTTTGCATATAGTTGTCCACTTTTCCCAATACCATTTATTGAAGAAGCAATTTTCCCCCATTGCATATTCTTGCCTCTTTTGTGATAGATTAATTGCCCATATAAGTGTGGATTTATTTCTGGGCTGTTTGTTCCATTGATCTATGTGTCTGTTTTTGAGCTGGTACCATACTGTTTTGATTACTGTAGCTTTGTAGTATAGCTTGAAATCAGAGAGAGTGATACCTTTAGCTTTGTTCTTCTTTGTCAAGATTGTTTTGGCTATTTGTGATCTTTAATTTATTGATATTTTTTAGCTATGCAGGCATGTAACAAACATTATGAGGTACCTACCAAGGACCAAGCACTATTCTTGCTACTGGAGATATAAAGGCATAAGGCAGCCTCTGTGCCCAGGAAATGCATAATCTAGTGATGGAGAAGTAAAGTACATTTTTTATTTCAAAGAGCACTGCACAATAAAAAATGGTCACACAGAAAACAAGGTGATGTATGCAGAACAAGGATGTCAGCGATGAATTAGAATATATTAAAAATACTATCATGTGATCTAATTGCATTTATTTGCAGTGTAGTAGCTATGTCCTGGTGTTTGATATAATGCCTTCCCTCTCTGAGAAAGAAATGCCCCTTCAACTTTAAGGAATTGACTCTGGAGCCAATGCTTGTACTCTGTGGGTTTCAGATCCAGACCTGGTCAGACACTCTTTTGGGACCTGAAATTGGTATTCCCAGAAGTAATCAGCTTATACAGATCCCCTATTCACAGGTTGCTCAAGAATGGGAGGAAAACATCTTTTGCTGGGTGGATGGAAGAATAGAGAAAGCTCCTCTAACCAGAGAGAACAAAAAAAGCAGTTACACGCTGGGAGACAGAAATGAGAAATTAGGAGATTCTAGAGAAAAAAGAAGGTGCCTTTCCTTACAGCATCTATGTAAAGCTTCTCTATATTTGATAGTGCATCTCACTTTTCTCATCCAAGAAAAAATTCTGAGTATCTATCATCTATCTATGCTTAAGCTAAAAGATTTTATGTTCTTGTAAGCAAAGGGGTGCTGGTTAATCCAATGATATATGCAAATTCTTAAAATGGGAATCACATTTCTGGTTATATTGGCTAATACCCATAGTTATACAGTATAGGCTCCCCTGCAGCACTAACTTGGAAATTTTGGAAACATTATCCTGAATTTATAGAGTCTGTGATTAATTATAAATGGATATAATTTTGCTATAGACAGATGGAAGAAAATACATACAAAAATATAATTGACAATAAGATATCTCATGAATATGATTTAAGAAATAACGGTAAGTAGGAATTATCTGGAGGATTGACAAAATTTAAAAACTGGCTTAAACTGGACCTAGGCCCAATCTGAAATAATGGGAAAATAAAAGCCTTCCAGACTCTCATCCGGTTCGCACAGAATGCTAGAATAATAACAAGGCTTTATTTGATGGACACTCCTGGAAGACACACTGTCTTCCATTCTGGCAGTGGTGAATGCCAGCCAAGAGTTAGATTTATTGCAAGAGTTGTAAAATTAGTTGGGTTTTCCTATAGAAAAAGAGCTGAAGAGCCGAAAATCATACTAAATGGACAGGTTACAAAGTATGACCTTAAATTTGTTCTTTTTAGGTATGACATTGTTATTCTGCATTTTGTTGGATATCTTGAACATTAAAATTCAAATCATTTGATAAAAACATAGCCATCCTGGCCTCCAGGGCCTCCTTCCCTTCTTCCCACCCTCCTCCCTTTCTTCCTTCTTTCCATCAATATTTTAAGTTTTTATTTTTATTAAAATCATATATACGTGCAGTTATACTATATATACATGTAGTTTAAAGAGCAAATAGTTAGCGGGTAAAAAAACCCAATTTGTTAAAACCATCCATTCTGAGCCTCTCCATTCCCTTTCCCCCGAAGCAATCCTTTTCAACTCTTCTGGTTGATTCTTTGTGTATTTTATCTCCATAGATCAACATAACCTGCTTGACTGTTACTTCTTGATTTTTCAGTTCTGTGTGTGAGTTTCTGACTATGAAAAATAAGAACTGAGCTTTCATCCTTCTTGTCTCCTCCCCACTCCACACATTTCTCATTCCATCAACTTTTTTCATTAAGTTGGAGCATAATTTTAGTTACAGCCCTTAGTGTTTACATCATCATTATGTTGTAAACGAAGTCTTGGAGTAAAGTAGGATTACTTTCCTCTCTTCTAAAACTTTAAAAAAATTTTTGTTCACATAAGTACACTTTATTGTTCATCCTAGAAAGTCTCTGTCAGTTGTCTACTTCTCCTCCCGATCAAATTGATCTTGAAGAAACCTCTTGCAGAGTCTGCAGACCTGCAGCATGTGCGCTGGTTTCTTTGGTATACCCTGTCCTCTGGTCATCTCTCTTTGCTCTCACCCTGGGGACTTCTTTTGACTGTTTCCTCAGCGGGCTCTCCTGTTTAGAGATCTCATGCATTTTTTCTTATTTTTCTTCCTAGTTTCAGAGGAGCACATTATCCAGTCGCTTTCTGGAAACTGTTTGTGAAAAGTAAAATAGTTGAGAGTCTGTGGGTCTGAAAATGTCTTTATCTCACCCTTAGAGCTGACAGGTAATTGGCATAGAATTCTAAGTGGGAGATAATTCTTCTTTAGAATGATCTTGTAGTTTCCAATGTTGTTCTTGAGAAACTGAATCTCTCCTAGTCCTTTGTATGTGATCCATTTATTTTCTTCAATGAAAGCTTATATACTTTTCTTTTTGTCTCGTCTTCTGAAATGTTAAGATGATGTGCCTTGGGGTGGGTCTATGTTCATCCATTGTCTCAGACATTTGATGGGCTCTTTTATTTAGAAATTTTAGCTGTGGAAAATTATATTATACATAATTGTTTTCACCATTTTCTCTTTCTTGAGTCCCTGTTATTGGAATGCTTGGAAAACTGGACTATTCTCATGATTATCTTCTGTCCCCTTATTTTCTTTTTTTAATTCTTGCTCTAATTTTATGGGATATTTTATCATTTTTTCCCCAAAACTTCCATTGAGTTTCCCATTTTAGATACAATTTTATTTTTCAATTTCTAGGATATCATTTTTATTCTCTGGACATCTCTTTTTATGGCATCCTATTTTTATTTCATTTATGCAGTATCTTATCTTTTCCTTGAAGATATTAGAGATTGTTTTTAATTTTATTTTTTGAAGTTTTCTCCTGATTAGTCCTTCAATTTTTAAAAAAATATGTCATTTTACTTTTTGCTTTGATCTCTACCTTTCACATTGTAGAAATTCACAGAATGTCTCTACTTCTTACCTGTCTGTTAATGTTTAAAGAAGGATGAATGGAAGCTCTGAGCAAGTGGATGGAGCTTTTCAACTGTAAGCTTCACTGTAAGGGATCTGTCTGGCTTGTTGATGGGGTGGGACACCTGACATGAATGTTTTTAAGTCCCTTCCTGGATGTGTTAGGTGTTCCAGAGATGACTCATCCTTCTTTTGTCTGGAGGACAATGTCCTGACTGCCAGCGTTCTGGGAGCCTAATGGACAAGACAGCTGAGGTTCTCAGCCTCCAGTGGGTGTACCTTTATCTTATGTTTCTGTCTTCAGTAATTTCCCTACCTTGAACTCTACCTGATGCCCACCAATCCAGAGACCTTCTGCTGTGCTGTCTTCAGAGAAGAGGCGTTTAGCCTACAGTCAGAGGCGAGAGCAGTAGCATGGGATGCGGGGGGAGCTCTGGGGGCCTCACTTGAAACCCTGCCTTATTTCCGTCTCCACCTCCTTCACCATCATCTCCCGAGATAACTCCAAGTCTCTAATTTCTGTGATGTTTAAGGATTCTGTAGTACATACCAGGTAGCTTCTTGGCTTTTCCAATGGCTAGCTTAGGATTTACTTTCCAGGGCCCACTAATTCTGTAACCACTAATTTATCTGCTTCCAGATTCCAAACTTTTGCTGCTGTTGTTGTTGTTTCATATGACCTTGTCAGCTTATGGCTAAAAAATTTCTTTGTAGAGTTTTTGTGAGGTTTTTGGACAACCAAGCAAAATTCACTACCTGTATTCAATTTGCCATATTCCCATGTTCTTCTCACTTTTCATAGGTAACCTTTTAAAATCTTAAAAACATTTTTTGACAAACAGAACATATCTGGGTTTTGTGTTTTAACCCAATCTGATGGTATCTCTTCCTTGATGGGAGTATTCAACCGTTTACATTTAGTGAAATGACTGAATTTGATCATACTTTATGTTCAGTACTTACTTTGCAAAGTTTTGTTTGCTGGTTTGAATAGTTTACTGTGTATCCCACTTTCCTTTTTGTTAATATTCGGGTTCTACCATACTTTCTGATTCCACTGTCTTCTGATTATCTTTCCTTTTCCTGCTCTGTTAAGCACAATAATCCACTGCTTGTGAAGGACTTACTGCTATTTGTCCCTCAAAGCAGCACTGCTTATTCAACAATGGGACTCTGATTAATCAGACTTCATAAACCCCTAATGAGACAGCCTTTAGGATATTTTCACTACTCTCCAATTACCCTCCCCTTCCAAAATCCTCGGTATGTTGAAACAGTGTAGTACTTTCAGAATTTTCTTCACATTTCATTCCATGGCAGTATACCTTAGTTATTAAGATTTTGTATAAAAATATACAAAAATACATACATATATATAATTTTTGCAGGGTTCACTGCTCTGCACTATTTCATCCTCTTAGATTTTGAGGTCCCCATTCTGGTCATTTGCTTCCTGTTTGTAATATTTTTCAAGTATTTTCCTAAGATAAAGTATGTGAATGATAAACTTGCTGATGTATCTTGACTATTTTAACTTTCATTTGCTTTGATAGGTGAATTTTATCTTGGATTAATATAGGAATCCTTGGTTTTAGGTTCTTTTCTCGCAGTAGCCTTGATTATGCAACTCTACTGTTTAGCCTTCAGTTGTATAAATGAGAAGACCAATGCTACTCTGATCTTATTTTTGCCTTGTACCTAATTTTTCTTTTTTTTAGAAGCTTAAAAGCTTTGTACTTAGAGTTCAAGAATATTACTAAGATTTGCTTGGATGGGTATATTTTCTTACCAATCTTACTGGAAACTCAGAAAACGAGAGTTTCTAATCTTGTCCAACGTCAAACTCCTCCACATACTGCCAACGCCAAGCTCTTCCTTTATTTCCCACCCCCTGGTCCTCATACTTGGGTCGTGTTGTTCCTTAACCATCAGAGCACCTGCAGCTGTTCCTTGTCTCCTGCATATCCAGACCCAGCAACGTTTGACTTGGGATTGAGAGTTGAAGGGTGCCTGTGATCAGGTTATCAGTTCCCAGGATCCTTTCAATGCTTGTAATACCTACTTTCATTCATCTCTTATTAACTGTCAGTTGCCTTTCCTCTGCTTTCTAGAGATGGACACCCAGTGCGATTTACCTTGATTTATTGTCCCTCCAGTTTAAAACAACTGTGTTACTATGTGCTTTCAACCTGCATGCCAATATATCAGTAAGTATTTATCCTTCTAATAAAGGTAGCTCCCTCTGAAATACCTCCACTGAATATACAGCTGGCACCTCAAACTCAAAATTTCTAAGAACTACTAGGTTGATTTACTCTCTAAAAAAGTACGTATTTCAATTATGAAACCAGTATTCATTCTTTGGCTTTGCCCTATTTTCTTCTCCTCACATCTAATCAGATACTTAGGGCCATTTTGATTTTCCTCTTCTCCTCCTTTATTTCCTCCCCTCCCTCCTTCCTCCCTCCCCTCTTCCCTCTTTCTTCCATTTTACTGTTGTCACACTAGCTATGACCTTCACTATTTCTTGCCTGAAATACAGTTTTCGTACTGATCTCCTTGTTTTCATTTTTCCTTATTCTAATCTTCCCTATTATATGCATGGTAGGAAATCTAATCGTCATATTCACTAGCCACCTAAACTCTTGGAATAACTCCTTATTGCCTACTGAGTTACACAAAATGTCCTTGGTCTAACAATGTATCGTTAGCCACAGTTATCCAACAATACCTTCCCAAGTCTTGTCTTTCATTTCTCCATTCCTCATGCTCTATTCTCCAGCCAAGTTAGATCACTCATTCTACTCCATACATGCTAAGAGCTCCCCCAACTTTAGCTCTTCATCTCTGTACACAAACCTTAACTTGTAAAGGCCAGTTTCTTCTATATTCTGCCAAGTTTGCAACATAAATTGGATTTTTAAGACAATTTTTAAAAGGAGTTTTTGCCTTAGAGAAATACATGTATCTATTTATATGCATCATCATAACTGATACACTGTGTATTCAGTGTATCAGTTATTTTTTTACCTCTGCTTAGTGAAACATATCAGAGATCTGTAGACAGTAGGTAATCGATGAACATTTTTGGAAATGGGAAAGTGCTCAGCATCAAGTGGGAGAGAGAATTTTAAGTTAAATAAAGTTGGGACATTCATTTCTCAGCTCCCCAGAGCTGTAAAGATCAGGTAGCCTGAGGTTTGCATCTTTTCTTCTTATTCTCTCCTCTAAAGAGGTAGAAAAGATTTCTTCTCCCAGAAACTGTAATAAATGCAGTCAAAAGTTCAGGGAACTTTGCTATATAAGCTGCTACCTTCATGTGTTTACAGCCATTTGTTAAGTTTCATTAAGACTGGAATCTGTGACGTGTTGGGTGGGGACTGGAAAAAGTTTACCAAATTAACAGTGTATGTGAGATTGCACCATGAAGCTTGTTCCCACTTTTAAAGCAGGTTTCAAGTAATTCAGAAGCATTCATGATTAGATAAACTAGTGGATGTTAGATATACGATAGGTTATGAGTGGAAACCAGAGGTCCCAGGGGACATCCTTATAAACTAGAGCACGTTATTGTACACATCCGGGCTTCCATTTCCTTGCCTCTGAAACAGGAACAAGGAGACATAACTCCCAGCATTCCTATTAAAATTAAATCAGAAAATATATACAAAAAGAGGATGGGTAGCTTGATGGTCAAGAACACTGATCTGGCAATCGGAATTAGGTTAGAATCTTTGATTTGTCAATAACAGTGTAATTAGGAATAAAACTACAGCACCTTTCTGACCACCATCCGTCACCCTGAACACTCAGGACATTTTGCACCTTATTCATAACATCGATCAAATTCTAATTTCTTTTATATTTGCATATTTATGTCCCCAATCAATTGTAATCTTTCCCTCCTTGAGACTTCTCAGCACTTGGAGTGTTATTTGTGACATTTATTACATTCTAATTTCTTTTTTAGTTTTTACTGCATACTTATTAATCTGCCTGGGTGGTTGGAGTCTTGAAAGCAGGCTTTAAAAAACTTCATCTTTTATTCAGTACCTAATACAGTGTCTTGCAAATAGTTGCTGCTCAGTGAAGAATGGAGAAATCAGGACACATCCTAATGAAGTGAACTTGGCAAAGTTAAGTCCAGGCGGGTGCATACTCTGGACATGGCTTTGGAAGACCCAGGGGTCATTCTCCTTTTGTGTGTTACTGGGATACCGAGGTGTCTTGGTGACGATCTTCTCCTGGTCCCTTGTTTAGATCTGGGGGAGTTGACTGAAAGGGTAGAAGGGAAGGACTTGAGGGAAATGCAAAATAACAAAAACTCAAAAGTGAAACTGGATCCAGCCTGGATGAATGAACCTGTATATTTATTTTCTGCCTATTCCATGTTAAGGGTAGAGAAATCAAACAAGTATTTTATTTAAAAAAATTTTATATTGGGGCATAGCTGATTAACAATGTTGTTAGTTTCGGGTGTACAGCAAAGTGAATCAGTTATACATATACATGTACCTATTCTTTTTCAAATTCTTTTCCCATTTAGGTTATTACAGAACTTTGAGCAGAGTGCCCTGTGCTATACAGTAGGTCCTTGTTGGTTATTTTATATATAACAGTGTGTACATGTCAGTCCCAAACTCCTAATCTATCCCTTCCCCCCACCCTTCCCTCTGGTAACCATAAGTTCATTCTCTAAGTCTGTGAGTCTGTTTCTGTTTTGTAAAGAGGTTCATTTGTACCATTTTTTTTTTGTTTAGATTTTGCATATAAACAATATCATATGGTATTTGTCTTTCTCTGTCTGACTTATTTCACTTAGTATGATCATCTCCAGGTCCATCCATGTTACTGCACATGGCATTCATTCTTTTTTTGTGGCTGAGTAATATTCCATTGTATAAATAGTCAATATACCACATCTTCTTTACCCATTCATCTGTCAGCGGACATTTAGATTGTTGCCATGTCTTGGCTATTAGCAACACTAATAAATAGTGCTGCTATGAACACTGGGGTGCATGGATTCTTTCGGATTATGGTTTTCTCCTGATACATGCCTGGGAGTAGGATTGCTGGATCATACGGCAGCTCGATTTTTACTTTAAGGAACCTCCATACTGTTCAAACAGAGGTACTTTTGCCATCTTGGTTTTGGGAGGTCTATGCTCTTACCTACATTGACAAAATTCTTAATAACAAAAAACCAGACAAAGAAAACTGATGGATCACTTGTTTGAGGTTGCATTTTCTCAGAAGGCTCCCCAAATCGCAAGACATTTTAAATAATTTAAAGAATGTATTTATTACTCGGAAGCCAACCAAAATGAGATCCTGCTTTTTTCCTTGTCCCAAGTCTTCTCCGTCTCTGCCTTCCTGACCATGTTTTCCCTTCAAGAGCTTGTTCAACAAAAGGAAAGCCAGACCTCTCAGTGCATGAGTCGCCCTCTCGTGACAAGGGCTGTCCTAACAAGTGAGGTCAGTAGAGGGTTTTCCAGTTCAAACTCTGTCTCCACAGATAACAGACATGGAGCTGGATGGAGAGAAAGTCTTACAAAAAGCCCAGAAGGGGCCAGAGTTTGATTCAGGAACCTGAAGTAGAAGACGGAGCTTTCAGATCAAGGGAATAGGGCCTGCGGACAGTGTCCTGCGACAGGCGCTGATACTTGCAGAGACTTGAGTGCGTTCACACTCAGGAACGGTGTGGAATTCTCATTTAAAGGGCCAAGAATGGAAAAACCCTTATTCAGCAAAGTCTTCAATTTGGTCCCATTACATAATCATGGAAGAAAAGTTAGGTGGAGAGGAAATGTTTTAGCTTCTGCAACAATCTTTAAAGTGATATTAAAGTTTGTTCGAAGAGTCACCAATATACTTCTGCCTTCCTGTGCTCACATGATGTGTCTTTGTGCCCTGTGTTAGTGTAAATGGTATTTCCAGATGTGTTCCCTACTAAATATGGCAGTATAACCATAACAGTTATAGTCTGAGCTATCAGAAGCTAAACAAAAAGAAAAAAGTAACAAACATGAAAAATTTTTTCTTAGAGTGCTGGACAAGGTGATATATTTTAAAAATCACCATTTATAAGTATACTCTAGGTATCTCCAAGTGTTTAAACACTTTTAAACATACTGAACAGAAGCAAGGTTCATGTTAATGACTCATTCCCCATGGTTAAAAAAAAATAGCATAAAACAAAGCCTTTTTGTACTGGAGTTTTTCTCCCTTGCGTCCTTTTCTTTAATTCTCTCTGTGTGTTGTACATAAATTATTATATAGTGTTAAGTGAAGTTTACATGAATCATGAACAGGCCTAGTATTTTTCAGTAAATGTGGATTAAAACCTGAAGGATATCATAGTGCCTTTGGAAAAAAACAAACTCAGGGTACTGGCAGGTCCTTATGAAAGGAAAAGGTGACTTTGAAGAGGCATGTGACATGTTTACAACTACAGTCCAGATGTGTCTCCTGTAAAGTAGGAATAATTGCCTACACACAGGAGAGATGTTTCTTTGCTTTTTCAATGGCATTGTCATTTGAAGAAAAGATTTCCTCTGACATATGCACCTCATATTTCGGATGAATAAGAAAAAGATGAAGCTCACACAGGAGTTTGTATCCATAGTATGTGTGTGTGTGTGTGTGTCTACACATTGCAGGATATGGTTACGTGGTCTGACAGTCTTTAAACCTCACAACTTCACTTCAGGGGTCAAACAACCAGACACTTAAAAAACAAAGCTGATGGAAAATACCCAGAGCAGCCTCAAGAAGGTCAGGCCTCAACAACTACAGAAACAAGTCTAGGTTTTTTGAGCTATGATACCGTTGAGTTAGCCTTTAGACCTGAAAGTTCCACGTTTGAAACCACAGGACAAAGTTCCAAATCGGTGGTTCTTGCTGAAGATGTGAAGGTGTGTTGTATCATATTGTTGGGGAAAAAGCCCTCACTTTTGCTATTTTAGAGAGAATGATGGGATTGACAGAAATGAAAAGACATTTATTCATGCAAATAAATGCCCAGGATGAGTAGCAAAGGCCTTCTAGGACAGTAATGGCAGTGAACACGTGCAAGTTTCTGCCCAGAGTTCACAGTGGATAGACGTGCTGCCCATCAACCTGGCACCAAGGTGGGAACCTCTTTCTACTAATTGGACCATCGAAGGGAAAAACTGCTCTTAGGATTTAGCCCCAATTCGTGTCTATCTCTAAATCCCTTTGTAATGTCTAATATCTTTAAAAAATGACATTTCTCTGTCTTGCTTTTCCTGGCTTCTTATTTACAGCCTGGAGGGACAGAAAGACTTGCTGAGTCATTCAAAAATGAATCAGTTGGTAATTTTGATGTTATTAAATAACAGATCAAAATGGAGCTTTTCTTAGATGTAGAGCATGGGGGGAGAAAAAAGCAATGAAATGTATAGATGCAAATGATAGCAGTTGTGAGAATCTTATATCTAATCGTTTAAATGATACCCAGGTGTTTGGGAAGGCCCGTTCGCCATGACTTTCACTGTCCTATAGAGGAAATTCAGAGGAGTTTCTTCTTTGCTAAACTTATTATCAAAGAAAACATTGACGAATGGTTCCAGGGCATTCACTGGACCGTGTCACCAGGCTGTGGAACGTTACTGAAAAGAGGATAGATAGTTGTCTTGGAGGTAAACTGTGCCTGGATTCCTTGCATGTTTTCTTTAGAATCTCCTTTCATCATCATCAAATATATGGCATCCCCAAGCCTTTCCCTATCCTATCACGGCAGAAAATGATAAAATGTCCCAGGCACTCAGCATTCCTGAAGGAGACTGCTGTCAGCTCCACGTGACCGAAACAGGGATACTGTTCCAAGCCCAACTCTTGGGCTACCAGGGCTGACGGGATACATATTTCCATATATTAGCAACCCTTCTAACCCCACCAATGTGCTAGTAGGGTGCAGAAAGACCACCGATTGAATTCACTGAGAGAATACATTAAGATTGGGTGCAAAAGCCTTATAACAATAAAGGGTTTTTGTTGATCCATTTATTACTCTGTCTATCCATTTGCCTGGCTTCGTGCTCTGTGTATACGCCTGATTTGGGGATCTTTGGAGAAAGAGGGGCAGATGCAAGACACGGTTCCAGGTGGAAGAATGAATAATTGATTTGAGAGGTGCACGTGGGAACAACTGATGCAGGCGATGCACGTTCCCAACGTTACAGCGGCAGTAAAAGGGTAGTTAGGTAAAGATGGAATTCCTGATGTCTTCTGGTACTTTGGGTTTGCTTGACTGTTTGTTTGCTATTAAAAGATGTCTTAGTATTCATTTGATTGCCTGAAGGTTACACCCACTTTGGGGGTTGTATTTCGTTCAAGTTAAAACACACTTTTTTCTTCTGCATATCTATTATGTCTGGGTCCCAAGATAGGATCGGGGAGGGAGGGAGAAACCAAGGATGAATAAAACAGTCACCCTTGCTTTAAACTCATTCTGTAGTAGCCTCACTAGCTCGTGTCTTTCATTCTTGAGATGCTGTTATTACAAAAGACCTTATTTTTTTTTTAATTTTTATTTATTTTATTTTTTGGCTGCGTTGGGTCTTCGTTCCTGTGCGCAGGCTTTCTCTAGTTGCGGCGAGTGGGGGCTACTCTTCGTTGTGGTGCGCGGGCTTCTCATTGCGGTGGCTTCTCTTGTTGTGGAGCACGGGCTCTAGGAGTGCAGGCTCAGTAGTTGTGGCTCGCGGGCTCAGTAGTTGTGGTGCACACGCTCCGCTGCTCCGTGGCATGTGGGATCTTCCCGGACCAGGGCTCGAACCCATGTCCCCTGCATTGGCAGGCGGATTCTTTACCACTGCGCCACCAGGGAACCCCCCAAAAGACCTTATTTTTAAAGATATACACCATTTTTTCCCGTCTTTTCATTAAGTACAGAATTCATATACACACAATCTACACCAAACCATATAATCACACACACACATATCTATCAGTCAATTATCTATGTCTATAATCCATGTAACTCTATATAACTATCTACCTATGTAACTCTGTATCTATCTGTCTATCACCTACCTCCCTACTGATTCAGGAGAACCCAATCCAGCAGCTGTGTCTCAGTCTCACCACAAGGAAGATATATTTTACCTTCCCCTTCACTAAAGGGCTAAGAACTTTGAGACCTGGAGGTCTGGGTTACTCTTTCCTGGAAATAAATATTAAGAAGTCTTTTGACTGAAATACTAGACTGTTGGAGAAGAGCTCTTCTTCCTGTGGAAAAAAAAAAAATTGGATTTTATGGCAGGGTGGTGGGTTCCCTGAAAAGCTGGGTTCTGTTCATGAAACTTGTGAGGATCCAGGCCATTGAGGGATGTGGTGCCTGAGACCCTCGGTCTGGGTGCTTCCTCGGTGACCACGACTGGGTCAGAGGATGTGGATGTCATGATTCGGGGCTGCCCACCTTCAGATGAGACTCTCGAGTTTGACAAGGACAGATAAGAATGAGAAACACGTTGCACTGAAGACCAGATATTTCCTGATCTTTCTAGTATTTGTGGTTCTCTAGATCTTCTAATATAACTGCAGAAGCGGTAGAAAGAGGGAGCTTTGCAAAAAGACTAGATTTCCTGCCAGTTTTGCTGCTTGGGAATGGAGCCAAATCTAACTTGATTTGGGAAAATCAATATGATTTTTCTCAGACCAAAGTCTCACGCAACAAATGTGTACCAATTAGGCAACCATATATTCATGTATGATAGAAATGCTTGACATTGACATTGAGGAACAGGCAGGAACAAGTAAAAAGAAGAACAAATAGTTGTTATTAAAAAAAAAAAATCTTGGTTACAACAAAAAGGAGGATTGAGTGGCAGGTTAAATAAGGAACATTTTCTCAACTGCCTGTAATTAAATGAGATTTCTTGTGCTCTGACGTAGGAGGGTCATGTCCGAATTTCCAAATCTTTATAAAAGGCCAAAAGTTGATGTTACCAGTTTTGGGCAGAGGATGGTAGCAGAGAGCTCTTCTTAAAGTTTGATCCATATTCAGCCAAAAATTCAGGCACTTCATATTTTTAAGCTGTTTCTGATATATAAACTCATCTTTCATAATGACATATTTTAAGTCTTTAAAGAAATGAAGGCAAGAGTCTCCAGGGTCAGCCAGTGGTATTTGTTGGGTTTTTTGGCTTGTTTTGTTTTGTTTTCATTTATTTCATTGAAGTATAGTTGACTTACAATGTTGTGTTAATTTCTGTTGTACAGCAAAGTGATTCAGTTATACGTATAGATACATTTTTTTTTAATATTCTTTTCCATTACAGTTTATTACAGGATATTGAGTATCATTCCCTGTGCTATACTGTAGGACCTTGTTGTTTATCCATTCTATGTATAATAGCCAGTGGTATTTGTATGGCTGTATTAAAGTATCAGAAATTGTCTGATTTTACTAAACTCTGAAGCGTTGCCTTACTTTTTGGGAAACTGATTATTTTAGATCCTTGGATCTAGTTAAAAAGCCTGTAGAATGAATTTGAATGTAAGAGGTTAAAAAGTTTTGCAATGGAGATTACAAGCCAGACTGAGTCATTATATATCGTATTTTCGGTCCTACTCAAGGGATTCATAACCATCTAGACATGGGGGAGTTATAGACTGGATTTATGACATAAGCATTCTCGCCATTCATCATAAAACTAATTATAAAGAGCAGGGTAACAAATAGAGTGAAGCTCGTTGCTTTTATTTGGAGGAGAACGTAGTAGAAAGAGCATCTTCAATTTGTAAAATTAGCTTCATTTGTGTGGGTGATAAACTTAGGGGAGTAAGCAGGCCATGGTTAAAAAGTACCACGTCCTCATGTTGGCCGGTAAAGCAAATCTTGCTCTCCGTGTGTTGCCACAGCGTTTTCTTGGTGAAAGCACGGGGAGCGGAGCTATTACAGAATAGAGTGGAAGATGCGATACAGAAAAGAGCCAAAGAGGTTAGTCTTGAATGAAAGAGCAAAACACTGAAAGGTATATGATGTAAAAAGAACAGAAGTGTGTTTCGCCTTCTCTCGTGATAGGGAAGAATTTGGGTCACTGTGAGATATTAGCCAAGTTGTTTTAGTTATTCATTTTTATAGATTATCTGGTTTATTAACAGCGTGCTGTTTGGGGTCCTTGCTTGGTCTAGGCTCGCCCAGTTTCAGCAGCTGTGCTGACACCCCAGCCCAGAGGTCCTGTGCCCTGTGGCTGGAAGGTGCTGCAAGGCATGTCAGGCAGAATGCACTGTTGCATGAACCAGAACATCCCTGATGAGGAATAAACCTCGACTCGTTTGCAGCTTGGAAAGCACACATTCACTCTGGAATACACTTAAAAAAGAAAAATTTCTGCTCCCGGTTGACCTCACCTTTTTTTGTTGAACCAAACCCATTCATCAAACATATCCCAGAGGTGGCTAATGATCTTTCAGAATTCTAATAGAAGCAGAAAGTCAAGGACAGTACAAATGGATCCACATCACCCACCTTATTAGGTTTACAATGCTGGCAGCACTTCCTCATCTTCTGAGATTAACAGCCTATCTGGTCAGTGGAGGTCTGCTGTTTTAACAGTAGGGTTTTATGTACCTGTCTACGGTAGTAGTATGCTGCACATCTTTTCGGAATGTTATCATCAAATTATCCTTTCTAATATTTGAAAACGCTTATGTCAAACACGGTGTATTTATATCATTGCGAAAAATAAATTTTTCTGCAAGACCTCAATTATTAAAGATTCATGCCCCTTTTCTGTATTGAATTTTTTATATTGCAGCTGTTAGCTAAAACACGGGGAAAAGAACAAAAATGTAAATTATTAGAATTGATGGGTGACTATCTGAATAGCTCTGATGAACCACGACGTCAGTTCAAGCTTCATAGCCGGGTATTTGGAGCCTCAGAATCTAACTCTTGAATAGATGCAAGAAAGATGAATATATTAAAATACATAGACAGATTTTCTTCTATAGAAGACTTGATTGAGAGCCTTTGTCTTCTACATATCATTAAATAGTTAAACCGGAATATGAGGAGGGGAGGAAAGGAAGTGGGGAGAAAGAGGTTCAAGGGTCTTACAAGGGTAGGCCATCTAGGTTTCTGCTCAATATGGGAAATCCATCTTCAGTTCAAACCTAATCAAAGGGCAATTCAGGGAGAAATCATAGATTCTTTGCAGTTGGAACAGAATTCCTTTAGAGAGAGTCCAGCTTAGTTGAGAGTAAACTCTGATAAAGTTGCTGCTGGGACAAACTGGTCTCCGGATGGATCCTAGTTTTCCAGTAGAAAGAGAGGAGTTACCATGAGGAGTGAAATAGGGGGAGGAAGAATGGGGCCAAGGTGAAGCTTGCGTCTGTCCAGGGCTTCAGCGTGCCATTTTTGGCATCATGCTTAAGTATTCTAAAAATACGATGCTCCCAACCTCAAGAAGGGCATAATCACAAATCCTCTATTTTGTCAAAATGGTAACCATAGGCTTCGGTTGTATGGTTGAGATCTCACTTGTGTGATCTTATTAAAGTATAAATTAGATCACAACTTAGGCTTCCTTTCAGATTTCCCTTCCGGGGCCTTCCATGACACCTAGAATAAAAATCTGTCTTGTCTTATGGTTTTCAAGGCCTTGGAGGACCTGGCCCTTGCCTGTCTCTTAAACATGTCCCATCACCCCTGCTTTCTGCTGTTTTCACTTGCTCTCCTTTTGTATGAAACCCCCCTCTTTGCATACTCTTCACATGGTTAGTTCCTTCCATTCGCAAGTCTCTGCTATCTATCTATCTATCTATCTATCTATCTATCTATCTGTCTAACTATGTATTTGTTTATTTTTGGCTGCGTTGGGTCTTCGTTGCTGCGCATGGGCTTTCTCAAGTTGTGGCGAGCGGGGCTACTCTTCGTTGCGGTGTGCGGGCGTCTCATTGAGGTGGCTTCTCTTGTTGCGGAGCACGGGCCCTAGGCGTGCAGGCTCAGTAGTTGTGGCGCACGGGCTTAGTTGCTCCGAGGCATGTGGGATCTTCCCGGACCAGGGCTGGAACCCGTGTCCCCTGCATTGGCAGGCGGATTCTTAACCACTGCGCCACCAGGGAAGTCCCAAGTCTCTGCTTTATAAAGGCCTTCTGTTACCATCACATCCAAAGCAGACTCTCCTGTTACACTGTATCTGCACCTCTCAGTTCTTTCCTTAATAGAAATTATTCAACTGTGAAATTATTTCATTCATTTTTCACTTTACTTGTCTTTCCCCCCATATCGATGTCTATCTCTTATCCTGGGAAACAAGCCTTATATATGTAGGGGCCTCATCTGCCTTTTAAGTGGATTTTGGCGCCTAGCACAGTGCCTGGTACACGTGGAAGACAAACATTTGTTGAAGGGCTCTATTCCATCCAGGCGGCACTGCAAGTGGGACTGGAGCATCTTCGGTGGCTGCGGGGAGTGGACAGTGCTGGACAGTGGAAGGCAAGGTAGTAGGTGTACATCAGGGCTCTGGGGCCTCCATCCCTTCTTCTACTGAAGCTCTGCCCTTTTCACTTTACATACTCGGCCTCTTGGTCATGTTTCAACTACACAAAGTATTCTGAAGCGTAAAAAAATGCTTGAAAGCCACTGAACTAGATCAGGAATTCCCTTTTGCATTTGATTAGGCTTTAGTAATAACTTTCACTTTATTATAAGTATTGGGTTGGCCAAAAGGTTCGTTTGGGTTTTTCTGTAAAATGTTACGGAACACCCGAACCAACTTTTTGGCCAACCCAATATATCCTTATAGAAGGGAAAATCTGTAAAAGGAAAACTAAATTTTCGGAGAGGTTTTTACATTGGAAACCTCCTAGATGATAGCGAAAGACTCTTGTTGGCAGGCCAGTAGCCACTGCAAGTCATTTCTCATAAGGCTGAAAAAGGGAGGTCATCCTTTCCCAGGTTCCTGAGCAGGTAGGGATGAAAGCAGACCTAGTTTTGCCCAATATGACTCAAGAGTAGCTTTGTAGGAGGAATTGTGGGCAAGCTTTTGTTATGCTGATTTAACTGATGACAGCTGCCTTCTTGCCTTTAATGTTATACCAGTGGCCTGGCTTTATTGTACACCAAACCATCCTTGCATTTATTTAGACTTTATGTATGTGAAATAAATGCAGCTTTTCTTAAATCACTGTTAATCGTATCATCTGCATCCTTATACAGATTCACACACACACAGTCTCTCTTTCCCTGAAACACTGTAAATTTGATAGCATTTTTTTTTCTATTTACTGATAAACTGAAGCCCAAAGGAGTTAAACTTTTTGGTTACCAACCCCCAACCCCAGGTTTTTCCATCTCTCCTGTTCTCTTCCAGTAACATAACCATCATTGGTGAGAGCCTGTTTCTGGCCAGGCATTTTATATACATTCTGGACAAGGCAGAATCTTTATCCTCTCATTTTAAAAAACATATTATGAGACTGAGAATTAGGAAGATGACACAATTTTACCAAAATCTCTCTGTTGGTAAAAGATGAAGTCAGGGTTTGAATTCCTGTTGGTCGGACACCTAAGCAGATGCCCTTTGCATCCAATTTCATGTGCCTTTTACATCAGGAGTAAAAACGTACACACTGGTATGAACTCTATTTGCCTACGTTGTTTGTGGGCAACCATACTGCCACATGCACACTTGCCAACGTCTTAGGGGGAAATAAAGGATGGAAAGAGCCCTTCGGAGAGAAGAATAGAGGATTAAAGAATAGGCTGTTCATACTCCACACAGTTCTTGATTTTTCCCTCTTATTTTTCTCTGGGTGATCAGAAATACATCTGTGGCTTGTAGTGTCATTTATAGGCTGCTGTTTCCCAAGCGCAAATCTCGGGCATGATTTCCTTCCTTAGCTACCCATGCATGACTCCCAGATACTTCCACGAGGGGAGCCACCGCTGCCTCAAACTCAAAACGTATACCAGTTTGGAGGAACAGATTTAATAGGACCACCGACATTTCCCAGAGGAATACAAAGCATCATGATGATGCTGTTGCCCGTGTTAAACTCCTCTCTCAAGCCCTAAGAATGGCCACTTCTATGGACGATAACCTTCTGAAACCAGATTTTCTCCTCTCCCATCAGCAGCACTGCCGGTGGGTTAGGCCCCGGCCATCTGTCGCTTCCTCGACCACTGGTACAGCCTCTCTCTTCTGTCCATGTCCTGCTTACTCTATTGATCCTCTGTGTTTTTATTAATTTTCTAAAATCTCTGAAACTATCATTTCTTACCTTAAAAACGTATGTAGTACCAATTTACATCCTCAGCAACAGTGTAGGAGGGTATAACCACTACGGAGAACAGTATGGAGGTTCCTTCAAAATCTAAAAATAGAGCTACCGTATGATCCAGCAACCCCACTCCTGAACATATACCTGGAGAAAACCAAAATTCCAAAAGATACATGCACCCCAATGTTCACTGCAGCACTATTTACAATAGCCAAGACATGGAAACAACCTAAATGTCCATCAACAGAGGAATGGATAAAGAAGATGTGGCACATATATACAATGGAATATTATTACTCAGCCATAAAAATGAACAAAATAATGCCACTTGCAGCAACAGGGATGGACCTCAAGATTATCATACTAAGTGAAGTAAGCCAGAGAGAGAAAGACAAATATCATATGATATCACTCATATGTGGAATATAATTTTTAAAATGCTATAAATGAACTTATTTACAAAACAGAAATGGACTCGAAGATTTCGTAAACAAACTTATGGTTACCAAAGGGGAAACGTGGTGGGGAGGGATAAATCAGGAGCTTGGGATGAATATCCACACTACTGTCTATAAAAGAGATAACCAACAAGGACCTACTGTATAGCACAGGGAACTCAATATGCTGTAATAACCTGTATAGGAAAAGAATCTGAAAAAAGAATGAATGTATGTATAACTGAATCACTGTGCTGTACACCTGAAACTAACACAATATTGTAAATTAACTATACTCCAATTAAAAAAAAGAAACGTATGTAGTTTTTCTGTCCTTCATAGGAACCTTTATATGTTCAAGCTTTTATTAAGGGTCACAAGGCCCGCCCCAACCTGGCCTTTCTTGGACTCACCACCTGAACCCTCTTTCCCCTTCATGGCTTATGTTCCAGCCACATCACACCACAGGCCTTATCCTGAGCCCCCGCTCCCCCTTCCAGCCCTTGTGCCTTTGTACATGATGTTTCCTCTGCCAGGAATGTCCTGCGTTCTCTTTTCTATCTGGAGACCTCCTAGAAGTCCTTAATAGGAAGTTCAAATTACTCCCCTGAAAACATTCAGATTGTTATAGCATTTTGTTATCTTGTGTTACGGCATCTACCTCATTCTACTATAACTATGTAGACATTTAGCCATCTATCTCCCCCATTAGTCTGATTCCTCATCAAGGTAGTGCCCTTTTCTTTTTTGTTATTCGCCCAAAGAAGACCATCATCATGAGTAGTACAAGACACACATTCCATCAAGGTTTGATGGGTATCGGTGTAGATATATTTGGGATGAAGCATGTTCAGGGAGATAGAAGAATAGAAACCTTCTTAAAGCTATACAGTAGCCATACTTTTCCAATACTTAAGTAGCACATTGTACAAATATGTGTTCCAGTTCACCACATATGGTTAAACCAGAAAGGCAACTGCCAAAGCTTGACCCACAGATACTTAAGTTACCGTCGGTGTCTTTGATACAATCCACCTTGTCTATAAAATGCTTTTGTCCAATTTTCTGAAATTTACCCTTGGTACTTTTTTTTTTTGCCAGTAGTTGTGCTTTTACAGTTGCAAAGTGTGTGATGTGCTTTCTCACCGTCTGAGTTTCCTGAAGAGAATTATTTGGAAACAAAAAGATGAAGGGCCAGGGGTCTGTGGTCACACCGGGAGCACTTCAGAAAGAGCGAAGCTGTTTGCTTCCCAGAATCATTAGTGGAGATGAATGTATGAGGTCTACAGCAAAAAAATGCTATTTTAACTTTAAAAGGTCTCAACAAGTATAGCTGTTGACTCACTTGGGTACCGAAGCTTTTAAGGACTCATGAATCCTAAAGTTGAGAAAAGAGACCAGCTGTTAAGCTGGAGTTTACAGAAGATGAGGAAAATCTTCACCAGAAAATGACTAAGAACTTGTCTGGCAAATTGTTCTTACTTTCAAACAAATGACCATCATACTTCTGCTTAAATTCTTCTGAGATGATGGGTTTTTTCCATTAGCCTATCCAAGTCTGTTTCCTTTTTGGGCAGCTCTAATTAGTATTTAATTTTATAACATTAAGCCTAAATATTCCTGTTTGATACTTTCACATCTTTAAAAAAATGTTATATATGTATATTTAATATACATTAAATATAATATATAATATAGATATATAAATATATATACGTAAGCAACTTAAAGCCAGTCTGCTCTTTTCCTTTTAGCCCTTAGATTTTTGAATGAAATGTTCCCTATTTCCCATTAATCTTCTCTTCTCCAGTTTACACACCTTTCGTCCCATAGCAGCATGAAGAATGATGGAAATCTTACTATGGTAATCTTTCTTGACATAGCATGATGTTACTAATTCACCACCCAGCAGGGCAAGAATTTTGCTTTTATTTGTAGTGCTAATGAAGCACTTATCCTGACCATCTACAACGTCTGCTTATTCCTTCGAAGAAGGGCCTAGATTTATAAGATTTCCAGGGAGTGGCAGATGCTTTCTGTGACTGCAGACCAGAGAAAAACTAGTCAGTGCAAATAGCCGAATACTGCATCTTACTATCATCTTACTATCATGCACGATCCTGGTGAGTTCTATAGGCAATACAAATCATCACATTGTGTGCTAATTAGAAAGAGGTGACTAATGAGAAATGCCACCAAGGTGAACCTGTTCAGTGTGGAGCCAAGCACTGATATGTAGAAATCAGGTAAATGTTAAAAATTATCCCTTTACAGTAAAATGACAAAGAAGGAAAGGTTCAGTGTGACTATGGTACAGGAGGACAAAATCCTATAAATACCATCTTTTTTCTCTTTTCATATTTTGATATAATTAATAATTTTGTCGTTCTTGTTCTTAAAGTGAAATTTCCTTCCTGATATTTTAAAATTTGTTTCTATTATTGTTTGTTATTTTCCAGAGCTCTTTTTTTCAAATTTTTATTGAAATACAGTTGATTTACAACGTTGTATTAGTTTCACGTGTACAGCAAAGTGATTCAGTTATACATATATATAGACATATATATTCTTTTTTTACATTCTCTTCCATTACAGGTTATTCCAAGATATTGAGTATAGTTAGTTCCCTGTGCTATACAGTAGGTCCTTGTTGGTTATCTATTTTATATTTAGTAGTATATCTATTTTAATCCCAAACTTCTAATTTATCCCTCTCCCCCCCTCCCCTTTGGTAACCATAAGTTTGTTTTCTATGTCCATGAGTCTATTTCTGTTTTGTAGATAAGTTAATTTGTATCCTTTTTTTTTTTTTTTTTTACATTCCACATATAAGTGATATCATATGATACTTGTTTTCATCTGTCTGGCTTACTTCACTTAATCTCGAGATCTATCCATGTTGCTGCAAATGGTATTATTTCATTCTTTTTTATGGCTGAGTAGTATTACATTGTGTATGTGTGTGTGTGTGTGTGTGTGTAATATATATATCAATATTTACCACATGGTCATGGACACTTAGGTTGCTTCCATGTCTTGGCTATTGTAAATAGTGCTGCTATGAACATTAAGGTGCATGTATCTTTTTGAATTATGTTTTTCTTTGGATATATGCCCAGGAGTGGGATTGCTGGGTCATATGGTAGGTCTATTTTTAGTTTTTTAAGGAACCTCCATACTGTTCTCCATAGTGGCTGTATCAATTTACATTCCCACCAATAGTGCAAGAGGGTTCCCTTTTCTCCACACCCTCTCCAGCATTGATTATTTGTAGACTTTCAGAGCTCTTCTTAACACTGGCAGTAATGTCCAAAAGAAAATGATTGGCTTTAACAGGGATTATTGCTGGTTTGGGCAAATGTCTGTTAATAGCCTTAGTATGATGGCCCACCCCTGGGAAGGTATGGTCTTAAATGGGATGTGCTGCTTCCATCAGCTGACTTCATATACAATATTTGGACTTGGAGAAGTTAACAAATTTTGCTTATATTTGTTAACAAGTGAGAGCTGTGTGTGTCTGTGTGTGTGTATATATATATGTGTGTGTGTGTATATATATATATAATTTAAATCAACTTTACTGAAGCATCATTTACATACAGTGAATTATTCCTCATTTGAAATGTGACTTGTATACCCACTCTCAAAAGGAAAACTATAACACACTTCCGTCACTCTAAAAAGATGCCCTTTGCCCTTGGCAATCAACACCCCGACCCCTGGCTTAACACCAATGATCCCTAGCCACCATTATCTGCTTTCTGTCACTATATATTAGGTTTGTCTATTTAGAATTTCATATAAATGGAATCAAACAGTACATATGATTTCCTTAGCTCAGAATAATAGTTGAACATTTTTGATGTTGATCCACACTATTCCGTGTATCAGCATTTTGTTCCTTTTTATTACTGAGTAGTATTCCATTGCATGAATATACCACAATTTTTTTTCACATATTGATGAGTATTTGGATTGTTTCAGTTTGGGGCTATTACGAACAAAGGTGCAGTATACCACTGTGTATTAGTATTTGTGTATACACATGTTTTCATATCTCTAGGGTAAATACCTATAAGTCTAAAAGTCTAACTGCCAGGCCACCGAGTAAGCATGTATAGTATTTAACTTTTTAAAAGGAACTGCCAAGCTGTTTCCCAAAGCGGTTGCAAAATTGCATATTCCCCTGGACAATGTGGAGTGTTCCAGTTTCTCCACATCCTTGCCAACACTGGCTACCGTTAGTCTTTTTAAATTTAGCCATTCCAGTGGGTGAATAGTGGCATCTCTCTGTGGTTTTAATTTCCTCTCCTCACTGACACATAATGGGGAGCATCTTTACAAATGCTATTGACCATTTGTATGTCTTCCTTGTGAAGCATCTGAACAAATCTTTGTCTGGTACTTTAGTGCTTTATTTTTTCTTAATTATTTTAAGAATTCTTTATATATTATGAAGTCAAGAACTTAGGCATGTATATGTTTTACAAATTTTCTCCTAGTATATCTCTTCTTTTTCTTTTGTGAAAGTAGTTTCTTTTGAAGAGCAGACCTTTTAAACTTTTTAAAAATTAAGGTATAATTTATATACTATAAAATACACAATGTCGAACACTTTCATGTTTTTAAATGATTTGCAATCCACGTATCATCTTTGGTAAAAATTTCTGTTTAAGACCCATTTTCTAGTTGGATTGTCCACTTCTTACTATTTAGTTGGGAGAATTCTTTACATATTTTGAGTACAAGTCCTAAACTGCATATGAGATTTGAAAATATTTTTCCAATCAGTTGCTTGTTTTCCATTCACTTCATGTCTTCCTTAGAGTATTTCTTTAGAATTTTATTATTCCTGACAATCAATATTTTCTTCTATGGACTCTGGTTTTAGTATGTTTAAGAACTCTTCACCCAACTCCAGGTCAAAGATCTTTTCGTATTTTTTTCTAAAATTTCATTGTGTTACATGTTACGTTTACATCTATGATCCATCTTGAGTTAAATTTTGTAAAGGTGTAGGTTTTAGGTCAAGGATATAAGATTCTTTTTTGTGTGCATGAACAGCCAATTGTTCTACCATCACTTAGTGAAAAGATTTTTTTCTCTATTAAATTGCTTTTGTACCTTTGTCAAAAATCAGTTGTCCCTATTTGTGTGGGTCTATCTATGGAGTCTCTTCGTTGCATTGATCTATGTGTCTATCCCTAGACCAATCCCATACTCTCTTTTTTATTTTTTTTAATTAATTAATTTATTTATTATTTATGGCTGTGTTGGGTCTTTGCCTCCGTGCGAGGGCCTTCTCTAGCTGCGGCAAGCGGAGGCCACTCTTCATCGCGGTGCGCGGGCCTCTCACTATAGCGGCCTCTCCTGTTGCGGAGCACAGGCTCCAGACGCGCAGGCTCAGTAATTGTGGCTCACGCGCCCAGTTGCTCCGCGGCATGTGGGATCCTCCCAGACCAGGGCTCGAACCCGTGTCCCCTGCATTGGCAGGCAGATCCTCAACCACTGCACCACCAGGGAAGCCCCAATCCCATACTCTCTTGATTACTGTAGGTGTATAATAAGTCATAAAATCGGGTAGTGTGATTCCTCCAACTTTATTTTTCAAAATTACTTTTAACTATTCTAATTCCTTTGCCATTTCATATTAATTTTAACACAGTTTATCTCCTGAAATTTATAAGGTTGTATTTAATTTATCTCACTAACATTTTGTGATTTTTATCATTATTAAATTCTTCATAAATTTTGATGCTGTTTTTAATGATGGTATTTAAACATCTTTGTTTTTCAATAATGTATTGTTAATGGAAATACACCTGAATTTTGTAAATAGAACTTGTACCTTTTGATTGATAAATTCTTCTATTACTTCTAATAGGTATAATAGGTAAAATCTTGGTATAATAGGTATAATAGGTAAAAAATTTTGTATATTGTCATAATGTCTACAAATAAAGACAGTTTAGTGTCTTCCTTTACAGCAAGTATGGTATTTTTTTTCTTTTCCTTGTATTGTTGTACTGGCTAGTACATCAAATACAATGTTGAACAGAAGTGATGAGAGAAAACATCTCTCTTTTCCCCAGACTTAACAGTTAAGTCTTTCAACATTAAGCATGTTAGCTGTAGGTTTTCAATAGATTCCCTTTACCAGGTAGAGGAGTTCCCTTTTTATTCCAATTTTTCTAACAGTTTTAATTTTTGTAATCATTAATTTGTGTCAAAGTTTTTAAGTACCTTTTTTTTGTGCCTATTAAGAGGATCAAATGGCTTTATCTTATTTTTAAAATTAGAATCATAAATTATACTCATTGATTTTTGAGCAGAAATGCAACCTTGTATTACTAGGGTAAGCCACACCTGATCATGATATATACCCTTTTAATATATTAAGAGATTCAATTTGCTCACATGTTATGGATATTTGCATCTATATTCATAAGGGAAATTGGTGTGTTACTTACTTATAATGTTTCTGCCTAGTTTTAGGATCAAGGATAGTACTGGCCTTGTACAATGTGTGGGAAGCAGTAAAATGTATAACAATAGAACAGGAATCGGAGGGGAAAGTGGAAATCTATTGTTGTAGGGGCCTTACATTATAGGTAATCGGATACAAGACACTACTTCAAAATAAACTGTGATAAATCAAAGACATATATTGTAAACTCTAAAACAACCACTATAAAAGTGAACAAAATTGAAGAGTTCACAAGCCAATAGATAAGATAGAATACAATATGAAAACACTCAATCCGCAAGAAGTCAGGAGAAGATAAAGAAAGGAATAAAGAAGAGCTGGATCAAACAGAAAAGATATCAAGAGGATAGATTTAAACCCAATCAGACTGAAATTTACATTAAGTGTAAATTATCCAAACACTCCAGCTGAAAAGTAGAGATTATCTGATTGGACACAGAAAGCAAGAAACCATATGTTGTCTACAAGAAATGTACTTGAACGTAACAGATGCAAAAAGATACAACATGCAAAAAACCAAATCCTAAGAAAGCTAGAGTGGCTATATCAATATAAGAACAGTGGACTTTAGAACGAAAAATATTACCATAGATAAATAGGAATATTTCATTATGATAAAAGGTCTATTCGTCAAGAAGACATACAATTCCAAATGTGTATGTGCATAATAACATAGCTTCAGTATGCATGAAGGAAAAACCTGACAGAAAGAAAAAGCAAAAGAAAATGCAGGCAAATCCACAATTATAATTGAAGATTACAATCCTCCTCTATCAGTAATTATTAGAGAAATAGACAAAAAATGAATGAGGATAGGGAATATTTGAATAACATTCTCTACCAACTTGACCTCTCAAAGTTCTTCTTTGCCAATTCCATCTTCCAGTCATTTCTGGTTTTAACACTATTAACTAATTTTTCTTGGTTATGAATTATATTTTCCTGTGTGTTCACATTCCTAATAATTTTTTTTATTGGATGGATATTATGTATTTCATGTTGTCAAGTATCTGGATGTTTCTTGTCTTCCTTTACCAAGCAGCAAGTTTTGTTTTGGCAAGTATTTAATCACTGAGGGATGATCTTCACACTTACAAGGCTGGTTTTTAAGGTTTGATAAGGTAGGTGCAGAGTGGCCTTTACCCTGCAGGCTGACACTTCTCTCCTGAATGCCTGCATTTTTAATGAGCATTTATCCACTTCAGTTGGACAAACTCAAATATCTCTCTTGCCTCTCCCATCTTGGCAATTGTTCACCCTACTACAACCCAGTAGTTGCTATTTGCTTAGAGTTATGTAGTTTTTAAAAAATTTTTATTTATTGGAGTATAGTTGATTAACAATGTCATGTTAGTTTCAGGTGTACAGCAAAGTGATTCAGTTATACATATACATGTATCCATTCTTTTTCAAATTCTTTTCCCATTTAGGTTATTACACAGTATTAAGCAGAGTTCCCTGTGCTATACAGTAAGTTCTTGTTGGTTATTTGGTCTAAATAGAGCAGTGTGTACATGTCAATCCCAAGCTCCCTAAGTATCCCTCCCCCCACCCTTCCCCCCTCCCCCATAACCATAAGTTCAGTTCTCTAAGTCTGTGAGTCTGTTTCTGTTTTGTAGATAAGTTAATTTGTGTCATATTTTAGATTCCACACATAAGTGATATCATATGGTGTTTGTCTTTCTCTTTCTGACTTACTTCACTTAGTATGATCATCTTCAGGTCCATCCATGTTGCCGCAAATGACATCATTTCATTCTTTTTAATGGCTCAGTAATATTCCATTGAATATATATACAACATCTTTATCCATTCATCTGTTGATGGACATTTAGGTTGCTTTCATGTCTTGGCTATTGTAAATAGGGCTGCTGTGAACATTGGGGTGCATGTATCCTTTTGAACCATGGCTTTCTCTGGATATATGCCCAGAAGTGGGATTGCTGGATCATATGGTAGCTCTAGTTTTAATACATGCGTATCAGCTGAGTATTTGGCAAAATACTTACAAGGGCCTCTATGCAGATTTTTTGGAGCTCTTCTCTGCACAGCTGACTTTCTTTTTCTCCATTACTCTGCTCCTCAAATATCAGTCACCTTGATCTCCTCTAACCCTGATCCATCTCTCTTCAATTCTCCAAAACTTCTGTGCTATATTTGGGCATCCCTTTCCTTTACTGTGGTTCTAAACGGGCTTTTAGTCAGAAGGCAAGGATGACAGAGGGGCTCACCCCATTTTTACCCTTCCTCAGGGGAGATCAGGGATCACAGCTTTCTGCCGCCCATTTCCAGTTATCGAAACCATTTATTTCACGTATTTGTTCAGTTATTTAGTTTTTATTTTTAAATGGCAGGAAGACAAAGCTAATACTAGTTATTCTGTCGTGGTTACAAACCCAGTGTATTTCAATATAAAAAATTACAACTGTTTAATAACATTCCCCATCATACACCATTTTTTGTTTTTTTTTAACTGAAAAAATAAATACTTGGAGTGGTCAAATTTTTTAAAAAAATCTCTGCTATGGCATTAGAGCCAGGAAAGAATTTGGAAATTCACTTCTTGACTTTTTTTTTTTTTTAATGTTGAAGACTATGTTTTAGAGCAGTTTTAGGTTAACAGCATAATTAAGAGGAAGGCAAATAGATTTTCCATCTACCCACACACATGCATAACTTCTTCCATTATCAACATCCCCACCAGGTGCTACATTTGTTACAACTGATGAAGCCACATTGATACACCATACTCACCAGAAGTCTACAGTTTGCTTTAGGGTTCACTCCTGGTGTTGTACATTCTATGGGTTTGGACAAGTATATAATGACATGGATCCATCGTTATAGTATCATGGAGTATTTTCACGGCCCTGTCAGTCCTCTGTGCTCTGCCTATTCATCTCTTTTCTCACCCTGGCAGCCACCTGATCTTTTTACCGTCTGCATAGTTTTGCCCTTCCTAGGATGTCATATAGTTGGAATCTTACATTAGACAGCCTTATTCAGATTGGCTTCTTTCACTTAGAAATATGCGTTTAAGGTCCCCCCATGTATTTTCATGGCTTGATAGTCTATTTCTTTTTAGCCCTGAATAATAGTCCAAGGTCTGGATGTAACATAGTCTATTTGTTCACTTACTGAAGGACATTGTGGTTGCTTCCAAGTTTTGACAATTATGAATAGAGCTGCTATAAACATCCATGTACCCATGTTTTGTGTGCACATAAGTTTTCAAGTCCTTTGACTACATACCAAGGAGCAGGATTGCTGGATCGTATGATAAGAGTATGTTTAGTTTTCTAAGCAACTGCCAAACTTGTCTTCCAAAGTGGCTGCACCAGTTTGCATTCCCACCAGCGATGAACGTGAGTTCCTGTTGCTCCACATTTTTGCCAGCATTTGGTGGTGTCAGTGTTCTCTATATTGTCCATTCTGATGGCAGTATAGTGGTATATTACTGTGTTTTAATTTGCATTTCCCTGATGGCATGTGACTGAAGCATCTTTTCATATGCTTATTTGCCATCTGTGTATCTTCTTTGGTTAAGTGTCTGTTGAGCGTGTTGCCTATTTTTTATCCAGGTAGTTTGTTTTCTTATTGTTGAGTTTAAGAGTTCTTTGTATATTTTGGATAACAGTCTTTTATCAGATTTGTCTTTTGCCCTATTGACTTTTTTGTTTTGTTTTCAATTTTGCCTTGTATCATCACAGTATTTTAATGGAACGTTCTTTCTTGAACAAGATGATCTGTTTTTAGAGACACATGATACACTTTTATTAGCTGCTAAGCTGGGTGACACTGAAGACATCCATTATAAGCAATGTGACTAAACGGGGAAGTAGCATTTTCTAGCTTAGTGACGCCGTGCTCAGATGAACCATACCAGCACTTGCGAAACAAGCAGAGTTAATGATCCTCCTTGTGGGCACAAGACACACTTGCCAGATAGATGGTAGGGCTACAGCAAACTTTTACAGAAGAGAAACAAGGGAAATGATAAGAAAGGGAAAACATTCTCAAGAAGCCATAACCATATCTTTAAAAATTTAAGGGCCAACATATAATTGGGTTAATATTTAAATGATTAGTGGAAATAAGTTGTTGTTTGTTAATGATAGACTATGAGGCAAGAAGGGTTTTATTCTTAATTCAGCTATGCATCCAAATTTCTTTACCAAGTCAGGCCAACCAAACCTTCTTGTCTAACTTTTCTTTTGTGCGTGAGAGCCCTCTTTAATGACCCCCATGTGTTAATGGTTTTACTTTTTGTAACGGTGATTCCTGATGACAAGGTTTCCAAAAGAGTCTATGTTTTATTAATTACATAAAATCTACAAACATTTAGAAAAGAGCAGTGCATAATTTGGTCTGGTAACACAGGAGCACAGATCCATTGCAATTAACTGGCTTTTAGAGCTGGCGTGTGCATACACTGGGTGTACACAAGGTTAATCAGGCACATAGATAGATTTAAGAGAAAATTTCCGGAACTTCAAATTCGATACGTACTTATTTTCTAAAATCACCACGTTTAGGATGCACTGCAGTTGTTAGATGGCACCCTTTCACAAATGCCATTCTACTTGACAAAAGAAAGGCATGCTTCTTACCCCTCTGTATCTTACTATGATACATCAAAAAAAAAAAAAAGAATCAATTTGAAATACTGATAAAGTGAATAACGTTAATTACCAAGTAATATATTTTTGTTGCAGAAAGTAGGATAAACAATAGGCTTATAAACAAAACATATTTTATAAGGATACTGGAATCAAAGCATAAGTTCAAGGAGGAAGAGAAAATGGTAAAATTTCTGACTCTTCTAAAAAAGAGTTTGCTCACGTATTTATTTTTTAAATGCATGGTAGGTATCCAATTATTTAAAACTATTAAAGCCCCTCCATGAAACTGTAGATAGAAACTTAGAAATACTTGTTGAGCAAATAAATGCTGAGAGCTTCAGGAGGGGGAGCGTTTAGTTCTTAATTATTCACTTCTGTTGCTTTTACAAGTGGAAATGCCAAACTGGCCTTGGGCTCTGCACACTGGGCTTCTGGCTACTACTTATGGGCATAATCAAGAGCCTGGCATGCACGGTGCAATCCATGGCATGTTTCTCATGGCAGTTATCTTACAGATCCTCATTATACTCTGGATATGAGCCACTTGGCATTTGGAAAGCAAGAAATAATTATGAGATATAGCCAGGTGATGTGTTTCAAACTTCTAAGGAAAAAAGACAGGTGTCTCTTGGTTGATTTTCCAAGAAAAAAAAGGCCACAGTCAGTATGTTTGGGCCACACATTTTAGGATTTTGCTGTGTTTCCAGATCTGCCAATTAGCCAAAGCAGATGGTCTGTTAAAAAAAAAAAAAAAAAAAAAAAAGTGTTTCTGTTTAAATTATATGTTGTACAGCCGGAGATCGTTTTTTTCATGCAATTAGGCCAGGGAATTTGCCTTATGTTCCCAACCACCAAAGGTGGTGATGTCATGACAGATGCGATTATTTGACAGTGGAAGAGAATGCTATGAAGAGAGAACATGTGAAGCAGCAAAATTTTCTCCAGCATTCACCACTGAAATCTGACCCAAATATCCTTTCTTAAAAAAAAAAAAAGACAGCAGCATTCAAACTAGGACTCTGTTTGCCTGGGGCTTTTTAAAGTTTTGTGGAGGAAGGGGACTTGGAACAATAAAGAGATGCTTTTTGTGTGACTTAATTAGTGTCTCTGCACTGAAGGGGACTTAGAATAATAAAGAGATGCTTTTTGTGTGACTTAATTAGTGTCTCTGCACTGAAGCGATCTTATTGAGAGTCTAGGGTTTTCTGAATGTATGCTGGAAGCTTTCAAAGCCCTGCCTTGATGCTATATTGACAACAAATTAAACTTGACTGAACGTGGACATTTCCTCATTGTGAGGTCTCAGCTGACATGGGGTTCCAGTCACTGGTTTATTTAGACTATCAAGTCCTTCCTAACCAGAATTTCACTTCTTAGAAAACTTGAACTCTAGCATATACTGTAATTGGTACATAATTTTCCCCAAAGTGAGATAATGTAGGCTCTTTTCTACATCTGGCAAAACACAAATAACTATTATTTAACGGCACGGAAGATGCTGAGCCTGGACTGTTTCCTAATTTCTCCAGGGTTAGTAAGAAACAAAAAGAATAACTATATTGACTCAAGTACAGAGATAACAAGGATTTTAATTAGTAACAGGCCTCACTATAGTAACTTGATATAATGTAATTTGTGGAATCGAATGAAAAGTCATCATGTTACAATAAAGACAACTGGATAGGAGTGTGCAGAGAACAGAGAGGCAGTTGTCACGCCCCATCTGCGTCCCTGGTGACAAATTCATTAGCTTTGTGACTCTTGCTTATGCGGATGCACGCTAATGGGGCGATACCTGAGGACGTGAATTAGGTCTGGCAATATTTGAGTAGCTAATATTCTCATTTATATTGCTAAATAATAGCATTGACTTAACCAATTAATGTTTTGGAGTTCTCACACAAGGTAAAAAGAGGATAATTTTACAAATTATACGTTTGCCCCAAATTGCTGTTTTTCAGTTTTAAGAAAGAGCCATGTCAGTGTTAAAATCCCTGATTCCCTGATAAATATGTAAATTTCTCCTCAAAAAGAAGTACTCCACTGAAAAAAAATTCTACGGAAGTTTGAATAATGATTTGTTCTCTGTGTGTTTACTTGCTATTCCCAAAACCTACACACACACATAATGTATATAGGTAGGTAGGTAGCTAGGTAGAAAGACGGATGGATGGATGGCATTTTGATGGAATGTGGAAAAAATAATTTGCCATTGCAAATCATGACTAAAGACAACTATGAACTCTGCTGTCACTTTACTTTCATTTACTCTTTTAATCTAAATATAACAATAGGTAATATTTCTTTCATTAGCTATGTTTCCCCTCTATTGGTCTGGACCAGAGGAATGCATATTTGGGAGGTATGTAGGTAGAATTTTTTAATGTGGTCTTTCAACACTAGATTGGTTCAGTGACTCCTATTCAGGGGCCTGAGTATAAATCAGTGGCGTGAGGCTAGGGTACCCAAGGATTGCAGGTAGAAGAAGTATTTAGGTAGGTATAGTTTATGATGACTCGTGTCTCTTAAAAGTCTCACTTAAAAATTTCACAACAAGCAGGAAAGTGGGGTTGTGGGGTCAGGAAGGGGGGCGAGGACAGCCTGCAGGCACTCAGGTTTCCACTGTCCTATGGGCCGTGCTTTACGATCCCCGGGGAAGTCTTGATGAGGCTGAACCTCAGGAAAGAACTGAAGCCAGAGCTACAGAGACCAAACACGTTGGATAGAATGGATGTGAGAGAGATTCCACGTGCAAGGAGAAGAAGAAACCACAGACACTGAGAGCTATGGCGCCCATGGGAGCCCGGGATAACACATGAGCCTGAACAGTTTCCCTGAGCTGAAAGGATGGCTGCGACAGCATTTTACGGTGACCTCCCCAAAAGGCCAAGAAGGACTTTATTCTGGAGAATAAAGGCAAAGTCACACGGGCAAGAGGATGAGTCGGGGGCAAAGCCAGAGCTCAAGGAAGGGTGGAATCCGGACCACTTCTGGTCCAGTCCCTCCCCCGCTCACAGACGTTCCATGGTTCCCCAAAGGCTGCAGAATGAAATCCGATTTCGTGACCTGGTTATTGATTCCCTGGACGAGCTGATTCCCACAGACCTTCCAGGATGTGTATCTTACTATCCACTGAACCCCCCCAACTTTATTTGCCCAGAAATAGAAAACCTCAAATCAAACTGGATTCCATAAAATTCCCGGAACCATCTCTGAGCTTTTCCATGTCTTTTCCCTGTGTCTGAACTGGCCTTCCTCCCATCCTCACCTATCAAATAAGTCTTATCCACGAATAAGATCAAACACTACTTTGGCCTTGAAACATCCTTCTCTAGCCTAAAATACTTTTTTTTTTTTTTAAACTTTCTTTACAACCATAGTATCTGTACCTTTTGTGAAGCACTCATTGGAGAAGGCCTATTTTAATTATCTGTACGTGCCATAGATCCCGCTTCACCTAGATTACAGTTCTCTTGACAGCTGGAAACAAGTATTCTTTAGTTTTTGAATCTTGGACCCATGCTGAAAGCAATTTATCTATGAAGAGCTATAGAATACATGCTTCTGAGACTATTTTTCAATCTGTGAGGTGGAGAGCATAGTATTTTAATATGTTACTTTAAGATGGTTCTCAAATTCAGCACTTCTTTTTTTTTTTTTTTTTTTTTATTTATTTATTTATTTATTTTTGGCTGTGTTGGGTTTTCGTTTCTGTGTGCGAGCTTTCTGTAGTTGCGGCGAGCGGGGGCTACTCTTCATCGCGGTGGGCGGGCTTCTGATTGTCGTGGCCTCTCCCGTTGCGGAGCACGGGCTCTAGAGTGCAGGCTCAGTAGTTGTGGCGCACGGGCTTAGTTGCTCCGCGGCACGTGGGATCTTCCCAGACCAGGGCTCGAACCCGTGTCCCCTGCCTTGGCAGGCAGACTCTTAACCACTGCGCCACCAGGGAAGCCCAAATTCAGCACTTTGAAGAATAACAGAGGAGCTAGTGAAAATTCAGAACCTTTGGTCCTTCCCCTTAAAATTTAGATTAGATCAAGTGTGGGTCCCAGGCAGAGGCAAACCCTCCCGTGGGTGTAACGCAGATGGGACCACACTGGCAGAAGCAGTGTGCCCCCTCCCAGAGAAGGAAGGATTGGCTGCCAAAGGGTTTTACTCCTCCTCCTGGGTGCAGGGTTTCCTAGGAATTGGTTGTCCAGCCAGAGACTACATTTCCCAGCCCTCTTGCACCTATGGGACTACGCTTCAACAACGAAATAAGAGTGAAGTGTCCTGAGTCATTTCCCAGCCAGAGTTAAGAAATGACATATGATGAGGGTGATGGAGTCACAAGATGGGAGAAGCACTGGTTCCCACAAGCAAGTAACTCGCCCCTGGAAAGTGAATTTTCTGCCAATCAGGACAACTTGTTTGGGACTTCATATGAATGAGAAATAAACGCCTGTCAGATTAGACATTATACACTTGGAGATATAAAGCAATGGTAAATAGAAATACCCTGAGTGTCATGTTCTTTTTCTAAGAACTAAAAGGGAATTATTTAAGCAAAAGGGCTTTGGTTTTGATGGTCTTGCTCTATTAGGTGGGTAGAACAGTACCTCAAATTAAATTCTGCGAAATAACAATACTGAAGGTTTTCTACCGACAGGATCATATCTGGCTGAGTTTTAACGTTAGTAACTTCTACTGAAAGCATAGCAGATTGTTTGAAAAATTCATCCTAATGTTTTATTTGCAGTCCCAGCAGTTTTTAACTTTTGTATATTAATATAATTTACAGAAAATTCTATTATTGTGATTCTTTATGAAATCATGAACTGAGAACAGTGACTTCTTAAAAGTCAACTTTAATTTCTCAAAGTTAAGAAAAAACAACAAAGAATGAGGCTAAATTCTGGTCTAAACCTACTCTAGCGGAGATGTACAGTACCTCCACCTGGGTACTCCATGAGTAGCAATAGAGTACCTTTTCTGAAATGCTGCTTCATTTCTTAAGTCTGTTAGCTGTTTCGATAAGGCAAGGCATCCTAGAATTGTCTTAGCTGACGGTTTTCGAAATGCCATGCTAATTTGAATCTCCTCTCTTTCCACAAATTCATGAAGCATTTCACGACTCAGTCATAACAAACAAGAGACCACAGATTTCCCAGTACACAAATCATGCACTATTGGATCAAACACCATTTATAATATTATTGGATTCCACAGGAGCCATTATGACTCCCTTTTGTCAGGAAAGTGTTGGGTTTTCCCAAGCAGAAATATGTCTTGCAGCTCTTCATTTGCATTTCAGAAGCCTCATTGCCAGGCATTTACTCTTTGTAAGTAAACAGATGGATTTTAAATATTAAAAACCCATTTGGTATGACTGAAAACCTAACCGCCTACATCCCCCCATTACAGAATCTTTGGGTGTGAAATTGAAAAGTAAATTAAACTATGTTCAGTCTGAACAGAGTTCATTGAGAGCTTTGTCTTTGTTAAATTGAGGAGGAGATTTATTTATGGAGAGAGACCCCCAAAAGGAACTGCTGGCAGGCTGGATACCGACCCCAAACAACGAAGAGATAACTGCAGTTGATTTCAAAAGATGTGCTATGGGGAGATCTGAGATAATGCCTTTTTCCATGGATCTGCCACAGACAAGGAAATGATAATCAAGTGGTGAACAGCAGAGTGGGCTTCGCTCTCGTGAGTGTCCCCCAGATGGGCATGTCCATCCACAGACCATCTGCCTATGCTTCTCCCTGCTGCCATTTCACCAAAAGTTTGTTGAGAAGTTTTTGATGGGAAGTCAGCCAATACTGATGCTTTATCGCCTGATTAGAAAGCAGCACATGGACAACTGGGTCATAATACTTTCCCCATCAACCAGCTGTTAGGTCACAACATGGAAGTGAGTGATTGGAGGGGCAGGAGAGTGAGTATCAGGAGTTGAGGCAGGTTTTAAACAAAATACCTGTTTTGTGCAAAGACGCGTTGATAAGTAGCAAGAAGGACAGGCGCCACGGGCCCCCCGAGTCCTCCTCCTCTGCTGTTATTTGGCTTAGAAGAGCAGATCTGATTGCTCTACTAGTTGGCAGACATTTCATCTAGAGTTACACAGGGTAAAAAAATTGGTCCATTGCACATTCTCCGAAGTAGTAAATTTTGCAAAAGAGTCAGTACAATTAGAGAAAGAGAGAATGAGCACAGAAACTCATTCAGAGTTAATAAAGCAGAACAGGAAACAGTGTTGCACTAAGACCTTCATTTAATGTGATCTGTAAAGTATTTGGAAAAATAGTAGACACATAGGAAAATATTCTGTTGCAAACCACCAGAATCGAGTGGCAGGCATTTGAATTTTCAGGCTGCAGAGTTTAGATTCATGAATAAACAGCTGTTTTTCCAGTGAGAGCGGCATTGCTCTTTCTGGGAGGTAAAAGCACAGACCATGACTGTAGATTCATCAGTGGCTGGCTGGGTTATTTAACCTCTCCTAGCCTTGGCATCCTGGTCTCAAATGATGCCTCTTTTCCTCTAAAAAAAAAAAAAAGATTGTTGTGAGGTTGTTGTGAATTATCTAAGAGGTTGATCGGGAACTCAATCAATGCCCACATCTTTCCCTATGAAGTGATCATATACCAACAAAATAATCTCAAATTCAAAAAATTTTAAAGTCTAAGCATCAAGTTCTTCAGTTTTTAAGAACTGGTGAAATTTATATACACATGCAAATGAAAATACCTATTTCTAAAGCATATCTGCTTTCTGGGGCTAAGAACTCAAACAGTGCTGGCTTGACTAGCCTTGACAATTAGGAAAAAAATGGCATTTTTTCCCTCAAGTTAGTAGACTTTACTATTACTCATTGTGTGCCTAAATGTAAGACAAACACAAGGTGATTTCCCTACTTTCCCAAACAAAAGTTCATGAAGATTTTTCTGAAAACAGGCCAGAAAGAATGTATAGCTTTCTAAATTAGATAAAATAGCCAAATGTCTAGATGTAATATTTAACTAGTTAGTTACAAATGATACATATTTCAAATCATGCACATAAAATGTTATATTTGCTTTAGAAATAATGCTTTTTCCACATCTGCATTTCAATAAAATTTCTTAAAACTCCTATACACTTTTTACATCACTGTCTTTACTATGATGAGAGCTATTTCTAGAGTTATCTAATCATTTTCCAAAGCTGGTCATCAAAACTCTCATTGGTTAGAGATACGGCACCTTTAGGATCCCTATATGGTGGCACCCCTGCAAGTTATATTCCCATTTTCCAATTTTTTTGGTAGCATTTATTCATGACTTACACTTTGTAGCCACTTACCATATTGCTTTTTAGAGTAATCTCTGAGAAAATCATTATAAAGACACCCAACACGAAGACAACAATACAGTTTTCACTGACTCTTACCAGGGGACTACCCTTAAGGTGTCCACAACTAGCCACGATGCTGAGGTCTTTCCAATGTGTCTTTGCCACATGCTATTTTATTTTTGAAGTTAAAATAATGCACAGAGTGCTACAGCAGGAGACTCTTGGTGAGGAATCGACTAGACAACACATCGACTTCCGTTTGGGGGCAGGGTGTGGGAGACTAATGTTTTGCATTTGGACACAGAAGGCACCAGGAACTTTAAAAATTGTATTCTTCCCGCCATAAGCATTTTCACTATGCTAGGTTGTTTTATTTGCCAAAGTCTATTAATACCAACCCCATCTTTGTTGTTCTTGTCAGTCTGTTACTCACTAAATATTTGGGAAATATCTTGTGAGGACTTACGATGTGTGAAATGAACAAAACCTCAAGTAGTTCATGATCTATAAGGAAATGAGAATTGGGTAATTATAATTTCTTGGATAAATGCCACTGCCAGGCAGGGGCTTGGTGATAGGTAATCAAATGCAGTTGCGTGTGTGTGGCCATGCATGCCCATGCGTGCGCACACACATACACACAAACACGCTCTTGTACGTGCACGAGTGTGGGTGGTGAGAGCCGTGGCGTTTCACAGAAAGCTGTTTGGAGGAAGCATTGCTGGAGCTGAGCCTGGGAGGATAAATGAGAAATCGTGAGCTGGAACAAAGCAGGCGTGGAAGGTGCTGGGCGGGGAGCACAGGCTATTGAGAAATGCAAGCATGTTTTTCCGGTTGAGTGTAGGGTGCATTGGGGTGGTGACAGGTCGGTTTGGAAAGGTTGGTGGGAGACAGCGTGGAAACCGCTTATGAGTCTTAGGAATTTTGATTATATTCTGAAGGGAAGGTGAACCATTGCTTGATGGGCTAGGACAAGGAGTGACAAGATCAGATGAGATGGATGCTGAACAAAGATCCCTCTGGCAATGTTGTGAAGGAAGAGCAGGAAGGGGATGGAGAAAAGGAGATCATCTCACACATCAGGGATGTGCTGTGTCTTGTAGTAGAACCACCGAGTCCCTTTCATTGTTCTTTGCAGCAACCTCAAAGCCAGGGGCCTTTAACCTTCGTTTCCTACGTAGCATCTGCACAGCTCAGGGCAACGTCCAGAGGTCTGAAGATCCTTCATATCCGTTACTGTTCTTTCTGGCTGGGGACTGCACTGCTTTTCCTCACAATTTTCTTAGGACACAGATATTTCCACACACACGCACATTCTTCCCATTCTTTCTTTAACTTCTAAGCCTATAGATATTACAGTAACTTTGCACTTGTAAGAAATAACCTGTAGCTTATCAAAATCAATATATTTCCCCACTATCCCTTACATTGTAAAATGACCTTCTTAATTTCAATACAAAGTGTCTTGAAGTCTGTCTTCCAAATTCGAAGGTCAAGTTTGGAGCAAGGAATCAGGAGACGTTTTTAGGCCACCATTTGCTCTACGCCCCAGAGTGGACGTCCATTTACAGGATAGGAGAGCAAATTAGCTTTCATGTTCAAGTACTGTCTGTTATTAGACTCATAAAACATTCTTCATGGCAGCAAGTACTATAAATACTTTCTCACAACAATCATTAAACCTTAATAATGCATTTTTGTAGTCTAAGCCAAGAATGTAGAACGAATTGAAAAGTTTTAAGACTCTTTTGCACTAATCTCATTGGTTTAGTCACCATTCCTGGCACCCAGATGCTAAACTGTGTTCATGCCTCACTCCCTACCACCCTGAATGTCTTGCTAGCAATTCTCTAAAGTATCCTGTAACAATTTCAGCCTGAAATGCCCTATTTTTTCTGAATCCCCAGAGCAACGATGGTTGGTAAATATTCATTTGGCAATAAATCATAAGCTATCTTGTGACACTTTTTCCACTTTAGTCCTGAATTGTTGGGATCTAGAAGTAATAGCAAAAACTATCACTTCTGTAGGATTTACAATTTACAACTGTTTCATGCAAGGTACGATCCTAAAAACAACCTGTGCAATAAAAAAAGTGAGATGGTATTATTCTCTCTCCCTTATAGATAAGGAAAATGAGACATTTATAGACTAATTTAATCCATAAGTGGTACTTGGGATATAAAGAATAAGGAGACATGTTTCATTTGCTCAAGGAGTTTAAAGTCTAGCTGAGGAGACAGACAATGAAGAATTTAAGTTCCTCACAGAAACTAAAACAGATCAGAAGTAAGAAAACTGAGTCTTACCTCCTGTCTACCAGATTTCAACAGACCTGCTCTTTGCCTAGTTCCTCAATTATATCCACATTGGTCAATTCAACAGATGCTTTTAAGTACTTGTCTTGCTGACTTCTCAGCAGTGCTGGAAACGGTGTATTTGTATGTCCTCACCTTCTCTTGGACAAGGGCCTGCTTTTAAATCAGTGCTGTTCAGGCTATTTTGCAGCATTTTCCTTATTACCCAAGTATTATATGTTGGTGTTGTCAGAATTCAGTCTGCAGCCCTCTTCTCACTTTATTCCACGTATCAATACCTCACCTGGACAATTTCATTCACTTTCATGACTCGATTAGTATCTCAGTGATGATAATTCCCACACCTCTATTCACTGCTCAAATTTACCTTCTGAGCTCCTGAAACATAAATCCAACTACAGACTTCACTTGGATGTTTTTCTGTTCCTCAGTCTCAACTTGTTCAAAACTGAAATAATTTTCTCCTCCCAAACCAGCTCCATTTCAATGCTCCCTATTTTCATAAATAGCTCCACAGCAGCCTATTATTAAAAATTGAAAGCTGGCAGTCCTTCTTGACAACTCTATCCATTTAATCACAGCAAGTTTAATCTCTTAATGTTCCTTAAATCTATCCCTTTCTCTTCAAATGGAGCCACCACCCTCTTAGGAGCACTTCCTAATTAGGCAGTTTTTGTGTAATCTTTTCCTACCTTTGTCTGCTGTGAATGAAAAATGTTGCCTGCCATATCAGTAAACAAAGGATGTTGTAGCCATCAAGCCACTACAGTGGCCCCCCAAAGGCACTCTGCGGAGACTCAGGATGGGAAAACACAGTATACTGGCCTCAGATAGCTGAGGTGCATATCAAAATAATGATTTCAATGAGCCCAGACTTTCACATCTCCCATCCATAGAAAAGCACTAGATTTCTTAACTTGAGATATCTGGTTTTCTTTAATTAACGGTAATTTTTTGAAGTTCTGGCTACCTGTTTTTTGTTGCAAAATCTCCCTACATCCTGGCTCCTTCCTCACCTCTTTGGACCAGTCCCTCAGAAAGTCTGCCAAATAAAACGCGATTCTCAACTTTTACGTTGTGCATTTTTTTCAGTCGACACAGTTCTCATCATAACAGCTAGAGAACTCTCTTTAAAGATATAAAGCAGCCATTGCCACTGCCCTGTTAAGGCCTTTAAGCTTTCTCATTGTCTGTTCCAATCAATGTAACATGACTCCCAGCTCTCTGAGATCTGTCCCCTGTTAATTCTAGCTTTATCGCTAATCTTTTATTTTTTTGTAACTCTGTGCTCTGGTCTAATAAATGTCTTTTTAAGAATTATTTCTCTCATATGCAACTTTGCTCAGACCCCACAACGTCCTTGGAAATGTGCTTTCCCACCTTTACCTGGCTAGCCCAGAACCTCGTTCTGCTTTCTCTGGGAAATCTTCTCTAATCCCCTAAACAAGCTGAAGTTTCCTGGCTGTGTTTCCACAGAGCCTTCATTTTTTGTTATATTATTCATATTTTATTGCAATTATTTGTCTCTGTTTTCTTTAGCTCTATGTTTTATTTAGGTAATGTCTTGTTTTCTCCTACATCTTAGTTCCTTACACAGACTAGATCGTCAATAAATGTTTGCTAAACATGAATAAATGTTATTAAAGTTATTAAGATTTACTACAGTTGTTATAAGAAAGCGTATAGGGAGAACAGTTTCCCTTGTAGACAATGGAAGTTTTTCGGAAAGAATGCACCTTAAAAACAGATGAAAATGAAATGTAATGTTTCAAAGCAATCTAAAAGGAATTAAGAAAATGGTAGATAAATGGAAGAACAACATAAATTAGAATAATAAAGACTCATAACTGAGATCATCAGAGAAAGATAGATGTGAAAAGAGAAGTGACGGAAAGAATTAGACATTTGTAAACTTCATTTCAGAAACAAAGTTTATTTCCATTTCTCTAGGAGGTGGGTCAAAAAGCATCTCGCTGTGATTTATGTCATAGAGTGTTCTGCCTATGTTTTCCTCTAAGAGTTTTATAGTGTCTGGCCTTACATTTAGGTCTTTAATACATTTTGACTTTATTTTTGTGTATGGTGTTAGCGAGTATTCTAATTTCATTCTTTTATATGTAGCTGTCCAGTTTTCCCAGCACCACTTATTGAAGAGGCTGTCTTTTCTCCATTGTATATTCTTGCCTTCTTTATCAAAGATAAGGTGACCATATGTGCGTGGGTTTATCTCTGGGCTTTCTATCCTGTTCCATTGATCTATATTTCTGTTTTTGTGCCAGTACCATACTGTCTTGATTCCTGTAGCTTTGTAGTATAGTCTAGTCTGAAGTCAGGGGGCCTGATTCCTCCAGCTCCATTTTTCTTTCTCAAGATTGCTTTGGCTATTCGGGGTCTTGCAGAAGACCTAAATAGACATTGCTCCAAAGAAGTTATAGAGATTGCCAACAAACACATGAAAGGATGCTCAGCATCACTAATCATTAGAGAAATGCAAGTCAAAACTACAATGAGGTACCACCTTGCGCTGGTCAGAATGGCCATCATCAAAAAATCTACAAACAATAAGTGCTGGAGAGGGTGTGGAGAAAAGGGAACCCTCTTGCACTGTTGGTGGGAAGGTAAATTGATACAACCCCTATGGAGAACAGTATGGAGGTTCCTTAAAAAACTAAAAATAGAACCACCATATGACCCAGCAATCCCACTACTGGGCATATACCCTGAGAAAAACATAATTCAAAAAGAGTTATGTACCACAGTGTTCATTGCAGCTCTATTTAAAATTGCCAGGACATGGAAGCAACCTAAGTGTCCATCAACAGAGGAATGGATAAAGAAGATGTGGCACATATATACAATGGAATATTACTCAGCCATAAAAGGAAACAAAATTGAGTTATTTGCAGTGAGGTGGATGGACCTAGAGAGTGTCATACAGAGTGAAGTAAGTCAGAAGAGAAAAACAAATACCATATGCTAACACATATATATGGAATCTAGAAACAGAAAAAAGGTTCTGAAGAACCTAGGGGCAGGACAGGAATAAAGATGCAGATGTAGAGAATGGACTTGAGGAAACGGGGAGGGGGAAGGGTAAGCTGGGACGAAGTGAGAGAGTAGCATGGACATATATACACTACCAAATGTCAAATAGATAGCTAGTGGGAAGCAGCCACATAGCACAGGGAGAGCAGCTTGGTGCTTTGTGACCACCTAGAGGGGTGGGATAGGGAGGGAGGGAGGGAGACACAAGAGGGAGGGGATATGGGGATATATGTATACATATGGCTGATTCACTTTGTTATACAGCAGAAACTAACACACCATTGTAAAGCAATTATACTCCAATAAAGATGTTAAAAAAAAAAGTTTAAATTTGAAGGAAAACAATGGCTAAGCAAAATGGAAAGATTCCTTTAAATTTTCGACCCGTTCGTCTCTCTTGCTTCCATGCTGGGTAATTTCTTCCACTCTATTCTGCTTTTGGCATGTTAATGGGGTTAACAGTTGAGGGTCTTAGAATTGTGGAAAAGTCTCTCCAAACTTATACCCTGCTGGGACCTAGCTTTGGACAACTGCTCCTGGCCATTCCATGACTTGTGAAGACCCAGGCTCTAGGTCAGTAATTCCCAGCTAAGGGTGGTCTTTCCTTGTCTGGGAATATTTGGAATCTCATGGGGTCATTCCTGATTGTTTAATGACTAAGTAGTTCTGAAAGCACTTAATCTCTGGGAGAAAAGGAGAGTCCTGAGCAAATGACTGCCTTTGAGGAACGTGGTCTCAAGGCTTCTAGAGTCTAGACCAATTTTAGTATATGTGCTGCTGAAGCGAGCACTAGAGGGTAGACCAGACCACCAAAATCGGCAGGTGCCTCTGGGGTGAGCTCTGCCTCGCAACAAGTCCCTCTATTTGGAAGTCTTATTTTACTTCATCAGCCATGTTATTAAAAAAAAAAAAGTGTATACATATTTTGTTAGTATTTTATGTATTATATACCAGCAGAGGTTTTTCTGAACATTTAGTCTGTTACATCATCAGAAATGGGGAAGAAAACACTTAAGTTGAACAAATGGAGTATATACTGAGGCTACATTACGTAAAATAACCTGGTGTGAAGTCAACACTCAACCTGTCTTAGTTGCCTCTAAAAAGGAAATAGCAGCTAAACTTCTTGATGTCAGTGGACACACAGAATTCTGTCTGTACTGCAGAGTACATAATCTACTGAAGTTAAAATATTCTGCACTGAGGAAAAGTTCATTTTCTAATCAATGGCTCTGGGAAAATGGTAGTTGTTAGGTTTTACAAAATCAGATCATCCCTTTCAAGCCAGCTGATTTTCTAGAGCTGGGTGTAAATCAACTCATCAGCAGCTTCCTGAAGAATGTTAATGTGGGTGTGTGCCGGTTCCCTGTTATTCAAGGAGGTACCTTTGGTCACATTGTTTCAAAACTTCAGTCATCATTTGCCTTAATTAAGAAAATAGGCTCATGGAAATGTGCATTTCTTTGTCATTAATATAATCGCTATATCCCTAGGGAGAATAACAGGGACTCACCCGATATATATACTGGCTAAGTGAGAACATAAAAATCAGCTGGTTCATGATACAATGTATTTAACACTTTTGGCTGAAAAATTGATTCTTGAGGGATTTTGTGAAGCCATGGAGTGTCAGGAAATCTGACCATCAAATGGCTCAATAAGTGAGCTCTTGGTCAGAGTAAATGAATACGTCACATAGAAATAGTTCTTGCATAAACGGCACCCCCAGGGGACTTCCCCGGAGGTCCAGTGGTTAAGACTCTGTGCTTCCAATGCAGCAGGCACGGGTTCAATCCCTGGCTGGGGGACTAAGATCCCACATGCCGTGGGGAGTGGCCAAAGGAAAAAAAAAACACCACCCCAGTTACCCCTGATATTGCAAAAGTGAGGGGGGATGGGTTTGAGGCAATATGTGGAGACACTTCTTTGGGAATCTTTGTTTCGTTTCTTTTCTCACTGATAATTGCTGAACATAGTAGCAGCATTTAAACATATATTGGTGGTTTTAATACCATATCATAAGCTGACTTTGAAGACCAGAAGCCTAGGCTGAAGAACATGTATCCCATGTGTTTTTCTTACATTATTTAATACAAAGATTCCATGCCTAGAGCAACCTGGCAAATTTAAAATAAAGTGTGGTGAAAAGACCCAATTATTTCAAGAACTGATAATTTAGCAACAGCATGAAAGTTTCTAGTTTCATAAATGAACAGGCACTAGCAATAAAATCATGTTTAGCTCTTGTGAGAAATCATCCTTTTTTCCTTATAAAAGACAAAATAAGCCGTTCTGTGACATCAGATAATTTTTACTACATATGGTATTGAATAAGGGCAGACAGTTTTTTACCCTAGCATTGCCTTTCTCAGTTTTGGTCTCTTCTGAAAATTTGTGTTCAAAGGGATATTATCTATAAGAGTTTGGGAAAGAATAAAGCTCCGTAAAATTGGAGGGCATTGCTACTATCATTGTCATTTTCTCTATACTACTTTCTCTCTTCCCTAAGACTAAAAAAGCAGCATATTGTTTGTGATGTTCTAGGCTCCTGTATTGATGGCCATGATTATTTTTTTGGGAGGGAGGGGATTTGTAAGGATTGACCTTGACTATGACATTTTCTGACGCCCATGACCTTCCAGTGATCCTGGGGGATCTGAAATCATGAGAGGAGATGGTGGTTCCTGGGTGCCTGACCGTCTCACAGGGTCGTCTTATGAACTGAGACCAGCACAGAAGGCAGAGGCAGCTCGCCTTTGCTTGGGTCACATAGGAAGCAAAAGGCACCATCCAATGAAACATCCTTGGGGGGGGACCATGTAAACAGCCAACAGGAGAAACCACCACAAGAGGAGAAAGTTAACCACAGACCAAAACCCCATGATCCACGCAGTGGAAAAACAGAGAAAGGCGTGAGATGACAAAATGAACTGTTAAAAGGGATGAGATCGTTGGGGGTCTCTTTGTTTTAAGAAAACATTTGTGTATTTTGCAGTAATTATATGTAGATCCATTTTCTGAAAATCGAAATAGATTAGTGTAAAATGGGTTGCTATTTTGAACATGGAAGAGGAAACATACGAAGGGAACACACAAATAATAGTTTCATGTATTTTTGATTTTGAATCTCTGTCACTAAATTTTCCGATCTTTTATTCTCAGAAACCTCTTCTTAAAGTTGATTACGGTGAAACCCCACCCAAGATTATTTTTCCTATGGCTGCATTTCTACACTTGCTTGGACAGAGAGATTAAAGTATTCATTAAACAGTTCTTTTAGGTGACCCAGGAGAATAAGTTTGTCCAAATTGTCTGGCTATTAGGAAGGGCTTTTCTGGAGACCAGGGAAGTAACCCTTCCTTACTGTGTGGCCTCCTCTGGTCTTGGTGTCCTCTCCAGATGGTTACTGGAGGTCCAGACTGATTGACAGGCCACCGCCAGTGACAGGGCCTGTAATGTTCTCTGCTTTGCTCAAGGTGTGCTCTCCAGCCCCATGCCTTACCTGTGTCTCTAGCCCCATCCCTTACCTGTGTCTCCAGCCCCATCCCTTACCTGTGTATCTCTGAGGCAGGAAAGCTCTGACCTGCCAAACCCTTACTGACAACCAACCACTTTGAATTTCTATGTAAAAAAACTTCTATTCTCGCTGTCATTGTGTTGGTGGCCGTCCTGAACTTCTCCTCAATCTCCTAGGACAACAGTTTCCTGATTAAGCTTTTTCATAGTAATAATATTTATAATAAAAACCATTTCTTCTTTTGTTTTATTGAAGTATAGTTGATTTACAATGTTGTGTTAATTTCTGCTGTACAGCAAAGTGATTCAGTTTTATATATATATATATATATATATATATATATATATATTCTTTTTCCTTATGGTTTACCACAGGATATTGAATATAATTCCCTGTGCTATACAGTAGGACATTATTGTTTATCCATCCTATATATAATAGCTTGCCTCTGCTAATCCCAAACTCTCAATCCTTCCCCCACCCCTCCCCGCTTGGCAACCACAAGTCTCTTCTCTGTCTGTGAGTTTGTTTCATTTGTGTCATATTTTAGATTCCACATATAAGTGATATCATATGGTATTTGTCTTTCTCTAACTTACTTCACTTAGTATGATAATCTCTAGGTCTGTCCATGTTGCTGCAGATGGCATTATTTCATTCTTTTTTTATGGCTGAGTAGTATTACATTGTATATATGTACCACATCTTGTTTATCCATTCATTTGTTGATAGACCTTTAGGTTGCTTCCATGTCTTGGCTATTGTGAATAGTGCTGCTATGAACATAGGGGTGCATGCATCTTTTCGAATTAGAGTTTTGTCTGGATATATGCCCAGGAGTGGGATTGCTGGTTTATAGGGCAACTCTATTTTTAGTTTTGTGAGGAGCTTCCATTTCTTGAGTCTAGAATGTATCAGGGACTCTATTCAGTGCTTCATGTATATTATCTTATTTCACTCCCTCAAGGATTCTAGGAAGCAGATATTATTCACATCTTACAGACAAGAAGGCTAAAACTCAGAGAATCTAGGTCATCTGTCTGTAATCATAGAGCTTAATAAAGGGCAACAGTCAGGATCCCACATGGGTTTTCCTGCCTGCAAGGTCTTTCCACCATTCTATTGATGAGCTTTCACATTCACACAACCTTAGATCCAAGCTCGTTCCATCCTTTGGGAAATGTGTGACTCTGGGTAAATTACATCAATCTGTGAGTTGTCATTAGTATTAGAGGATTCTTATGAGGAAGAACATCATACTGTGTATAAAATGCCTTCAGAATGCACAGTGATGAAAAGGCACTTACTGAATGGAAACACCCCGGTTCATGAGTGCCCAGGTTCCCCATCTCCTCTTGTTCTGAGCATTTTAAGTACTTTATTCTGTGATCAGTGTGGAGCAAGGCCATGACAATGACAATGGCAGTGCCCACATAACGCAACTGATGGAAACTTTAACATCGCTAAAGGTTTAGTGATCTACTATTTTCTAGAAAGAATTTGAGGCAGCTTCAAATAAAATAAAAAGCATACTTGTGCAAGAAGAAATAGAAAATAAAGGCCATAAGAAGAGGAAATAACATGCTAGTCGTGAGGGACGATACCATTATTGTGACAACATCAAACTCGCGGAGCTTCATTTGGGGCATGTAGCTCCTTGGACATCTAGCATATGAATAATTTGACAAACTGAGTGATTGGAAACATTTGTTCTAATGACCTTAAACATTTCAAGGAAACCAGAATAAAGAAGCTTGTTCTAATGAGAGGTTGTTGCTTTGAAAATCAGACTGCTCAGTGGTGGATATGGATTATTTAGATTAACTGTTTACCCTGATCAAAGTCAATGAATCACAGCTGCACTTCTCCCTGTGTGGGAGTAAGGAGTCAATCAAAAGTACATTGTATCCAGGGGAACCCTCTGAAAAGCCTGACACTAAGGCTCTAACTGTTTTAGGACAAAACAAAATGTCACAGAGGTCATCACAAATGATACAGAGTAAAACTTTGTAAATGGAGAGGAGAGTCAGAGCGGAATGCATCGATCTTGAAAAAGGAACACCCAGCAGGTAACATGAGACTCTTCCACAAACAACACACTTTAGTCTTAGCACCAAAAAGGAACAAGTTTATTCAACTTGTCAGCAGGTGATAAAAGAAATAGCAATAAACTGATGCTAAAGAAAATGTTTCGTGGGAAACTTTCTCCAAAAAACTAGATGGATGAATAAAGTAACTGGAATACTCCCTCTCCATCACCCAGTACCTAGGAGCAAGCTGTTAAACCAGGTTGTAAACTATAAGATAAAGGTGAGTGGAAGTGTAATATTGGATGGCAGTGGAGAAATTTCTATGATAATGTCCTGTTGGAGTTTCGATGTTCATTTGGCTAGTGTATATCTTTTTGGTTTCTGAAATATTAATGGCAAACTGACTTGGAGTTGCTAAACCAAAAGGCCAAGAGATACCCTGAAAAAATATGGCTGCATATTCATAGAAATTCATAGAATTGGAATCCTGCGAGAACCCGCTGTAGTTTTTAAAAACCGAATGAATATAGATCTAAAAGATACCGAGTATTTTTTTTATAATCTGGATGTAGGGTCATAAGAGCACAGAGCTATCATTATAAAAGGGAGAAAAATGAACAAAAAAATCTGACTAGTACTATTTTTCAAATCTTCTAAAACAAGAGTCCTTAAATAAGTAAAAATATCAGCCTTGAATAGAAATATCAATAATGGAAACTGTACTTTGTAATTCTGTGTGTGTGTCTGTATATATAGTAGTGTGTATATGTCAATCCCAATCTTCCAGTTTATCCCTCCCCACTCCCCCCACCCCCTTCCCCCTTGGTAAGCATAAGTTTGTTTTCTACAACTGTGACTCTATTTCTGTTTTGTAAATAGGTTCATTTGTACCATTTTTAGGATTCCACATTTAAGTGATATTATATGATATTTGTCTTTCTCTGTCTGACTTACTTCACTTAGTATAATCATCTCTAGGTCCATCCATGTCACTGCAAATGGCATTATTTCATTCTCTTTTATGGATGAGTATATATGTTCCATTGTATATATGTACCACATCTTCTTTATCCATTTTTCCATCAATGGACATTTAGGTTGCTTCCATGTTCTGGCTGTTGTAAATATCTGTGTCTTGCTGGTCAAGTGACCAAGGACAGTCTTCTTAACTTCTCTGGGTTGGTTTCCTTATCTATACACATAGATATATACATAGGGCTGTATCACAGAACCAGAAGGGATTGGTGGTAGTGGATGTGACTTATCTACATAAAAAGTACATACTGCTCAAATTCCCTAAGTAACATTTGGACTCTTCACCATGATTATGAAATACCTGACATACAATAGAACAATAAAAATGAGGTATTATTGCTATTACAACATTGTTTGCAAGAAGCAAAATTCATTAAAAATGGATAAGCAACAAAACCACAAAGAGTAAAGGTGATGCTAAATTTAATTACAACTTCAAAAATATTTCTGGAGTTAATTAACAGTAGTATATGTCACACATATAATAAACATTTCATGAATGAAGAGTTGTATTGACAAGGCTAGGAATCCACTGAGGGGTTTTTCCTCCCCATGCCTGAGTCTGCACTTGTTGTAAGTAATATGTGGGTGGATACAGTGGTGATGGGCCCCTGCCCCCAATATCCTGTCCTCTCCTTGGTACAAGTAATTGGAAAGCCCAGGAGTCTTTCTGTCCAAGTGTGTATGTTTGCATATGCACACGCATCTTCAAGAATATACACTATTTTTTAATGTAAACACAAAGTAGTAGAAACAGAAATAGGACATAAATAGTTGTGTATATTTTAGAAAAAATGCAAAGGCGGTAGATGTATTTAGCTACTCTTCTCCCTGGTGTTCAGCTATAATTTGTCTGTTGGATCTAACCCCAACACTGAAACTGGAGCCAGTGGACGTTAAGCTAATTCATTTCTTTTTGTTGAAAGCTCCTGAAGTTTTGTTATTTGTTTGTCAGTTTTTTTTCTCCTTTACAGCCATCATTCTCCCCTAATTTTATTTTGGCATATTCTGTTTATTAAAGGAGCTTCCTTTTATCTTTTGTAAATTTGCTAATAACTAGAACGTTCTGGTTATCAAATCTCTGACTCTAATGACCTTTACTTTTTAAAGCAGAGCGAGACAGACAGACAGAGGAACACAGAGAAAGAGACACAGAGGCAGAGAGATTTACAGTCAGATAATCATACAACTGCCTAACTCTCTTGTGACATTTTTCCAATCACAGATTGGAACCTTTCGACTTTTCAGGCTTTGCAGCACAGGCTGCATTGACCCATTGATTTCAAATTAAACACTGCATGACGAACGCATTAGTTAGTTTTATACTTCTCCCTTAGCAATTGCTTCACAGGTTCACAAACATGATTCTCAGACAACTTATTTCAGTAACCATCTGAGTTCACCAGAACACGAAATCTCAATCAGATTGAAAGCGGGAACAATTATGATATTTAAAAAGGGAAGTTTTTTCCCCCAGAGCTAATTCCGGTTAGAAATGTGAAATTCTGCAGTGAGTGTGAGAGGTGGTGTGATGGTGGGAAGTATGAGAAACCTACATTTCAGTGAAAGAGAGACTGTCTACTGCTCTGGTGACCCAGACAATTTCAGAAACAGTACTGGAACATTCATATTCCTTAAACGAATCATGTTAGTTTACCCTCCTAAGGTATTATTGGCAGAAGTCCTGCAATTGAGGTTGTTTCAATAGTGCTGAATCATGCACCGAATAAAATATATTACATTCTTGAAACTGTGATGCAGATAGCCACAGCCCCAGGCATTCTTGAGGACTGTGGGTTATCCATGTAAGAGTTTCTGCCCTGAACTTTCTGCAAAGGTTCCATGCATCCTTTTATCTGAGGCTCAGTCGCAGACAGGCCACTACTCAGAAGAGGAATAGATCAAGACTAAGCACAGTGGGAAGCTTAGCTAACGTTTCCTGCATATTAAAAATTACTGAAATATTTCTTTTAAATGCCACAATTGCTTCAAGCCCTTTGAGAATGAGACATTTAGCAATACTTTTCTCTGTAGTTGATAGAAATATGCATCTTTTTCTTCAAAGACCTAATTGAATGTTTATGAGAATCAGTTCCTCTACAGCTTTTTGATAAGTAGGGAATCCAAACTTTCCTTAAACTCTAATGACCTTTATAAACTTTCTTGGAGAAAAAATGAATCTTGACCGTGGCAACTAGCAAAACAATTCGAACATGGTTATTTTTGGTTATTCTACTCTGTCAACAATAAGGCATAGTAGTTTGATGAATGTGCATTCATGCAGAAGAGGGAAAAGGCCACATTTGCATGGAAATTCAATTTATAATTGTTTTTATTTTTTATCGATGCTTAGTGAATTGGATCTAAAAGGAGCCATTTTTTTTTTCAAGGGGAATCAAATTTGACAAATAACGTATCTGGGTAAACACTTCCAGTAATTTTAACAGTAATTACACTCTGCTCTATGGAGTAATATTAAGGGGTAAAAACAAAATATCAGGCTTCAACTTCAGTAGTTCTAGGATATTTATTAAAGAGAGTTAAAGGGACTTGTGTGTTGGAACCTGGTTTACTCCTTAACCAGGGTTAACGTGAAACCCAATTAGAAAGATTAAATTCAAGAAACCTAAGGCTTAATAATCAGGGGAAAAGCAACCAGTACAACATACCTTGATTTCAGCAAGGTTTTTGATAAAATAATTAAACTCATACCTATGAATAAAGTACAGTATATATATCTAAAACGGCACATGAGTTTTCAGACAGAATATTAGGAAAAACTGAAACAACAGTGTGTATAAGAGACCGGAAACGAGGATAATTTGGAAAAGAGCAATTGGCTTGATATGGTTGGATTTTAGATTATACAGAGACAGGAGAATTCAGGAGGTGACAGGGAAGGCTTTGGGAGTCACGTGGAAGGGACTGTCTCAGACCCTTTTACCTAGAAAACCAATGATGATTTTCAAGGGTGTGTGGGAGAGTGTATAGCAGAGGTTCATCCTACAGGGTTTGAGGTCAGACCTGAGTCTCAGATACGTCAACTTCATTACTGTGTGTCCCTGGGTAAGTTACGTAACGACTGAATCTTAGTTCCTTCTCTATAAAATAGGATTAATAATAGTTCTTTCCTGATTGTGTTTTAGAGTTAAGTATAGCAATCCACGTAAAGCTCTTAGCAGAGATGCTGGCTGTATAGCCTGCTAGCCGTTGTTGTTGTTATTACCTTTCAGAAACATCACTTGGAGGGGAGTGTGGGAACTAGATGCCAGGGAGGCTACACTCTGGACAGAAACTGACTGTGGGTCCACATTAGAGACTGAACAAGGAGCACAGGCTGGCAGGGAGAGGAATGTGCAGAGAACAGAGGTGAGGGACTTGACAGCATCTAATGACTGGTAGGTAGGGTACAGGCGATAATCGCCAGGGTCACCATTCAATTCAGGGAGATACGGCTGCATGCCAATCCAAAGATACAGCCAGTATTTTGTAGAACAGGACTAGAATCCATAGGAATTTTGACGCTAGGAGAGAAGAGCAAGTACAGGGAGGCTCAGGGAGGATCCTTGCAGGGCGAGCCGCATAAAGCAGGGAGAGGCGATGAGAAAACCAGGGACTGCAAACGTGCCTGAGAAACGAAACAGTCTGTGGGCTGAATAAAAGGCCTGGTACACTGCTTGGAAGAAATAGACGATGACAATATTTTATTAGAGGCTACACAGAACTATCCCATAATTTTCCACATGATCCTGAATTATTTAAAGAAGGCCTCCGTAATTTATCAAGGATAAAGGGTGGGCTTTTTGTCTTGAGTCCAACAATAACAATGGTTTTACCTTTCTCTCCAATTATGTTGAATTTTTTCAACTCAGTGCAAGCCTTTTAAGCCCAAGGGATTTATTTTTAGTTTTTTATTTTTATTTTTTATTTTATTTATTTATTTTTGGCTGCATCAGGTCTTTGTTGCTGTGTGCGGGCTTTCTCTAGTTGCGGCGAGCAGGGGCTACTCTTCCTCGTGGTGTATGTGCTTCTCATTGCGGTGGCTTCTCTTGTTGAGGAGCACGGGCTCTAGGTGCGCGGGCTTCAGTAGTTGTGGCACGCGGGCTCAGTAGTTGTGGCTCGCAGGCTCTAGAGCGCAGGCTCAGTAGCTGTGGCACACGGGCTCAGTTGCTCCGAGGTATGTGGGATCTTTCTGGACCAGGGATCGAACCCGTGTCCCCTGCACTGGCAGGTGGATTCTTAACCACTGCGCCACCAGCGAAGCCCAGCCCAAGGGATTTAAATACTAAGAAGACACTGCTCTTCCTGGCTTGTTCCTTCTGACCTGCTTAATGCTGTCCTTGCCTTCTGTCAAGGGGTATTTTTAAAACCTGCTCTGGAGACATCTAGGGAGTCTTGGATCACATGTTTCCCTTCAGAAACCACAGCAGTCTCTTATCCTTTTAATTTCTATGGCATCAGTTCTAATACCTTCTCTTTCACTTCTAATTTTATGAGTCTTCTCCCTTTTTTTCATAGTCTTCGTCTAGCTAAAGGTTTATCAATTTTGTTTATCATTTCAAAACACCATTTTGAACATCATTTCTTAGTTTTGTTGGTTTTTTTCTATTCTTTTTCTGGTCTCTATTTCATATTTCTGCTCTAATCTTTATTTCCATCTTTACGCTAGCTTTGAGCTTAATTTGTTCTTTTTATAGTTCGTTGAGGTATAACGTTAACTTGTTTATCTGAGAACCTTTGTTTTTGTTACTGTAGGTATTTATTACTATAAATTTCCCTCTTCGTATTGCTTTTGCTGTGTCTCATAAGTTTTGGTATGTTGTTTTTGTTTTCATTCAAGATATTTTCTAATTTCCCCTTTTGAATTTTTTTGACCTATTGGTTGTTCAAGTGTGGGTTGTTTAATTTCCATATATTCGTGAATTTTCCAGTTTTCCATTTGTTGTTGACTTAGTGTGATTGTACTGTGATCAGAAAAGACACTTGGTATGATTTCAATATTCTTAAATTTGTTGAAACTTGTTTTGTGATTTATCCTGGAGAATGTTCTGTGTGTGCTTGAAAAGACTGTATTCTGCTACCTTTGGGTGAAATGTTCAGTAGATGTCTGTCAGGTACATTTGGTCTATAGTGGTGCTCAAGTCACTATTACCCTATTGATTTTGTCTGGATGTTCTATCAATTATTAAAAGTAGAGTCTTGAACTTTCCTGCTGGTGTTGGATTTCTAACTGTTTCTTCATTTCTGTCAGTGTTTGCTTTACGTATTTAGGTGTTCAGATGTTGAGTGCATATACATTTATAATGTTGTGTCTTCCTGATGAATTGACCCCGTTATCATGACACATGTCCTCCCTTGTCTCACGTGACAGTTTTTGACTTAAAATTTGACTTAATATTTTGTCTAATATAAGTACAGCCACCTATGCGCTCTAGAAGAAATGGATAAGTTTCTAGAAACACAACCTATTAAGACTGAATCATGAAGAAATAGGAAATGTGAATGGACTTAGTAATGAGTAAGGAGACTGGATAGTAATCAGAAACCTCCCAACAAAGAAAGCCCATGAACAGATGGCTTCACTGGTGAATTATATCAAATATTTAAAGAATAATTATTGCCAACAGTTCCCAAACTCTTCTAAAAAGTTGAAGAGGAGTGATCACTTCCAGACTCATTTTATGAGGGATCACTTCCAAACTCATGACTCTCCTACCAAAGCCAGACTAAGACCTCATGAGGAAAACAAACTACAGGTCAATATTCCTGATAAGCATAGATGTAAAAATTCTCAACAAAATATTAGCAAGCTGAATTCAATAGCACAACACAAGGGTCACACATCATGACCAAGTAGGGTTTATCCCTGGGATGTGAGGATGATTCAATTAACATAATTCACTACAGCAATAGAATGAAGGATAAAAGATCACATGATCATCTCAATAGATGCAGAAAAAGCATTTAACAAAATTCCTTACTCTTTTACGATAAAACCATCAATAAATTTAAGTATAGAAGGAATTTACCTCAACATAATAAAGACCATTGCTATGGTCTGAATGTGTGTGTTTCCCCAAAATTATATGTTAAACACCTAATGCCTAAGGTGATGGTATTAGGAGGTGGGGCCTTTGGGAGGTGCTTAAGTCATGAGAGTAGACCCTTAGGAATGGGATTAATGGGATTAGCCCTTATAAAAGGGACCCCAGACAACTCCCTCACCCCTTTCAGCATGTGAGGACACAGCAAGAAGGTACCATCTATGAACCAGGAAGTGGGTCCTCACCAGCCACCACACTGAATCTGCTGGCACCATAATTCTGGGCTTTCCAGTCTCTAGAACAGTGAAAAATAAAATTCAGTTGTTTATAAGCCACCCAGTCTGTAGCATTTAGTATTTGGTTACAGCAGCTCAAATGGGCTAAGATAGCCATATATGAGGAGCCCACAGCTAACATTATACATGGGTGAAAAAGTGAAAGTTTTTCCTCTAAGATCAGGAATAAGACAACAGTGCCCTTTCTCGCCACTTCTATTCAACATAGGGCTGAAAGTCCTAGCTAGGGTAATTAGGCAAGAAAAAGAAATAAAAGGCATTTAACTCAGAAAAAAATAAGTAAAATTATCTTTGTTTTCAGATGATATCATCTTGTATGTAGAAAATCTTAAAGACTCCAGACAAAAAAGTTAGAACTAATAAACAAATTCAGTAATGCGGCAGGACACAAAATCAACATATAAAAATCAGTTGTGCTCCTATACACTAACAATGAACTATCTGAAGAGGAAATTAAGAAAACAATCCCATTTACAGCAGCCCTGAAAAATAATAAAATAATTAGGAATAAACCAAGGAGGACTTGTGCACTGAAAACAACAAAAAATGTTAATGAAAGAAATTGAAGATGACACAAATAAATGTAAAGACATCCTGTGTTCATAGATCAGAAGACAATATTGTTAAAATGTCCATACTTAGCATACTCTATAGATTTGATGTAATCCCTATCAAAATCCCAATGGCATTTTTTACAGAAATAGAAAAAATAATCTGAAAATTTATATGGAACCAGAAGAGACCCTTAACAGCCAAAACAATCTTGAGTGGGAACAAATCTGGAGAGGTAACACTTCCTGACTAAAAATATATCACAAATCTACATTAATTAAAACAGTGTGGTACTGGCATGAAGACATATAGACCAAGGGAATGGAATAGAGAGCACAGAAGTAAGTCCACACATTTACAGTCAGCTGATCTTTGGCATGGGTGTCAAGAATACATAATGGGAAAAGGACAGTCTCTTCAACAAAGAGTGCTGGGAAAACTGGATATCTACAAGAGAATGAAATTGGACCCTTATATTATACCATACACAAAAATCAACTCAAAATGGATTAAAAACTTAAATGTAAAACCTGAAACTATGAAACTCCTCGAAGAAAACATGGGGGAAAATTTTCTTGACATTGGTTTTGACAATGATTTCTTGAATATGATACCAAAGGCACAAGCAACAAAAGCAAAAATAGATGAGTGGGACTACATCAAACTAAAAAGCTTCTGCTCAGCAAATGAAGCCATCAACAGATTGAGAAGGCAACCTATGGATTGGGAGAAAATACTCGCAAACTGTGTATCTGATGAAAGGTTGATACCCAAAATATATAAGGAACTCATACAACTCAGTAGCATAAAAACAAACAAATAACCCATTTAAAGACTAGGCAAATGACTTAAATATACATTTCTCTAAAGAATACTTACAAATAACCAACTGATATATGAGAAGATATTTGCATTCCCATGTTCATTGCAGCATGATTCATAATAACCAAGATATGAAAACAACCTAAACATCCATCAACAGATGGATGGATTAAAAAAATTTTGGTATGTACATACAATGGAATACTATTCAGCCTTTTAAAAGTAGGAAATTCTACCATATGCTTTGACATGAAGATTATGATGCTAAGTGAAATAAGCTAGTCACAGAAGGACAAATACTACATGATTCCACTTATATGAGGCATCTAAAATTGTTAAACTCATAGAAGCAGAGAGTATAATGGTCGTTTCCAGGGGTTGGGGGAGAGGAATGGGGAGTTGCAGTTCAATGGATATAAAGTTCAGCTCTGCAGGGTGAGTAATTTCTAGTGATCTGCTGTATAACATTGTATCAATACCTATAGTTACAGTACTACATTTTGCACTAAAGAATTTGTTAAGAAGTCGGGTCTCACGTTAGGTGTTCTTACCACAACAAAGCAAAAAAAAAAACAACAAAAAACTGCAAAGGGCAGGAGGAATCTTTCGGAGGTGATGGATATGTTAATTATCTTGGCCATGGTGATGGTTGCACAGGTGAATACGTATGCCCACACTCATCAAATTGTATACTTGAAATATGTGCAGTTCCTTGCCTATCAATTATACCTCAGTAAAGCTGTTTTGTAGGAAAAGAAGGAGGAATTGGCAAGGACAAAAGCACCACCACAATAGCTAATGCCAGGGGACCAGAATAATTACAGAGCTACAGGCAATGGCATTTTGCCACTGTTAATGCGGAGGACTTAATAGCATGTGAGGCCAGGGAGAAAAAAGCACAAAGCTTTTCATATCAATAAACTAAAAATTGTGAAAACAAATGACCCCCAATTTTTTTTTTTTTTTTTTTTTTACAATGATGACAAGATTCAAACCCAGAAGATGTAAGCGTGGATGGGTGTGTGAAAAAGGTGGAACAGGTTTACAGCTGAATCAGCCAATAAGGGCGAGAGAGGAAAACTGAGCTGAGAGCACTTCCTCTTGGCTGTGCCTCCTTATGTTGCTAGGTTGCTGGGTTTTAAGACCATAATTTATTAGGTGGTCAGGTATTTTCCTCCACATATTTGATTATGTTATGAGCAGAAATTGTCAATAATTTTATTTCAGTATCACTGTCGGACCTTCCCACAAACCCCTTTTCTGTTATTTTAGGCAGTTCCCTTTAGGATTAAAAAAAAAAGCTCCCTGAAACTCGTCTTTTCATCTACTCAGAGATGGCTTTCAAGGATGTTCTCAATTCCATGCCTCTGTGTTCTATTCGAGAGAACCCACCAGAGAAACTCCTATCTGATTTAATACAGAGAATCCTTGCTCTACACAATTGGCTTGTTTTGTCTTTCGGTTACTGAGAACGGTAGAATTGACTTGGTTTCCCTTTCTAGGTTTGCCCTTACAATGCTGTCAAACTTAGGACTTACCGGGAGCAAGAACGAAGGTGCTCATGAGAGGACACCTTTCACCTTGCCTGCCCTTGGATTTTCTTTCTTCTTTCATTCAACTTTTAATTTATACTAACTTGCTTATTTTAAATATCTTTTTAATTTGTCTTAATATCCTTCTGGAAAAAGTGGGGGTAAAATTGAGTAAAACTTTAGAAAATAAATGTGGTTAATTTATTTATGTTCAGTTCTTGTATTTCTTTCTTCCTAAGTAGTCACATATGAGAAATCTTTTTCCCACTGGAAAAACTTTATAGACAAACGGGAAGGTTGTGCTTTATAAGCTACTGCTCTCTCCACTTTTCCTCTCCTCGCCATCACTGGACTGTGTATGGGTCAACAACAACTGCTCAGAAATATAATACCATGTGGAATACGAGATTAATTCCTTAATTTAGAGTTAGTTTCTTGTCTGTATTACCAACAGAAAACAGAACCCACCATAAAGGAAAGAACTGTGAAATTTTCTTAAAGAATAAAACTGTAATGACTCTTTTAAAACATAGGAGGGTGATACACAATGTGGTCTAATAATAGAAAATAAAACTCAATGAGGCAGAGTTAAGCATAAGGGAATTGAAATATCACTGGAGAATAAAAAATAGATTATAATATTAAGAACAAGATTATAATTACAAGACAAACATATTTGTAAATATTAAGGAAGTCTGAAATCAAGTAGATGTGTAGAGACTGTTCATCTCTCTTATCATTTGAAATATGTAGATGCTTTCAATTCTTAAGTCATCAGTTGGTTGGGGAATGAGGTACATTCAATAAAGGAAGCATATTTGGAGGGATGATCCTCTGTAAATATCTGCAATATTATTCTGTTACACTCATTTGTCAATGACACAGCTAGAACTCTAAATCATAAATTTAGAATTATATTTTCCTTAAAGCATGAAGAATGGAGGTCTGACTGTTATAGTGATTATTGACAATACACAGTGATGCCTTGAGATGAAAACTAATGCTTATTTTAAATACGTACTTTCAAAACCTCAGTACTGCCTTTCTGGTGCATAAAATGCATTGAACACTGTCATATTTAAGTACAGAAACTAAGAATAATAGTAAAGAATAATAATAAATAATAGTAAAAGGAAATTTTAAAGACTTCATAAATAACCGGAATATCTTGAAATCTATGTTAACTATAATATTCCTCAAAATGGGGGAAGCATAAATTACAGTTAAATTTTAAAACTCAAGTTTTTTACAGAAATATTTACCTTCTAACACTTGAACACGAATGAGAATTAAGCCTAAAAAACTTTCATAGTATATCAAGTCATCCCATATTTCTCAAGGTGACTTATCTGTTAACCTGAAGAGTTTGATTTTAATCTTCTAGGCTGTGGCAGTCGTAGATTATATTTTCATTTTAGAAAGCTCATTCTATTACCTTCAACGTTTGGTAAGTCAAGACATTTTGTGAATTCATTCATCATTTTTGGTAGCCAACCCCTCCTCCTCATCTGCCATTGCCTTAGTTTAGATGCTCATCATGACTTCTGGGTGATGTTGAGAATAAACAGTAAGATCCCAATATCCAGTCTAGCAGCATGACAATCTGTCTCCAACTAAAGTCTAGAATGATCTTTCCTAAAATGAAAACATAATCTGAAACTGCCACTACCTAGAGGATTAAAGTTGATCTCTTCTGGTATTAAGACACTGTGTGATCCAGAAGAGGTGATGGGTCCGCCCAACCACCACCCGTAACCCACCCTGGAACACCCTGGTGTTCCTTTGCATAGTATAGAGGCTGGAGACCTAAAAACCTACATTAGCCAGACTGTTTTAGCTATGGAGTTGCATATTTAGTTTAGATTTTTCCAATTAGATGTACATAGTCAAGACTTTGATTTGCAGCTGAATTTGATGGGAAGAAGGGTAGGACAAGAAGTATGCATTTTTAAAATATGATCTATGCAAATTAGCATGATGATGGAGCAGGGGAACATGGGGGTGAATTCCTAATTTGGTAGATGGTTTCTTGAGGCAGCAGACTTCTCAATCAAGGCAGAGACGGGATGCATTTCCAGCGCTGGTAGTCGTGGTGGAAAATTCCTGACTCTGCAGCTTTCTGATTGTGACAGAGGCTTGAACTCCCTTGGTTTGGGGGAATGATTCCTGGAATGTAACATCTAGTATGTTTCGTCATACTAACCTATAACCTAAATAAATCCTTTTGAGCCTAAACTAGATAGGATGGATTATTTTGTCTGCAACAAAAACCCCTGACTTATGGGAGATAGTCAGTATCTGAAGTATAGGTGGGCAACACATCTTAAAGGAAAAAAGAATCTGAGATGAAGTATTTGATTTGGTTATGTTTAAAGGCAGCAAAGTTCATTATCTTTAGAAGCTGGGGCACTGGTATCCCATGTCTTATAGGACTAAATATTTACGAAGTTTTTTAACCTGAGGTTATCTGTAATGAAATGTGTATTGAAAGGAAGTCTTGGCCAGAGTGAATGGCTACCAACATAAAAAGCATATAGGGCATAAGGCAGAGGCAGAAGAGATACAAGGACTGGTTTGGGCTGACCACTGGTACCTACACTGGAGAATGTAAAGAAAAACGGTGACAGAAGCAGTGTTTAACATTATCAGCTCACAGGAACTGATTCAGAAAAACATGGATTTCTATGCCTACCCTGAAAGAGTAGCATATTATTTGTTCTAGCATAAGGATAATATAGTTGAAAATTAGAAGTGCAATCTCAATGTGTGTTTATTGAATTGTGGTGCCAGTTGAACGCACAGTCATGATAGGTCTCTTATGTGAAAGTTAAGAGTATAGGGAATGAATATGACCCTTAGGTTTGGAATGGTGATGATTACACATATGACAGAATTACAGCCCACTATAGACTGTCTCTTCAGTAGGGGAAGAAACCCCCTCCAAGTGACAAAACTTTGAGCAGTACATCTGATCGTTTACTTTGCGTGTTTGAAGAGATACATGTGCACTGATCCATGGGTGGCAGCTAAAGATTTGGTCAGTAGGTCAGTGACTTGCAAGCAAGAAAATCAGGTGACTGGTGACAAGAAGGTTTGGGGATATGTTATTTCGAGCAGCGGTCCCCACCGTTTTTGGCACCAGGGACCGGTTTCATGGAAGACAATTTTTCCATGGATGGCGGGGGCAGGGGATGGCTCAGGCGGTAATGTGAGCGATGGGGAGCGGCAGATGAAGCTTTGCTGGATCGCCCACTGCTCACCTCCTGCTGTGTGGCCCGGTTCCTAATAGGCCACGGACTGATACCGGTCCGTGGCTCGGGGGTTGGGAACCACTGATTTAGAGGACTTCTTAGAATAGACCAAGAGTATAAGGTTATTTGTCAGCCAGGTGAGTGCTTCGCAAAAGATTCCCTTTTACAAAGGATTTTAATAATCGGGAGGACCAAATGATGCCCTTTGTGGATGCCAACCTCTTTCCCAAGCCACCTCCGTGCTTGCTCAATGGCACAGCAACAAGTTGACCACCGTGGTGGAATGGAAATGTAAAAAGACGTAAGAGTATGGACTTTCCTTTCCTGTGTGTTAGTGTATTGCTGGCTACTGTTGTTCTGGCCACTGCTTCTGTTGAGTGTCTAAGCTGCACAATCAGAAGCGTAGGCTAAACCCCAAGAGAATTCCATCCTCTGATGGGAGGAAAGGCTCCTGGCTTAATGGATGCAGGCCAATACCATTCAACTTGGTGGATTACAAAGGGAGCAGTGATTTGTCCTCACTGGAATAGGCACTTATTTGGGGCGTGGGTTGGCCTTCCAGCCCACCATGCTTCTTCAGCACCTCTCCTTCAGCATCCTACTTACGCCCCTGATAGCCACATAATATAGGGACTTTATTTCACCAAAAATACAAAGTAAGGCAAAGTGCTAATAAACACATGATTCACTGGGCTTATATGAAACCAGCCAATTACCTAGAAATGGCTGGCTTGATAGAATGTGGAATGGCCTGTTAGAAACACAGTCATTGTATGATTTGGGGGACACCGCCTTTGTAATCTGGGGTGCTGTCACACAGGATATGCTCTGAAACCATGAACACACATGTGATGCCTCTTCTCTAATGATGAGGATGCATGGGGCAAAGAGCCAAGGGGTGAAAGTCGGACCAGCACTTGTCACTGTGACTGAGAATTACTGTAGTCTGGTAGTTAATTCCATGCTTTTGAATGGAATCTGCTATGAAATTGTCTGAGTTTGAATCGCAGATTGACCACCGAATAGCTGTGTGACCCTGCATGTTACTTTAGTTTCTAACCTGAAAGGGGATAATAATAGTACTGTGGGTTAAATAAATCAGCGTATGTAAATCACTTTGGAGAGCACCCAACACATAGCAAGACCCTAAGGAAACTGTTTGCATTACTAGTACCCAAATGACCGAGTCACACATTTTAGCCTCCTGTCCTTGTGGTTTGAGGCTTTTCTAGATAAGAACCTTAGTACACAATGGGAGAATGCTTACACTGAGATATAACAACGGTTCCATTGAACTGGAAGTTCTGAGATGACCATTTGATTATTTTGGGCTCCTATATCATGGCCCCAGTAGGCAATAACAGGGTTACTATGTTGCCTAGGGTAATTGCTCCTGGTTACCAAGGGAAAATATGTTTCTGCTACACATGAAGCAAGAAGGAGTATGTCTGGAAACCTAAAAGTCCTTTGAGGTATCTCCTCGTACTAGCTGTTGTGTCTAGTAGTTGAAGTATTCAAGACACGAGCAACCTAATTCAGGTCATGGAGAGCTCAGATCCTTTAGACATAAAGGCTTGGGTCATCCCACAAAGATGAAGTGCCCACTGTAGGTAATGGGAATACAAAATGGAGAGTGGAAGAATGAAATTGTAAGTATCGAGTGTAGCCTCATGAACAGTTAGAGAAACAAGGGTAGGATCAGCCTCGTGTGCTCTCGTTCCAATTTTCTTTTTTCTTCTCTCCCTTTGCATTTCTACTTTACGTGGACAGTGTAGTGGTAGGAAACTCTGTGATCTACTCCAAATGTCACAACAAATCAAACGATGTTTGTGGCTGAAATGGAAGAGAAATGATGGGATTGGGTTGGAGGCACAGTGATGACAGACCACCTAGCATCATTTGTGGACCAGCCAGAACGACCTGCGGCAAGATTTGTACCTTCCGTCCTGGAGAGACTGGGATAAGGGAGGGACAGAAGTTAGGGAAGCTCTGTGGAGACAGCTCGAGACCAGAGGGCCCAGCCCCTTGACAAATGTGCTTTGAAGTTTGGGCAAACAGCACCATAGCCTGCACTGAACAATCCATCCTCGTGGCACAGGGAGAGATGGCTCTTGTGCGTTGAGGCGCTGGAGAGAAAGGTGCCCTGGTGAGGGACCTCAGAGCCGAGAGGGACCTGTGAGCTCCGACCTTTGTAACATCTAATAGCAGTTGTAAGTCAGTCTGTCATTTGGGGAACTTCCGTGAGTTCTTGTTGACTGTTGTAGCCTGTTCTCCACGGTGCTATTATGAATTACGAAGGAAAGCTTGTCTCGCGTTTGAGCTGGGGGCCAAATTGAGGCTGATGGCAGTGATGGCCAGCAGAGGAAAGCACTTTTCAAATGAATGATGGTGTCACTAACTGGCAGCAGGGGTGGAAACTCTCGGAGGGAAGGGGAGGGGCCGGGAGGGAAATGCATAAGGGAACTCCTACCAGGCATGCGTGAGAAGGTACCTGGAAAACTCAGATCAGTTGTATTTGTCAGGGGATCAAGCTAATGGGTACTTGAGCACAGTAATTAACATCAGCAAGTGCCTTTTAGGTGAAGGCCTGGGAAGGCAGAACATTTTGGCTTCGTGGTAGTTTTTCTATTTAATTCTTACAAAGATTCAGAGAGGTAAAAATTATCCTGTTCCCTCCACAGATAAGGAAATTGAGGTTCATAAAAGTGATTTTCCCAAAGTCACAAAGCTATGAAGTAGTCGCGTGAAGAACTGAATCACAGTTTGCTTGACCTCAATGTTAAATTATCTGAATTGGTAGGATTCCCTAACACTTATATTTTGCATTACTATTCATGTTGGTAATGGGACACTTGGGGCTATTTTAGACAGCTTGCTAATTTAAAAAAATCCTTTAACACGTTGGCTCCCAAAGTTTGCCTTCCATTGAATTTCCTGGGGAGCTATATAAAAATAGTGCTCCCTGGGAGTCTCCCCAAGAGATTTTGATTCAGTTTGGTATGGTGTGCAGCCTGAACATTGGGATTTTAAAAGGGTTTCAAGCAGATTCTAAAATGTGGCACGCTTTGAGAACCAATGAACTAACATGTTGATGGACAGACTAGTAATAACCTTTCTTTTCAAGAAATTTTTTCTGACCGAGCATCATGGTCAGGCTGCCTGGAGAGGTGGCCCAAACTGGCTAGAAGAATGAGGGGGGGTGTCTAATTGGAATGATTACTTAGGTATATAAATGCTAAATGATCGGAAGAAATAGTACTTGACCCACGGTAGGTGTTGCATGAAACATGTTGGCTGAGCAAATTAGTCAATGGTGGTAGAAGTCTTCAACATTTCTGCCTTAATAGAGAGATGACAGTGAATCCAGTTAGAGAACAGAAGGTAGGGATTAGGACCCCAGACTTAGGAACCAGGTTGCCTAGGTTCAAACCTGGCTTCTTCCACTCCTTAGCTTTGTGAACCTGTCACACGTTTTACCTCATCTGTAAAATGAAGATAATACTAGTATTACCACCTGATGAAGTAATAAAAAGTATTTACTTCATAAAATTGTTGTGAGAATAAAAAGAGGTAAGGACTTAGAGTGGGGAGTCACCATATCGGTGCTTATTTCAACTATTTACATGTGAAATATCTTGGCAACTTTCTTTCCATAAGGTCTTAAAATCTGTAAGCATTTTTAAATTTCCTATTTTATTTTTACTAGTCATTTTATGATCACTTGATTCTATCATGTGTATAATCCTATCCATTAAACATCTTGCCAAGTACATCGGCATTTAGTAAAGTTTTGTCTACATCACCTACTTTGAAACACTCGAATCTGAAATACTGAAATGGCAAGTTTTATTACCCTGAAACATCAACAGATAAGCTTCTGAACAAGATTTTTTTCCCCACCTCGTGGTCTAAATTATAACCCTTCTTGCTTTATAGTATATAAAGCAATGCAAACTTCTTCCTACTGATGAAGTATCAAGAAATGGTCATGCATTTATTCAAGCAAAATGTGTGAAACATTGCAAAAACATGTTAAAACCATTTATATGGGCAAAAAATATTCTAAAAGGTTTTAAAGAAAAGAAAAAGAAAGCTGAAAATTGCCATATTTTACTCTAATAATTTTAATGGAGGACAAAACAAAACAAAAAACCAAACAATTAAAAATTAACTCCGACTTCAATTATCGAGGGATGTCTGAGAGATTCTGTGAGCGAATTCTATATACACAGAGTGGCTAAATGTCGATTTAAATTTTATTTGCTCTGGTTCTCCTATCCAAACTCACAGCCTCCTGCAAATGTTACCAATCGTAACTTTGGTTCTTTTAAATAGTTTTGGTGTCAGAATGATCTCTTAAGGATGTCACAGACGTACTGAACTGAATCTGAAATTTTGATGACTGCAATTCTGCATCCATTATCCTAATAAACAAAGTTTCGCTATACCAGGATGCAAGTTGAATATTAATTGCAAGTTGGAAAATATAGATTTACTGATTCTGGATGAGTATGGAATGCATAATCTTATACTTCACTATGTTTGAATATCAAAATTTATTTCTTGTATGAAGCAAAATGAATAATAAATTGGCATCAAGTACATATCATCTTACATGGGGCCATTTTAGGTGTGGGTGAAGAAAGAAAGAAATTCCTACCATCGCCATTACTATATGATCATTAAAATTCAGCGTGATTAAGCTTAGATTGAATTTTAAAAATTAGATCACTTGTAACTATTATTTTTAGCCACTTAAAAAAAAATCCTAATGTTAAGATATCTCAAAGCATTTTCAATGAATGGGTACTGCTAGAGTCAATGACAAGAGTAAACACCTCTAACTTCCTAGAAGATGCAAAAAGCTTATTACTATTTTTTAATCATATACTACAAAGATTCAAAGGAACACTATTCATATTCACAGATATACTATGAGACCTAATGGTAATATTACAGAAATTATAATCCAGATTGCAATGTCCTCATGAGAAGAATGACAATATTTCAGCACCATAACTTCTGAAAAATGTTGGAGCTTGGTACAGCAACAGAATTTATCGGCCCATTCATCCATTTGAAAATTTAGCCCTGTTGACCACATCAAAGTAAAAGGCCTTCACAGAATTGTATACTTTCATCATTATGTGTGTCCTCAAACTGCTTTAAATCTGTCATCATCATCATCATCACTTCATAGCTGTAATTATAATCTAAGGGAATTTTATGTAATTTGTTTAGCTCTACAATCTCAAGCCATTTGAGATTTCTTCATGGCAAAAACATTCAACAGAGAAATGGAATAAAAGGGTGGAATTTGGAAACATTTCCAAATCCCTCCCCAACTCTAAATTGTATTACATGAAACACAAACGTGCATAATAGTTTTAATCAAATTCTATTTTTGGCAATTGAGACATGACATTACAACCTCTTCTCCATTTATTTGTATAATGAAGTATAATTTGCATAGAGTGAAATCCCTGATTATATGTGTAGAGAGTTACTGAGTTTTGACAAATAAGTACCATCATTTAACCCACACCTCGTTCAAAATATAAAAGATTTTCTTTACTCTAGAAAGTTTTTTCTTGCCCTTTGGAGTCATTCTGCACATTTGCTCCACAAATAGGCAACAGCTACTTGGTTTTCATCAAAGTTTAGTTCTTGCCTGTTACAGAACTCCACGTGAATGAGTTTTTTCTTAGCAGAGTGTTTGTAAGATCCATCCATGCTATGTCGTTTCAGTCCTTTCACGTGGTCTAGTAGTATCGCATTATGTAAGCATACCATGATTTCTTTATCCATTCTTCTGTTGATGAACACTTAGGTTGTTTCTAGTTGGGGGTTTTATGATTAAAGCTGCTAAAGAACATTCTAGTGCACGTTTTTCTTTTTTTTCCTCATGGATATCTATATTTATTTTGATAAATATCTAGCAGTGGATTTTCTGGGTCATAAGGTATATATATGCGTAACACTTTTCTAAAAACCTGCTAGATTGTTTTTTCCAATGTAGTTATGCCATTTTATATTCTCACCAGTAATGTGTGAGATGTCCAGTTGCCTCAAATCATTGTCAGCAATTTACATTATAAGTCTTTGTAATTTTGGCTGGTCTAGTATGTATGTGGTGGTATCTCATTATGGTTTCAATTTGCAATTTCAAGATGACTAGTGGTATTACACAACTTTTCTTGTTTTTGGACTGTTTGTATATCTTCCTTGTGAAGTTTCTACTCAAGTCTTTAGTCCATTATTCTGACTATTCTGTCCAAGTCTTTTATTTTTGTATTATTGAGTTAACAGAATTCTTTATATATTCAGGATAACAGTCTTTAGTTAGAGATATTGCAAACATTTTTCCCCCAGTCTGTGCCGTGCATATTCATTTTGTTAATGGTACCTCTGGATGAATAGGCATTTTTAATTTTGATGAAATCCAACTTACAATTTTTTCTCTCTTGGTTAGTTCTTCTATGTCACGTCTAAGATACATCTGTTGACCCCAAGGTCTTCCATGCTTTCTTCTAAAAGATTTAGTCTTACCTTATGAGGAAACTATTGTAACTATTTTCACGTGACAGATAAAGAAACTAAGGCACATACTGCATAAGCCACTTGCCTGAAGTCTAACACTATTTAAGCCATTGAACTTACGCGATGTTTACTTATCACCATTAGCTAGGCGCCCACTGATGGTGTACTGCAGGGAAAATGTAATCAAAGGGTTTCATGCTCTTTTTGACGTTTGAATACTTTTTTAAGGAGTATCTGTTACTATAGTACTGAACATTTATGTTCTATGTGTAGAACAGTTTGGGAAATGTTTGCCCAATAACTAGTCATTGACTGAATTAAATTTCTATAATAGAAAAAGATATTTTGACATTTTACTTCCTAACAGTCTTGTCTAATGACCTGGTATTTTGGAGGTGTGCTAGGGTGTTCCATGGAGCTTATAAATTTCTGTGCATTCCCCAGTACAGTAAGGGTTTATTGTTCCTTTACTCAGATTCTTTTCTTAAATCATTCTTATATCTAGTTATCTGCAAGGTGTCCCCCCCACCTACAGGCCTGGCAGGCTTTACTAACCCTAAAAAAATGGTGTTTATTTATTGCTGTGAGTACAATACAGATGACATTTTAGGAAAGTTGTGGCAGTAGTTGACTTGATGTGCCAATGCTCTTCTCCTGAGCTCTTGTGGAGTGTAGAGCTGCCAGATAAACATACAGAATGGCCAGTTACATTTGAATTTCAGATACAGAAATAGATTTTTAGTATGTTTCATGAAATATTTGGAATGTACTTATAAAAAAAAAGCGTTGTTAATCTGAAATTCAAATTTAACAGGGCGTCTTGTATATTTATTTGTTATATTGGGCAACCTTAGTTTGGGGGGATAGGTGTGTGTCTGGCACATGGGGAGAGGCCTTTCCTCATTAACCTAAGACCTCTCTGTCTTCAGTGTGAATTTGTCATGGCTTCCAGATTTCCCCTCTGCCAGAGGGCGATTAACAGAAGTATACATTGTACAAAAGAAGAATTCCTACCAAGGAGAATAACACCGCATTCATAAAAATGTTTAAAGATGTTCTAAGGATATTTTGCACTCAAGTCTGCTAGGATTGGTGAAGTGCCCTATTATACTATATTATTATTGTAACTGTCAGGAACAAGGGATGGAATGGAAGATGCAAATAAAGAAATCTTCTACATTAAAGCACATTTAAATTTAAAATCATGAGATGAAACGTAATTAAGTGCCAGAAGGTATACTAACATAATGTTGAGTTTGCACATTTACATACACAAAAGCGAAGCAATCTAGACACTACAAGTTTCCTGGCAACATTAACTCACCCACATCATACATTGTGCATAATACAGTTAACATTTAGCAGCCAGAAATGTCATTTATAGCACAAAATATATGCAACTCAAGATTATTAACATTTTCCATATTTTTATACTTATTGCAAAGGTTCACTATTCTCATTACACTAATGTAGAAAGAATGACTCCGTCTCAGAATTAAAAGTTCTTTTAAAACACATTTGTTTATTTCACAGTCTTTCACTAAAGTAATAATCAACTTGGGTTGGATTTTCTTATAGCAACACAGAAAAAAAATCATTTTTACATCTAGAGAATGTTAAGTATGGTATAAATCTTCAACGTGTGCTTCCTAAAATCATTTCAAACTTTCTCTATAGTTGTTATTCTAAAAAATACATATTATTTATTATTCTAGGATAATTTCTGATATTTTAATAAAACCCGGGGATTCTTTATAGCATGGTAAACCCGGCAACTTACTTCATCTCCCTGTGCCTCAATTTCTTCATCTGTAGAATTGATCTAATAATAGTACTTGGCTCATAGGGGTGCCACGAGAATTAAATCAGTTAATATCTGTAAAATGATGAGAGTGAAGCATGGCACACGGTAATGAGCTAAGAATTCATAGTGTTCACAAACAGCAAGATTCCAGATATATAGGTACCAGGAGATTTTATATTACCTTTCTTAGACGTCTACAGTTAGAATATTAGGACAACTAAAACAAGTTTAGTGAGTCTATAATATTTCAACTTTTAAAGGCATCTTTTAAGTTTACAGATTTTTAAAGATTCTCTTATGAGTTTGTTGTTGATGAAAAAAATGTGAAAAAGCTATTCAAATTTATTAGTAATCATTGGAAAAAAATCCACATGAAAACTGGTTGTTTTTGCAGGTGTACAATAAAATATAAACAGAATCAGACCAGCAATCCCAAGTGCTGGTGAGGGTCTGCAGCACATGGAATTATCAAATATTGCTGGTGTGAATGTCAGTTGCTACAACCATTTGGAACAACTATTTGGCAAGTATTGCCTACTAAATTTGACACATCTACATCCTATAATTTTGCAATTCCAGAAATGCATGTGCTTGTGCACCAAAAGAAATTACAGGGTGATCACAGTGGTAGTATTCAGCATAGCTAAGAACTGGAAACCACCCAAATTTCTATCCACAGTAGAACTAATTGGACAAATTGGGGAATATTCATACAATGAATTCCTCTAGAGAAATGAGAATTAAGGTATTACAGCTGTGTTCACAACATGGATGATTCTTACAATGCTTAGCGAAAGGTGTAACAAAAGAGCATACATAGTGTAATTCCCATAATATAAGCTTAATATCAGGGAATTTAGCATAGGGTGTTAAAAATGAAAATGTTTCTTTTCCTGGGTGCTGGTTACTACATGATAATTCATTCAGATGAAAACTTATAATTTGGCCACTCTTCTGTATATGTTATACTTCAATTAAAATAATTTTTTAAATTCAGAGAAGGATTTTAATTTGAGATGCAAAAAAAGTATTGTGATTTCTATTGCCAGTATTTCTAGTTCTCTATAGGATGTTTTAAGAAACCAACACCCACTTAGAAAAGAAAAAAGTCAGCCTAATCCACACCCTTACCACACCAATTTGCCAAAATAATTCATTAGAATTGGAGGAAATATATGCAGTGTGTTGATGAGAAATATGCCAATGAGGTAACCTTAATTTTAAATAGTTTCCAGTTTAGAATGATGGAAGGGTGAATCAGAATGGAGAGTTGAAAATTAGAATTGGGAAGAGAGAAACTTGGGAATGGGCTGGTTGAGGGCAGTGGCATTGGAACAAGGGCAGGGCAGAGACAGGACACTGAGCTCACTGGAAACAGTTCACATAGTTGAGGGATCCCAAGACTGGCTTTCACTGCAGAGGTCCACAGAGCAGGAGTTCTAATTCAAGTAAGGTTGCTCCATCCAATCTGAAGAAGCTAAACATATTCCCATGGCCCCAGGTCAGTGCCTGGAAGCACATTAACTCACACCCAAAACAGAAACTTTAGTTTGAACCATATAAAACTTCTATTTTTATAGGTCAAAAGCCAAATATCAGCAATTTCATCTGATTTAACTTGATATATACACAACCATCCAATAACTGTTAGCAGTATAAAAGGATGGACAACACATGCTGACTACAAAGATGGCAGTCTACTCTTTGAGGACTGCTCTGATAACAACACGTGGTTTTGGCACACCAAAACACACTTGCCCCATAAACTTTGCCTGTGTTCTGTATTTAATCTAACCAAAGACAATAAAACTTTAAGGAAGAAAGTTTCTTAATGATGTAAGGGCATCCAAAAGTTACAATGATATTTCCATTACCACTCCTGTGATTGGTAACCCTCTGGGAAAAACAATAGAGGTGTTTTTTTTTAAACTTTTAAAAATTGACTCTAAAGATTAACCTGGACACCTATGTTTTTCAGAAAGGGGTGCCTGATAGATTTAGAAATATTTACATCCCATGCATGACCTAAGAGAAAGTGGATATATTTTGATCCTGCAAACTTATTTTGCCATTCGATAGTTGTCATTAAACAAATAAAACGATCATGAAATATGGGCTTCATTATTCCTAGTAATAGAAACATCAGTATCTTCTGGAATAAAGATTGTATAATAGAAAACCTTCAGTATTAACTTTTTTTTTCTTGACTATTTAAAGGACAATATTTCTAACTTAGCAGAAAAAAATACCTTTGCTTTGTCAACTCCAAAGTCATTGTTCTTTTAACAACAAGAATCTTGGGCTATAGAACTTAATTATTTAGCTACAGAAATTCTGAATAAAACAATTTCAGATACAAAAGGAGATTGTTTGAATCTCTAGCCCAAGAAATTACATTTTGTTAAAAATGCATGAAAGATGTAACTGGGCATTGGTGACCAATTTCTTTAAATGAGCTGTGACTTTACTGGGGGGAAAAAAAAAAAAGGCATGTATTTATTGAGTTCCTAAGGGCTAGATTATTCAATGGAGATTTATTTCTACTAGAATATCATAATGGAAAATAGCTAGGCTAAATTAGGACAATTCATGCTGGTGCACAACTCATTTATTCAATAATCATTTATTTCTTCAGAAAAAGTATTTACATAGTGAGATAACGTAGGTTATAAGATTTCTTTCAGTTTTCATTTTTATTTATACACTTGACTTAGCAGCTTCGGTTATTTAAACTCATACGCATTTGAATTTCTCCTTTCGTTTCTGAATTAAATATTAGGTACAAAGCCACTCTGTTGTGCACCTTGTATCAATAGATATCAGCATCGTAAGCATCCTACTATAGTCATTTGAAAATCCTCAGTCTGTGGCTTTTCTGTGCATTATGGTACATATAAAGGGCTGGAAGAAAGACCTGGTACCCTGAGCTCAGCAAGAAGCTGGTTCCTGTTGGTACTATATTCCCACCTCTGAATTACCACTACTGAGTGAGAATGTCACTGGATCCTATAGCGTCACCAAACACTGATTAAAAATGGAAAATCAGACATAAATGATCACATCCTCTATGCTTGTTTTTTTTTTTGAATTTGGCATTGAAATCATATCTAAGTGGGGAAAATAAACACATTTGAAATTTAAAGACAACAGGGACAGAAAGAAGAATTTCTTGATCTTAAAACTTCAGTTAATTTCAGGATATAATTTCCTTTTCTGAAACAAAATAAATTTAAAAATGTAAGCTCTCTATATTATTTAAACAATCAAAAATTCTACTTTTATCAACCTGTGAATCTTCTGAAGACTTTTTAAAAAAACAAAAATATGTTACATTGAAATATATCAACCTAATAAATGGGGTGGGTCCAATTTGATGCTGATAAAGAGAAACAGAATTAGATCTATCATATTATTAAAAAATGAAAATCCAAATGGATTTATGATCCCTATAAAATTATAGAAAGTATTAGAAAAAAACTACAGGAGAAAATAAAGTTTGGTAATCTTAAGTAGAGAAAGTCTTAAGAATCAAAAACTAGACACTGCACATCCTTGCTATTCAAAGTGTAGACTGTGGACCAGCAGTGTGCATGTCTTCTGAGAGCTTATTAGAAATATCGAGTCTCAGGCTTCACCCCAGGATCTGTGCTTTAACGAAACCCCCAAGTGATTTGTATGCACAGTAAGCAATTCTTCTCAACCCTGTCTGTACGCTATCATCACCTGGGGGATTATGCTCCAACGTCACCCCAATGAATTGAACTTGAATCTGTGCATTGGGCGGGGGGAGGTGGCAGGCTGCAGTCTTTTATAAAGGCTCCACCATTATCCTAATCTGTAGCAGAACTGAGAACCCCTGCTCTTGAGAAAAACATGAATAAGGAACTCATCGATGCTTGAATAAAGTTAAAAAGAGGGTAGACTCTGACAAAATATTTTTTATGTATGTATAGCAAAGCTCTAATTGTCCTAAAATGCAAAGGAATTCTTCAAATTAATGATGCAAAGACTCACAGACCAGTCAACATAACTACCACTGTCACTGACCACATTCTGAGTCAGTCACTGACCACATTCTGAGCCTTCACAGAGAAGTAAACACAAATCCCTAACAAACTTCTAACAGATGCTCAGCCTTATTAATGACAAGGAAGCTCTGACTTTAAATAACAGGGACATCCTGTATCCTCCCTATGTGACTGGCTCAAACTAAAAGAACTGATGACACCCTTTGTTGGGAAGGGAGTGAGAAAGTGGGACCTCTCACAATATGGATGGCAGTAGAATCAGTATTTGCCTTTCTGAAGGCAAATGGACAAGACCTATCCAGATTTTAAACACACAGATAATGTATAACAACAACTTACCTCTTGGAATCTTTATTATTAGGAATATTCACACAATTGTACAATATGTATCTGTGATGGAGAAAAATTTGAGGCAAACCACATGTTCATCACTAATGCTAAGTATGGCAAAACTGTAGTGTGGGAAACTCTTCAGTAGTTAAGAGAATGTGTGTCTGTGTTACGGACACAGAAGGATATTTATGATAAATCATTGAATTAAAAGAGCAATTTATAGATTTCTCTTTTTCTCTTTTTCTTTTTGCATTCTTTTTGTTTAAAAATGTTATCTCTAGATGGAAAGCCCAGCAGAATACTCATCAAATTCTTAAACTTGGCGTCTTCTCTAGTAGAAGGTGAAAGGGCAGGCAGAATACCCTCACTCCCAGCATTTACAATGGGGTCTTTCTTTTTTCTAGCCTGCCTGCAATACTTTTGTACTTAAAAATACATCTATAATATTGCTTAGAAAGTTGATTATTCAGAATTAGCCTGTATACATGGCTGTAAAGGGAACATTTTGAAGGTGAAGAGACAGAGAAAACAAGCAAAAATGTGTCATTTTTCTTTGGGTGGTAGTGGGCGGGGAAAAATCGACACAACCATGGAAACTTTTAGAGTTTCCTTTAAAAATCAGACAAAAATTGAAATACTTTAAAATTTTACATGTCGTTTCATAACTCACTCTATGTTAGATAATGCCAATGAACAAAGGAAGTCTGAGTGGCATGTCTAAGGTCCCACAAATGAAATTAGGCCATGAGAGATATGTGAGGCAGCAGAAGCTCTCATGGAGAGACTGAGGCCAGCAAGTTCAATGCTTCACAGCACAGTGGGGCTGGGGTTAGACTGCTGGTAAAAGTTAGGGTGAAAAGTCATGTGAGTAACCTCCTGTATGCTACTCACCAGCCTTATAACCACTCACAGTACCCACTTGGATAACAGTATGAATTTTAAAACATCAGTGGTTGCCAGGGTGTGGAGGTTTGGGGGAAGGATTTGACCACAAAGAGGCATGAAGAAACTTTTTCCTGTGATAAAAATATTCTACATCTCGATTTTGGAGGGGGTTACATGACTGAGCATTTGTCAAAATTCCTAGAACTATATGTCTATCTAAAAAGAAGGAATTACACTTCAATAAACTTGGCATTAGAGATAAGACACCACATCAATCACAAACAAAACAGAACATCTACTTTGTAGTTCAATACCTACTTAGTAAGTTGACATAACCTGAGAGGATTGAACATTAATATTTTATACTATAAAACTTATTTTAAAACCAGTATGCATAAATTCTCAACATCTCATAACACTGGAAAAAATACATATGTACATGAAGATGCAGAGGTCTTCAGATTTTCTCATTGTTTACAGATGCACCATTTTTTGACACTAGTTCCTGGAAACACTTGGCAAACTAAGTCTAAACATAAACAGGAATATGTATAATATATATTTTAAAAAAATGTGTTCTTGTTCTGTGTTAGCTGGGCAGTATGAACTTAGGATGGGATGTTATAAACAGGAAGGCAATCATTGGATTTTGATTTTTGTTCAAATTTATAGAGACTGAAATTGCATTTTCCTGGGTAATGGAATCTCAAGGATAACTAAAATGTAATTTAAACTTCAGATTACTCTAATGTTTATATAACTGAAATTAAACCACATACCATGTACCAGGTACTTTGGCTTAAAACCATTTGTGAATACTGACAGCATTCTTGTGAAAATCTTAATGTCACTGTCTGGCCTTTCATTCTCTTAAACCAATAAACAAGTGATTCTTCCCCCAATGGCCACATTTTATTATGTAAATGTTCAGTGAACTCCCCTAATAGCCACGTGTCACCTCAAGTGCTGGAGGTCTTGTACTTGCAGACGTTATGTTTATGGTTTACAAAATTTATTGCTAAAATTGAAGAGCTTCATAAAAATAAAAATATTTCCCCTGGGAAGCAGTAAGGTAGAGGCATAAGTCTGTTGCCCCCTCATTGATGTTGACACATTCAAAACCAAAACCACAAAAAATTGCTTGAAGAGCTTCCTCATTATTCTTTAGGATTGATTTTACTTGGGATCCTCACATCCTCAGTAGCTGGATACACCAGCCATTTTCCCTCTGTTATCCAGGGCAGACATACAAAGTCATTATTTCCAAGACAATAGGACAAGCCCCACCCCAAGTAGCTGTTAAACCCAGGTAACTTGCACTACACAGGGGCTCTTTACTGCCAGAGCATCAAACCAATTTCAGGAGCAAGGCCACTTGAGAATGACGGATCAGCTTCTGGGAAGGTTGACTTAACACAGTGGGGAGCTGGCTTTAAACAATAAGAGGTGGCATAGAAATATAGATTCCCCGAATGAAAAGTGATTTTTCTTATCTGTGCTGTGAAGGAGAGAAAAAGCTACAGGGTCACAGCCATTAGCATTTGATATTTTTATAGCTCAGCTGAATAAAAAATGTCATACAGAGATTACTTCTGGAGAAAAAAGATGGGACAGTGTAAGTGCTATTGTCTTCAGGATGAAATAAGAAATGATACAAAGGGAGCTGAGTTACTCCTAAACTTTTCACATGGTGTTGCAGGAATAAAAATAGACATCAATGAATCAGTGCATAGATATATAATCCCACGGATTGAATTTATAACTAAAATGTGAATAAATGTATTTTTTCTTTGGGGGAGGTATTATACTTTACTTGTGATGTACAGAGAAGAGCATGGGAACTTGTAATATTTTGAAGAGCAAGCTGGGTTTGTTCGAGAAGAATCTACTCATGAGAGATGATCATCCAAAGGGGGAGGCATCTTTAGTCGGGGATAATGAAGAGAGAGCTGGCTCAGGAGTCAGCATCTGACAGGTCTGAATTGGAGTCTCAGTTCTATCAATATTGGTATCGAGTCAGAGTTTGATTTGGGGGCTATAGTGAGGGCATGGCGGCCAGGGACCCACCCACAAAGCCAGCATCCGAGCTGATGCTCACACCTCCCACCCACGGGGGGCAACTGAATCCAAATGGGAAACAGGTGACCAAGTTGGCAAGGGCCAAATACACCATCAGTGTTCGCTAGTGGATGGCTTTCCTATAAAAGTTGCCTCGATACCTAGATTAGTCAAATTCATAAAGACAGGAAGTAGAATGGTGGCGGCCAGGAGCTGGGGGAGGGGGAAATGGGGAGTTAGTGTTGAATGGAGACAGAGTTTCAGTTTTGAAAGATGAAAATAATTCTGGATGTGGTGATGGCTGCACAGCAGTGTGAATATATTTAATCCCAATGAATGGTACTTTTAAAAATGGTTAAGATGGTAAATTTTATGTTATGTGTATTTTACCACAATTAAAAAAAAAATAGCTAACGAAAAAGTTGAGTTGAAAAGTCTGTAAGGCCTTGTGTTTAAAATGTAGCCTCCTACTTTTTATTTATATATTATGTATTTAAGTATAGTTGCTATACAATATTATATAAATTACAGGTGTACAATATAGTGATTCACAATTTTAAAGGTTATACTCTATTGTTATGATAAAATATTGGCTATATTCCCTGTGTTGTATAATATATCCTTGTAACTCATTCTATACATAGTAGTTTATTTCTCTTAATCCCTTACCCCTATATTGCCCTTCCCCGCTTCCCTCTCCTCACTGGTAACCAGTAGTTTGTTCTCTATATCTGTGAGTCTGTTTCTTTTTTGTTTTATTCACTAGTTTGTTGTATTTTTTAGATTTCACATATAAGTGATATCATATAGTATTTGTCTTTCTCTGTCTGACTTATTTCACTTAGCATAATTTTCTCCAAGTCCATCCATCTTGTTGCAAAAGGCAAGATTTCATTCTCTTATGACTGAGTAATAGTCCATTGTATAGATGCACCACATCTTCTTAATCTATTCATCTGTTAATGGACACTTAGGTTGCTTTCATATCTTGGCTATTGTAAGTAATGCTGCTATCAAACTAGTGTTTTCACTTTTTTCGGATGTACCCGAAAGTGGAATTGCTGGGTCATGTGGTAGTTCTATTTTTAGTTTTTTTGAGAAACCTCCAAGCTGTTTTCCACAGTGGCTGCACCAATTTACATTCCCACCAGCAGTGCAGGAGGGTTACCTTTTCTCCACACCCTCACCAACACTTATTATTTGTGTTCTTTTTGGTGATAGCCGTTCTCACAGGTGTGAGGTGATTTCTCATTGTGGTTTGGATTTTCATTTCCCTAATGATTAGAAAGGAAGAAGTAAAACTGTCCCTGTTTGCAGATGACATGATACTGTACATAGAATGTCCTAAGACATTACCAGAAAACTACTAGAGTTCATCAATGAATTCAGTAAGTTGCAGGATATAAAATTAATACACGGAAATCTGTTGCATTTCTATACATTAACAACAAACTATCAGGAAGAGAAATTAAGGAAACAATCCCCTTTACCATTCCATCGAAAAGAATAAAATGCCTAGAAATAAACCTACCTGAGGTAAAAGACTGGTCCTCAGAAAACTATAAGATGCTGATGAAAGAAACTGAAGATGACACAAACGCATGGAACGATACACTGTGGTTATGGATTGGAAGAATTAATATTGTTAAAATGACCATACTACCCAAGGCAGTCTGCAGATTCACTGCAATGCCTAGCAAATCACCAATGGCATCTTTCACAGAACTGAAGCCTCCTACTTTTAACACGCTTGAATCTAAGGGATTCATTTTTGCAAAACAAATCTTGTTGAATTTTGCAAAATAGGTGTGAAGGACACAGCAAAGAAAGAGATCTGGCTGGGATCTGCCCCCAGAAAGCAGCCCTCACCCGGGTTTGTGTATTAGGTGGCCTCTGAGGGTAAGAAGCAGAGGCAATTGTAGGCTCTGGGGTCATCTTTCAGGAGGAAGAAATCTTGTGGTGGTTTTGTTAACATTGTTTCCCTCCAGCTAACAGAGATGCTGGAACGTGGTTGGACCTCATTCAAAATTTGTTAAATAAGTAGATTTGTCTTCTGGTTGAATGCAGCTCTGTTAATGACCTGTGATCTTACTAATTTGATCATGTTAAAAAGGGCCCCTGTCCTGAATGGAGATGGGTGAGTAAGTTACTCAATTTCTATGAGACTCAGTTTCACCATCCACAGAATGCAGACCTACCCCTACCTCTCAAGGTTGTAACATTATATATGTGTGTGTGTTTCTGTGTACACATGTATATATAAACATACATTTAAGACATACCTTTTAAATAATGCCTCACTTAGCACATTATAGGTACTTCATAAACAGTGAGTACTATTACTTCTTCATTGTTGCTAGTGTAACAAGCTTATTTTAAGCCAGTATGATATAGATCTTGTCTTATTCGTTTGCTTAGCTTATTCCTCAAAAGCTTGGTGCTTCTGCCACTCAGTATACAGTATCCAGGTCTATCCCTGAGGTATAAATGATTTGGGGTCAAAGCGCTAATGAACCTGCAGAGTGAATACAAGTCAGTATAAACATCGATTCATTGATGTCTTCATGCCTCCATCCACCATCCTTTTATCAAAGGCCCACTGTGTGCTTGGCTCCATGCTATGATCTAAGATGGTCCTGCTTTCCAGGTGTTTAAACGGAGGAAATAAACACAAAGGCAGATGATTATGGTGAACAGGCCAGGCTTTCATCTCTGGAATAAGGGAAAGGGCAAAGTTTTGGAATGCTTTCCATTCCAGCCTTGTCTAGGAACTCATTGTATAGGCTACAGAGACCCATACAAGGTTCTTGAGCTGGGATACAGCAGAAGTCTGGTGGTTAATTGGGAAGATAATTTCTTTGCAAATGGAAGATGATCTGGGAGATTGTAATTTCTATCTTCTGGCACAAAGTCAGTAGCACTGGGGTTCACTTGCTTTCTCTCCCCACCACATACATTGTCACCTCTCTCCTTCAAAGCTGTTATGAGAGGTGAGATAAATCACAAAGCAGTGAACATAAGGCAACTTGCTAGCCTTGGGCACTGTGAATGCTGTAGTGCTGTCCTATTACCTAGCTGGGCCCTAGTTACTTCCCCAATTATATGCTTCGTAATGGCTGTGTCGTCCATTTAACACTTATTTCTTAGAACTAAAATTGTTATAAATCACATTACCAATATGTAAGAATTTTAAAAGTTATGCACTGGAGGAGGAAAGTACTGAAGATGGAAATGCAAGTTCATTAAGCATATATCATCTGTATGTAAATGGCAGACCATACAGGCATGCATAAATCTCTCGTCTCCCTCTGTGACTATACATTTACCGATAGAAGTGTTGGGGAAAATCTAGAGCACTTTTGCACAAGTATAAATCGTGATTCAGTAAGCAAAAATCAAAATGTCAGGAATGCAGAACATCTAGAATCCCTAGAGTAGTATGAAACAGATGTCTAGCTAGATTTCACAGGTCTCTGTGTGTGTGATTGGGGTTTTATTTCTTCACACGAACAATTCCACAGTTACGTCTCACCTCTTGACTATACATCTGGTAGACCCGAGATGCTTGACGAGTCATTAAGATCTATTCATGTTAGATAGAAAAGCAAACATATCCCTACTTTATTGAAACTACCAGCACATTTAAAAATATATCAAAAGGATTTTCTGGAGAAAAAACACTTGTATTTTCCATAAATCCTCTTCTCCTTAGATGAAGAGGGAGACAAAACATATGTATGGGAGGAGAAGGAAAGAACGTAAATTGCTCCTTTAAGACGGATCCCACTCATCCATTCAACTGTCCTTCCCCCCAGGTGTAGCCCCAGTTATGTGGGACAAGAACTGAGTCTGAATGAGGACGGTAGCAGGTGGTATGGACTCTGCCTTTTTAATGGGTGGGGAGTTTGCACTGGGAGAGTCAAAGAGGAAGAGAACATTGAAGACTGGAACCCACTCCAGAGATGGATAAACCAGAAGCCAGCAGCGTGTAAAAGCTTAACATGAAGATCGTAACCTTGTGTTAGAATTACGATGGGATCAGGAAAACCAGAGAGGGCAGACAGAGCAAGCGGCAACGAGACACGGAACGGATCTCAATCCGGTTCCGGAAAACTTTCCTCGTGGGTCCTGCAGAGGAAGAAACCAACGCTGACCATTGGGAGCCACGTGACACAGCAGCTTCCTAGAGCTGCCGGAGGAGATGGCAACTGTGGACGCAGCTCGCTGGAGCAAAGAAAACCATCTCCTCGAGGGGCACGCCTGGCTGCACTTCTCAGCGTGTCTTTCCTCACCTGAATCTGGTCTTGCGTAAAAATAGCAATAGTAAATACCAAAAGGAAGGTGGTTTTACCGCTTTTCACGGAGTTGTGAGAATCCAATAAATGTATACACACTAGCACTTTGGAACATGCGAAACACTGGACAAATGCAAAGTAACAGTATTATCCAGGCAACGCGCTATCCTCACCTCCCACCTCTCCCTTAGTATCTTTCTGACAGAATGGCGAAGCAGGTGGTATAATCCTGTGTAACTTCTCCATTTCCAGTACTGGCAAGGTAGACAGTGTAAAGGCAAATAGAAATGAAAAAGAAGAGATTTAATTCTCCCTGCTGACGATGAGGGAGGAGACCCTTCTCTGCCCCTACTACCCCCAGCCTCCCTTTTCTTAGAGCATTTTCTTTAGAAAACTTGTAAGTTCCTTCTCAGTCTCTTTGAAATGTATCCAAGTCTTTTCAAAAGCTAAATAAGCCTCTTGTCAGCTTTAAGACCCAGGAATGTCTTTATCAAGGACCTGGGAAATAGCTCTTGAAAATGTAATCATCAGGAAAGACAAGGCCTCCATCTCCCAGTTTCTGTGGGAGGGTAGAAGCCTAACCTCGAAGGACAGCTTATTCCGTAACTGCCTCCTTTAATGAAGAGGCGAAAAGGTGATTTTCCCTTTATATAAAGCCAATTTGCTAACACTGATGGTCGACCCACCTACCAAGTAAAGTTAGGATGAGCTACGTGAGACAAACAGTGCTGTGAAGTCCTTGAAAACTATTACTGTCCATCCTGAGAACATGTAGATAATGCGTCGCACCTGATGACCACATAGTTTTTCCTCGATGGGATTACGTCCCAATAAATCCATCATAAATTGAAAATGTCATTAATTCGAAAATGCACTGAATACACCTAACATACAGAACATTGTAGCTTAGCCCAGCCTACCTTAAGACGTGCTCAGAACACTTACGTTAGCCTATAGCCAGGCGAAATCAACTAACACAAAGCCTATATTATAATAAAGGGTTGAAGACTGCATGTAATTTATTGAATTCTGTACTGAAATTGAAAAATAGAATGGTTGTAGGTGTATCAGTTGTTTACCCTCGTGATCGTGTGGCTGCCTGGGAGCAGCCCAGCATCACAAGGGAGTATTCTACCACACGTCACTAGCTCAGGAAAAGATCAAAATTCAGAATTCACAGTATGGTTTCGACGGAATGTGCATGACTTTTACACGGTAGAGTCAAAAAATTGGAAGTCGAACCATCATGAGTCCGGTACTGTCTGCATGAAAGGATGGGGTTTCTTTCTGTCTTTGAATCTCCTTTGAGAATTGCCTTGGTGTGCATCACATTCTGGTTTAAGAGTTATTCAATGGCAAAACTGTTTCTTTCCCTCCTACCTTTGTGAAGCGGTTTGCTGGGTATAGAGGAGATTTTGTTTTTAAGTCTCTTTCGCCAGCAATAGCACAGTGTTTAATATCACAGAATGGTCCTAGGCTGCCTGGGTTTAAATCACAGCTCTGCCATTACTAGCTATGTGACCACTGACAAGTCACCTAACATCTCTCTACCCAAGGTTGTCTGTTTCTAAAGTGGGGACACTGACACCCAGCTCACAGGGGTATCATGAGAATTAAATGAGATAATACCCATCAGGCACACTAAACAGTACTTGGGACATGGGTAGAATATGTGGTTTAGTTACCAATGTTATTCCAGTCACAGCACACAATTTATATAGTTCTGACTGTGGTAGGCTAATTCAATTAAGTTCATGAAACTTCAGAATTCAGAAGGACCTTAGGCATTGTCCGGTCTAACTTCTTTGTGAAAAGTGAAATGACTGGATAAAGGTTGTACAGTTGGGCTGAGTTGGGACTGATGCATCGTCTCTGATTCCAGCCTGGCTTTCCCCCAGCCCTGATGACACTCCTTTCCCTCCTGCATTTTGTTGTAAATCGATACATGGTTGAAAACACTGAAGTGGAGAGACTGATCTTTCCCTTCCATTTGAGGGAAACATATTTTCCAGATTAGCAGGAAGAATTATACTGAGTGAAGAGGAAAAAAAATGTTGAAACATAAAAAAAAAAAAATCCATCCAGCTCAACCTTACTTTATTCCACATCAAGAGTAGTTGATGGAAATTTAGTAGCAGATCTATCTGAATAAATTTATTGATAATGAAGGTGGCAATAACCACCATGTCTTCTGCGTAAGAATGATGGTAAGGGTCATCCTGATAATGAGCACATATATTGATAAAGGGTGATGGTGCAGTCGATGGGGATAAGTTGCAGTGATAAAAAGTACCCTTGGGAGGAAACACAAAAAGTCATTTATGCAAAAGTCATTTTTCCTAGTCTGGGAATCTTCACCAATATCTGTTGCGGATTATCTTTCTGGATCTGATCATATAGTTCCAGCGAATATAAGGATCTCTGAATGCAGGTAATACTTCCCCTCTCCTTTGAGCCCTTTCAAGTAAAAAAAACTCTTCCTTGGATTACAGCTTCAGTTCTAATCCATCTTATGTGGCCTCGGAGACGGCTTTCATTGCTTCCTATTCATATAACAATACTTCCAGCTGTTTTGGACTTCTATGACTGTTATTGTAATTTATACAGATGTCATCCTTATATATGCCCCCCCTCCCAACCTCGTAGTTCAGCAAGGTTGTGGAATGACTATTTATTCTGACCTTCACTCTTAGAAGTGAAATCTAATTCTATCTGTACTTCGAGTCCTGGACCTTACTCTTAACTTTCTGAAGTTTTATCAGGTATCCAGATCTATATCTGTATCTATATCTATCTATCTATATCACTTTGGGCAGAAACTGATGGCATGAAATACCTGTTCCTTAAATTATTCCACTGACACTTCAAAATTACCTTGACAAGATCTTGTTCTCCTTCTGGGAAAGCGACCTCTTCTGTTCACCGTGGTTTGAAGTCTTGCCATTCACTTTATTTCATTTCTCTTCTCTGGTGTCTAACTGTAGCCAGTGATGAAATCTTAATCATTTTTCCTGGAAGGTCTATGTCTTTCATGTTTGTTCTTCTCTTTTCATCTCTCCTGCTACCACTCTGGTCTTGATGGTCAATAATTTGTACCTCCTGCAAGTCTTCTTATTTATTTTCCTGACTTTGTCCTCCCAGCTCCAAACTGGCTCGTGTCGCTGAGGCATTCTAGAAAATGTTGTATAAAATACACAGTGGCCCCTTTCTCTTATATCTGGCCACTTTTGGGTACTTGTCAAGGTCTTCTATGATCTTGGTTCTGCTAGATTTATATAACCTGATTTCCATTATTCTCTAAGACACAATACCCTCAATACATTCAGACTTTTTATTATTTTTTCCTTTGTTAGAACTCTCCAATACAGATCGTTCATGACGAATCGCAAATCCTGTATAGCAACAACAATAAAAGCCACACAAACATACCATCTATTACGAGTACACTGAATTGTAACCCTGCTGATGAGGCAAAATTTCACAATTTTGTAGGGTCCAACCTGAGTGCCACCTCCCCCATGAAGCCTTCCAAGAACGTTCAATAAAGTACCTCATGAGATACTTCTAAACCTTCTTTCCCGAGTATGGTCTATGCTGACCTATTCATATACAATAACACATTTTAAAAACCCAAGTACTGAAATGTTTGTATCTTAATGTGTATTGTCTTCTCTAAAATCGTTCAGGAAGCTGTATAATGATGTGGCTACTGTTCAAACACATTCTTTTTAATACTGTCAGTGACAAAAAAATCATCTTTTGAGAATGGATTGGATTTCTGGCCACAACGAGAAGTTATTCATAGTTAAATCTGTGGAAAATAGATGATCAACTTGGCTAACACAATTTCGCAGGGGAAAACGAAGCGTCACGCTGCAGCCATGAGTTTCTTTAAGCTGTTCTTTTGCAGAAATTTTAGGCCAGTTCCAAAGTTGAATTCTGAGCGGGCAGAATTGCTGGAACGGATAAACCGTTTCTGTGTTCCTAATGAGATGATTCTTCCCCATCCCCTGGGCCGGCAGCACCACTGTGTATTCTGTGGGCGACCCAGCAGGGCTGAACCTCTGCGCCACTCAGATCCAGGTACTGAGTGCAGCCTTGGGCCCAGGCTGCCACCCTGGACATCATTCGTCCGCTGGCTTCTGGTGGGGAAGCCTGGGCAGGGAGAAGACGGGCTTGACTGGGGCAGGCCAGCCACTGTTCCCTAGCGAGGGAGTCGGCCGGGAGGACGTGTCGGCCAGTGGGTGGCAAGTGCCAGGCTGTGGGCCAGGGTCCTCGGCCTGCGAGGGTCTGCGTGTGCTTAGAGAGTGTCCTCAGGCTCGAGGGATATGAAGAGCAAGTAAAAAACTACCACGACAGGTGGACAGAAGCTGCGGAAAAAAGGAAAGTGGTTTGTATTTTAATTGAAAAAAAGAATTTTACAGGTACCTTTTTCCTGCTTTTTGAACAAGGAGCCCTATGTTTTCATTTTGCACTGGGCAGGGCAAGTGAGGGAGCCGGTTCTGCTTCTAATCATTACTCTTGAGTGGCTCTCCAGGAATTCCCTGGGCGGGGTTTGGTTGATTTTTACCCGATTTGGACTGAATTTTAACCTGCTTACTCTTATCCTTGGCTCTCAGTTAAGCACCTGATGACTGACTTTTAAAAAAAGACATAGAAGAGAAATAATACAAAATCAGAAGCACGTGAAAAACAAAACACAGCAATTGATAGTACAGGGAAGTATTCTGGAATATTCTGAATAACTCAAGTGCAATTGAAATGATCGCTCTCAGAAAGGTTCGTTTAAACTGTGTTAGTTGTCGAGGCTAATTGAGAATGACCTCTGAGAAAGGAACAAATAGACGGGTTGCACAATGATCATAGAAATGTTTATGTAGAGACTAGATAGAATGTTCTAGTAGGTAAAATGATCCTTAACTCTGGAGCAATACCTATGTTGCAGAGATTTTAAGACTCCATTCATGCTAATAGTGTTAAAGAGCTCTATTATAGTGACTAAGAAAGAAGACAGCCACGGATTCTCATAAGATAAATTACACAGCAAACTCAAGTAACACGTTAGCTCCAGTTTTCAAAGTCAGTTCTCTATTTGCCGGATGATTTTAGTGAATTAAAATAGGAATGTGATTTAATTGATCTGGTTACTTGTCCTTATGACGGTTGCCTCTTCAGAAATCTGGAAGTGACTAGAGTTTCAAGACTTGCAAACTTCCTTTAGCAGGTAGGGTTCTCTGATAACGTGCAGTCCTCTGGCCAGATCAGAAAGAAATCACATGGCTCTTGAAGAGGTGAACCAGTTAATGAAAGCTTAGAGAAAATTCTAGTTTTTAATTCAGTGCTGCACTTTTCAGCTCTTTGGAGAGAGCCCACTCAGGTGGCTCTGAGCCTTTTCATTTACTCTCGCGTGACCCATTTTTTGCCGCCTGCTACAACTCTGCTCTGGTCTGAAGGATGCATTCGCCACAGACAATTGCAGTGAGTAGTTTTCCTGATAAACAGTTGGAACTCTCACTGAAATATAATGGACTTTCTAAAAACCTATCAGGGTCTCTCATTCCAATTCTGGGCTCTTCCAGTGTTTGAACTCTACTGATGGCCATTGGTGTCATTTAAATACAAACCAGCCAAGTGTTTGATGCAGACAAACTAAGGGCTTCCCGTATCTAAAATTGTGATAGTTTTTTTTTTTGTTGTCATTATCAAACTTACATTCTGCTTTTTCTTATTTATGCCACACAGCAGGTGTGATTACAGGTGTTTAGATTTTCCAGGAAAATTGTTTACATTCAGAAAAATTCTTTTGTAAGTTGGCTAACATGTTATTTTTCCTTGAAAAGCTGAATATTTTCATGACATTACAGACAATATTTTCATAAAATTGTCAATGTTATTTCTATTTATATATAGTAATCTATAAATTTTGTTCCTATGTTCCCATTGTATCATTTATCCTTAAAGAAGGAAAAAATATAATAAATGAGATCCTGAGATGATTATCAACAACAGTAAGCTACGGATGCTTTATAATCAATATAATTTAAGGCTGCCTTAAATATTGAATCTTCTGATACCTCCATGAGGGAACACTAGTATCCTTATTTACAAACTGTGATTCAGAGAGATAAGTAATGCAGGGATAGGACATGGTAGGGTAGAATGTAACACTTTAGTTTGTTTTATTAAAAGCCAAGAATTGATTACTTATATACATAAATTATATATTATTGATAAAAGTATTAATTAGATAATAAAAGTAAGATGACATCTACATGCTAGAGGTGGAATCAAAATGCTCTAGGACCAGAGAGGGCAGGCAGATGACTTTTCCCTTTATACATAAAGTGAATATTTGCTCAAAAGAGAGAAGCATTTCATGTGTAGGTGACCTGCAGAGAGGACTGAGTCTTCGAAGATTAATTTTGGGAGGAGGCATATCTTGGACTGGGTGCCTTTGCCTGGGGGGTTGTTTTCACCCTGGGATATCAGTTAGGACAGGGATGGGGGCGGCCATCGAGGCTGCTTAGAGTGTGCAGAGAGCTCTGGGCTTATGGAAGTGTTTTAAGTGGGAAATCCACACCTCCCTCTAGTGTCTCTAATCCAGTAACCTGGGGCATAGAACGAGTTAGAGGTTCCAATTTTGCATCTATGATGCCTCTTTCTCTTGACACATAGGACCGAAAAAAAAAGAAAAGAAATCCTTTAATTTCTTATGATACAGGTATATATTTTAGAAAGCTAATTATTAGAGGGTACATCTTGCAAGAAAAAAATGCCGTCAAAACATTCTATATCACATGTGTACATACACATCTCCTTTATTTAAAAACTAACTGGTAAGCATCACATAGAATGAAAATAATGTCATCAAGAGGTCTTACATTACTGATTATTATTTAGTAGTTTCATGATCTAAAGTCATATAGAGAATAACTTAATATTTTTCAAACAACACAGAAAATGTTATTAAAAATGTCTAAACTCAACCATCGTAACGTATCAGGTATATTTAAATGAAGTATACCAGGTATATTTAAAATCGTTCAATTTAGAAATGCTGCCATTTAGATTACTGATATCTCCAGCTAAATACAATTTTATCTTTCCATTTCTTCACTCAGTGTTGGGCACACAGTGGGCACTTAAGTAATACTTGCTGAATTGAGTACTGGTTATCTGCATGTCATCGAGTTGAAAGGCCATTGGACTTTAAAATATGGGTTAAAATCCTGCCTCTGCTGTTTGTTATATATGGGTCTTTGGACAAACACTTTAAATCTCTGAGGCACAATTTCCTCACCTTCAAAATGAGAATAAAGGGATATTTAGGGTGCAGGGTCCTTGTGATGATTAAATATTATTCTATAATGTATGTGAAAGTGCCCAGCATAGTATATGAGACAGAATAGGATTTCTGTAAATCCGTATGAAGCACACAGTAGAACAAAAAATATTATTTGATAACGAAAAAAGACTTAAATTTCAAAAATATTTTCAATTCTAGACACATGTCACTTTCCAAAACATGACTATTGATTGTTTAGCAAATTCTTAAAATAAAAGAATATGACGTTGGTTACCTTTTCCTTCTGGCTAGCCTGATAGATTTTTGTACTGTGCCATCTTTTATCCTTCCCCACATGCTCCTACCAGCAACTAAAAGCTGAATACTGGAAATTATAGAAAGCTTAAATTCAATTTCCCCAAAGTGTTGGTCTATGAGTCAAAGATCAGAAAGTGTTTTTGTTCTTTTTGAACTGTGAAATTAAAAGATTTCTAGTAAAGAAGGACCAGACCTCTGACTCTTACAGCTGATTGAATACTTTGTACTTTCACAATTAGGTAGTCTCTGTAAATTATTTAAATACTATGTGCCTGTTTAGTTTAAATGAACATTGACAATTAAAATCATATACAATTATAGTAGAGAAATGTAAATTTAATAACTAACTAGAAGTGTGAATTTTCTTTTAATTAACTGGAAATCTATGAACATTCAGTTCCCAACTAAACTGTTGATGACAGGAATAGCAATCCCACCACCTAATGGGCTGACACATCTAATTTGTGGAAAATAACAAAACTATAATGTCTCAGCCTCACTGAAAAATCCTGAAACTTGTTCAGACACACTGAAAATTTATAAGCAAAATAGGAGAAAGGTAGTAGACTCTGCTTCCGATTTGCCCTAGAATTGTAACTTATTAAGTCAGACATATAAGTACATTGATCTTCAATGCCCAAGATCAAAGTGTTGCAATGGACTCTGAAAGGCAAGAAGGCTCTTAAAAGCACCTCAAAACCTGATTACGTGGAAAGCAGTGTAGTATACTGACAAGAGACCACTGCATAGGCAACCCACGCCCTGAGAAGGTGTGTACAGGCTACTGGATAGAGGACTCAGAATCACCATGGCGGTGTCCTCATTCACTTGGCTAACAAGAGTCTATCATCTTCTCCTAGGACATAGCTAGATACCTTTTGTGGTCAACTAGCTGTCTTTTGATCTTTACTGGGTCAATTATGCGAACATAATTTACAAGAAATTGTAAGCAGATTGGTCAATGTGCTGGTGGCAATCAACATATTCCCCTCTCTTCCCTGTAACCTGGGGTCAGCTCCCACAAGCAGCCATCCCATCAGTTGAAGGAAAAGGCTCTCAGTAGGAACAGAATTCTAAATGAGATGTGTCACCAGCAAATCTACTTTATATGCAAAATATCCCCATTAAAATCTTATTATGATTCTTCCCTTTACCTCACATACAAAGAACTTACTTTTAAAATTATCTAATTTACCTTGCATGTCATTCGTATATGGCTGTAATTCAGATTTGTGGTTATTTTGTCTATAATTACACAGTAGCAAAAGCACAGGTTAGACGTCCATCAAAACCCTTGTGAAATAACTAAAATACGATAGTGGAATCTTCCTGTAGTGACTGCACCCATCTGGGAGCCATCACTGTCAACCAGCATGCCTCATTGGCTCTGGGTTCTCGTGACATTTTACTGTAAAGTGAAGCCAAATACCTCTCCTTGTCAGGCCAGGTTAAGAAAGTCATAGCTCGTGCAAATGGATAAGATGGGGGCGTAAGGATTCTTGTTGAGTGCAAGGATGGGGATTAGAAAGAAGAAAATGTGAGAGGTGGCGAGGGGCCCTAACTTCCTTGAATACGATAAAGGCGGTAAAGAGCAAAGGGTCCCATAACGGGATTCTGGATAAAACTGTTATGTGAAAATTCTGCTTAACTTCCACACTGGCCATGGCTTTCACTTCTCCACAGGATGGGCATGGACTTGGGTTAAAAACTTCTCCTCTTGAAAACCAGAGATAGATTTAAAACAACAATTTAAAGCAAAACTTGCTAACAGGTTCACATAGTATTATGTGACTACATAGATGCTCTATCTAAATATGACGTGGAGGGCTTAAACCATCACGGTTAAAAGGGAGAAGCTGGGGTTGACTCCCAGATTCACCACTTACAGCTGCAACCTTGAGGATATTCTTAAACTTGTCTGAGTCTCGATTTCTTGAGTTGGGCTTCAATTATGAGATGGGGCTATTAAAATGACTAAGCTCACAGAATTATAGTGAGGAGGTACAAGAAGCCCCAAGAGTGAGTGATACCGAACCTGCCAATGACTCTGGGGAGTTCATCAGGATTTTACTTAGAAAAAAAGTAAATATGGTAGATCTTACAACTCAAAGCTTGTGGCACAATTCATACTTTTTACATACATAAAAAGAAACAAATGGGTATTTGGTATTTATTCAAGATCAAATTACAACTTACTGTTAAAAATAATGAGTTATTGACCAACTAGTTTCTGCCAAGCAGAGAATTCTTACTAAATTGCACACAACAGACCCTGAAGGTAATAATACTTCTGTTCACCACTGAATTACAGCTCCTAAGTAGTGCAATAAATTTAAGAAAAAGAAATGAAATGCATAAGAACATGAACGACTAAAACATTATTTTCATTACTGATAGATGGCATGCTATGTAATCAGAAAATCCCAAATGATCCACAGATAAACTCTTATAATCCTTAGAAGTAACATGCTAAATGCAAGCTCAATATATAAAAATCAATTATCTGTTTGTATTTCAGAGACAATTTAAAAATTAAAAAAGTTTTAGAATCACACCATTTACAATAGCATCAAATCTAGCAAAAGTAGAGTAAGAACTCCACACCCAAAATGTAAAAAATAAAGAAGACATAAACAAAAATGAATACCATGCTTACTGATTGGGAGATTCAATACTGTAAAGATGTCATGTCTCCCCAAACAGGTTTTGGGGAACTTGACAAGCTGATCCTAAAATATTTGTGCAGAAATGCAAATGGTCCATTTATCACTTAGATAACTCTTTAAGAATGAAAAACAAAAGATGAGAGGTCTTGCTCTACCAAATATCAATATTTATCATAGAGCTATAAGAACTAAAACAGTGTGTTACTGCCACAAAGAAAGGCAGATGTAATCATGAAATAAAGAATTGAGATGGACATTTGGTTTATGTAACTGGAAAGCAGTGGGGAAAAATAGCCTTTTAAGTAATAGTTCCAGAAAAATTACACATCAATATTGAAAAATGACACTTGCTTCCTACCTCACACCATACTCAAATGTCAATTGCAGGTAGGCTGTGCTTTAGATAAATTTAAAATTTATGATTTAGATCAATTTAGATTTAGTATATGATTTAGATAAACGTGAAAGGCAAAACCAGAAAGCTTACAAAGTTTAACATAGGAAATTATTTTCTTGACATCAGATAGGGAAATATTATTAACTGGGACAAATAAAACAGTACTAACCATGGAGGAAAAGATAATTATTTAATCCCATAGAAATTTAGAATTTTTTAAACCAAAATATACCATTAAAGTGCCAAGGGAAGACAAAGGTTGGAGAAGATATTTGCACCATATATAATTTGCACCATATATGATTAACAAAGGTGCCTATCCAGGATATATAATGAATTCCCACAAAGCAATGTGCTCATCAGGAATGTGTACATGTGCGCACCAAGAGATTTGTGTGTGTTCACAGCAGCACTATTCATAATATTCCCAAACTGGGAAATCTAACAATGTCTATAAATAGAAGGAAGAACAAATGTATTGTGGCATATTCATACAATGGAATGCTACGCAGTAATAAAATGAAGAAAATACAGCTACTCACAAACACATGCTGAGCAAAAGTTTCCCCACAGGGTAGAACAGTTATTGTGTAACTTCATTTATATAAAGTTTAAAAAAAGGCAAACCAAAGGATAGATTAGAGGCATGTGTGCTTAGGTGGTAAAACAATAAAGAAAATTAAGGATGTAAGCATGGTAGAACTCAGGTTGCTTTGGGGAGAGTGAGGGGCAATGATGTGATGCAGTCATAAGTGGGCTTCCAAGGTGCTGACAAGGTCCTACTTCTTGACCTGAGTAATGTTTACTTGAAAGTTCTTTTTATGATAGATCATGGAATAGTTTTGCTTTTTTTTTTTTTTTTGCACACCATTCTGAATGTATATTTTTCAATAATAAGAATTTTAAAAAATTGATGTAAAGACATGTTGGAAACCCCACTAAAAGTGCAAAGAGGAGAAAGGGCATGTGCTGGGGGCTGGGCTGCCTCTTTCCCAAATTCATATGTTGACATGCTTAACTTCCTAATCCCTAATGTCAGGGTATTTGCAGATGTGGCCTTTGGGAGGTAATCAGGTTCAGATGAGGTCCTGAGGGTGGGGCCCTCATGAGAGGATTAGTGCCTTTATAAGAAGAGATACCAGAGAGCTTGCTGCCCCTCTCTCTGCCATGTGAGGACATGTTGAGAAAGTGGCCACATGCAAGCCAGGAGGAGAGGAATCCCTGAACCTGAACCTTGCCAGAACCTTGATCTTGGACTTACCAGTCTCTGGACTGTGAGAAACCAAGTGCTGTTGTTTCAGCCACCTATAATTTGTTATGGCGGCCCCAGCTGACTAATAGAAGATGAGAAGGTAATTGCAATACTTAGACTTTACAAAAGGCTCCAATCTGGAATATACATAGAATTTTTACAAAATCGATAAGAAAAGGATAAACAATGCCATAAAATGATGGGCAGTAGAATGAAGGCACTTCACAAAAGGGGATATACAGATGGCCAATGAACATGTAAAACAGCGCTTAAACTGATTATTAATCATGGAAATGTACGTTAAAAATACCGTGTCATAGCACTGTACTCCTATTAGGATGGCTAAAGTAAGAGAGTATTGGCAAGGATAAGGGACAACAGGACCACTGATAAACTGAGTGGGCATGTAAATTGTTTCCAACACTTTTTAAATTGATTTGGCATTATATTCCTATCTTATTTGCTATTTTATGACCCAGCCATTCTAGTGTTAGATAGATATCCAATAAACATGCATGTACAAGTGAACAAGAGACAGGCATGAGATTATTTTCAACAGCATTATTTATAATAATCCCAAATCGGGACTGACCTACCTACCCATTACTAGTAATAGTCCTGACCCATAACGTGTGCAGTCCAGGGCAAGAATATAAACAAAGCTGCCAGGCACCCTGTGTCTAAAAAATCAAAAGCTAAAAATTTAAAAAGCTAAAATCAAGATAACAAATTGTGTTAGTTTTTCATTGCTGTGGAACAAATTACCACAAAATTAGTGGCTGAAAATAAGTTAGTTCAGAGCTACGCAGGTCAGAAGTCTGGAATGATGTGGATGGATTCTCTCCTCTGAGTCTCACTAGTCTGCAATCAAATGTTGGCTGGGATTGCATTTCTCATCTGGGGATCAGGGTTTTGCAAACTCACTGGTCGTTGACAAAATTCATTTCCTTGCAACTGTAGGACTGAGGTCCTGTTTCCTTGTTAATTGTCAGCCAGGGCTGTTCTCAGCTCCTAGAGGTCCCCACATCCCTTAGCACGTGGCCCTCTCTATTTTTAAGCCAGCCTAGTGTTTCAAATCCTTTCTGTGTTTGGAATCTCTAACTTTTTTTCTGCACCCAGCCAGAGAAAACTCTCTGCTTTTAAAGGACTTATGTGATGGGGCAAGCCCACCTGGTTAATCTCCCCATGGTAAGGTGAACTGTGCCATGTAACATAAATGAGTTTCAGCAGTAAAATCCACATTCACAGTCCCAGGGTTACACAGGGCATGTACACCAGAGGGGAGGGAGGTATGGAGGCATCTTAGATTCTGCCCACCACAGTCTGCCCTTTGGCTCCCAAAGATTCATGTACCTTCCAAATGCAAAATTTATTCGCTACCTCTCTATAGTCCCCCAATTTAAATCAGGTTGCAGTATCAGTTCAAGTCCAAAATCCCATCAGTTTAATAGTCTGAAATCTCATCTAAATCATCTAAATGATGAAGCTCCTGGGTAGAGTCTATTGAATTAAGGATAACTCCTGGGACACAATTACTCTTCATATTTGGACCATACAACTAAATAGATAACCTACATTCCTCCAGTACTCAGCATGCAATGATGAAACAGGAATAGTTAAAAAGGGGGAAATAAAAAGTAAATGGTAAAATGAATTCATTGGTCCAAGGCAGTTTTAAAATGCAGCCTGGTCAACTCTAGCTGTTGTCCGTTAATTAGGTATCAAGGCCTGGGAATAATTCTGTGTCTCTCCTCTGCCTTCTGGTTCTCCACCCTTGGGGTCCTGATGCTACCATCTGCATCACTCTTCTGTTTCCATGACAGTTAGCGCATGTTTGCTGCTGAGCAGTTCGCTTCGCCTGCTTCTTGCTAGTACTTTCTGTATCCTTCTCAGTCCAAGTTTGTGTTTCTGTTGATATAATATTCTCCAGAACTGTGTGAACCTTGCCTGAATTTCACTGGTTTTCATTCCACTAAGCAAAGTCCTAACGACAGCTATTGTAAAGATGATCCCTTCTCTATCTTTGGCTTCTGCTGAGATGTCTGAGGAGCAAAGCCCTTACGTTTCCTAAGAAGAAGTCATCTAGTTTCTGTCTCCAAATCTGTGAGACACACACCCTTAACCTCTTGAGACGGCAGCATATAGGACTCAGTGGTCTGAACTTCTGATTTTTCTCAAATTTTACCAGAAGGTTATACAGTCATACTCTCAGCTTTTTCTCTATGTCATGCCCTCTGAATTAACCTCATAGTTTCTGTGTCTTCCTTCCTGAATAGGCTGGATTTTCCTACATCATCAAGTTGCCCTATGCAGTTAACTGTGCTGTAATATAATATAACTTGATTATGGGAGTAAAATCCATCATATTCACAAGGATCATGCCAGGCATGTACACCAGGGGGAGATGGGAAATATTGGGGCCTCCTTAGAATGCTGCCTACCTAATACAGTGTTAAGAAACACATCCTGGGGGGCTTCCCTGGTGGCGCAGTGGTTGAGAATCCGCCTGCCAATGCAGGGGACACGGGTTCGAGCCCTGGTCTGGGAGGATTCCACATGCCGCGGAGCAACTAGGCCCGTGAGCCACAACTACTGAGCCTGCGCGTCTGGAGCCTGTGCCCCGCAGCAAGAGAGGCCGCGATAGTGAGAGGCCCGCGCACCGCGATGAAGAGTATCCCCCACGCTTGCCGCAACTAGAGAAAGCCCTCGCACAGAAACGAAGACCCAACACAGCCATAAATAATAAATAAATTAATTAAAAAAAAAAGTAGAGGAATTTAAACAAAAACTCCTAAAGAAACTCCAAAAAGAAAAAAAAAAAAAAAGAAACACATCCTGTCCTTTCACTTCGGTCCTGCAGTCCCTGTAGCCCCAGGAGGGCCGGAGCAGACCCCGTTCCTGCTCAGCTGGAACGGGTGCTGTCGGGCAATAGATGCACAAACACGTCGTGATATACTCATACCGAAACACGGCTCAGCAATGAAGGCGAATGAAATAAAGTACATCCTAGATCTCACAAACGTACTGTGGAACAAAAATAATGTCAATTCTATTTGTATAAATTCAGAAAGAGACAGTGTACGCTTAGATGATAAAATTACAAGTAAAAGCAAGAATTTATTAGCATTAATGCCAGGGTAGCCAGTTACCTTATGAAGTGGGGAGAGAAGGGTCCCTTATTAGAAGCAGTCAAGAGAGGGATTTGGGATGCTGTAACGTTTGATTGCGTGACCCTAGGCAGTAGTTACATAAACATTTGGTTTGCAATAAGTTATTGAGCTGAACACAGAACAAAACCTCTATACTGTTCTGTACATGTATCATAATAAGAAAGGTTAAATCATATAATGAATTAAGAAAATACATTGTAAATGACAAATGATTTGGTAATGAGTCAACACTGAATTAAAACTCTCATTCTCAAAATTAAATTGATTATAGTCAAACAAACCATATCTCTGACAATGGAAGAAAAAGATAAATCTCCAAAGAGAATAATAAATTATAAATTAAGAGAATGCAAGTTTTAAAGTATTCTGATAAAATTACATTTGTGTCTTTTAATGATTACTTTTATTATGAAAATTAAATCATATGTAATTTCCTTAGTGTTTCTTTAAAGATTTTTCTTTTTAGAAATATAATAGATGATGTGGTTTTAATCATCTTTCTTGATACATTTAATCAAAATTTCAATTGTGACACAGAGAACTGTATTTTTTTCCCCTGAAAAGTCTGTTTTATTGTAAAAAGAAGCATTCCCACTGTTGGGTCTAACTGCATATATGAATTATCTGAGTTAGAGTAACGTTTACAAATGAGTCTCTGGGACACTTCATTTGAGTCCTTTTGGGGAGGTATTAATGAAATGAAGTGTCAGTTTAAAATTAAGTTACATAGCACATGGTATAATTGTCCTATAAATGCTAATGAATAAGATCAGAGAGGATTTCAGTGGAAGCTTTTATCTTCTATTACATTGACTGCCTCTTATAATTTAATTTCACTTTATTTCAGTCCCACATAAAATGAAGAATTCCATTGTCTGCTTAGCTGCCATTTCTCTTGATATTTGAAATACATTTAATTATACAAGGTCACATCTGAAGAGATAAAACTCTCTGGAGTGAATGTAAATGAATTTCTCACTATCGGATCACTTACGAATTCTTTATTACCCTGGAATTACATGATATTATCCTAAAGTGACATGAAATGTCTTACTTCTTGTCTTGCCCATCCCTGGAATGAAATTGGAATATTAAAGAAAACTAATGAGTCTGAGAATTGACTGCTCTGGGGGTACACTTTTTTGTTACTCATGCTTTGTAACTGTCAGGGCACAGCAGGAGAAGTAGTGAGAATGTCCTGGTTACACTGGAGACTAGACTTGGGGATTTTCTTTTATGACGGGGCACTAAAGATTATGCCAGATTGTAGCAACTGTGTGCAATGTGTGAGAGACGCCCAAGATCTCTTTATGGAAAAATGTTTCCTACCAACTGTTAATGAGAAGAATTTATTTATCATTCAAGTGCTGGAAGGCTATTTGCAGATGATCTTTGAAGAGTGCAGCAATGCCACGCAGAACAAAACTTTGAGCTCTCTCAAAGCTTAGTATTCACATCCTAAACAGTGAATGATTAATAAAATGTGCCATCTATTAATTTATGCTCTACTCTATGCCACGGCTATATTACATTCTTATTCCAGATACTAAAATCGATATTTCTCTATTCTTAGCAAATATGTATCTTGAAAGTATGTGGATTTTGAGAAAAATTACATTCTTGCAAATGAAGGCAACACCTTTTCAGTTTTTTCTCTGAACTCCTACAACGTTTTTTTTTTTATACCAGTTTGGGAAAAAAATTAATTTTTAGCTAAATAGTTCTTGATGCAACTCTTACTCAGAGTGACATTTTGGAAAGTAGCATTTTACTGCGTTGGTGTGTACATGCTTTTGTTTTTGTAAATATAGGTAAATAGGACATCTATAAAACATTTCTATTCCACAGGAAGTTTGACCATTTCACAATTAAAGAAATAGTAACTGGATCTATGCATGATCAAGTATGAGACTACCTTAGTTGAATTTACAAATTAGAGTACTGAACATTCATCGACCAAAATACTACTCCTTCCTAGGGGAAAAGTTTAATTTCAAAATCAATATGAAACTCAATTATGCATCTACATGTCTCAAAGAGGAAAATAAGAAATGATTCCTCTGGCAACAACCCTTTCCATACATTCAAATATTTTTAATCTACTGTAGTTGAAAAGATTTTGACTCAAAATGTATTGTCAAAAAAGTGAGAAAAAAAGAAGGAATAAACAAGCGAACAAACCAAAAAACAAGCTGGGCCAATGACTTTAACAGACACGTCACCAAAGAAAATATACAGATGGCAAATAAGCCTATGAAAGATGTTCCACATGAGAGGTCATCAGGGAAATGCAAATTAAACAAGTTACCACCACACACCTATTTGAATGGTCAAAATCTGAAACACTGACAAAAGCAAATGCTGGTGAGGATGTGGAGCGACAGGGACTCTCATCCATGGCTGGTGGGGATGCAAAACGGCGCAGCCACTTCGGAAGACAGTTTGGCAGTTTTTGACAAAACTAAATGTACTCTTACCATATGATCTAGCGATCATTCTCCTTGATACTTACCCAAATGAGTGGAAGACATATGTCCACGTAAAAACCTGCACGCGGATGTTTATAGCAGCTTTATTCATAATTGCCAAAACTTGGAAGCAACCAAGATGTCCTTCAGTAGGTGAATGGATAAATAATCAGTGGTGCATCCAGACAATGGAATATTATTCAGTGCTAAAAAGAAATGAGCTGTCAAATCATGAAAATAGATGGAGGAAACTTAAATGCATGTTATTAAGTGAAAGAAGCCAATCTGAAAGGGTATATACCGTATGATTCCAACTATATGACATTCTGTGAAAGGCAAGTTAGGGAGACAGTGAAAAGATCAGTGGTTGCCAGGAGTTGAGGGGACTTTGGGTGATGATGACATGCCAGTGTAGGTTCACCAACTGTAACCCATGTACCATCTGTTGGGGGATGTTGACAATGGGGGAGGCCGTACCTGTGTGGGGCAGGGGACACATGGGAAATCTCTGTACCTTTGCCTCAATTTTGCTGTGAACCTACAATTGTTCTAAGTAAATAACTTCTTAACAGCAACAAAGCCCCTGGACTTAGGGTAGGATAATGTTCATAAAATACAATCAGTTTATTTTATATTGAATGGATATAAGCAATAATTCAGTTTATTGGTATTCAGAGTAATTTCCATGAACAATAGCCCAGAGAAGACTGTGTATAGAAAGAAAAAAAAAACAGAATTAAAATGAAAAAAAATTATTCATTATGATTATTTCAGAAATGCAAGGTACAATGTAACTAAGAATGTAGCATGGCCATGTGAAGAGCAGAAGACTGAATATTAAGCGATTTGGGTGCAGGTCCTTGCTGTGGCATTGACACGCTGACATTGACTTCTTATAATAATGGGTTCTTCACTACAAATGAGAATAACACAGCCTGCCACATTGGGTTGTTGTACAGTTTAAATGAGATGATGTTTTTTATATTGCTTCATATTTATAGTATTCCATTCATATATAAAACATTATTATTAATACAGAGACAGTTTATTAGTTTTATTGCACCTTGCTTTATTGCGCTTTGCAAATTGGCTTTTTTTTTTTTTTTTTTTTTTCAAATTGAAGGTTTGTGGCAACCCTGCATTGAGCAAGTCTGTAGGTGCCATTTTTCCAGTAGCACTTGCTCACTTTGTGTCTCTGTGTCACATTTTGGTAGTTCTTGAAATATTTCAAACCCTCTACCAGCAAGGAGATTATAATTTGCTGAAGACTCAGATAATGGCTAGCATTTTTTAGCAATAAAGTATTTTTAAATTAAGGTGTGTACTTTTTTTTTTAGATATAATGCTATTGCACACTTTTTTTATATGCACTGGGAAACCAAAAAAATTTGTGACTCACTTTATTGAGATGTTTGCTTTGTTGCCGTGGTCTGGAACTGAACCTGCAGTGTCTTTGAGGTCTGCCAGTAATAGGTCACTTTAAAAATGAAATATTTCTTTAAAGGGTTATAATTTAAGTCTTTATGAGTTCACTCTGTAATTATCAGCTAATCTTTTCACTGAAAAGTTTGGTTCAAGGAGAAGTCTTACCCTTGATGGTCTTGTGATAACATCATAATTTAGGAGGACTATTAGAGTGAAGTTTCTATTTTCTAGCTGTGACATTTTCTAAAGTTCTTAAATTTATTAGTTTGTTTGACAGGTCATCAAGTAATGAACCATATAAAATTCACTTTACCAAGCAGGAAAAAAAACAGAGGCAAAAAGCAGTGGAGAAATTTGAATATCCAAGATTGGCAAGGAACCCAAATCAAGTTAGGTCTATTTTACCCAGTGCTTCTTTAAAAATTAGTTTAAATATAGCCACACTATTCCAATTAAATGAAACGTAGATCAACACAGAGACCCAAAATATCTTTATAAATGGAAGAAACCATGCAATTCATAGGTAACTGTGGACTACCAAAAAAAAAAAAAAAAGTCGGGGAGAAAGAGGGAGAGGATAAAGAAAACATTCATTATTCATTAAAGGCTAATCCATTTACTGGTGAGATGGCACAAGCACTGTTTAGTAATACATTTTACACATTGACTTTCAAGAAGGTTGGTCAATTACTAGTTAGGGAAAGTAGTTATGTAGGACTTTATTCTGAGCTCTGTTGCTTTCTTGCTTTTGCTAGAACCTGTATTATTCATGCTTATTTATCACTGCTACAAGGAAAGTGGCCTTTTTCAAAAAAATTTTTCAGAGGAGCCAGAAAATGTGTGTGTGTGTATGTGTACGTGTCCTAAAATACATTATTGAAACACGAAGTTGAAACTGTGAGAGGCCCTGATACTTGCTCGTATATTTCACCATAGTCGGCCCTGCGTCTTAGTTGGGATTGTAGGTTCTTCACCATGTACTGTGAATGCTTCTCAACGGCCTTTCCTAACATCATCAGTTTGCAGACAGGAAAATGGTTTAGAGAATGGAGACTAAGTGCTTTTGTTTTCTTTTGCTGCACTCAAACTCACTTCTAAGATAATGCAATAATATTTTTGAAATACAATAAGCATAGCAGAATGAATGTACCTTAATTACTTAATCTCCTATTATATTATCCTCTTGGACAGTAATTGCATTTATTTATTTATGGATTTTTAAATCTTTCAAAAGACTTCAGCAATTGTTTAGGTAATTACTTAAAAAGTTTACCTATTAGAAGTTCTAATGAGTTATAAGTTTTAAAATGTATTTCATGGATAAATATCTGACCTGAAAATCTGAGACCAAAGAATCAAAAAGATGTCCCGAGGATGAACTGAATCATTGTAATTAAAAAAGAGAGGGGGTGGAGGGGGGGGGGAGGGAGGGAGGGAGGGAGGGGGGGAGAGAGAGAGAGAGAGAGAGAGAGAGAGAGAGAAAGTGAAAGTGAAAGTGAAAGCGAATGCAAATGCTTTGGACTCCGCAGAAATGGCACATAATCCTATCGTTATTGTCTTCACCCTTCTCCAGATTTTAAGAAAATGAGGAAAAGTTTGCATTTTGTCAGAGTACAGATCTAGTGCAGGTTAGAAAAGAATGAGTCTCTAATACACGATATATGTTGTTTTCCTTAAAACAGGAGATGCTTAAGAATTTATTAAAATCAGGCCCACACATCTCATTTAAGGCCTAATTATTTATTTTCAACTTCTTCACTTTGGCTTGCTAATTTTTAGGTATTTCTGAGATGTTTCTGTAAGAATTTAGAAGGAAAATAGATAATAAAATGATCAAGTTTTCCTATTTATTATCATTTCCCCCAAGATTTTATGATCCTGTAGGTTAGAAATTATTAACAAATCTCCAGGATCCCTTTGGTGACCCTAATTTTATTATTAAAAAAAAGCAAAATTCATAGTTGTAGAAGATTTTATGAGCATACTGGGGAAGAATATTTGACACTGAAACTATTCTGGAAAATTCAGTAACTGGTTGCCTCTAGGAATCACCTACAGGATCTGTGACTATGCATTTTTTTTTTTTTTGACATCTTTATTGGAGTATAATTGCTTTACAATGGTGTGTTAGTTTCTGCTTTATAACAAAGTGAATCAGCTATACGTATACATATAACCCCATATCCCCTCCCTCTTGCTTCTCCCTCCCACCCTCCCTATCCCACCCCTCTAGGTGGTCACAAAGCACGGAGCTGATCTCCCTGTGCTAATGCGGCTGCTTCCCACGAGCTATCTATTTTACATTTGGTAGTGTATACATGTCCATGCCACTCTCTCACTTCGTCCCAGTTTACCCTTCCCCCACCCCGTGTTCTCTATGCATGTTTTTAAAAAAAGGCATATAAACTATCACCTTAAACTTGGCATACTTTTAGGTCAATAGGAAGACTAAAATGGTTGGCAAAAGTAGGTCTTTAGATAAGTTGTGGATTTAATTTTCTCATGTTCTCCTTACTCTAGCCTGGAAATTGATTGTATTATTCATAAAAATTGATATTAAAAAACTATTTTTTTTATACAGCAGGTTCTTATTAGTTATCTATTTTACACATATTAGTGTATATATGTCAATCCCAATCTCCCATTTCATCCCACCACCCCCCAAAAAAAAACCCTTTGTAATCCATTTGCTCTCAGAAATTTCTTTTTTTTTTTTTTTAATCAGTCATCAGTTTTATACACATCACTGTATACATGTCAATCCCAATCGCCCAGTTCAGCACACCACCATCCCCACCCCACCGCACTTTTCCCCCCTTGGTGTCCATACGTTTGTTCTCTACATCTGTGTCTCAACTTCTGCCCTGCAACCTGGTTCATCTGTACCATTTTTCTAGGTTCCACATACATGCGTTAATATACGATATTTGTTTTTCTCTTTCTGACTTATTTCACTCTGTATGACAGTCTCTAGATCCATCCACGTCTCAACAAATGACTCAATGTCATTCCTTTTTGTGGCTGAGTAATATTCCATTGTATATATATACCACAACTTCTTTATCCATTCGTCTGTCGATGGGCATTTAGGTTGCTTCCATGACCCAGCTATTGTAAATAGTGCTGCAATGAACATTGGGGTGCATGTGTCTTTGTGAATTATGGTTTTCTCTGGGTATATGCCCAGTAGTGGGATTGCTGGGTCGTATAGTAATTCTATTTTTAGTTTTTTAAGGAACCTCCATATTGTTCTCCATAGTGGCTGTATCAATTTACATTCCCACCAACAGTGCAAGAAGGTTCCCTTTTCTCCACACCCTCTCCAGCATTTGTTGTTTGTAGATTTTCTGATGATGCCCATTCTAACTGGTGTGAGGTGATACCTCATTGTAGTTTTTTTTTTTTTTTCTCATTGTAGTTTTGATTTGCATTTCTCTAATAATTAGTGATGTTGAGCAGCTTTTCATGTGCTTCTTGGCCATCTGTATGTCTTCTTTGGAGAAATGTCTATTTAGGTCTTCTGCCCATTTTTGGATTGGGTTGTTTGTTTCTTTAATATTGAACTGCATAAGCTGTTTATATATTTTGGAGTTTAATCCTTTGCCTGTTGATTCGTTTGCAAATATTTTCTCCCATTCTGAGGGTTGTCTTTTCATCTTGTTTATGGTTTCCTTTGCTGTGCAAAAGCTTTGAAGTTTCATTAGGTCCCATTTGTTTATTTTTGTTTTTATTTCCATTACTCTAGGAGGTGGATCGAAAAAGATCTTGCTGTGATTTATGTCAAAGAGTGCTCTTCCTATGTTTTCATTCTTTTACATGTAGCTGTCCAGTTTTCCCAGCACCACTTATTGAAGAGACTGTCTTTTCTCCATTGTATATGCTTGCCTCCTTTGTCATAGATTAGTTGACCATAGGTGGGTGGGTTTATCTCTGGGCTTTCTATCTTGTTCCATTGATCTATGTTTCTGTTTTTTTGCCAGTACCATATTGCCTTGATTACTGTAGCTTTGTAGTATAGTCTGAAGTCAGGGAGTCTGATTCCTCCAGCTCCGTTTTTTTCCCTCAAGACTGCTTTGGCTATTCGGGGTCTTTTGTGTCTCCATAAAAATTTTAAGATTTTTTTGTTCTAGTTCTGTAAAAAATGCCATTGGTAATTTGATAGGGATTGCATTGAATCTGTAGATTGCTTTGGGTAGTATAGTCATTTTCACAATGTTGATTCTTCCAATCCAAGAACATGGTATATCTCTCCATCTGTTAGTATCATCTTTAATTTCTTTCATCAGTGTCTTATAGTTTTCTGCATACAGGTCTTTTGTCTCCTTAGGTAGGTTTATTCCTAGGTATTTTATTCTTCTTATTGAAGTGGTGAAGGGGATTGTTTCCTTAATTTCTCTTTCAGATATTTCATCATTAGTGTATAGGAATGCAAGAGATTTCTGTGCATTAATTTTGTATCCTGCAACTTTACCAAATTCATTGATTAGTTCTAGGAGTTTTCTGGTGGCATCTTTAGGATTCTCTGTGTATAGTATCATGTCATCTGCAAACAGTGACAGTTTTACTTCTTTTCCAATTTGTATTCCTTCTATTTCTTTTTCTTCTCTGACTGCCGTGTCTAGGACTTCTAAACTATGTTGAATAATAGTGACGAGAGTGGACAGCCTTGTCTTGATCTTGATCTTAGAGGAAATGCTTTCAGTTTTTCACCATTGAGAATGATGTTTGCTGTGGGTTTGTCATATATGGCCTTTATTATGTTGAGGTAGGTTCCCTCTATGCCCACTTTCTGGAGAGTTTTTATCATAGATGGGTGTTGAATTTTGTCAAAAGCTTTCTCTGCATCTATTGAGATGATCATATGGTTTTTATTCTTCAGTTTGTTAATATGGTGTATCACATTGATTGGTTTGCGTATATTGAAGAATCCTTGCATCCCTGGGATAAATCCCACTTGGTCATGGTGTATGATCCTTTTAATGTGTTGTTGGATTCTGTTTGCTAGTATTTTGTTGATAATTTTTGCATGTATATTCATCAGTGATATTGGTCTGTAATTGTCTTTTTTTGTAGTATCTTTGTCTGGTTTTGGTATCAGGGTGATGGTGGCCTCATAGAATGAGTTTGGGAGTGTTCCTTCCTCTACAATTTTTTGGAAGAGTTTGAGAAGGATGGGTGTTAGCTCTTCTCTAAATGTTTGATAGAATTCACCTGTGAAGCCATCTGGTCCTGGACTTTTGTTTGTTGTAAGATTTTTAAGCACAGTTTCAATTTCATTACTTGTGATTGGTCTGTTCATATTTTCTGTTTCTTCCTGGTTCAGTCTTGGAAGGTTATACCTTTCTAAGAATTTGTCCATTTCTTCCAGGTTGTCCATTTTATTGGCATAGAGTTGCTTGTAGTAGTCTCTTAGGATGCTTCGTATTTCTGTGGTGTCTGTTGTAACTTCTTTTTCATTTCTAATTTTATTGATTTGAGTCCTCTCCCTTTTTTTCTTGATGAGTCTGGCTAATGGTGTACCAGTTTTGTTTATCTTCTCAAAGAACCATTTTAGTTTTATTGATCATTGCTATTGCTTTCTTTGCTTCTATTTCATTTATTTCTGCTCTGATCTTTATGATCTGTTTCCTTTGGCTAACTTTGGGGCGTTTTTTTGTTCTTCTTTCTCTAATTGCTTTAGGTGTAAGGTTAGGTTGTTTATTTGAGATTTTTCTGGTTTCTTGAGGTAGGATTGTATAGCTATAAACTTCCCTCTTAGAACTGCTTTTGCTGCATCCCATAGGTTTTGGATCGTCGTGTTTTCATTGTCATTTGTCTCTAGGTATTTTTTGATTTCCTCTTTGATTTCTTCAGTGATCGCTTGGTTATTTAGTAACGTATTGTTTAGCTTCCATGTGTTTGTGTTTTCTACGTTTTTTCCCCTGTAATTCATTTCTAATCTCATAGCGTTGTGGTCAGAAAAGATGCTTGATATGATTTCAATTTTCTTAAATTCACTGAGGCTTGATTTGTGACCCAAGATGTGATCTATCCTGGAGAATGTTCCGTGCACACTTGAGAAGAAAGTGTAATCTGCTGTTTTGGTATGGAATGTCCTATAAATATCAATTAAATCTATCTGGTCTATTGTGTCATTTAAAGCTTCTGTTTCCTTATTTTCATTTTGGATGATCTGTCCATTGGTGTAAGTGAGGTGTTAAAGTCCCCCACTATTATTGTGGTACTGTCGATTTCCTCTTTTAGAGCTGTTAGTCGTTGCCTTATGTATTGAGGTGCTTTAATTTAATCCGCTTGACTGCTGATGGGTGGGGCTGGGTTCCCTCCCTCTTGGTTGTTTGGCCTGAGGCGACCCAACACTGGAGCCTATCCGGGCTCTTTGTTGGTGCTAATGGCAGACTCTGGGAGGCCTCACGCCAAGGAGTACTTCCCAGAACTTCTGCTGCCAGTGTCCTTGTCCCCAGGGTGAGCCACAGCCACCCCCCGCCTCTGCAGGAGACCCTCCAACACTAGCAGGTAGGTCTGGTTCAGTCTCCCCTGGGGTCACTGCTCCTTCCCCTGGGTCCTGATGCGCACACTACTTTGTGTGTGCCCTCCAAGAGTGGAGTCTCTGTTTCCCCCAGTCCTGTCGAAGTCCTGCAATCAAATCCCACTAGGCTTCAAAGTCTGATTCTCTAGGAATTCCTCCTCCTGTTGCCAGACCCCCAGGTTGCGAAGCCTGATGTGGGGCTCAGAACCTTCACTCCAGTGGGTGGACTTCTGTGGTATAAGTGTTCTCCAGTCTGTGAGTCACCCACCCAGCAGTTATGGGATTTGATTTTACTGTGATAGCGCCCCTCCTACCATCTCATTGTGGCTTCTCCTTTGTCTTTGGATGTGGGGTATCTTTTTTGGTGAGTTCCAGTGTCTTCCTGTCGATGATTGTCCAGCAGCTAGTTGTGATTCTGGTGTTCTCACAAGAGGGAGTGAGAGCATGTCCTTCTACTCCGCCATCCTGGTTCCTCCTCCATCCAGGAGAAGTTTAAATGTGGATGGCATTGGCTAAAACAACCCCACTCTAGGCAGGGGTGGCATTTTGATGGAATCATAGTAATTCCAAGGGGCATGTCTCCTAAGGCAAAGAAGTGAATCTTTGCAAGTGTTTTCTTGTAGTAATGGCACCTGGGTGGCCATGCTATCTGGGTATTGAAAGTCCTAATAATTACCTGTACATTATTTTGAATTCACAACCGAAAGCATTGGGGTAGCCATTTAGGAATTGTCTGTTCTAACCAGCTTCATGTTAATAGAATTATTTTTCAAATTACTCATACATTTGAGAGATGGGAAATAAGTTATTGAATCAACCTGAAATGCATAGTTTGAAAATGACATTATAATCATTTCAAAAAAATTTCATCATTCTTATCTTTCCCAGAACCCTCATTGCCAGCATAGTCCTCAGAGGAAAATTTATGCCAGTTCTCATTTAGCAAGGTCAGTTAAAAAAAAAAAAAGAAAGAAAATGAAAGTAGAGGCATAAATTCAATCATTAAACTTACATGGGTATTCCTGTCATGTCTAAAATCTGTAATCTCTGTGGAAATTTATGCATTGACAAGGCACATAAAAGGGGATAAACTCTTACTTTAGTAGGTGTAATTTGAATTTTGTGTGTGAACCTCTGTGTTGGAGGTTGTAAAGGCAAATACACATGAAAACTAAGAGGGTCATTTTCTCTGTTGAAAATAAGGGAGGAGACTTCCCTCTACTTCCTTTTCTTAGAGCATTTATTTTAGAAAAATTGTAAATCCTTTCTCTGCCGATTTGAAATGTATGCAAATGTTTTTAAACACTAAAGTAGCCTCTTGTCAGCTTTACGACCCAGTGGTCTTTCTCAAGGAAGACTGGAAAACCATCTCTGAAATGTACTCATCAAGGAAGACAGCGCCCCATCTCCCAGGTCTGTGGGAGGATAAGAGCTTATCTTTGCTGGCGCTTTCCTCCAAAACTCCCTCCTATAAACTATGCTCTGGAGGCCGACCACTTTGCAGGCAGGAAGTATTGCTGCTCTTCCAAGGGAATGTGCTGTTAAGATTAAACTGTGTAGAATCTGGAGTAGTTGAACAACCAGTTGGTGAACTGGATGTGTCAGAACAAGACAAATTGATCTGTTTGAAAATTAACATCCATAGGACTTATCTCCCAGAGTAGGATCAGTACCAGCAAGTAAATAAGCAAGTTTTATAATTGCAATACTTTTGCTTTCCTTGCTTCACCTTAATTATAATGTTGTATGTTTTCTTTTATTTAATATAACCTTGATCGTGCTCCTTTACTTTTCCTTTGGAACTCTGTGCCACGTAAGTTTAAGACCTCAGTTTGGTAGCATTACATACTGCAAACAACAGACGAGATTTTTTTTAACATCTTTATTGGAGTATAATTGCTTTACAACGGTGTGTTAGTTTCTGCTTTATAACAAAGTAAATCAGTTATACATACACATATGTTCCCATATCTCAGACGAGATTTTGAAAGATCTGTATCTGTCCTTGGACTCGATTGCCCTTAAACCGGTTTCCCCTTTAACAACAGAGTTTCCCTTGGGCATTACTTGCTCATTCCGGTGGTCTTTCTTGCTTCAAGCACTTAGTTAAAGCTGCCTCTTCAAGCTGGCGTTTTTCTGTTCAGAACACCGTTTTATTGTTGTTATTGTTAAAGATATGCATAAAGCGTGCCTGGGTACAGAGTGCTGAATTCACGTCTGAGACACTTTGAGACTTCTGAGAATTCCATAATAGTGCATAATGTCCTTAAGTATCTGTGTTAATTCCACACATTAAAAATTATATGATGTGCCAGCTAGAAGCACAGATTTCTCACACAAAACTAATGTATATAGTTAGAGCATATGCATAGAGTAGTTTGTAATCCTGGGCTTACAGAAGCCTAATGAAAAATTTGGACTCATTCTGAAAAAGACTTGATGGTTTATTTATCTGTTAATAATGCCAAACAATGATATTCCATGGTCTTCTATAAGCATGCTGTATTCTCTAGGTATATCTTTTGTTCTTTATGGAACATTTCATTTCTTATGAAATTCTAAGTTATTTATGTAAACTACAAATTTAAAAAAATCACCCCCACCATCCCTGCCACCATTTTTTCCACTAGTTATTTGACTCAAATACAGTGGGATTTGTTGCAGGGGCATGGCTATCTATATTCTTTTAATTACTTACTGCCATGTTTTATAGCATACTACGATTTTATCAGTTCTTAAGAACTCACAGTCCTGTATTGTTAATATTATTGGAAAATTATTTAAGAAGAAACATTTTATGGTAAATCAATTGCTTGAGAAAAATTTAAAAAGGAACCAAAGTCAGGATGAGTGAATTCAGGTAAATAGCTTCAAGTGTTATGATGAGCTAAGTGGATTGGCTTGCTATAATTAGATTATTTAAATTAAGCAATATGTGGGCTATGTCCCTGTTAAATATTTAATAGGATATTTTACTTCCATAGATTTAACTTAAAGGCTAATGGCCTTTTCTTGTGGTTAATCTAGGAGGTAAATAAGAACTTTAATAAATAGCCATTCTTGGGACAGTTTTATCAACTTTTGATTACCTCTTCCCACACAAGTTAAAGTAATGCCACATCATGACAGTGTGATTCAGGAGCCTTTTTGCTCCTTCAGTTTTTAATTTCACAGTCTCCCATCCTTGGGTTCCAGGCAGCCTTTTTTTGGGTCTTGATTCTATTTGTGTAGGTAGAGACTTTGAGCATTTAAAGGTTATCTAGGATTTCTGTAATATTTAGTTTGCTACTACTTCATAAATATTTACAAGCTTTCTCCATGAAATCCTCTCCTCTAAGAAGATTAATCTTGGGTGGGTACTGAAAGAGCAGAGAGACCATGTGGCCCTGACCCCCTGAGGACTCCTGCTGTGGTCTGGGGCAAGTGCGTTAACCTCTGCCAGAGTTTCAGTTTGTAACGTACGAGGCCAACACTTAATCAACCTGGAGTTCTTGCAGAAGACAGTGTAAGTGCTCAAGACTTGTTTATGTCTTCACAAAAGGCAGTTTTTCCTCATTAAACTAACTCGATTTCTGGAAAGTCACTGTGTTTAAAAGCTCAGCATTTCCCATTCTTCAGTGTACACAGCTTAGCCCACAGTAATGGTGCTTTGGGGTAGAGAGTTTGTCTTGCCCCAGAACTCTGCTTCTTAAAGGCATACTTCTGACCTTTTCATTGTCCCTTGAATGAAGAGTGAACCAGATGAGCTGAAGTGGCCTCATCCATGATTTTAAAGTTGTGATTTGAGAAATGACTAAGTTTACTCAAGGTCCATTTTAATTAGCATCTGATGTAAGAGTAAACCAAACAAAACTTTAATTCAATCAGTAAAGAGATGGCTCTTGAAACCTGCCAGAGCACTGGAATAAACTACCTGCTTGTTTTATATCCCAGTAGCTGCTGAATCTAGAAGGCAACCATAAAATCATACTGAGTTTTTTAAAGGCACATCTGAGTGAAATAGATTTAGTAACAGGCAAGTTGGAGTTGTGAGAATTTGGGGATTATTTGAGTTTAACACAGCAGTCCACATTACATGAGATTGATATAAAGCTATAATTTATGATACAAATGTTTTACCAAGTCAAGAGTGTAAATAATTGGAACGTATTTGTGATCTGTTTACAAGGTATTCATTACATTGTATCGTTCAGCTGACTTACATCCTTAACATACCTTTTTATTCAGTAAAATTCTTTTAGTAAGAAATGGATGGCTTGTTAGTCATTTGAAAATTAGGAATTTTTATATTATTTACTGTTTTTTAAAATAAATTTATTTATTTTATTTTATTTTTGGCTGCGTTGGGTCTTCGTTGCTGTGCACTGGCTTTCTCTAGTTGTGGCGAGCGAGGGCTACTCTTCGTTGCAGTGTGTGGGCTTCTCATTGTGGTGGCTTCTCGCAGAGCATGGGCTCTAGGTGCGACAACTTCAGTAGTTGTGGCACGTGGGCTCAGTAGTTGTGGCACATGGGCTTAGCTGCTCGCGGCATGTGGGATCTTCCCAGACCAGGGCTCGAACCCATTTCCCCTGCATTGGCAGGCGGATTCCTAACCACCGCACCACCAGGGAAGCCCTATTTACTGTTTTTAAGATGCTAATTCTCTGATGACTGGTGTTTCTTTTAAAACTACAATTGTTTCCTTTGCTGTGCAAAAGCTTTTAAGTTTCATTAGGTCCCATTTGTTTATTTGTGTTTTTATTTCCATTTCTCTAGGACCTGGGTCAAAAAGGATCTTGCTGTGACTTATGTCATACAGTGTTCTGCCTATGTTTTCCTCTAAGAGTTTGATAGTGTCTGGCCTTACACTTAGGTCTTTAATCCATTTTGAGTTTATTTTTGTGTATGGTGTTAGGGAGTGTTCTAATTTCATACTTTTACATGTACCTGTCCAATTTTCCCAGCACCACTTATTGAAGAGGCTGTCTTTTCTCCACTGTATATGCTTGCCTCCTTTATCAAAGATAAGGTGACCATATGTGCGTGGGCTTATCTCTGGGCTTTCTATCCTGTTCCATTGATCTATATTTCTGTTTTTGTGCCAGTACCAAACTGTCTTGATTACTGTAGCTTTGTAATATAGTCTGAAGTCAGGGAGCCTGATTCCTCCAGCTCCATTTTTCGTTCTCAAGATTGCTTTGGCTTTTGCACAGCAAAGGAAACCATAAACAAGACCAAAAGACAACCCTCAGAATGGGAGAAAATATTTGCAAATGAAGCAACGGACAAAGGATTAATCTCCAAGATTTACAAGCAGCTCATGCAGCTCAATAACAAAAAAACAAACAACCCAATCCAAAAATGGGCAGAAGACCTAAATAGACATTTCTCCAAAGAAGAGATACAGATTGCCAACAGACACATGAAAGAATGCTCAACATCATTAATCATTAGAGAAATGCAAATCAAAACTACAATGAGGTATCATCTCACACCGGTCAGAATGGCCATCATCAAAAAATCTAGAAACAATAAATGCTGGAGAGGGTGTGGAGAAAAGGGAACACTCTTGCACTGTTGGTGGGAATGTAAATTGATACAGCCACTATGGAGAACAGTATGGAGGTTCCTTAAAAAACTAAAAATAGAACTACCATATGACCCAGCAATCCCACTACTGGGCATATACCCTGAGAAAACCATAATTCAGAAAGAGTCATGTACCAAAATATTCATTGCAGCTCTGTTTACAATAGCCAGGACATGGAAGCAACCTAGGTGTCCATCATCGGATGAATGGATAAAGAAGATGTGGCACATATATACAATGGAATATTACTCAGCCATAAAAAGAAATGAAATGGAGGTGTCTGTAATGAGGTGGATGGAGTTAGAGTCTGTCATACAGAGTGAAGTAAATCAGAAAGAGAAAAACAAATACAGTATGCTAACACATATATATGGAATCTAAGGGAAAAAAAAAAAAAAAAAGAGGTCATGAAGAACCTAGTGGCAAGATGGGAATAAAGACACAGACCTACTAGAGAATGGACTTGAGGATATGGGGAGGGGGAGGGGTGAGATGTGACAGGGTGAGAGAGTGTCATGGACATATATACACTACCAAATGTAAAATAGATAACTAGTGGGAAGCAGCCGCATAGCACAGGGAGATCAGCTCGGTGCTTTGTGACCACCTAGAGGGGTGGGATAGGGAGGGTGGGAGGGAGGGAGATGCAAGAGGGAAGAGATATGGCAACATATGTATATGTGTAACTGATTCACTTTGTTGTAAAGCAGAAGCTAGCACACCATTGTAAAGCAATTGTACTTCAATAAAGATGTTTAAAAAAAAAAAAAAAAAACTACAATTGTATCTGTGTCCAGATGTGCCATTATATTAAGATAATGTGGAAAGATAGCCCTGCCAAGTATCGTTAACTATAGTAGTCTTATATATGTTTCGGGATAATAGTTAACTTAAAAATTAAGGCAAATTAAAATTTTATTAGCCACATCTGGATCATATTTATTTAAGGAGATTATGGCTACAAGGTCTGTATGCTGAGACCAAGTGCCAATACATTGTGCCTTCAGCTTTGCTCGTCTTGTTCAAGATTTCTTTGGCTATTCAGTGTCTTTTGTGGCTGGCTTCATATAAATTTTAGGATTTTTTTTTCTATTTCTGTGAGAAATGGCATTGGAATTTTGATAGGGACTGCATTGACTCTGTAGATGGCTTTTGGAGAGTATAGACATTTTAACAATATTAATTCTTCCAACCCCAAAACAAGAGATATCTCTCCATTTATTTGTGTCTTCTTCAGTTTCTTTCACCAGTATCTTATAGTTTTCAGTGTACAGAATTTTTACCTGCTTGGTTAAATTTATTTCTAAGGATGTTGTCATTGACGCTATTATAAATGGGATTGATCACTAGATACAGCATTTTCAATTGACAGTTATTTTCTCTAAGTACTTAAAAAATGTGCTACTTCTTTCTGCACTCCAGGTTTCTGTGTCCGCTGTAAGGAATGTGTCCCCTGTAAGGAATGTGTCTTTCTCACTTGCTGCTTTCAGGACTTTTCCTTGTCTTTAGTTTTCAGAAGTTTAAAAATGATGTGTCTTGGTACAGGTTTATTTGGATTTATCCTATTTGGGGGGATTTATTCAGCTTTTTAAATGTACAGGTTTATGTCTTTTGACAAATTGGGGAATTTCTGAGCCGTTATTTTTTCTAATAATTTTTTAGTTCTACCCTCTCTTTCCTCTACTTCTGGGACTCTGATGATATGAACCGTAGCTCTTTTGCCATTCTTCCATAGTCCCTTGAGTCTCTATTTTTTTTGGAAGTGTATTTTTTCTCTGTTAAGATTGAGAGATCTGTTTTCAAGTTAACTAATTCTGTTCACTGTCATCTCTGCCGTACAATGAGGCCGTTCTGTGAGTTTTGATTTTTGATTGTGGTTGTTTTTTGTTGTTGTTGTTGTATAATTTCTATTTTTTTAAACTTCTATTTCTTTGCTGAGGTTTTCTATTTTTTGTTTCATGAAAATTCTTTATTACTAGTGGAAGCATTGTTATGATGGCTGCTTTAAAATCGTTGTCAGGCAATTTCAACTTGTGATTCATCTTGATGTTAGTTAGCATCTGTTGTTACCCCTTTCTCGCTTAAGTTGTTACTTTCTGCTTCTTGGTATACAATGAGTGATTTCTGATTGTATCCTAGACATTTTGGATATTATATTTTGAGACTCGATTCTGTTTAGTCCTTTTTTTCCCTTTTTAACAACAATCTACCTGTAGAGATACAGTAGAGGGACAAAGGGCGGGGGATTGTGGGTGTTCAGTTCCCTCATAGGTCCTGCTAATGGGAATGAGGCAGGAGGAAGTGAGTACCAACTAGCTCCACCTTCATTGCCTCATCCAGTTTCATTTATGCCAGAATAAAGTCTTCACATTTTGATATTAAGCCTTGCAAAGACCTAAGGCATCATATTTTAAATATTTTAGTGTCATTTTAGAAGCCAAGCATAAATAATAGAAAAATTTTCAGGAAAATAGGCATAGCAGCTTTTAGCACAATGACTTACTTATAAATGGATTTTTTTTCTCACAAAATACTGCCTATTTGTTCTGAAAATTTTGTGGCACCTAGCCTTGAAAACCTATTCATCATGGGCTGATTATGAAACTGATCTCCAAAAATGTGCATCTGTATGCTTCCATGAAGCTACAATACCTTATGTAATTATGTAATTCATATCTTCTATTATTTGCTAGCTTTTCACTTCATACATATTTATAAGTAGTTTCTTGGGAGATCTAAAACTAAGATTTACCCTGAGACTCGAAATAAAAACTGGACACATCATCCAATATATTCATCTACAAATGCATGTATTTCTCTTTCTAGCCCACAAAATTAATAAAGTATCTATGAAAATTAGAAATTATGAAAAAGAAATAAGGCAGGTTTCCATAATATTATAGAATATAAATTTCATAAGTGCTTTAAATAATCACCGTTGTAAACATGTGTAAGTCAGTACAACTGCAAGACAAGCAGTTTACTTGAACTAGTATAGATGTTGTTTACTAAACCCAGAATGAAACATGGTTCATTCTCTAAAGTCTGTAACTCCTGATGAAAGCCTATATAGCCATATATATATATGTATATATTCTATATATATGTTCTATACAGAAATATACATATGCTATATTTCAGCTTTTGGATTTTTCATAAATTCTGCTAGCATTTTCCGACTAAAATTAACACTAGAACCTATGTCTTCCTACACTAAGAGTTTGTCTTCATAAATCTCTTTACTGGCGAAAGGATCAGCAGCTTCAATAAAGTGCTCGGAAGTCATCAGATACAGTTAACCTGCTGGAGAGAGCTTGGGAAGGCTGATGGAAAGCTGCTTTATTTTCTAGTTTAGATATTATCTTTTAAGAGGTCGTTGTGATTTTACGTTATACTTTCAAACTGCAGTTTCAAATTTAAAGCAAATTGGACATGCTTTGAGAATTCTTTTTGATATTTAAATAATCACAGAATTATAATACTTGAAAGAATCATGTAATCCAAAACTGGTTTTACACATGAGAGAATTGAAGCTCAGATAGGACCTTTCCTCAAGGTCTTATAGCTAGCAGTGACAGATGGAACTCAGACCCAACTCTCTTTCCTACAAGTTAAGCAGTATTGCTACTATCCTGTTACCATTTTTCATTAGATATAGTATTTAAAATATTTTCTGTATCATCAAGTACGAGAAGAATTTAATAATAAAATTCAGAAAGAAAATAGGACTTGCAACCAGAAATCCAAAAGATAGAAATTTATTCTTTAGTCAATGTCTCAGAAATTTATTTTGTAAAATATATTATTCATGTAGTGAATGCTATGGACTTTACATAAATATTTCTAGGCTAAATGCTTCAAAGGCCATGCTGGAAGTGGGTAGAATAATAATTGTTTAAGAGGGAATTGGGAATAGAGAATATTTGGATTTCAAACTTGGGCTTTCTACATTTCCACCTAAATTTTCCTATCAGAAATACAATCATACTTTTTTTTTGCTAAAACTTCTATTTTCACTTATTTTTTAATTTAATTTTTATTTTATATTGGGTATATTTGATTTACAATGTTGTGTAAGTTTCTCCTGTACAGCAAAGTGGTTCGGTTAAACATATACATATATCCATTCTTTTTTAGATTCTTTTCCCATATAGGTTATTACAGAATATTGAATAGAGTCCACTGTGCTATACAGTAGGTTCTTATCAGTTATCTATATCTATATAAATTTTCTTTCTTTCATCAGTATCTTATCGTTTTCTGAGTACAGGTCTTTTGCCTCCTTAGGTGGATTTATTCCTAGGTATTTTATTCTTTTTGATGTGATGGTAAATGAGATTGTTTCTTGAATTTCTCTTTCTGATCTTTCGTTGTTAGTGTATAGGAATGCAAGAGGTTTCTGTGTGTTAATTTTGTATCCTGCAACTTTACCAAATTCATTGATGAGCTCTAGTAGTTTTCTGGTAGCATTTTAAGGATTTTTTATGTATAGTATCATCTCATCTGCAAACAGTGACAGTTTTATTTCTCCTTTTCCAATTTAGATTCCTTTTATTTCTTTTTCTTCTCTGATTGCCGTGGCTAGGACTTCCAAAACTATGTTGAATAAAAGTGGCGAGAGTGGACATCCTTGTCTTGTTCCTGATCTTAGAGGAAATGCTTTCAGTTTTTCACCATTGAGAATGATGTTTGCTGTGGGTTTGTCATATATGGCCTTTATTATGTTGAGGTGTGTTCCCTCCATGCCTACTTTCTGGAGAGCTTTTATCATAAATGGGTGTTGAATTTTATCAAAAGCTTTTCCTGCATCTATTGAGATGAACATATGGTTTTTATTCTTTAATTTGTTGATGTGGTGTAGCACGCTGATTGATTTGCGAATGTTGAAGAATCCTTGCATCCCTGGGATAAATCTCACTGGATCATGATGTATGATCCTTTTAATGTATTGTTGGATTCGGTTTGCTAGTATTTTGCTGAGGATTTTTGCCTCTATGTTCATAAGTGATACTGGCCTGTAATTTTCTTTTTTTTGTGGTATCTTTTTCTGGTTTTGGTATAAGGGTGATGGTGGCCTCATAGAATGAATTTGGGAATGTTCCTTCCTCTGCAATTTTTTGGAATAGTTTCAGAAGGATAGGTGTTGACTCTTCTCTAAATGTTTGATAAGAGTACAGGTATGATGGGAGCGATCAAGGTCCACAGAAATTATATTCTGATTCAAATGTCTCTTAGTTGTTATAGCCACAAGGATAAACACACACTATAGTCCAATTATGTTTCATGTAATTCTTAGAAATCTTCTAGGTGTCCAGAGTGTTCAAACGAGAGGCGTAGCCACCTTTGCAAGGCCAGCTTAGAAAGTGAATATCACACAACATTTTGAATTACAAGTAGAACCTTCTTGCTACTCAAAATGTGGTTTGTAGACTTGCATGGCTGAACCACACTGACTCCATTTTATCAGCTCCATCTCAGGCCCCCAGTCCTACCCTGCTCCCCTTTCTGCGTGACTGAGCTTTAGCCTAACTTGCAAGGAATGTGCCCAAGCCAGCAACCTTTACCCTTGCCTTCATCAGATATGAAACCTGGAAGAATACTTTTTGCTGACACAGATGGTTAATGGTCATGAGACCCCGGGTTGGGTGGGGGGGATCTCTCATTCCCATCCCTGTGAACGTGCTTCTACCTTGTGGTCAGATTCTATTGTTAGCTTTGGCCCCTTTAAATCCCCCTGTTCCCCTCTCAGAGGCACAGCTGTGAATACCTCTGGGTCACTGTTTGCCCGATCCTGCCCGTTTGGAAGTTACCCACAACAAACTTCATAATTGCACTTTATGAAGCTGCCTGCTTCATTTTTCAGTCTTAAAGTTCCTTCTCAGTTCAGAGCATATTATTTAATATCTCTGCTTCCCAACAAGATCAGTAACCTTGGCATCACCTGAAAGCCTCTTAGAAGGTCAGACTCACAGGTCCCAGTCCAGATCCACTGCATCAGAATCTGCATCTTAATAAGATTCCCCGGGTGAGTGGTCTGCACATTAATATTTGAGAAACAGTATTCAACGCATTTTCCCACCATCCGTACTCCACCTTCAGGATATGTAGCTCCATATATCTGTCCAGCAGTAGAAATAACATAGAGCTGGATGAACCACACAGGAGACCGTGTCCACTGGAGGACATGGGGGTTGAGGGGGTCTGAGGTTACAAGGACCAAAAAATGGGGTGGAGGAGAGAGAGAGCCTGAGAGAGGGCTTGGTGACCTCACATAAGTGGACAATTCTATTTATTTAACTGGATAGTCTGTTGTTAACCAGCTGACAGTAACTGTTTCTGATGCTGATTTTTTTCCCCCTGGCTTCAACCATAATGAGTGCAGAGCTGGATTAACAACACTTTCCCATCTGTACAAGGTTCCCTTCAAGCAGCCATCCTGCCTCTTGACCAATGACCTTGCAACTATTCTTTGAGTCTCTTTTCTTCTTCCTAGATTTTGCCTTATTGTTACCTCACCTCTGCCTATGTTTTAATATATGTATTACTGAAGTATAGTTGATTTACAATGTGTTAATTTCTTCTGTAAAGCGAAGTGATTGTTACACCTATATACTCTTTTTGATATTCTTTTCCATTGTGGTTTATCCCAGGACATTGAATATAGTTCCCTGTGCTCTACAGTAGGATCTTGTTGTTTATCCATCCTATCATAGCCTTTTCTTGATTTCTGGCTCTTATTCTTGGGCATGTAAGCATGTTTAACCTGTTATGTTGTAAAACACTGTCAGGCCTCAACTTTGATGCCTCTCCTTCCTGTTAGCTGGGCTCCCTGAGAGTCCTCTGAAGCTTGTGGCTTCATTTCGTATTCACTCCACAGCTGCCTAGCTCCAGGCCCCTCCACGAGAGGTGATGGGTGAGGGTGTAAGGAGAGAGTTCTGAGAAAAGACTTGGTTAATTATCTCAATATCACGTGGTCACAAGAAAATGTTGTTTGGAGTATGGACAACAAACTTGGGTTTGTATCCTGACCCTGTGTATCATAATCTTGGGTATTCGGTTTGATTTATTTAAATCTCAGTTTTTACTCTTATATAATGAGGCTGTAAAGACCTTCATGAAGGAATATCACAGAACTTAAAAAGGTAATCTATTTCAGAGCTTTGAGTGGTGCCGGAAAAAAGAGAAGATGGTCAACAAATTTTATTTTCACTCCCCAGTTTTTATACAAATATCAATAGCATTGTGTTGCTCTATACAGAACATAGTGCTTGGTTCTGTGGGGTAAAAGATAATTTAAATATTTTCCCTGTGAAAAAGCTGTGCTAGGACTACCTAACCTACAGAATATATAGGTTAAAACATACAGAGAAAACTAGATTCTAACGGGGAAGAATTTCAGAGGAAGGGAGAAATTTGAGGTGATCCAAACAGTAAACTGAATCTTTAAGAGGTGAGTATTTGCCAGGAGGATTGAGGTTAAATGAGGAGGATGAGAAACTGCATTTTAATTGAGAACTCATTGACCAAAAAGCTATTAAGAGCCTTAGCGCAGAGTCTAAGATTAATCCAATAGTTGTATTTCTGGCAACACTTTCCTGAAGTGTTCTAAACAGAGGGTATGACTTACCAAATGCACCACAGAACCCGCTGTGTGTTGAGCTAAACTTGCTGATAAGCCCCCTCTGAGGAGGAGTCCTGGACCTATTGCAGAAAGTTTTCTCTAAGGGCAGTTAAGGTGGTGAAGAATCTCTAGCCATAGATCACATTTTTCTCACTTAAGGTTGGTATCACCTAAGTGCTAGGAATACTGGTCATCCAGATTATCAGTCCAGGAACAGAATTTATAACCTCTGCAAAGGAAAACTCAGATGAACAATGTAACTGTCCTTTCAAATAAGGGTAGTTTTTCTCTTTGTAGACACAGTCTTTCTCTGACACAAAAACGAATTATCTTTTAGTGAGTTTCCTTAGCTAGCCAAGCTTCCAAGGTAGTACCTTTTTAGAGTTTTTGAGATACTTTCCACTAATGACAGTAACCCATCGTATCTTTCAAATTCTCCTTTACATTTGAGTTTTGTAGGAAACAATATTTCTTGCTAATAAATATATCCAAGTTTTAATAATTTAAGACCTTATCGAGAAATATTGATCTATGGGAATGTATCAGACTCTAAGCCAAGAAACAAAATCATATAATCATTAGCTCTGAGTATATTTGACATTGTCTAAATAATATATTTGACAGTCTCTTAAATATTACATATAAAGTGTTCTGATGTTTATAACCTCTTACTAGTAAACCTGAAATTAAAATCAAATACAAGGTTAGATAAACGCCTACAAGTTGAACATAGTTCTTACAAATTCATGTTTAAAATTATGGTATTTCAAAACAAAAATGCATGATGACATTTGGCAATGTGAAAACAGTACATTGGAAAATAATGGATCATCTGCAGATAGGGAAGTGAGATAAATGTGAAAACTATACTAGGTTTTGAGAGCTAGGGTTTAAGAGTAATTGTCTGTACTCTACACGTCTATGAAGCAAATTTTTTTTTTTAACATCTTTATTGGAGTATAATTGCTTTACAATGGTGTGTTAGTTTCTGCTTTATAACAAAGTGAATCAGTTATACATATACATATGTTCCCATATCTCTTCCCTCTTGCGTCTCCCTCCCTCCCACCCTCCCTATCCCACCCCTCTAGGTGGTCATGACACATGGCTTTAACAGAGATTCTAAAAACATTGGATCACACTAAAAAAAAAATGTTAAGTCAATAAATAAGTAATAATAATGAAAACAATGCCCAGTTTCAAATGCATTAGGGTATATACCAACTTTTAAAACATTGGAGACAAATAGCGTGTTAACTTGTGCTACATTATCTTGTTTTTAAGGCTACTCTCTTCAGGGATCTCCCACTCTCTATGGCGAGAGTTTCAAAGGTACTTTAGCACATTGAAGCCAATTATTCAACTTTCCCTCTGTGTATCCTTCTTCACAACAGCTGACCTTATCTTCTTCTTTACTGAGAAAATAAAGCCTCAACTTTCCCCCACAATAAAGTTTTCAAATCTGAAATAGCTTTTATTCTACCTGCCCCCTTGATTCCTCCCACTATTTAAAGCCAGTCTCCCCCCCTCATCCTCTGAGACAGGTTTCCTCCTGCTTCAGCCCCCACTTGCATCTGTGTCTTCAACTTCATCTTTTCTGCTAGGACCTTTCCAGTAGCACTCCAGCTCCTCAGGTCTCTCCAACCTATAAAACAAGGACTCAAAGCCTCCCTTGACCCTGTGTTCTCCTCTAGTTATCTCATACTTCTGCCTTTTAACAGAAAACATCTCACATAAGCCATTTACCTCTTTGCTTCACTTTCCACTTCGAATTCAACCCATCACAGGATGGCTTCTGCTTTCATCACTTCACTGAAACTGCCTCTGGGTCATTAAATCCAATGGACACATTTGAGGGGCCATGAGTATAGTGTCCTGGGAGCAGTTTAGCTGACCATTCTTCTGAAAACAGTTTGCTCTTGGCTTCTGTGAAATCTCATGCTCTTAATTTTTTCTCTTATCCCTATTGTCATTCCTTTTCAACTTTCTCCGCCTGCTTCTCCTGCATCACCATACCCCTTAAATGTCGATTTGTCTCCGAGCTCTGCATAGGTCATCTCTTCTTTCATATGTTCTTTCAATATGATCTCACCCATCCTCAAGGCTTTGATAAACAAACAACCCTATGTTAACTAAAACATTGTTATATCCAGTCCAATTCTCCTTACTGATCACCAGCCCCCTTGTAGGAGTCTACTGAACTAATTAAAATAGACGTTTTCCATCCATTGATACTATACACACACTCATGTGAAATGAAAAAAATTCTCTTCAAACTAGTTTCACTAACAATCCATAATCTTGGAACATGGCATAATTATTTGCTCAGTATCTTATTTGAAAACCCCCAAATCTCTGATTGCTCTCTTTCTATTATTTATACCAACCAGTCAGTTACCAAGTCTCTGTCAATTCTACCTCCAAAATATTGTTATAAAAGTCTGTCCATTTTCTCCTGCTCCACTACTACTGTCTAGTCCAAGGTATTTTCATTTCTTTCTTAAGTTACTGAGTAGCCTTCTAGTGGACCATCCTGCTGTCATTTTTTGCCCATTCCAAGAAAATTGTCATGCTACTACTGCCGAATCATTCAACTGTCTATGAGACTTCAATGGCTTCCAACGTTCCATAAGGTAAAAATTTGAAATCCTTAACATGGCTTTTAAAGCTTGAATGATCTGACCCTGCTTCTCTGTACAGCATCCTGCTTTCCTTCATACTATTCAACAACCCTCATTCTCTATCACAGTCACACTGAAAACTACACTTTGTCCTTCTGGGAACTCTAGACTCAAGCAATCTCTTCACACAAGCTGTTCCCTTGCCTGGAATGTCTCTCACCTCCCACCTTTCTTGATTGAATTCATGCTTTAGGCATGGAACCTTGCATCTTTGTCACTGTGTTACCACCACTTTGCACGTGCATCACACACAATTATCAAACAATAAGATTTGGTGAATTGAACTGAATTGGATTCCAGTCTCTGGGATAGAGCTGCTTCCCCTCCACCATGACTTTGATTGTATTGAATAGGATTAGATCCCAAGTATCCTATATGGACCACTTCTGCTGCCTGAAGTAGAATTTAAGTATTTTATATATTATTTAATTTGATCATTTAATCATTTGAACAACTCTGGTATTATCACCTCCATTTTAGAATTAGGGAAACCAATCCCAGACCAACTGAATAATTTTTCCAAGGCTGAACAGTTGATGCAGATCAGAAACAAAAACAAAGTTTTTCACGCCAAAGGCTGAATACTGAACTATTCCACTATACTATAAGCATAAATTAGAAATGTTTGAATTTGAAATGCAAATTTCTTCCTAATACCCCTTCAAGTATATTGAGAAATTAATTGAAAAGTTTCTTCAAATTGTCAGAATTTCTCTTTTTTTTACACAAAAGTGACATTTAAGACTATTGTGTGTATCAGGATTCAGATCTCTCTCCAAGTGGCTGCAACCAAAATAAAATACAGAGAAAGACTATTTATGAGGTTGACAGAAGCCTGAGTTGTCTATAATCTCTGCTTTCATTTTTTTGTCCTTCAAAAAAATCTCCTTGGTATTATTGATGCTTTTATAAATCAATAATAGAAATACGTACTTAGCTATAATATTTTCACAAGTCAATATCACATTAATGTACTTCATTTATTAGGGTTCCAGATAAAATTCATTTGATTATTCTGGGTGAGCCCGACTTAAAAAAATTTGTTTCATAGAAGCGTTTTGCTGGTTAAGGGGAAAAAAAATTGTCACAAATGTAACCACCATGATTGAATACATTGTGTAAGGAAATAGCTAGAATATTAACTACATGAGTGAATAGACTTTTTTTCCCATTATTATACCCCTAGAGCCTTGCATATTATAAGCACTCAGTGGGTATCTGTGGAATAAAGAAATGAATGAAATTCCAGCCTTCCATAATAAAATAAATCCTGCGTCCTCAAATTTGAGTAAGAATGCTCTAACGTGGGAACTCTTACTCTAGTAAATAGATCTTCACCTTTCATTTTCCATATTCCTCTTGAGGGATGCCAATGCCATCATCATGTTGCCTCTGTGACCCCTTTTGATACGGGTGCAGGTGTTGACACAGAACCTAATCATTTTAAGACAGTTGAAATAGGAAAGGGATTTTTAAAAAAGTCTTTGAAGTAGAGGATATATAAAAAAAAATTCAACCTTTATTCTTCTGTCTTCCAAGCTCCAGCTTGAGTTATCTCTGAGTTTGCAGAAATCTTCTTTGGACCCACTGCCGGCACATCTATGTCTAGGGATCAAGCATCGTGATAAACATCACACTCATAAGAGCAGCCAGAAGTGCTCTCCTTCTGGGCTGCCTCCAGACTTCCTGCTTCTAGTCTCAGATACTTTTGTTACTCAGATTATGAATACCAGGGAATACTAACCCATCAGGCACATTTGCCATATCTACATCGAGGAGTGTAAATTCAGGTAACAGGCAGTAGCAGGAAAACAATCATCTCAGTGCTGTACAAATAATGCCAGGCAGGAAGAAGACATTTCATGACAAAGCGTTCTGTATGTGCGTGCATGCGTGTGTGTGTGTTTTCATGTGGAAATTTTTGGTCTTTCTATCTTGAGAAGGTTACCATCACAATTCCCAATTTTGAAGAACTCATCCCTAAAAGTGAGCTCTATGAATTTACTTTTTGTATTGGAAGTGCCCGCTGTGGTTAAAATGTTTTATTTTAGTTCTTTTTGTAAGATGCCCATTTCGCTCAGCTTCCTAACACTCTCCCTGGGAATTATTGCCAAAATATTTTGAATGTGATACGTTTTTAAATGTGTTTTTCTTTAGTGATACACACTGAAATATTTACAGAGAAAATTATATGCTGTCTGGGATACATTTAAAAATAATATGGGGTGAGAAGTAGAAAAGAATATAGATGAGACTATGAGCTAATAATTGTTGAAGCTGAGTGATGGATATACGGGGAAGCTTCCTACTTTTGCACATGTTTAAATTTTTCATTATCGAGAAGTTAACACTGGAAAGCTGTCTCATCGAGTACCAACAGTCTTTTCCTCTGTCTCAACATTGATCTCAACATTTCTAACTCCCTTTAAAATGGTATTTTACAAAAAGAGATGTATCTAATTCTTGAGAATGGTGTATAGAACCCAGATAGGCAATTCTAGAGAGTCCATATTCGTTCTGGGCTTTAGACCTTACTCTGCATGATTGTTCTTAGAAACTACAACTGGTCACCAATAATGTAATTACTTTCACTTTACTACGTCAGCATTCGCCTCCCCCCTTTCTTGTTTTGACTCATTGAAAAATAAGCAAGGACTGAATGCAAGGGGAGACCATGGATAATTCATACTTCTGATTGGTGTAGCCTAAATGGAAGGCAACCAGGCTTTTATTGGTTTAATTAATCATAACTGAATGTTAATGAATGGTAATTCTTCTGAAATAATATTACTTAGATTATTATTGGAAGAGCACTAAACTACTCTAGGAATTGAGAGATCTGAGTTGGGCTTTGCCCACACATATGTTAACATTTTTTCCCTTCTGTTTTCTCATGTGTAAAATGCAATTCCAGTAGCTTAGTTTTTATGAGTTTTCAGGCTACAGGGGGCCCAGGACGACCCCCGTCTTGCTCACTGGTGTATTCCTAGCCCTATCTCAGTGCCTGGCATCCGAGAGACATGTGTGCTTCATAAATACTATGAATGAATAAAATGAATGAATGAGCTACTAAAACTCTCAAGAGGCACTCTTCAGTCCTCTTATTAAATTTGTTGTACGATCTGATCCTTTCAGAAAATAGATTTTATGAGTCTCACCAAAGACGTTGAACTTTGCAGGCCTGGTCCAGAGTCTCAGGTCTGCTTCTGTGAACTTTAGTTTTCTTATCAGTAAAATAACCATAAGACTGTTACACCGCAGAGAATTGTTGGTAGCTGTTCACGGGCGACTCAGCAGGCCCGTCAAGCCTCCAGAACCTACTATGTAATGTGAAGGGTCAAAAATAGACACACTATACAGTACTCTTAAGATACCTTCGGGCTTTCAAATGCAGCAAATTTCTTTCATTAATTTACTATTACAAATTCTTACCTAAGCCATTTTTTCAGGTCTGAACTGGGCGTTTAGTTTTCCTTTCCATTCTTTTAATTCCAGACACAAGAAAAGGCAGGGACTTATGATATTCTCCCCACACCCCTTTATTATGTCCCTCCATTGCAACCTTACAGCCAACTACATATGTAAACACTAAAGACTTTAGTTCCAGCTTCAATATTTCATTTTTAGCTCAACTCCAATAGGCTGTTTCTCTCTGAGGCTGCTTCAGTCTCTCTCAGTGGGAAGTCGGAGAGTTTCTATATTATTCAACTCTTTAAAAACTCTGAGGCAAGACCCCTGTGGAGAGTGTTCAGTAATTGGTCTCCAGATGCTGCTGATAGGAAGCACTCTAAAAGTCCTCAAACATCCCAGGAACACAATTCCATCTGCTTCGCTAGGTGCATACGTCAGAAGTAGTAGCACAGTGTGTACCCACACTTTTACTCCTTTCCTTTGGTATCTTAATTATTTCGTATCTAATATACAGCATGGTAAGATATATGCAAATGAGTAAGATATATGCAAATGAATAGCATAGGATCTTGCAAAATTGGTAATTGCTATATTATTTAATGTGCTATATCATTTAACGTAACTACAATATAACCAAATGTTCCAACCACAAAATCAGTGGGTGTTAGCAATAAAATGGTCAACGGTTTTAATTCTTCTCTGCAAAACATAATCCTGGTTGAGTAACTACTTAGAATATACTGTAGAGAAGTGACTTTACATTGAAAAACATATTCACTGTTTAGTCACATATTATACATTTAGAGACATAATGCTAGGAATTTTACTAAAATGAATAAGCAAGCGTGCACAAGTTAATAGATAATGAAAGTAGTATTTATTCAAAAGTGCTTACCGATAATAAAATAATTTCTGATTCAGAATAGAATGAAGCATGGATAAATTTTTTTTTTTTATTTTGCAAAGTCCTAGTCATTGCTCTGTGTGTATATGCATGCACATTTGTAACCATGCAGGTTTATGTATCTATATATATATGTGTGTGTCCATATATATGTATTCAGATATATATGAGAATATATATAAACATATGTATGTATCAATACCCATGTCTAATTCAATTTTAAGTGAAGTAACTACACTTCCTTCTCTGTAATTCTCTAGTCTGTTATCCTCAAGTGCTATTTATACTTGCTCTTTCTTTAGATATTTGCTAATGCTGCTTATTTATTTGTTTTATATCTCTCTTTGTGTATATGCATATATATATACACACACACACACACACACACACACACATATTACAAAGACACAACGGTAATTTCTAATTTTGCTGTCTTGAGTAGAGGGATGGGATGGATAGGGCATCAGGAACAGTTGGAAATGCCCTCTTGCTAGACCATGTCCTAAACTTACAATCTTGTGGAACAGATGCAACCTCTTCCCTTTTATCCACAGATGGAAATGCCCTCTCGCTAGACCATGTCCTAAACTTACAATCTTGTGGAACAGATGCAACCTCTTCCCTTTTATCCACAGAGGACTTCACACCTCCACTAAGACTCCCTTCAGAAGGTGTAAGACACAATCCCCTGGCTCCTCAGGTATGGGATGCTCAGCCACTGTGGTGGCTCTAAAATATATCTGTAAATTCTTTGACACTCCTTTCATCAAGGGGTGGGGTTTATGTCCCCCTTCTTGAATCCAAGCCAGGCTATGACTGCTTAGGAGACGTCGTACAAAGAAATGCTATTTGACCTTGGCAGCTAACAAAATAAAGGACATGCACCACCTTATTGGTATCTTTGGGACCCTTGCCTTTTGATTCCTGAGATGCCAGATAAGATAGGTCCCAGTAACAAGCTACACTCATGTGCTCCAGCCAGAGGCCAGTAACTGCTTCCAGATGCCGGCCAAGGATTTCACCCCCTAGACATCTAGTCACCTCCTGCCACCAACTTCCCAAATGAGACTCCAGCCATCATGTAGCAGAGAAAAACCTTCCTTACTGAGAGCTCTGTCTGAATCCCTGATCACAGAAGGCACAGGCATTATTAAATAAGTTTTGGGGAGGCTCATTTTGCACCAGTAGTAACTAGAACACAAAGGGTTCTTTGTTTCAGTGAAGCTTATCTCTTCTAAGTCTGTGACAAGGTCAAATGAGTTTCTTAAATGAGTTTCTTTGACAAGACAATTCCTGTGATGTGCTGGTGTGAAGGTATATTGAGAAGACCCCTAGATTCCTCCATGCTTTCATTCTCGGGCTCCCTCTATAGTCTTAGGTTCCAAATGTGCATTTTCCTGATAACTTTGAAGATACAATAATAGTTTAGTTTGTATCATTATTCAAGAGTAAATAAAGATTAGAATTTGGAACTAAGCAGGCAAAAATGCCCCACATGCACTGTTTCTCTATTGTATTTTTCTAATAATTCTATGGTAATACTTATTTCTCCTGAACTTTAGGATGAAGATGTTCCAATGATGTAGGGCTGAGACATGAACACCTTCCAGGTAACTGTTGCCTTACAGATATTTATTGTATTTTTTGTATGTAAGTCTTTGCTTCAATTTCCTAATACATGTCTAATACTAAGTTGACCCCTAATGTATCGGGAAATGAGCTGTCAAAAAGTGGGCCACTAAATTTTTTAAGAAAATAAATTAGTGACTATCTTAATTTTTAATCTTCTACAGTGTTCTTTTGTATTTATTCTCAGGTTTTATTTCGTTTGCTATGACACCTGCATTATTCTATCTACTCCTTATCTTTTATTTGAAAATGTATTGACTCCCTCCAGACTCAGCTTCTCAGGTATGCAACTGGACTTTGCCCACTCATCAAGACAGGTACCAGCCTTGCATTAAATTAGAAATGTATACACAGTATTATACAAATTCGATGATCTTAATTATTTGTAGACATAAATGATTTACACAGCTTGCCAGTCTCACAAAAATTTTACACTTGAACGTATTGCTTTAGACAGCTTGAAACAAGTCTTTTCTACTCTATGGAGTATTCTGTTGATCCACGAGCATCTTGAATTTACTTCAAGAAAGTTTCATCTATTTTGCTAAATGTTGTGCAAATGGTTTTGAGAGGAAAAATTGGGGCATCTTTTTGTTATGCATAAGCACATCTCAGCAGGTCCTCAACAAGAAAGCAGAAGGCTACTATTAAAGGAAAGATTACGCATGACAGAGGAAAGATGGGGAGAATACATAAATTGTTTTGAATATGAAATCAGTCTAACAAACAGAAAATGCAATGCAGGCTTGTCTACCATGTCATCATAACAGTGGTCTAGGCTGAAACTAGAGGCCATCTAAGTCTCCTGTAGACATGACATGTAAGTATGACTGGCATTTGTGAACATTTCTAATGCCCTGTCCTATCCTCCTACTCCAGACAACGTAACTGGAAGTGGTTTTAAAGAACTTGAAAATAAGATGTTAAGTGGTGTAACTTTCCCATTTATACCCAAGCATATCTTACCCAGTTGTTTCTCAACAATCTAAGATGCTTAACAAATTAACTGAGGGCTAAGCAGAGACTCTGGCAGTTCTTCCTGGACATTTGCACCCCTTCATCCTTAGCTTCCTTGTTTTTTCTCTTATCAATCATATAAATCATTTCCTCATACATTGCCTAGTTCTGCATAAATGTAACAAAGTGATTCTATAAAGAAGCCATATTTTCCCTTGCTGCTAGGACCTCTGTCTTTAGTCCCTATAAACTGAAGTGAAAGGACACAGAAAAAAAATTGAAGTATTCCAGTCTCCTCTGGACTCAAATCTCCAGTGCCCACAACATATCTTTATCATTTACCCTGAGCAGCTAAAATGCTCCCTGGTGCTTAATATTTGCCATAAAGCATCAAAATAGAATTTCTGGTTTCTGGAACAACTACGATTAATATGCTGAGGGTTCTAATGGATAAAGTAGACTGCGTGCAAAAGCAGATAAGCAATGTAAGCAAAGAGAATGAAATGTTAAGAATCAAAATACTGTAAGATAAATGAAGGATGCTTTTGATGGGCTTATGAGTAGACTAGACATGGTTGAGGAAAGACTCTCTAAGCTTAAGGCTATATCAATAGAAAACTACAAAACTGAAAAGCTAAGAGAACAAAAACTTAAAAAAACAGAATACCGACCATGGGACAACTACAAAAGGTCTATATAATATGTGCACAATGGGAATAACAGAAGGAGAAGAAACGGAAAAAGGAACAGAAGAAATATTTGAAACAATAATGATGGAGAAGTTTCCCCCAATTAATGTCAGACACCAAACCTCAGATCCAGGAGGCTCAGAGAATACCAAGCAGTGTAAATGCCAAAAACATTTATCTAGGCATATAATTTTCAAATTATATGCCTAGATAAATATCAATAGAAAATAAAGATACAGAAAAAATTCTGAAAGAAGCCAGAAAGAAAAAATAAAAACACCTATAGAAAATCAAAGATGATAAGAATTACAGGAGACTCATCAGAAACCAAATAAGCAAAAGGGAGTGGAGTGGGATATTTAAAGTGTTGAGAAAAAACCCACCCACCCAGAAATCTGTAGCTTGTGTAATTATCCTCTAAAAATGAAGCAGAAATAGAGTTTCTCAGACAAACAAAAACTGAGGAAATTTGTTGCCAGTAGACCTGCCTTGCAAGTGATGTTAAAAGGAAATTATTGAGAAGTGATGTCAGCACCTTGATGGCATGAGACACTCCCTTTGTCTCTCCCCTTCAGTCAGTCAATCCATGACCAGTAGAACACCCACCACTCAACAAAGGCGCTTCTGCCCGACACACCAGGACAGCAGAGAGTTCCACACATCTGTACATGTAAAGGTGGGGGGACTGGGCCCTATAGAGGAGTCAGGATGGGGGGGCAGCCGAGGCAGTGCCTGTGATCCCAGACCCTTGGCCAGAGCTGCTGAGCCCACAGCCCCAGAGAACCCAGGAGCAGCCGGGAGTCAACACACATGACTCTGGCCTCCTGGCTGCAGGGGTGCCCATGGCCCCAGGTGACCCCATCCCTCTAGCTACAAAGGTGCCCGCATCTCCAGCTCTCGGCCCTCAATGGCAGTGACTGCAAATTTGACAACCCCAGATACAGCAGAGGCACCCAGAAGCCTGGCTACCCAGCCCCCCCCACCTCCTTCTCCACCAGCTGCAGTGGAGTCTGATAACCAGGACACCCCAGATGTGGCAGAGGTGCCCCCAGTGCCCCAGGCAGCCATGCCAGCAACAGCAGGAATATCACTGGCAGCAAGGCACCAGCAACCCCAAGAGACACAAGCAGTGAAAACAAGGGCACATGGCAACATCTCTGACAGAGGTGGTATAGGGTGGTAAGTGTAGATTCTCAAATGTAACCACAGGCAGAGCAGGTAAGTGGAAACAAAAACGTGTGCCATAGCGCCACCTAATGGAAAGTAAAAGAATGGCCTCTAATTACTACTAACCTGTTGAATCATTAGACTCAAGTGGAAAAAAGCTTCACCTAAAGAGGAACGATGTATATGCTACTTCAAACATTCTGGCAAAGGAGTAACTCCATGGTAACACAGTATCACACAAAGAAAATGACAATTCTCCAGAAACCAAACTTAAAGTCACAGAATACTGTGATCTGATAGAGAATTCAAAATAGCCGTCCTGAAGAAACTCAGTGAACTACAAGAAAACTCAGAGAGGCAGTTCAATGAGCTCAGAACTAAAAATAATGAACAGAAAAAATATCTTACCAAGGAGACTGGAAATCTAAAATACAACCAAACAAATTCTGGAGCTGAAGAACTCAATAAACAGGGTGAAGAATGCAATAGAAAGCACTGGAAATAGAGCAGACCATATGGAAGAGAGAATTAGTGAGCTTGGAGATAGAAATCTAGAAATGATATGTTAAAAATGAAATTCTATGAGAGCTATTTGATTCTTTTAGGAAGGGCAACATTAGGGTAATGGGTATCTCAGAGGAAAAGAAACAGAGAAGGGAGCAGAACATTATTTAAAGAAATAATAGCTGAGAAATTCCCAAAGTTGAGGAAGAAACTGGATATACAGGTCCATGAATCTAAAGAACAGTTAATTACCTCAATGCAAAAAGATTTTCTCCAAGACACATTATATTAAAACTAGCAAAAACTGACAAAGAATGTTAAAGGCAGCCAGGGAAAAATGGGTGGTAACCCATAAAGTTACCCCCACTAGGCTCTCAGCAGATTTTTCAGCAGAAACTAAGGCCAGGAGATAGTGGAATTACATCCTCAAAATATTAAAAGATAAAAACTGTCAGGCAAGAATACTCTATACAGCAAAGTTCTCATTCACACATGAAGGAGAAATAAAGGCTTTCTCAGACAAACAAAAGCGAGCAAGTTCATCAACTGTAGGCCTGCCTTACAAGAAATGCTGAAATGACCTCTTTTACCTGAAATGAAAAGATAAAAGTACACAAAACTCTGGGTAAGGTGACAGATGGACAGACAGAATTAGAAAATTGCAACTCTATATCAGAATAAGCTGTTAAACAATTATAGCCTAAAGGTTAAATGAATGAAAGCAGTAAAAATAACTATAGCTACTTCAATTTAGTAGTGAAACAACAACATAAAAAGGGGTAAGTTGAGACAACAAAAACTCAAAAGGGGAAGAGAATAGTCCTTTTTCTGCTGATAGCATCTTATCTATGAGACATTTTACACAAACCTCACAGTAACCACAAAACATCTACAGCAGAGACACAAAATATAATGAGGAAACTGAGAAAAACATCACAGGAAACCACCAAACTAAAATGGTACATAGAATAGAAACACAAGGAAAGAGAAAATGGGGATATAGAGCAACAAGAAAACAAAAGTAAAATGGCAGTAAAAGGTCCTCATTTATCAATAATCACCCTAAATTCACATGGAATGAATAAACCAAAAGACACAAAGTGGCTGGATGAATTAAAAAACAAATCCAACCATATGCTGCCTATAGGAGACTCATTACAGCTCTAAAGACAAACATAGGCTCAAAGTGAAGGAGTAGAAGATGATACTCCAACCAAAGAGCAGCCAAAAGAAAGTGGGTGTAACCATACTCATCAGACAAAATAGACTTCAAGCCAAAAAAAAGTAAAAGACAAAGATGGATAGTATATAATGATAAAGGGAACTACTCATCAAGAAGACATAACAGTTATTAATATATATGCACCTAACACAGGAGCACCAAAATAGATAAAGCAATTATTAAAAGACCTAAAGGGAGAATTGACAGCAACACCATAATAGTAGGGAAGTTTACCACTCTACTTACATCAATGGATCTTCCAGAGAGAAAGTCAATGAGGAAACAGTGGCCTTAAATGAAACATTAGACAAGATGGACATAATAGATTTATATAGAACATTCCATCCAAATGCAGCAGAATACAAATTCTTCTCAAGTGCACATGAAACTTTCTCAAGGATAGATCATATGTTGGGACACAAAACAAGTCTCGATTAAATTTAAAAAGACTGAAATTGTATCAAGTATGTTTTCCAATCACAATGATATGAAACTAGAAATCAACTACAGAAAAAAGCTAGGAAAATCACATATGTAGAGACTAAACAACATGCTGCTGAACAATCATTAGGAATGAAAAAAAAATCAAAGAAAAAAAATTAAAAACCTTAAGACGAATGAAAATGAAAATAAAACACACCAATATCTATGGGATGCAGCAAAAGCAGTACTAGAGAGAAGTTTATAGAAATACAGCCCTACCTCAAGAACAAGAAAAGTCTCAAATAAACAATTTAGCTCTGTACCTAAAGGAACTAGAAAAAGAACAAATGAAGCCCAAAGTCAGTAGAAGGAAGGAAATAATAAAGAAAGGAACATAAATAAATGAAATAGAAACTTACAGACAACAGAAAAGATCAAGCTCAGAACTGGTTCTTTGAAAAGATAAAACTGACAAGACATTAGCTAGACTCACCAAGAAAAAGAAAAGAGGGCTCAGATAAATAAATCAGAAATGAAAGAGAAGAAATTATAACCAACCACAGAAATACAAAGGGGATTATAAGAGAATACTGTGAATAGCTAGCTATATGCCAACAGATTAGACAACCTAGAAGAAACGGATAAATTCTTACAATCATAAAACATTCCAAGACTGAATTATGAATAGAGAATCTGAATAGAATGATCATGAGTAAAGGGATTAAAACAGAAATCAAAAGCCTCCCAACAAACAAAATCCAGGACCAGATGGCTTCACAGGTGAATTCTACCAAACATTCAAAGGAGATGTACTACTTACCCTTTTCACATTCTTCCAAAAAATTCAAGAGGAGGAAACACTTCCCAACTCATTTTATGAGGCCAATATTATTCTGACATCAAAACCAGACAAGGACCACACACACACACACACACACAATTACTGGCCAATGTCTCTATGGACATAGATGAAAAAAATCCTCAATAAAATATTAGCAAACCAAATACAACCATACATTTACAAGATCATACACCAAGATCAAGTGGGATTTATTCCAGGGATATAAGATAGATATTCAATATCTGCAAATCAATCAATGTGAGACATCACATTAACAAAATGAAGGATAAAAATCATAAGATCATCTCAATATACGCAGAAAAAGCATCTGACAAGGTTCAATCCCATTTATGATTAAAAACTCAAAAAAATGGGTATAGGAGGAATGTACCTCAACATCATAAAGGTCACATATGACAGACTCACAGCTAATATCATATTCAATGGTGAAAAACTGAAAGCTATCCCTTTAAGACCAGGAATAAGGATGCCAACTCTTGCCACTTCTATTCAGCATAGTATAGGAGTGCCTAGCTACAGATATCAGACAAGAAAAAGAAATACAAAACACATCCAAATTAGAAAGGAAGAAGTAAAACTGTCACTATTTGCAGATGACATGATTTTCCATATAGAAAACCCTAAAGACTCCACCAAAAAACGATTAGAACTAATAAATACAATAAGGTTGCCGGACACAATCAATATATAAAAATTGGTTTACACTAACAGTGAACTAGCAGAAAGAGAGAATTTTTTAAAATCCCATTTACAATTGCAAAAAAATAAAATACCTAGCAATAAATATAACCAAGGAGGTGAAAGAAATGAACACGAAAAACTATGACATTATTGAAAGAAATTGAAGAGAAATGGAAAGATATTCCATGCTAATGGATTAGAAGAATTAATATTGTTAAAACGTCCGTATTACCTAAAACAATCTACAGATTCAATGCAATCCCTATCAAAATACCAATGACATTTTTTCACAGAAATAGAAGAAAAACTCCTAAAATTTGTATGGAACCACAAAAGACCCCAAATAACCCAAGCAATCCTGAGAATAAAGAACAAAGCTGGAACTATCAAACTCCCAGATTTCAAAGTATCCTAACTATACTACAAAGTTATAGTAATCAAAGCAGCATGGTATTGGCAGAAAAGCAGACACATAGATAACTGGAACAGAATTGAGAGCCCAGAAATAAACCCCCACATACATAGGCAATTAATTTATGACAAAGGAGCAAAGAATATACAATGGAGAAATGATAGTTTCTTTAATAAATGGTGTTGGGAAAACTGAACAGCCACACACAAAAGAAACTATATGTGTATATATATATAATCTTATACCATACACAAAAATGAACTCAAAATGGATTAAACATCTGAATGTAAGATCTGAAAGCATAAAACTCCTAAAAGAAAACATAGGCAGTACACTGACATTCTTAGCAATATCTTTCTGGATATGTTCCCTCAGGCAAAACAAATGGGACTTCACCAAACTAAAAAGCTTCTGCACAGCAAAGGAAAGCATCAACAAAATGAAAAGACAACCTACTGAATGGAAGAAAATATTTGCAAATCATATATCCAACAAGGGGTTAATATCCAAAATATATAAAGAACTCATACAACTCAAAAACAAAAACATCAAACCACCTGATTAAAAAATGAGCAGAGGACCTGAATAGGCATTTTTCCAAAAAGACATACAGATGGTAACAGCATATGAAAAGATGTTCGACATCATTAGGAAAACACGAATCAAACCATGATGTGAAATCACCTCACGTCCATTAGAATGGCTATTATCAAAAAAGGCAAGCAATGATAAATGCTGGAGACAATGTGGAAAAAAGGGAATAGTCATACACTGTTGGTGGAAATGTAAATTCGTGCAGCCATTATGGAAAACACTATGGCGATTCCTCAAAATTTAAGACTACAGAACTACCATGTGATCCAGCTATTCCACTTCTGGTTATTTATCAAAAGAATACAAAAACACTAATTCAAAAAGATATATGAATCTCTATATTCATCACAGCATTATTTACAATAGCCAAGATGTGGAAACAACCTAACTGCCCTTCAATGGTAGAATGTATAAAGAAGTGAGTTATACACACAAACACACACACACACACACACACACACACAGAGTATGGAATATTAGTCAGTCATAAAAAAGATGAAATCTTGCCATTTGTGAAAACATGTATGGACCTGTATTATGCTGCAGTGAAATAAATCAAACAGAAAACAAATACCATGTGATTTCACTCATATGTGGACTACAAAAAAAATAACAAACCAAACAAAACCAAACACATAATACAGAGAAGAGAGTGGTGGTTACCGGAGAGGGAGGAGGGTTGGGGAAGGGCAAATTGGTAGGAGGGGTAAACTGTATGATGATGGATGGAAACTAAACTTTTGATGGTGTACCCACAGTAGTGTTTACAGAAGCCAGTGTGTGATGTTGTACCCAGGAAACATATATTAGAAATCAATGTTACCTCAATAAAAAAACAAATGAAAAGAAATTCTTTAGAGTGAAGTAATATAATATAGGTCAGAAGCTTGGATCTACATAAAGAAAGGAAGAACATCAAGGAGGAATAAGTGAAGCTAAAATAAAAGCTTTAATTTTTTATTAATTGATTTAACAGATAATTGTTTAAATAATAGCAATAATATATTTGATTGTGTATGCTTATGTATGATATATATATAAGTATATATATATGCTTATATATAAGTGAAATGAATGACATAAATGATACAATGGACAATAGGGAGGAATTAAGATTATTTTCTTTTTATAAGGTACTTACACTACCCTTGAAGTAGTATAGTGTTACTTGAAATTGAACTTGGATTAACTGTAAATGAATATTGCAAACTCTAGGGCAACCACCAACAAAAGTAAAAAAAAAAAAAAAAAAGAAGTATAACTAAGGTGCTAGGACAGGAGTGAAAATGGACTCATAAAATGCTTAATTAAAATCCCAAAAGGCAGAAAAAGAGCAGAAGACAAAAATAGGAACAAAGAGCAAGGTCAATCAATAGAAAAGAGTAATGAATATGCCAAGTATTTATCCAATGGTATTAATAATTACTCTGAATGTCAATGATCTAAATGCTTCAATTAGAAGACAGAGATTGTCAGAGTGGATCAAAAAACAAGATCACTTACATGTTGCCTAAAAAAACCACACTTTAAATACAAAGACCCACATAGATTAAAAGTAAATGGATGGGGAAAACTATACCATAGTAACACTAATCATAAAAAGAAGGAATCGTTGTATTAATTTCAGACAGAGCAGACCTCAAAGTAAATAAAGTTATCAGAGAAAAGAAGGGCATTATGTAATGATAAAGGGGTCCAGTATCCAAGAAGACATAAAAATCTTAATGTGTATGTGCCTAAAAACAGTGTCTAACTATTTGAGGCAAAAATAATATAACTTGAGAGAAATATATGATTCCACTGTCATAGCTGAAGACTTCAACACCCCTCTATCAGAAAAGGACAGATCCAGCAGCAGGATTTCAGTAAGGAAATAGTTGAAGTCAACAGCACCATCAGTCAACTGGATGTAATTGACATCTATAGACTACTTCATCCAACAACAGCAGAACACATGTGGAATATTCACTAAAATAGAACACATTCTGCGTTATAAAACACATCTTAACAAGTTTAACAGAATAGAGATGATTCAATGTCTCCTCTCAGACCACAATGGAATTAAACTAAAAAATCAATAATAGAAAGGTAACTGAAAAATCCCAAATTGGAAGACATTAGGCAACATACTTCTAAATAACACGTGAGTCCAAAAAGAAATCTCACGAGAAATTAAAAGATATTTTGAACTAATTCAAAACGAAAATGTAATTTATCAAAATTTGTGGGATGCAGCAAAAGCAGTGCTTGGAGGGAAATTTACATTATTGAATGCATATATTAGAAAAGAAAAAAATAATTAAAATCAATTGTTTATGTGTCCATCTTAGGAAACTGGAAAAATAAGAGCAAATTAAATCCAACATAATCAGAAGGAAAGAAATAATAATTAGAGCAGAAAAAATTTACTAGCATAAATTACTAGTATCAGAAATGAAAGAAGGGACAGTACCATAGATCCTATGCATAATAAAAGGATAATATGAGCAAATCTATTCTCACACATTTGATAACCTATACGAAAGGACCATTTCCTTGAAAGACATAATTTGCCAAAACTTAGGAAGAAATAGACAATAGGCCTATATTCATTAAATAAATTGAATAAATAATAACCTTCCAAAACAGAATGTACCAGGTCGAGGGTTCACTATGAGTTCTATCTGTCAAACATTTAATGAAGAAATTTTAACAATTCTCTACAATCTCTTTCAGAGGATAGAAGCAGAGGAAATAATTCCTAACTCATTCTACAAGGGCAGCATTTCCCTAATAACAAAACTAGACAAAGATATTACAAGAAAACTAGAAACCAGTATCTCTCATGTATATAGATGCAAAAATCTTCAACAAAATATGAGCAAATCAAATCAAACAATATATCGAAAAACTACAACCTATGTCCATGTGGGATTTGTTCCAGGTATGCAAGACTGGTTCAACATTAGAAAATCAATCAATGTAATCAATAACATCAATAGACTAAAATAGAAAAATCACATGATCATATCAATAGATGCAGAAAAAGTATATGACAAAATCCAACATGCACTCATGATAAAAACTCTCAGTAAACTAGGAATTGAGGGGAACTTCTTCAACCAGATAAAGAATATTTACAAAAAACCTACCGCTAACATAGTACTTTATTGTGAGAAACTAAAAGCTTTCGCACTAAGGTACAAGACAAAGATATCCCCTTTTCAATATCATATAGGAAGGAAAAAATAATTATGTCTTTGTTCACAGGAGAAATGATGATTGTCGAGGTAGAAAATCTGAAAGAATTAACAAAAGAACTCCAGGAACTATTAAGCGATTATAGGAAGGTTGCATGACAAATTACTATACAAAAGTCATTTCCCTATAAACCTGAAATGATCACATGGAATTTGAATTTAAAACCACAATACTGAGGGGACCTTCAAGATGGCAGAAGAGTAAGACATGGAGATCATCTTCTTCCCCACAAATACATCCAAAATACATCTACACGTGGAACTGCTCCTACAGAACACCCACTGAACGCTGGCAGAAGACGTCAGACTTCCCAAAAGGCAAGAAACTTCCCATATACCTGGGTAGGGCAAAAGAAAAAAGAAATAACAGAGACAAAAGAATAGGGATGGGACCTGCACCTCAAGGAGGGAGCTGTGAAGGAGGAGAGGTTTCCACACACTAGGAAGCCCCTTCGCGGGTGGAGACTGCGGGGGGCAGAGGGGGGAAGCTTCGGAACCACGGAGGAGAGCGCAGCCACAGGGGTGCGGAGGGCAAAGCGGAGAGATTCCCGCACAGAGGATCGGGGCGACCAGCACTCACCAGCCCGAGAGGCTTGTCTGCTCAGCCGCCGGGGCGGGCGGGGCTGGGAGCTGAGGCTCGGGCTTCGGTGCTAGCCGGGAGGGAGTCCAGGAAAAAGACTGCAGCTGCCGAAGAGGCAAGAGACTTTTTCTTGCCTCTTTGTTTCGCGGCGCGCAAGGAGAGGGGATTCAGAGCGCCGCCTAAACGAGCTCCAGAGACGGGCGTGAGCCGCGACTATCAGCGCGGACCCCAGAGACGGGCATGAGATGCTAAGGCTGCTGCTGCCGCCACCAAGAAGCCTGTGTGCAAGCACAGGTCACTCTCCACACCGCCCCTCCTGGGAGCCTGTGCAGCCCGCCACGGCCAGGCTCCCGTGATCCGGGGACAACTTCCCCGGGAGAGCGCACGGCGCGCCTCGGGCTGGTGCAACGTCACGCCGGCCTCTGCCGCCGCAGGCTCGCCCCGCCTCCTCCGTACCGCTCCCTCCCCCCGGCCTGACTGAGCCACAGCCCCCGCATCAGCTGCTCCTTTAACCCCGTTCTGTCTGGGCGGGGAACAGACGCCCTCAGAGGACCTACACGCAGAGGCGGGTCCAAACCCAAAGGTGAATCCCAGGAGCTGTTCGAACAAAGACGAGAAAGGGAAATCTCTCCCTGCAGCCTCAGGAGCAGCGGATTAAATCCCCACAATCAACTTGACGAACCTGCATCTGTGGAATACCTGAATACACAACGAATCATCCCAAAATTGAGGTGGTGGACTTTGGGAGCAACTGTAGACATGGGGTTTGCTGCCTGCGACTGATTTTTATGTTTATCTTAGTATAGTTTTTGCACTTGTTATCATTGGTGGATTTGTTTATTGGTTTGGTTGCTCTCTTTTTTTATTATTATTTTATCTTAATAATTAAAAAAATTTTATTACTTAAACATTTTTTTCTTTCTTTTTTCTCCCTTTTCTTCTGAGCCGTGTGGCTGACAGGGTCTTGGTGGTCCAGCCTGGTGTCAAGCCGGAGTCTCTGAGGTGGGAGAGCCGAGTTCAGGACATTGCTCCACCAGAGACTTCCCAGCTCCATGTAATATCAAATGACGAAAGCTCTCCCAGAGATCTCTATCTCAACGCTAAGACCCAGCTCCACTCAACGGCCAGCAAGCTACAGTGCTGGACACCCCATGCCAAACAACTAGAAAGACAGGAACACAATCCCACCCATTAGCAGAGAGGCTGCCTAAAATCATACTAAGTTCACAAACACCCCAAAACACACCACCAGATGTGGTCCTGCCCACCAGAAAGACAAGATCCATCCTCATCCACCAGAACACAGGCACCACTCCTCTCCACTAGGAAGCCTACATAACCCACTGAACCAACCACTCACCCATTGGGGGCAGACACCAAAAACAATGGGAACTATGAACCTGCAGCCTCTGAAAAGGAGACCCCAAACACAGTAAGTTAAACAAAATGAGAAGACAGAGAAATATGAAGCAGATGAAGGAGCAAGGTAAAAACCCACCAGACCAAATATATGAAGAGGAAATAGGCAGTCTACCTGAAAAAGAATTCAGACTAATGATAGTAAAGATGATCCAAAATCTTGGAAATAGAATGGAGAAAATACAAGAAACGTTTAATAAGGACCTAGAAGAACTAAAGAGCAAACAAACAATGATGAACAACACAATAAATGAAATTAAAACTTCTCTGGAAGGAATCAATAGCAGAATAACTGAGGCAGAAGAACGGATAAGTGACCTGGAAGATAAAATGGTGGAAATAACTACTGCAGACCAGAATAAAGAAAAAAGAATGAAAAGAATTTAGGACAGTCTCAGAGACCTCTGGGACAACATTAAACGCACCAACGTTCAAATTATAGGGGTTCCAGAAGAAGAAGAGAAAAAGGAAGGGTCTGAGAAATTATTTGAAGAGATTATAGTGGAAAACTTCCCTAACATGGGAAAGAAAATAGTCAATCCAGGAATCGCAGAGAGTCCCATACAGGACAAATCCAAGGAGAAACACGTGAAGACACATATTAATCAAACTATAAAAAATTAAATACAAAGAAAAAATACTAAAAGCAGCAAGGGAAAAGCAACAAATAACATACAAGGGAATCCCCATAAGGTTAACAGCTGATCTTTCAGCAGAAACTCTGCAAGCCAGAAGGGAGTGGCAGGACATATTTAAAGTGATGAAAGGGAAAAACCTACAACCAAGATTACTCAACAAGGATCTCATTCAGATTCAAAGGAGAAAGTAAAACCTTTACAGACAAGCAAAAGTTAAGACAATTCAGCATCACCAAACCAGCTCTACAACAAATGCTAAAGGAACTTCTCTAAGTGGGAAACACAAGAGAAGGAGAAGACATACAAAAACAAACCCAAAACAATTAAGAAAATGGTAATAGGAACATACATATTGATAATTACCTTAAATGTAAATGGATTAAATGCTCCAACCAAAAGACAGAGACTGGCTGAATAGATACAAAAACATGACCCGTATATATGCTGTCTACAAGAGACCCCCTTCAGACCTAGGAACACATACAGACTGAAAGTGAGGGGATGGAAAAAGTTATTCCATGCAAATGGAAATCAAAAAAAAAGCTGGAGTAGCAATTCTCATATCAGACAAAATAGACTTTAAAATAAAGAATGTTACAAGAGACAAAGAAGGACACTACATAATGATCAAGGGATCAATCCAAGGAGTAGATATAACGATTGTAAATATTTATGCACCCAACATAGGAGCACCTCAATACATAAGGCAAATGCTAACAGCCATAAAAGGGGAAGTCAACAGTAACACAATAATAGTAGGGGACTTTAACACCCCACTTTCACCAATAGACAGACCATCCAAAATGAAAATAAATAAGGAAACACAAGCTTTAAATGACACATTAAGCAAGCTGGACTTAATTGATATTTATAGGACATTCCATCCAAAAACAAAAGAATACACTTTCTTCTCAAGTGCTCATGGAACATTCTCCAGGATAGATCTTGGGTCACAGATCAAGGCTTGAGAAATTTAACAAAATTGAAATTGCATCAAGTATCTTTTCCGATCACAATGCTATTAGACTAGATATCAATTAAAAAAATCTGTAAAAACAAGCACACGGAGGCTAAACAATATGCTACTAAATAACCAAGAGATCAGTGAAGAAATCAAAGAGGAAATCAAAAAATACCTAGAAACAAATGAAAATGAAAACACGACGACCCAAAACCTATGGGATGCAGCAAAAGCAGTTCTAAGAGGGAAGTTTATAGCAATACAATCCTAACTCAGGAAACAAGAAACAGCTCAAATAAACAACCTAACCTTACACCTAAAGCAATTACAGAAAGAAGAACAAAAAACCCAAAGTTAGCAGAAGGAAACGAATCATAAAGATCAGATCAGAAATAAATGAAAAAGAAATGAAGGAAACAGTAGCAAAGATCTTAAAACAAAAAGCTGGTTCTTTGAGAAGACAAAATTGATACACCATTAGCCAGACTCATCAAGAAAAAAAGGGAGAAGACTCAAATCAACAGAATTAGAAATGAAAAAGAAGTAATAACTGGCCCTGCAGAAATACAAAGGATCATGAGAGAGTACTACAAGCAACTATATGCCAATTAAATGGACAACCTGGAAGAAATGGACAAATTCTTAGAAAAGCACAACCTTCTGAGACTGAACCAGGAAAAAAAATAGAAAATATGAACAGACCAATCACAAGCACTGAAATTGAAACTGTGATTAAAACTTTTCCAACAAACCAAAGCCCAGGACCAGAAGGCTCCACAAGTGAATTCTATCAAACATTTAGAGAAGAGCTAATACCTATCCTTGTCAAACTCTTCCAAAATATAGCAGAGGGAAGAACACGCCCAAACTCATTCTACAAGGCCACCATCACCCTGATATCAAAATCAGACAAAGATGTCCCCCCAAAAAACTACAGGCCAATATCACTGATGAACATAGATGCAAAAATCCTCAACAAAATACTAGCAAATAGAATCCAACAGCACATTAAAAGGATGATACACCATGATCAAGTGGGGTTTATCCCAGGAATGCAAGGATTCTTCAATATATGCAAATCAATCAATGTGATACATCATATTAACAAACTGAAGGATAAAAACCATATGATCATCTCAATAGATGCAGAAAAAGCCTTTGACAAAATTCAACACCCATTTATGATAAAAACTCTCCAGAAAGTAGGCATAGAGGGAACCTACCGCAACATAATAAAGGCCATATATGACAAACCCACAGCCAACATTGTTCTCAATGGTGAAAAACTGAAGCTATTTCCACTAAGATCGGGAACAAGACAAGGTTGCCCATTGTAATCACTATTCTTGAACACAGTTTTGGAAGTTTTAACCACAGCAATCAGAGAAGAAAAAGAAATAAAAGGAATCCAAATCGGATAACAAGTAAAACTGTCACTGTTTACAGATGACATGATGCTATACATAGAAAATCCTAAAGATGCTACCAGAAAATCACTAGAGATAATCAATGAATTTGGTAAAGTAGCAGGGTATAAAATTCATGCACAGAAATCTCTTGCATTCCTATACACTAATGATGAAAAATCTGAAAGAGAAATTAAGGAAACACTCCCATTTACCATTGCAACAAAAGGAATAAAATACCTAGGAATAACCTTATCTAAGGAGACAAAACCTGTATGCAGAAAACTCTAAGACACTGCTGAAAGAAATTAAAGATGATACAAACAGATGGAGAGATATACCATGTTCTTGGATTGGAAGAATCAACATTGTGAAAGTGACTATACTACCCAAAGCAATCTACAGATTCAATGCAATCCCTATCAAACTACAGTGGCATTTTTTTTTTCACAGAACTAGAACAAAAAATCACACAATTTATATGGAAACACAAAAGACCCCGAATAGCCACAGCAATCTTGAGAAGGAAAAACAGAGCTGGAGGAATCAGGCTCCCTGACTTCAGACTATACTACAAAGCTAGAGTAATCAAGACAGTATTGTACTGGTGCAAAAACAGAAATATAGATCAATGGAACAGGATAGAAAGTCCAGAGATAAACCCACGCACATATGGTCACCTTATCATAAAGGTGATAAAGGAGGCAAGAATATACAGTGGAGAAAAGCCAGCCTGTTCAGTAAGTGGGCTCGGAAAACTGGATAGCTACATGTAAAAGAATGAAATTAGAACACTCCCTAACACCATACACAAAAATAAACTCAAAATGGATTAAAGACCTAAATGTAAGGCCAGACACTATAAAACTCTTAGAGGAAAACATGGGCAGAACACTCTATGACACAAATCACAGCAAGATCCTTTTTGACCCACCTCCTAGAGAAATGGAAATAAAAACAAAAATAAACAAATGGGACCTAATGAAACTTCAAAGCTTTTGCACAGCAAAGGAAACCATAAACAAGACAAAAAGACAACCCTCAGAATGGGAGAAAATATTTACAAATGAAGCTACTGACAAAGGATTAATCTCCAAAATATACAAGCAGCTCATGCAGCTCAATATCAAAAAAAAAACAACCCAACCCAAAACTGGGCAGAAGACCTAAACAGACATTTCTCCAAAGAAGATATACAGATTGCCAACAAACACATGAAGGATGCTCAACATCACTAATCATTAGGGAAATGCAAATCAAAACTACAATGAGTCATCACCTCACACTGGTCAAAATGACCATCATCAAAAAATCTAGAAACAATAAATGCTGGAGAGGGTGTGGAGAAAAGGGAACCCTTTTGCACTGTTGGTGGGAATGTTAATTGATACAGCCACTATGGAGAACAGTATGGAGGTTCCTTAAAAAACTAAAAATAGAACTACCATACAACACAGCAATCCCACTACTGGGCACATACCCTGAGAAAACCATAATTCAAAAAGAGTCATGTGCCACAATGTTCATTGCAGGCCTATTTACAATAGCCAGGAAATGAAAATAACCTAAGTGTCCATCAACAGATGAGTGAATAAAGATGTGGCACATATATACAATGGAATATTACTGAGCTATAAAAAGAAATGAAATTGAGTTATTTGTAGTGAGGTGGATGGATCTAGAGTTTGTCATACTGAGTGAAGTAAGTCAGAAAGAGAAAAACAAATACCATATGCTAATACATATATATATATATGGAATCTAAAAAAAAAAAAAAGGTTCTGAGAAACCTAGGGGCAGGACAGGAATAAAGACGCAGACATAGAGAATGGGCTTGAGGACACGGGGAAGGGGAAGAGGAAGCTGGGGCAAAGTGAGAGAGTAGCATTGACATATATACACTACCAAATGTAAAATATATAGCTAGTGGGAAGCAGCTGCATCGCACAGGGAGATCAGCTCGCTGCTTTGCAACCACCAGAGGGATGGGATAGGGAGGGTGGGAGCCAGACACAAGAGGGAGGGGATATGGGGATATATGTATATGTATAGTTGATTCACTTTGTTATACAGCAGAAACTTACACAACATTGTAAAGCAATTATACTCCAATAGAAATATTAAAAAAAATAGAAATAATGTACCTTGCAAATTGTATTTGCTCAAGAAAAATGCTTTAAGTTTAAAAAACATTAAAAAATAAGAAAAAACCCCCCACAATATTACTTATATTAGTATCACCCAATATAGTATACTTAGGTATATGAATGAAATCAAAGATGAACTAAATAAATGGAGACATTCCATGTTCATGGATAGGAAGAGTCAAAGTGTGAAGATGTCAGTTCTTCCCAACATTATCTATAGATTCAATGCAATACCAATAAAAATTCCAGCTAATTATTTTGTTGATATCAACAAAATGATTTTAAGGTTTACACAGAGATGCAAAAGACCCAAAATAGCTAACTCAACATTGAAGAAGAATAAAGTTGGAGAACTGACACTATCTGACTTCAAGGCTTAGTATAAAGCTATAGTAATCATGTCAGTACAGTATTGGTGAAAGAATAAACAAATAGTTCAATGGAACAGAACAGAAAGCCCAGAAATAGACTCCCATAAATATAGTCAACTAATCTTTGACAAAGAAGCAAAATTAATACAATGGGCAAAGACAGTGTTTTCAACAAATGGTGCTGGAACCACTGGACATCCACAGGCCAAAAAGTAAAATAAAAGAATCCAGATACAGACCTTATATCCTTCACAAAAATTAACTCAAAATGCATTACAGACCTAGATGTAAAAGTAAAACTATAAAACTCCTAGAATATACCATTAGAGAAAACGTAGATGATCTTGTGTATGTCAATGACTTTTTAGATACAAGATTAAAGGCATTATCCATTAGAGAAATAATTGATAAGCTAGATGTCATTAAAATAAAAATCTGTGCTGTGTCAATGACAATATCAAGAGAATTAGAAGACAAGCCACAGACTTGGAGACAATATTTGCAAAAGACATATCTGATAAGGGACTGTTATCTAAAATAATGAAGGATGCTTTAAAACTCAACAATAAGAAATAAACAACCTGATTTTAAAAATGGGGTAAAAACATGAACTGACACCTCAGCAAAGGTATAGAAGATGGAAAATAAGAATATGAAAAGGTGCTCCACATCATATATCATCAGAGAAATACAAATTAAAAAAAAAAAAACAATGAGATACCACTACGTACTATTAGAATGACCAAATTTCAGAACCCTGACATCACCAAATGCTGGTGAGGATGTGGAGCAACAGGAACTCTCACATTCAGTGCTGGTGGAAATGCAAAATGGTACCGCCACTTTGGAAGACAGTTTGGTAGTTTCTTAGGTAACAAAACATACTCTTATCATACAATCCAGCAATCCCACTCCTCGGTATTTACCCAAAGGAGCTGAAAACTTATGTCCACACAAAAATCTGCACAAAGATGTTTATAGCAGCTTTATTCATAATTGTCAAAACCTGAAACAACCAAGATGTCCTTCAGTATGTATATGGATAAATAAACTGTAGTGCATCCAGACAATGGAATATTATACGGCACTAAAAAGAAATGAGCTATCAAGCCATGAAGACACACAGAGGAAGCTTAAATGCATCTTAGTAAGTGAAAGTAGCTAATATGAATAGGTTATATACTGTATGATTCCAACTATATGCCATTCTGGAAGAGGTAAAACTATGGAGGCAGTTAAAAGATCAGTGGTTGCCAGGGGTTGGGTTGGGTTGGGGTGGGGTGGGGATGGAAGGAATGAATTAGCAGAACACAGAGGATTTTTAGGGCAGTGAAATTATTCTCTATGATAACATAATGATTATGTATGCCACTATATATTTGTCCAAATCCAAAGAATACACAATATTCAATGATGAATATAAGATAGAAGCATTGCTGGACCATCTATAGATGGTCTGTCATACTCCTCTGATATGGATAATTCCCATTATTATCCCATCGTTGAAAAACAGACAAGCTACAGCACAGCTTCAATGAGCACTCCTTTACCACTCAAAAACATTACTTTTACTACATAAAAACATTAGAAACAATTTTGACATGAAAGTAAATTGTAGCAGTATACAGTTTAAAGATGTAAAGGAAACAAAATGCTTGTATTACATAACAGTGACCCAGCATGCCCTCATTTTGCCAGGTCTCTTCTCTTGGTACATATCTTACAGTAAAGGTCAACTCATTTATAGCAGGAGGTTAGTTATATTCTTTTGGGAGGTAAATTTTCACACATATATCACGTACTTAATAAATATTTGATCAATTAATTAAAAACTGATTTTCAAGGGAGTTATCATTCACATGATAAATCTCTGAATACATCTCTAACACTTTCTTGATCAAAAATACATTGAGAGAGCACACATATACATATGTGTGTACAAATACAGAAAACAGACATTTTCTAAAACAATACTTGGTAACATTATGTGAGATGCAGTCTGGTATGTTTTTATTCTATTCCATTCTACTATTATATTTTTAAAATACTGATTTTGGATCACTACGTTGATTTTTGGGTCCCGACCCACAATTTGCAAACCACTGTTGTAGATGGTACAAAACAGCAGTTGGTGAATAGAGTGAAAAGGAAGTATAAGTCACTGGAAAAAAAAAAAAAAAAGGTAAAGCAGGAGACCTGGGAAAATGTAGGAAATTCCCTTCATTGTTTTAAGTAGACCAAAAATGCCTGTTTTTCCATTTGGGTATGTGCTGTACAGTATTGTCATCACTACTAGGACAGTCATTTGGCATGCTCTGTTTGTCCTAATGAGTAAGAATACTGATAAAATAAAATCAATTCCATAATATTTCTTTTCTAATTATACCATTTTCATATAAAAAATGCAGATCCTTTTAAAAATAACACCACTTAATTTTAAAGATAAATTCATTAATAAAACATAGCTTTGAAAGCCACGTATATACCAATACAATTTTTATATGACACAAGTTGTAAAGCAAAATTTTACTTTTCCTCCAAAACAAGGTTATATTGAGAGTTCTATTTATAATTCTGTCACAATTAAAAATGTCTTCAGATTAAAACTTTGAGCCTGTCTTCTTCTGTGTGAACTGAGATACTTCCTGCTATTTTTATAAAGAGGTAACATATGTAATCACTAAGAACTCTTTAGAGAAAGCTTTACTAGATATAATTATTTCTTTACATGGTGCACTTAATAAGATGCTATTACTATTGACATTATTTCAACAACCCATTCCAAGAGATAGAAAATCAATTCTCAGTCACCTTCTCATAGTTCAATTATTCAGCAATCTAGACAAAAATCATTAAATAATAGCACCTCCGATGTTTCCAAGCAGTGCTTCCAGTCAAGAGCCCATTATTAATCAGCCCCTAAATATACTTCCTGTTTACCTAGTATTTTGCCATAATTCCACACAGGTGCTACTTATCTCAGGAAAACTGATCATAACCAAATAATAGAAGGCATTTTCCTAAAATCTAGCCATATTATATTTTGTTGTAGGGGAGCAAAACTTGCCACCCTCAAACGTCTCTTTGGCATGCAGAGTATTTCAAGGTGAAAAAAGACCAAAGGATTCAAGAACAGACTTACACCTCCCCCTTAACTGTCAAAAGAATTTAAGTAAAGGGTCTATTCCAGGAATAGAGCTATCTGGAGAGGTAGCTGCAAAGACTGTGGGCGAGGTGTGGTGGGGAAAACTTGGCAGGGCTTGGAGATCAAAATCCATGCAAGAGGGAAGAGATATGGGAACATATGTATATGTATAACTGATTCACTTTGTTATAAAGCAGAAACTAACACACCATTGTAAAGCAATTATACTCCAATAAAGATGTTAAAAAAAAAAAATCCACTCTGTGTCCCCTTGAGTCCGCATGGGCCGTCACACATTTGTTGACATCTCCACGCGAATCGCCTTTCTCCCCTTTGAAGTCCCAGACCACTACCCCCAATATCCTCCTTTGTCTTCAGCTGAAGATTTAAGGTGAAGGTTTCAACCATTTTGGAGAGCTACTCACTTTTTCTGGGTCTCTCCCATGCACACATGTTATTAAACATTTGTTTGATTTTCTCCTGTTAATCTGTGTCATGTCAATTTAATTCTTAGACCAGCCAGAATGAACCTAGTTGAGTAGAGGAACATTTCTTCCTCCCCAACATTGCCATAGTGAATGACCAGTATTTGTGGACCCCATGTACAAAGTATTATGACTATTTCTAATCTTGTGCAAAGTCATCTAATATCTTCCACATAGTATATCACAAATCAACCACAACTAATTATTAAGCTAAGTCATATGACAAAGAATTTGTTACAAGAACCATGTTCTTCTTCTTCTTCTATACTCTAAATGAATACACTCTCTCAGGGCTGTCCTTGAACTATTTTTCATTATCTTTTTCTACCCTGGAGATCACCTTCATACCCAGGGTTCCATCTTTTTCTACTATGAAGGTATATTCAAAATATATATCTCTGCTCTCTGAACTCTAAACCCATATTCCTTGTTATCTCTTAGAGATTCTGTCATCCTGTAAATTCTTTACACCTCTATATCCCAGTTTATTTTCATAGACTCTTCCAGCCTCAAAACCTGCTTTCAACTTCTCAATTTCACTAGTGTTACCCCTGCATGCTCCAAATGGACATTGTAGATTATCGCCATCTCACTCATTTTTGCCTTTCTCCCCGATTTTCTTCCAATATCAAGTATTTCTCATCTATCTTTTCAGTCACTGCACTTCTCACACTCAAGACCCTCAAAAACTTTAATGATTAAACCCTGACACTATTCTGCCAGTTCCTCTCTCACCTCCTGTTACTCTTCAGTTGTCATTGGTAGAGACACTGCCACCAAGTGGATTTTTCTATCACAGAGATGAAATCATTGTTGCTGAAAAGACTGTGGATGGTTATTCATGGTCTACAGAGCGGCAAAGGCTGCTACCAGGCCCAATGAAGATGGACTCTCTGTAGACCAGTCCAGACTCATTTCCTGTTAGTCTCCTAATGTGTTTCCAAGGTAGACCCCACGCCTCCGTTCCTGTGAATTCTTTCACCTTTTCCTGGTTTTCTTCACATGTTCCCTTTTACTGAAAATCCATCCCATTTATGAATTGCTCCTCCTCCTTCAAAGATCCATCTCAGATCTTCTCTCTCTTTCTCATGAAGCCTCCCCCTGCCTCTCTGAAGCTACCATATTGTTTGAACATGTACTTGAGAAAGTGCTCTGACAATTCCCTAAATCCCCCAGTTCTAAGACAATATGTAGTAAGTAATCCTCCACATAAAATTTTAAATGAAATATTATCAAAGTGATTTTTGCACATAATATATACATGAACATATATATGTGTTATTTGGAATTTGCCAGTCACCCTTTTTTTTTTAAGGGAGTTTTTAATTTATTTATTTTTATAAATTTATTTATTTATTTTTGGCTGCATTGGGTCTTTGTTGCTGCGCACAGGCTTTTCTCTAGTTGTGGCGAGCAGGAGCTTCTCTTGTTGCAGAGCACGGGCTCTAGGTGCGCGGGCTCAGTAGTTGTGGCTCGCAAGCTCTAGAGCGCAGGCTCATTAGTTATGGCGCATGGGCTTAGTTGCTCCACAGCATGTGGGATCTTCCCGGACCAGGGCTTGAACCCATGTGCCCTGCATTGGCAGGCAGATTCTTAACCACTGCGCCACCAGGGAAGCCCTGCCAGTCACCCTTTGTTTCGAATGCTTTACGTATATAAACTCATTTAATCCCCACAACTATCCTGTGAGATAGATAGGACCGATATTAACCTCATTTTACAAAGGAAGGCGTTCTGTAATAGAAATTATAAATAAAAATGTAAATGACCTCTTCAGACCTTTTATAAATTAATTAATTCCATCAGCGAGTGTTTGCTGAGCAGGTGCTCTGTGCTGGGTGCTTTGCAGACACTGAGACACAGGGATGAATAAGACAAAAAAGAGCTCTCGTGGAGCGTACGTTCAGATGGGGAAGATGCACAATGAAGACATTGTCAAATGAACAAGCAAAATGTCAAGCCAACACGTGTTTCGGGGCATTCAAAGGCTCAAACATAAAAAAAAAAAAATTGAATCTTAAAGGTCAAGGGTTTAGTGTGTGTAATTTTGGTATTTTTCCTTATTTTGCAGTATAGTCTTTTTACTAGCTTTGTTCTCCTAGTGGTACATTGGGTACAGTCATGACCTTGATGAATACCCTGCTTGCCTGATTGCCCTTTTCAGTGTGATGGTGCAGCTCCTCCTATCAGCAGGTGGAGCCCATTTCCCCATCCTTGAATCTGGCCTGAAAGGCCAACCTAGGCTACAGCTAGCCACGCCCCCCAAATACGTGACAGAGTCGCCAAACCAGCAAGCTGCCTGTGTGACCCACATCTGACCACAGGCACGAGAGGGAGCCCAGAGATACTGTCCAGCTGAGCCAAAGACTCATACACAATCATACATGCTTTTTGTTTTAAGCCACAGAATTTTGAAATGATTTATTACACAGAACCTCCCTTCAAATTAGCTACCATAGGACATAGTTTCTATTTCACTTATCCTGGTTTATCTGGGTCATCCCTAGCACATTGTATCTTATAACATAGTTACTTAAATAAGCTCAATTAACTTTAGCTATTCAAGGATTTGACCGTGGGTGCACTAAGATAAGAACAGCTTTGAAAAGAGCAATAGTTTTAAGTCTAAATGAAGTCCGAATTTACATCAGCTAAAGAGGCTGCTAAGGGGACGCTGAGTGAGAGGATTATTTAAGGATGTGAGCCGTACTCTGCCCCCTCCCCGTTATCCACCTCCCCCCACCCCAGATGGTATATTTCTTACAGTCCATGAACCTACATTGACACATCATAATCACCCAAAGTGAATAATTTCCGTGAGGGTTCCCTCTTGGTATACATTCTCTGAGCTTGGAAAATGACAAGTATCCACCATTATGGTATCATTCAGAATAGTTCCGCTGCCCTAAAAATCCTCTGTGGTCCACCGATTCATCCCCCCTCCCCACTAAACCCTGGCAACCACTGACCTTTTTTCTATCTCCAAAGCTTTACCTTTTCCAGAATGTTATATAGTTGGAATCATACAGTAGGTAGGCTTTTCAGGTTGGCCTCTGGGCCTCTCTCTACAACATGCATCTTTAATAAAATAGTCAGTTAACCAACATTTGCAAGTTAAATAATTTTATCAAACTCTGTGGCGCCTGATAGCAATAAGGAAATCCTGTGTTATTTATAAAAAGCATGCAAACACTTCCTAACTGTCGAATACGATTCGGTTTGTATGTGTATTTTGTTCAAGTGGGTCATACAAGTAAACAAATGCGGAAGTGAGGCAAGCTGGTTCTGAGGGCAGCTGCTCCTTGTCTAATGGGCTCCACAGGTGGGGATGCTCTGCTCAAGGACCAGGCACTTACAGCCCAGGCAGGTCATCTTCTTCTGAGCCAATATGTGCAGCCACAATAATTCAAAGGAAATAGTGAAGTTTGTTTCCACTAAGACCATGAATTTCTTCCTTTTCCCTCCTGGATATTCTATTTCCAGAATAGGGAACTTGGAGGGGAAAAGTTGCCCCTGTTTTCCTTATGCTGATGAAAAGCATCAAATACATCCCTCTCATTATGTATATATGTGCATGTGTGTATATATGTATGTATGTGTATATTTGTATGTGTGTGTGTATATATATATGATTCTTGGATGAGTTTACAACAAACCTCCAAATTTAAATTGATAAAATAGGATTTAAAATGGATAACCAACAAGGACCTACTGTATAGCACAGGGAACTCTGCCCAATATTCTGTAACAAGCTAATTGGGAAAAGAATTTGAAAAAGAATAGATACATGTATATGTATAACTGAATCACTTTGTTGTACATCTGAAACTAACACAACATTGTTAAACTATACTCCAATATAAAATAAAAAGTTAAAAAAAATAAATTGATAAAATGGGTATAACGGTCCACTCTCTTGTTTTGCTACTAGATAAATAACCAATCAAAATATGGGTCTGGACTTCCTTGAGGTCTACTGCTTACTGTCGACAGAGGGAGGAGAGGGTGGAGAGGGAGGGGAGTACTGACCAGCCCGTTCTGTCTCTCACTGTCTTCTATGCTGCCTTGCTTCTGAGTGAATTTCTACTGTAACCTTAGGAGAATAATCAAATACAACTACAAAGGAACTGACCCCCTCAAATTTTCTTTCTTGTGTTACTCACTCTAGAGTTTATTTTCTCTCTTATTTCCATAGATATGCAGCCTCTCAATGCCAGCCTCCTAGTTCACCCCACCTTTTATAATATTCTTAAGATTGCCCCCTCTCTGCCTTTTCTATTTGGAATATGCATTTCTTAAAATCTCTCTAGCCACATTTATATTTTACACACATATTTAAAATAATAAAATGGCACTATTTTCTTGACGTTACACAATCCAGGCATTTTACCAGTTGGAACAAATATTCTACCTTGTTACTCAAGTTGCACAGTGATTTTTTTTTTTCTATTTCTTTCTAATGGAAAATACAAGAACACATTTTCTGCTTGGGTAAGCATTTCAAGTATCTCTCCAGTTTTTGCCTTTAAGGGGCCATATCCATTGTGAATTGTTCAGGGTTCCATAAGAGACACACAGGACACACAGTATGCTGGTTGGTCATATAATGATGACCAGGTTGCTTATAGGGTGACAGTGAAAGTCTATCCAATAAGGTATTTTAGAAGCAGTATATCAGTGAAGATATAGCGCTTCTCTCTAGTGTGGACAGCTTCAAGCCTGAGGCTGTCAATCATATATATCTATATTTAATATACACATATATATTACATTGAATCCCCATTTAACCACATGTCACACAGGTGCTGTCTAAAGAACTCCTACTGCTGTAAGAGCTGCTGCATCCTTTTGGTATCACAGTTACAGTTTTAATTCATTAAAAAAAAAATCAGTGTAGTGTCTGGGCACAAGTAAACTCTGCAAAGAACAAACTGGCATGGAGGAATATTTTCTTATTCACCACTCTCTTCACAGAATAAATCTAAGGGTCAACTGCACACATTACCCAGAGGCCATAAGCTAATCAACTATACTTGAATTAAAAAGTAAATTAAAAAAAACTGACCTGAATGAATTCCTTAATAGAAACATGATGTTATTTCCTTGTCTAGGGCCATCTCAACTTTGGTTTTCGCTAATGGCTGATCGTGTTCTAAACTTATACAGAATCTGAAATTCTGAGTCCAGAGTTCAATGAGATTCAAGCAAATTCTCATTAACCGGAGGAGAATAAATAAATATATTCCTGTCTCTACCTTGAAAATGCAGAAAAAGCAAACTTTACCCAACATACTTTATAACCCTCTGGAAAAATTCCTGCCTGTTTGCCTTTTTGGATGTCCAATACTGCACCTGGCAACTGAAATCTGATATTTTTCTTTCTTTTTTTTTCTTTCTGCCAAGCCTGTCTCTGTCTGAATTGCTCTCCCTGATAAATTAAAACCTACAGAATAAAGATTAGAGGGAATTATGAGATACTTTCAATTATCTGATATCTTAAATAATTTACCATGAGTCATAATATATAAGTGAAAGTTTTTTTCACAGAGAGGAGAAAACCATTATTGAAAAGTGGCTTGGTAGTCATTTTGGTTTCCCAAATAAAAACACTATCTGAAAACACATTAAGGACAAATAAGCAATTTTGTAGGTGTGCAGAGAGATGTGACACAGTCTTTCTATTAATAAATCACAACATTTCAACATTTTGATTTAACCATTCCTCTTTTGCCCTTCACCAATGCTAGAATGAAGGAAATCAATAAATAAGATTACACTCAGCACCTCATACAATTTTTTACCAGTTATCCAATTATGGTTTGAGATTTGCTGAACATTTATTACCATTTTTTTCCATTTTATTCAGAGGAAACTTTTGGAGGTTCATTTGGTAGGGGCAATCAGTATCGCATGAATATAAATTGATATTGTGCTAGAAAAGGCAATGCACAAAGTACAGTGCACAAAACAGAATAGCCACCTTTTAATTTTTTATTTAATGACAGACAAATGACCTAAGGGAGAAAATTTCATTCATTTCATGAGATTCAAGGGAACAATATAAAACAAGAATGATTTACGAAAAAAAATCCACAATTGCCATATTCTAATAATTTTCATCTAGGTGATGTAAAAATGTTTCCATAAGTATACACTTATGGAAATGACAGTATTTCCTATCAGACTCTTTACTCTTATATCTGAAGCAAACAACAACAACATCTTAATATTAATGTCCAGTAATGCAGACATCACTGATTTTAGTTCGTTCAACAAATGTTTTCTGTGCATTTAGTATATGCCAGGATCTGGCCATAAACTGGGATATATCCATGGGCAAAATAGTCTAGAAACATTGTCCTTGAAGAGTTTACATTTAAGCATAGGAAGACAGGGGAAAAATAGAACTTAATAAATAATTAAATTGTATAGTGCCTTAAATTGCAATGGCAAAAATGAAACATGGAGCAGGAAATCAGGGGTCGTGGACCATGGCGGGAGAGGCAGCTCCTCAAATGAAATAGGGCAGCCAGTGAAGTCCTCACCGAGTCAGTGAGATCTGAGAGAAGGTTGCAGGAGTGCGTGGGGATAAGCCAAGCAGATACCTGAGGAAAGAGCATTCCAGATGGAGGAAAGAGCGGAGGAAAGTATGGCAGACTGATTCAAGGACAGCAAGTAAGCCAGCGTGCAGGCGCAGAGTCGAGGGCGGATGGAGGGGATACGGGCAGGTGAGGTCAGAGAATGGAGGAAACTGCAGGCCACTGTGAGGATGTCGGCTTTAACTCCGAGTCAGATGCAAACCACCGCACAGCTTTGTTCAGAACAGTGACATGGTCTGACCCGCCCTACTTACATAAAAGGATCACCCTGCCCTCTGTGTTGCAAATAGACTCTAAGGAGACAGCCCTAAGAAGCAGCTGCTGGATGGATCCAGAGTTTCAGAGAGAAGGTGAGAATGGAGGTATCAACCGGAGAGTCACCAGCATATGTATGAAACTGGATGAGATCAGGAAGGGTGTCTTTTACAGAGAGAGGAGAAAAAGACCAAGCTTGAGTCCTAAATATGAAGAACAAGAGAAGAGGAGGAAATAGCAACAGACCAAGAAGCGACTAAGGACATAAAAGGAAAACTATGACTGTCTGATATTCTGGAAATGCTGTGAAGAAAGTATACCTTGGAGGAGAAACTTGTTGACTGTGTGTCATGACTGTGACAGTTGGTTAAGGTAGATGAATAATGAGAAGTGACCACTGGCTTGAGTACCATGGAGGTCACTGGTGGTCTTGATGGAGAAGTTTCAGTGGGGTGGTGAGATGCCAGAACTTTGAAGAGTGTGAAATAAAATTCATATTTTATGGCAAGACAAGAAACATTTAAACATAAAAAATTCTCCTCTGCCCTTTGGCCTCCTCTCTCCCCTCTATGGTGCACTGTGTATTATGTATCAACCAAACCTCCCCCATCAGCAGAAATACCTGCTCAACCATAAAAAGCAACATTCTCCCAGCATCAACAAGACAACTTCTTAAAAGAGAACATTCCTTCTTGGTCCCGTAAGCTGTCACATGGTGCTTAGATCTGGATCATGTAAACTGTCAATAATACATCAGTCAATGTACAGCTTTCTGTCTCAAAAAGCTTATATAACTGTGTCTTGACTTCTAACGGGAGGAACAGTTCTTGGAGCTTTCTGAGATGCTCTTCCTGGGTTATAATCCTCAAATTTGGGTCGAATAAAATTTCCACTTCTTTCATAGACTGACTATTGATTAACTTTCATCGACAAGAGACAGTAGTAGAAGAAGAACTAGTTTTAAAACAACAGAAATTTATTCTAAGTTCTGAAGGCTAGATGTCTAAAACCAAGGTGTCGGCAGGGCCATGTCCCCTCTGAAGACTCTGGGAGAGGATCCTTCCTTGCCCCTTCCAGCTTCTGGGAGCCCCAGGCCTTCCTGGGTTTGTGGCAGCATAAATCTAATCTCTGCCTCTGTCTTCATATGCCATCTTCCCTCGTTGTCTGTGTCAAAATTTCCTTTTTCATATAAGGAAACTGGTCATACTAGAATAAAGATGCACCCTATGCCAGTATGACCTCATCTTAACTAATTACATCTGCAATGACCCTATTTCCAAATAAGGTCACATTCAGAGGTATGGGGGGGGAGAGGAGTTAAGACTTTAATGTATCTTTTTGAGGGACACAATTTGGCCCACACTCTCGCCTAAACTTAGTTTCCTCTTCTACAAAAAGTCCAAAATATGACCTTTCAGGGTTTTAACAGGGATTAAATGTACAGTATACTGATTAAGAAATCAGGTTCAGAAGTCAACGTATTGAAACCGAGTCCCCGTAAAACCTAGTTCCCCTGCTGAGTTTACGATTAACCTGTCTATCCAGAACTTTATTCCCTTTCTTGTACTGTTCCTGTTCCCCTCAGGACTGAGGATTATCAAAGCAAAGTTGGGGGGGGGGAGTTTGAAACCAAGCAGGGCCTTCCTGGGCATAAAAGCCCCTCTGCATCCCTTGGTTCTTGTTTGTAGAAAGAGGCTTTCATCTCCTAGGTTTTCCCTGAGTTCCCAAGAGCAAACTCAAGCAGTTACTAATTAGGGAAGTAAGGGAATGCAGAAACAAAGGAAAAGCAGTCACACAAGAAAAGTAATGATAGCTTAAATAAGAGTTCAGTGGTAAAATAGAATCACAGGACTCCTAGTTCCTCCTCACGGCATATGCATTACAATCTGACACATATCTTTGGGTTGTTCTGCAGGATGTAAGACCCTCATCCAGGTGGAGGATGGTGACCAAATGCCAACCACAAGCACATAGACCCCAGACTCGTTGGAACCAGAAGGTTGATGATTAAGATCCCTGAAACATCACCCTGTTACCTCACCACCAGCCAATCAGGAGAAAGTCCACGAGCTGCAACCCTCACCCCTGACATGGTCTTTAAAATCCCTTCCCTGAAAGCCATCAGGGAGTTCAGGTCTTTTGAGCATTAGCTGCCCATTCTCCTTGGTTGGTGCCCTGAAGTAAATGCTGTACTTTCTTTCACCACAACCCCATGTCAATAGATTGGCTTTGCTGTGAATCAGGCAGGTGGACATGAGTTCAGTTCATGAACAATATGTCCACTGTTTTCAGAATGGACTTGGGGAAATTACTGAACTTCTTCAAGCCTCAGCTTTCCATCTGCCAAGTGGAAGTAATGATAGTTCCCACACGATAGGAGCATCAAATTATTATAGATAATTCACACAACTGGTTAGAGATCCATGTGACAATTAGTCCTGTGCCTGGCACATAGAAATGACCCAGTAAAGGAAAGGATTTTATTATTATTATACTTCCAAGTGCTCCTTTTTCTGAAACTCTATGAATTTGTAATAGCATATACAGCATAGAGATGTTGTATGGTAACAGTCTAATAGATCAACATGCTAAATTCTGAATTATCATATGCATAATCCTCCATCCCTTCTCAACTTTCACACAATTTCCTTATTTATAGTTTATAAGTGATACCGTGAGTTATAATAAGATATATATATATATATCTCCTCTTCCTGGCACAGAGCTTCTAAAACCCTTGGAATTTCCTGTGGTGGGAGTAATAAAGGTGTTCTTGTTATGTTAATGAGGAGACTTTTGGAAGGTACCTAAGGATGGGGACTGGAGATGGGGAGAGGAGAAGGGGTAGAGGTTGAGTCAACTGCCAATGGCCAATGATTGAATCAATCTTGCCTATATATGAAGCCTCCATAAAAACCCTGGAAGATGGGTTCAGAGAGCTTCCCTGTTGGTGAACACGTGGAGATTCTCGGTGCAGCTGAACAGGGCATGGAAGCTCCACACATTCCCTATATCTTCTCCATGCATCTTTCCCATCTGGCTGTCCCTGAGTTATATCCTTTTATAATAAACAGATGATCTAGTAAGGAAGATCTTTCTCTGGGTTCTGTGAGTGGTTCTAACAAATTAATTGAACCCAAAGAGGTGGTCATGGAAACCTCTGATTTACAGCCAGTTGGTCAGAAGCACAGGTGACAACCTGGACTTGCAATTGGCATCTGAAGTGGGTGGCAGTCTTGTGGGGCTGAGCCCTTAACCTGTGTCATCTGACACGGTCTCCAAGTAGTTGAATTGTAGGACACATAACTGGTGTATAAACACTGCTTGTTGTATAAACGCTCCACACGTGATTGGAGGCAAACTCTGAACAACCAACTTTAGATGTATCTGTCAGGTGCAGATATTAGACAAGGGGTCTTCATGACCCATTCCTTTGAATGTTTAGAGTCTACTAAAAATCAGCAGGTAGCTAGAGGGACCAGCCCTGAATTACTTCACCTCTGCTTGTCCATTTCCCTAGAACTACGACTGTTACATTGTTAGGTATTAGGGAGATGGAAGATGAAAAATTAGGGTTATTTGACTAAGTAAATGAGTGATGTGGAAATTAAGTGAGGCAAGTGAAATTTAGGCAATTTTCATCACTTTTGAAAACTGTACAAATGCACTTGAAGACCTACCATAATAAAGCTCTCAAAAATACTTGGATTCTGAGCACTGTACACAAAACTTCATCTTGATATATCAAGTGAATTCCTATTGAATCACTGTTAGTTAAATTTTTAAGTGCTTCAATACACACTTGAGATAATAAACAGAAAAGAGAAATAGTTTAGATGTGTGAGGCATTTGGCTGTGACTCTCAGGTGTAATTTGCAGATCATCACATAGTTTTTAGAAAAAGATCTGTCATAAAGAAAAAAAGGGAAAGTAGAGAGCCAGAGCTGAAAAGAACTGGAGAAACAGGGAAGGGGAGATAAAATATTTAAAGAGAAAGTCATGTGAGATGGGAGAGCACTGGAATTACAGTGGCATCAATAAACTTGCACAATATTACAGGGAAAATGTTACTACATGATCAGACCAAGTAAAAAGAAATTAAGTCTCTAGGGGAGAGGGGAAAGGTTATCTTTAAATTTCTAAGGCTAGTGTTTTGCAGCACAGATGAGCACCTCTATTTGAATTTCAATAAAATGCTAACATTTAAGAAAGGCAGAACTCTGGGCTTTGGACTGGAGACCTGGGTTCTAGTTAGGCCTTAGCCAGGGGTGACATCAAAAATACTGATCAACCTCATGTAGGAGCAGAGCTCACAAGGCCTCCTGCTGTACCAGGAGTTCCCTCTCTAGTTGCTGGATCCAGGCATCTTGGGGTAGGAACCATAGAAACTTGCTTTCTACCACGGCGGGGTGGGTGGTTGGAGACCCTCAGGAGACTGAGACTGTGGCTCTGGTTATTTACCAGCTGCCTCTGGAGAATTCTAGTATTTCATCCATGGCTATGTCCCACTGGTGCATACCATGTGAATACCAGCCCCGGGCTATGAACTAGCTGGGTGAAATATGCAAAACCAGGGGAGCTGGGTCTGATGGTCCTGGTGGCCCTTTTTCGCTCTGACAGTCTCTGAGTCTGCGTGTCTGTGTGCGTGTGTGCGGGCACATGCAGGTGGATGTGTGTGAGCGTCACATCCCATGTGTAGACACCTTCTGGTGGGTGTTTAGATTGACCTGAATTATGAACGCAGTAGCTCCAATTCAGGAGAAGAATCCTTTAGTGTGATGAATTGTGAGAAGCAGAATACATTTTTTCTTGTTGTTTTTACAAACAGACTTTTCCGGAAACGTCAAAGCATGATTCTCAAAATCCAAATGGCTCACGATACTTTGTGTGTTGTATTACTTATCAAAAATTAAGGCAATGCATTGGCATGAATAGCCTGTTTTCACCCAGTTTCAGTGCTTTAATTGATTTTGGAAGTCCTTTTTACTCTAAGCATTTTGTGTCTTTGTGTTTAACAGAACTGTGCTGATGGTGTGCTCAGTAACTACGGCAGATAATCCAAAGCACACATCATGTGAAAGGGAACAAGCCCTTCTCTTCCTGCATATACTCTTTCCATTAGTTATTCATTGTATATTAAGCCCTTCCTTCGTATACAACTAGCTAAAGGTGAGAGCTGGAGTTTGTGCTTTGGAGGGCGGGCATCACTAAATCTCCTGGCCTCTTTCTCCTCCGCTGGGATGTGAGGACCGTGATACCACCTCTCCTGGAGGGTCACCATGATGACTGAATTAGGCATCCCACACAGTACACTTAGCATACTGCCTGGTGCCTAGTGAGTGTTGAATAAATGGTAGCTCTTTTGTTTCCGCGCCAGGCGCTGTGCCACGCCTGAGGCTGTCTGTGGTCCCGCGCGGCTTCACGTTGCTTTCAATAGAAGAGCAATCTCACTTATCCTCACTATTGCCTGCCATTTTTGAAAAGCAGGCACTTCTCTCTAGCATTTTGCAGCTGTGCTACGTTTCTTGGAGATGAGCTTAGAAAAGCCCAACAACAATAGTCAACCCAGCTCTTTTCATCCTCTGGCAGGTGCCCAGGTAGTTTGGGGTCATCAACCTGCAATTCATATCACTCCAGTGAAATTTAAAATCAGGGATTGGATTAGTTTTTCTTGTTGTAAAAAAAAAAAAAAAAATTTTAGAGAAGAAAGAATACATGATAAGCGATTTAAACGTAAGCAAGCATTACAGAATCACCAGTTATATTCAATCTGTGCTTTTTTTCCCATGCAATTCTTTTTTTATTATTGAAATATATTCAACAAAAATACTGTATAAATTTAAGTTGTTCAACACGTTGATTTGATACATTAATATATTGTAATATGAACATTCAATCTGTGCCTCAAAATAGGAGGAGTGACTTGTTTGTGACCATCATTATTTAAGGGCACAGATGAGCTGAAATTCAAACATCACTTTACTATAACACTGTGGCAGGTTTGTCAAGGCGGCAATTTTGCCTGACTTCTAATGTTGTCTACCTTTGTATCCAGGCAGGGTTTCTACCTCTTTTCAGCATATGTCTTCCAATTAAATAGGACCAGTCTTGTAATGATTTCCTTTCATCTTCTCAAGACCACTCTTGTCCTTATTTCCCCAGACTCTCCTTCCACATACTTGATGCATCCCACCTCCAAATGGGCCCTGTGTTAGGAGACGGTCAGAGATGAACAGTGCTGACCTGCAGAGTGAAGGCTGACCAGTTAATTCCCTGCCATTCTGAGGCCAAAGTCTCAGAAGAAGAAAGTCATTTCTTAATTACTTTCTAAAATGATGCGCAGGCTAGTCTTTACCAGGAATGCCCACTGGCTCTTCTCCCCCATCAGCAAGAGACTGATGCTGTATCAGTTATCTGAGCACAGAAAGCTTAATAAAAAGATGATATAATAATACTAGTCACAAAGTAGACAACTGAAAAATACTTACTGAATACTTTGATAGACTTAAACAAAATATAGCCCCAGGAGATGCCTCTTTATTTTAAATTATACAGAATTCCTAGCAGTGTAGAAAAAAATAGAAGTTTGAAAGTGTATTTCATTGATAGTTTGTAAAAACACAGTAAGGTGGATTTCAACAGTTTATCTTGAGTCACAGTATTAGAAAATCTAAAAGACTTCTATTTCTTGCAAAGTGCTCAGAAAGTATAATATCGTTGTGAAAGACTGGTTTCAAAGATGGCTTCAATTCTTCATTCCAAATTCACATTTTAAAAGCTGTGGGTACAAAGAGGGGTAAGGTTGATTTCCCCATTCCTTTGATATAGGCTGGCTTTATGACTTGCTCTGGCCAATAGAATGTGGTGGAAGTGACAGTATGTCAGTACCAGCAAGGATTCCATGCATACTTCTCCATGCTTTCTCTCTCTCTCTCTCTCTCTCTCAACCTTGCCACTGCCATGTCATGCAAGAAATTTTCACACTGAGGTATGCGGAAGTCATTCTGGCTTATTTATGATTTGCCTTAAACTTTATGCTAACTAGAACAGCTTGTCTTATGGCCTTTCCGACATGCATTGTACATCTGCTTTAATCATTAGGGAAAAGAATGAGTTTAAAAATCAAAGTGGAGTCACTGTAGTTCAGTTATCTAAAATGGAGCCAGGTGGCCACTGTGGATGTGGTTTCAGATATATTCCTGAATCACTGAGAACTTGAGTTTTCTGAACTGTATCAAACTCAAGGACACCACCAGCCATTCTCAAAACAATCTCTGCCAGCAGCAACCTTATGGTCTCAAGGTCTCCCCTTGTAACTGTGCAGCCATTTCACACCCCAACCAATCCCTGCTTAACAAGCACCCTTGCTTCTTGCCAGCTGCAGTTAGAATTCTTGATAAACAATTTATATAACTTTGCAGTTTTTGCCTTTATAAGCCTCCCCCATTTTGTAGTCCAGAGGAACACAATTCAAGCGCTTCTTGAATCTGTGTCTCCCGGGCTATAGTTCTTAGTCTGGCTGGAATAAAACTCTCTTGTATTCTTATGATAGATTGGTTATTGATCATTACTGTTGATGCATGTAGTAACCTGGGGCTACCTTGCTGGAGAGTGGGAGCCTCCGTGTGGAAAAGCCAAGGTGCCCCCCCTGACAGCTTGTCAAGCTGCAGAAGTGGCCTCTTCAGGGACCCTCGGTTGTATGAGAAGCCCAGACAAGGCCAGAAGATCTGAGCCCCAACCAGTTACTCACTAGCAGAGTCATGTGCTAAGAAACGGTGATGTTTTACACTAATAAACGGTGAGGCTCTTTTGTAATAGCTAATTGATACCGTCATGCTAGTGGTTTCAGAACAATCTTTAGGAGTAGCTTCAGTCCAACGGTAGCCTGAAATCTGCTGCTTTTATTTATCTTTGCCCATTACCTATGATATTACTAAACTTTTCTGCTCCTTAGCTTAGAAATAATGTTCATTATTATCAGTGCATCACTTTCGAGTTTTCAATGCCCGAAGAGTCCAGTGTGTTGGTTAAGAAGGTACATTTAGTGACTTAGAGTACTCCAGTTGAATTTGAGACAATTAATTGCATGAAGTGAAACTTACTAAGCTAAAGTCAGCTACACCATTACTAAGGAACACTAGTGCACTCTGCAAAAGAGTAAAATGTAAGTGCAAGTTTCACAAGATTCAAGACCTTTTGTAAGAGGTCTATAAACACACTGAGATGGGAAAAAGAAAGGGCAGAGGATAATAGGTGTGCAGTTAAGACACCGCTTATCTAAAGGCTCACAGGAAAACTTGAAAGGAGATTACCTTAGGAAATGCTATTTGCATTTCCCACTGGCTTTGTTAACCTTTTGAAAACAGTGCATAGCCCAATTCACGCTCCTGTTAGGTGAAAGAAGCTTGAGGTTTCTTCAAATGTACCAAGTGATGGATCAGTGATATTTATGTGTACTGGCTTAATTTAATAACTGTGTTTTGCACCTCTGAAGGAACTGTGAAATGGAAAGCAAAAGGCCAATGCTTTCACAAAGCACCTACATTTATTTCTAATCTTTGTATTCAATAAATCTCAATTAACAGTGTGCTATACTTGTCAACTCCAGCCTAGCTGCAAATCATGAGATATATGGCTGTAAAAAGGAAAAGTAAATAAAAATATATTATTCCATTCATTAGGCACTGACTTTTCCAGAAATTACTTTACCACTAATATAATACTGTTTTTCAATTATTAGTGGAAGTTTATAGAATCATGTTATAAAATTCAACTATCATGTTACTCATATATTTTCAAAAACAAATTCTAAGTTAACTCATATTTTATTTATCTCAAAATGAATGCCTTTTAGGATGTAGTGTGTTGGTTTTGTTTCAGTTATGGATTAATCCTTGGCCTCTTCTGTGAGACGATCCTAATCTAGTAAAGGAGAAGTAGTCATTTCCTTGTTCTTTCGAAATGTTACTAAAAGTCGTTAAAGATGTGTTTTATGATGTAATCTTGTGGTGAAAAAATTCTCAGTGATTTAAATTCTTGTTACAGAAGTTTTTTTTTATAGCATTTTCAACATTTATTTTAATATGTAATTCTCCTTTAAACCCCCCTTTTTAAAAAAAATTATTTATTTTTTATTTTTTTTATTTTTATGGGTCTTCGTTTTTGTGCCAGGGCTTTCTCTAGTTGCGGCAAGTGGGGGCCACTCTTCATCATGGTGCGCGGGCCCCCCATTATCGTGGCCTCTCTTGTTGCGGAGCACAGGCTCCAGACGCGCAGGCTCAGTAGTTGTGGCTCACGGGCCTAGTTGCTCCGCGGCATGTGGGATCTTCCCAGACCAGGGCTCGAACCCGTGTCCCCTGCATTGGCAGGCAGATTCTCAACCACTGCGCCACCAGGGAAGCCCAGAAGTATTTTAAGAAATAAAGAGGACACTAAGAATCGGAACTGTTTTGAAGAAGACTGATTTGTAAGATGGCAAACCAATCTGCATAAAATTAGAAAGTATAATTTTGAGGGAAAGCAACAAAGTATTTTACAAAATTACACTAAGAACTATTATATGTTACTAAATGCAATTTACTGGATATTTCCTATGAAAGGCATTGATACGATTCAGAAAAAAATGTTTTTACTGAAGGCTGTTTGATAAACCAAGAACTTAGTATGGTTTTCTTAAACTGGGGACAAAAAATTTTATGTAACATATACTAAGTGTGTAAGATTATTTTATATATGAAATTCTAAGTTTTAATTAGAAATATACAGAGGGTACTTGGATGGCACAGTCGGACTTTATTACTTTTAATTAACTCTTTACATTTAGCCCAGGATTCCTATCTAATTCAGCTGGAAAAAGGCATCAAATGGAAAAACATGGAGATTTAAAAAAATCTCACAAATGTGTAAGTACCAAATGCTAATTTCTTTAGTGTATTATCCCTACTGTGTGGGATGTGGAGACAGCCCTCCCCCACACAAACTGCCAGCTTGGTGAATACTAGGTACCAGTGAAAGGGGCCAAGGATCACACTAATGATGTGTTCAAGCCATAGGGGGAACGGGAATAAGAATTGTTTTTGTAATCATGGTGCCTCGTTTAAAATGATTTCTTCCAAGTCTGTGCTTCCTTGGGCTCATTTCGTTGCCTTGTTTTGAAACACAGACATTGTTTTATAAAAGTAAAATTCTGTGGTGGAATTAAAAGAGATCTAAATTGGTATATTAAAAACTATATATCAGGGATATTTTATTAAGAAAACAGTTGGAGCTAACTGCTTCAGTTGAAAGTGTACAAGAAATTGTATTTTGATATACTTCCACATAATTTAAGGAAATTGCATTCAGTTTAAAGTATAAGCATCATAAAATGTCCAGGCAAGTCTTCGCCAACACAAACTACACTAAACTGCTTAATGTACACAAGCTACTGACACAATAAATGCTGAATGCTAACTACAACTACTACTACTATTATTATTATTACTATTACGATCCCTGTTCTGTGATGCCTAATTTTCCTATCCTTGGTGATCCCTGGGCTTAAAAGAGCAGCTCCTATCTCTTTAGAAGAGAATGATTGATGTGTAAGGATACTCAGCATTCCTTAATCCCGTAGAGAGTAACTATTACTTACAGGTGTTTGCTTTATAGGAGATGGTTGGGAGATAATGACATATAATATTTAAACGTAAAAAATGAAATAGTATGATAGGACTTACCAGAGGATCATCTCACAACAGCCATGAAATGATCCTCTGCAGATTGCTTGCTTGTTAAAATGTTACCTCTTCAGGGAAGCCTTTCCCAATTTTGTTGACTAAGTTTCTTCCAGTTAAACATTCCCATAGCAGCCCGTAATTCTCCTTCATAGTCCGCGTCACACTGCGATTAGATAGTTAATCATATCATTATTTAGTTAGCGTGTACCTCTCCTCTTTGGAGGGGGAAGTCCCTGAGATCAGGGACACACCTGCCTGCCGTGTCCCTACAACCTAGTACAGAGCATGCTTGGAGCAGGTCAACAAATGGAGAGATGGATGACATCGGAAACTACATTTGCAAAGCACAATGTCTTGCTTTTATTCAAAGTGTATATTTCACTTTTTCTCATGCTGTCTACGTACCAGTTTAGGCATCACAATTATAACAATCCAGCCACCTCCTAAGATCTCTGCCTACTAGTCTTCCTTCAGGTTTTTCTCAGGATTTTATTTTTCCTCTCTCTTCCTGAGTAATGTGGATGTGACAGTGTAGTCTTGTGCTACCTTGGGAAGAGGTTTGTTTTCCCCCCTTTTTATTTTTCTCCCTCCTGCACTAGATACAGCAAGAAAATGCATTTTACACTTCTTCTTCCACTTCCATCAATAACTGCACTTACAATCCTTTTAGGCTCTTGTGTTTTTTGAAACAGCTCTCATTATTTATCTCCCTGCATAGAAGGTACAAAACAAACCATAGGGAAAATAAACTAACTGTAATACATCAGATTGCAGATGTCACGAGGGTATATAACAGGGTAGTTAGTCTAACAAAGGTGGTGTGTATGGTTGAAATGGAGCAGGAGCCTATGTTCCCTGCCCCCCATGTCCTCAGCCTGCCTTTTGTCTGTGGAAAAACTTTACCCAAAGAATAAGTTTAATCAGAGAAATGAGAAAATACAGAAGCAAAAAAAAAAAAAAAAAAAAAAAAAAGCAGTCCAACAGGACAAAACAATAAAGACCAGGCTGTAGCCATGACATAAGCTGCCACAATTCCAAGAACTGGCCTCAAAGAAATGGGACCCCGGAACTGAAGATTAACTGTACCTAAAACAATCAGGATGACACTGGTCAGACCATCGCATGAGCAATTTCAAGATGACTGTCAGAGCTGACTGTGCTGTTTCTACATGTAGCCCCCTCGCTCAGCCTATAAAAGCTCTTGCCCCCTGTTGTAGGGCAGGGGGAAGTCAGCCTTTGGACAGGCGTTCCCCCCAACCTCCTTGCTGGCATCCAACATAAAGCACACTCTCCTTTCCAGCAACCTTGCGTCATTATTGGCTTTTGAGTGGCAAGCAGCCGGATGCCACTTTTGGTTACATGGTCAGTGCTAATACTTTGTAAATTTCACAAAGACAAGGTTACCCACTCTTCACAAAAGAGGGCCCATTATGCCCCTCTCAGTATGTCCTGCATTTTCCTTATTGAAGCTGCTTTCCTTGCCCAGAGTAACCTCTCTCTGAATTTCTGCTTCCTGAAATCCTGCCCACAATTTAAGGCTGAAAGAAACTACACGACTTTCCCTTCTCTTTCCCCTTCACATTTTACAGGCAATTCCATTCACTCAACAGGCCAACAAGGATTTCCTTAACCCCGGTTTTTGAGGTATTGTGCAGTTTTAGTGAAACGGTAAAGAACAAGATAGAGTCTGATACCCATGAAGCCAGGAGCCCAGAGATTACATGATATGCTAAATAGTATGTTATCTCCAATAAACAGCTGTGCTGAAGGACCTGTACAGGTAGAATCATCCGTCTGGCACGCTGGTTAAATAGCAACAGACCTACTGAAGGTGACATTGCAACTTAGCTGATTAAATTTGAGGAGCTTGGCTCTTCAGGAGAAGAAACTGTCCTTGTAGAGAGCACCCTGCCTTGCACAGGGGAACAATGGTCTGGGAAGCAGGGACCCACACAAGGCAGCTGCAAACAGTACGAGCCCTTCGGACTTGGAGTTTGGCTCTACCTGCCAACCTTGGAACAGTGCCCAGGAGGCCTGGTAAGTAAGCCAGGTAGTCAAGCTGACCTTGTTAGCCAAAAAATTCATGCTGCCTGTACTTTACATGGTGACTTCTCACTGGCTCCCTCTTGAACTTTAGAAAAGTCATAGAAAGTACGATCTTCTCTTAGCTGTATTCAAAAGAAGGGAGGAAAGAGATTTGTATCCGTTTTTGGGCCAGAGTGAATACTGTGTCCTTTGAAACAATGTGGCGAGGGAAGCAGTGTCTGTATCAGGGGCCCTAGGAAACTCAGATGGCTAAAGATGAAGATGCCTAGTAAATTGCCAAGTCTATCCAGGTATATTTCACCAAACTCAGTTAAATCTCATACATTTTGAATTTTAGTGTAGCAATTAAGATCGACTTCCCTTATGATTGGGGAAAACCCTTTACAATGTTGCCTCCGATGCAAAGGGTTTCCTGTTTCCACTTGGCTCTGTGTGCAGCATCCTGCAAGCTAGCTGTGGAGCCGAGGGCTCCATGGGGAGCCGGCACCCAGGCAGGACGTGACGCTGTGTGGACTGGCCTCAGGAACCTACTGGAACATCCAGACTGACACAAGGCGCAGTGTCTAAAGCTCTGGTGTGACCCTGACAGCGGTTATCAGAAGTTGGAATGGTGGTGTGGAGGCCGGTCTACTCAATGTTGGACACTTGGTCACCAATTAGATCTGACAGACCTGCCCACAAAAAGTAGAGTCCTGCCCAGTGGGCTAATAAAAGTGCAAAGGATGGGGTTCAGAAAAAGGGTTTGGGCCCTTTTTCTGAGCCCAGAAGGATATAAAGGTTCTACCAGGACATCTAACACCTATGGGAAGGGAATCTAAGTTGACACCTAGTTTTTGAACTGGACTAATTTGAGAGACAGAGAGAGAGATAAGGAACCTTGGGGACCTTGTGTCCCAGATTTGGTTGCATTTGGGAATTGGAAAAAAAGATTTCCTCCACCAGGAAGGACTGAAGTTGATGATATATTATTATCTGACTCAATTATGTTCCAGCAGAAAATTGGGTGACACTAGGGTGGTGGAGAATGCCAACAAATGTAAAGGAAAAAATGGGGGTAGTTTTCCTAATGTTCCCAATTTACAGCGATGCCTCTCTTTTCTAATTCCCTGCAGCCCCTCGTTTCCTTGTGGAATTTATATCACTGGGCCTTGAATAGAATTCCATACTTGTCTTTCTCCCGTTATAACACGGGATTATATAACACATTATAAATGTGCAGTGGACAGACAGACCCTGGGGTCTGTGTGGTACCCAGCACATCACCTGGGTTCAGGAAGTTCTCAGTAAGTTTAAGGAGTGACGTGACCCACGAACGAAGTGGATCAAGTCCGTGGTAGTATTTTTATTACATTTCTTTCCAACACACCTCAAATTAGACACTTTTTATTTTACAAATGGGGCATGTTTTCAGGAAAGTAACTAGCAGTATGTGTCATGTTCCTGATGGTTGTTTAATAATCTGCCTTTATTCATCTCTGTCCTAAGGGTCATGTCACAGACTGTAGATTTGGAGAAAAATGGTGAATGTATTCAGAATCTTGGCCAGAAAAAGAAATAAAAGTAAAACATTTTATTAAGTCCTCAAGTACTGGTGTATCATTCTGTAACCTTCCACCTCCCATGCTGAAAACTTTTCAAATTTTAATCATGACCTTTTCTATAGCTTATGACAAATTTCAGATGGTGAAAAGCAGCCATGCAAGTAGATAAAGGATTAAGTAGATAGTGAATAGTCGTTGTTGACTGGAGTTGTACATGCATCTTTTTTCCATTCCACTTAAGACAACCGCAGAGCTATCATTTAAAACTCATTTAATTAGTGGTAACTCAGTAAATCAGCTTTACACCCAAATGGCTTCAAGGAGAGTCAGCTGCACATTTAGAGTTAAAATAATCACTATTTCAAGCACAGTACTTCTTGTTTTTTTTTCAAGATTCAGCATCATTGAATCCTATTTTTTGCTTTTACAGATATAAATGTTGAGAAAATTTGTTCACATAAATAAGCAGTTATGAATGGAAGGGATTTTGTTATGGTAGCACTCAAATTCCTTCTGAATTAAATACCAAAAATCACATACTGATCTATCATTAAACATTATTTTAATAACCTATCAGTCAATATCTCAAATAGGTTCTTCTTTAATTTTGTTGCAAGCAAATAACTGGAAACCTGATCGGAAAAGGCTTTGTTACCCAGCTATTGGAATCAGTGACTTTAACTGTTACCCTTTCACTTGGAGGTGCTTTGTCTAACTCATTTACTCAGAAAGGGTTGGGAAAATAAAAATGTTAATTTTATATACCTATGCCTATATAATTATTTTTGATAAAAATGTTATTTCGATATTTTGATAGACCAAGCAAGAAGCCTTGCCATGAAAGAATGTTGCACAGTCTTGGATGTTTCCTACCAAACAAAGCTCTTTGCTTTGTTCTAAGGAGCTCTTAAGAGCTCTGCATTTTTTTTTTCTTTTTTTAATTGTGAGGAGTGGAACAGACAAAATCCTTAAATAAAACTAATATTTAGAATTGTCCCTTTGTTCGCATCCTGAAGACATTTACACCCTGGGGCAATATGCTGTATTTCCATTGCACTACTAGTGAGATACTCCTTTTCTGTAGTGGAAAAAGGACAATTGTCAGGCACAGTACTTCTTTAATGAAAAATCCAATCTTTCTCACACATTTCTTTAAAAATTGTCTTATTTCCCTAGTAATTTTATATTCTTTTATTAGGTAAATTAGCATTCATTGGACGAGGCTAATGGGCCCTTATCTCACATCTCACATTACATAATCATCTAATTTCTGAGGAAAATTTAGCTGCCAACGTTTCCTTTTTTTTTTTTCCCAACATCTTTATTGGAGTATAATTGCTTTACAATGGTGTGTTAGTTTCTGCCGTATAACAAAGTGACTCAGCCATATGTATACATATATCCCCATATCCCCTCCCTCTTGTGTCTCCCTCCCACCCTCCCTATCCCACCCCTCTAGGTAGTCACAAAGCACCAAGCTGATCTCCGTGTGCTATGCGGCTGCTTCCCACTAGCTATCTATTTTACATTTGGTAGTGCATATATGTCCATGCCACTCTCTCACTTCGTCCCAGCTTACCACCCTTCCCCCTCCCCGTTTCCTCAAGTCCATTCTCTAAGTCTGTGTCTTTATTCCTGTCCTGCCCCTAGGTTCATCAGAACTATTTTTTTTTTTTTAGATTCCATATATATCTGTTAGCATACGGTATTTGTTTTTCTCTTTCTGACTTACTTCACTCTGTATGACAGATTATAGGTCCATCCACCTCACTAAAAGTAACTCAATTTTGTTTCTTTTTATGGCTAAGTAATATTCCATTGTATATCTGTGCCACATCTTCTTTATCCATTCATCTGTCGATGGACACTTAGGTTGCTTCCATGTCCTGGCTATTGTATATAGCAACACGTTTCTTAATATTCTTTTTCTTCTAGAAATTTTGGGCTTACTAGTAAAGACAATAGATTTTATAAATTTACATATAAAAAGTCTTAGAGAAGATATTTGTATGAACCCTCGAAAATTACTACACATCAGTAGCTACACTGTATGTAATACAAATCATTTTGTTCACAGAATTTATTTAAATAAAGCCTGTTATCACATGTAAAGCCACAAGTTCAGTTATTTAAAGAACTGTCCTCACCCACCTATTCTCGAAACTCGTAAGTGCAGAGCATAATTTTATTTTACTGGCAGAAGATATCCATCCAAATATTCTCCTTGGTAACACAGAACATCAACTTTCTTGTTGAGGATCTTATAAAATATACAGTGCAGATTTACATTTTAGAATCTGGAGCACTGAGGTCCAGAGAGCTTGGCAAGTATCCCTGGAAACAGCATGTTAGAGACTGAGCTGAGAGTAGGACTCAGATACTCAATTGGCCTGGTCTTTTATTTTTTCCTTTTGCTGCTGTCTTTCGTTTTCATTGTTTCACCTTCACATTTAAGAAATGCCTGCGCTTATTAACTATATGTATAACTTTATCTTTCCTAATGATAGGCTTTAACCGCCCCCATCATAATCTCTTTGTGTAGTTGCTATGACATTGAATTCTGATTATACTTGTGGGCACATGGACAGTCGTATCAGCAAAGTACACACTCATGGGGCATGTTTGCAGGTTCTGTTCTGGAGCACTCTGAATCCAAAAGGCTTCAGCTTATATGTTTTCAAGCTGATCGCTGATGACTTTTCTTTCAAGGCATATGATAACTTTGTTAATATTATATAAATGATATACATCGTGTCACGCATCTATGCCGTGATCCATGATACGTGTGATATGATGCTGTGCTCTCCTCCCTTTGACTAGCTCCCCTGACACAGTGCTGCCCGAGTTCTGACCCACCTTGTACCTTACAGGCTTAAGAAGTCAGTCCCCAGCCTCCTCTGCCTCCTCCTTACTCCCCTCTTCCTGGAGCCATTCCCCCCCTCTTCCCTCCATCTCTAGCCTCTCTGCCCAGGATCCATCCTCTGTAACACTTTCTGTCCAATCAGAGATCTAAGGGTCTTGTCTATAAAGACGAAGTCTTTTTGTCCTGCTAGAAGAGCCAGGGACTGTTATAAATGATTTAATATATAACCATTTGTTTTGAAGTAGTAACTGCTCTGGGACACTCTTAGTCAACTTCTTCACTCCATCTCCCAGCAACATTCAAACTATAAGAAACAAACGATGTTCACTGTAGCTCTATTTACAATAGCCAGGACATGGAAGCAACCTAAGTGTCCATCGACAGATGAATGGATAAAGAAGATGTGGTACATATATATACAATGGAATATTACTCAGCCATAAAAAGAAACAAAAATGAGTTATTTGTAATGAGGTGGATGGCCCTAGAGTCTGTCATACAGAGTGAAGTAAGTCAGAAAGAGAAAAACAAATACTGTATGCTAACACATATATATGGAATCTTAAAAAAAAGGTTCTGAAGAACCTAGGGGCAGGACAGGAATAAAGATGTAGACATAGAGAATGGACTTGAGGGGGAAGGGTAAGCTGGGACGAAGTGAGAGAGTGGCATGGACATATATACACTACCAAACGTAAAATAGATAGCTAGTGGGAAGCAGCCGCATAGCACAGGGAGATGAGCTCGGTGCTTTGTGACCACCTAGAGGGGTGGGATAGGGAGGGTGGGAGGGAGACACAAGAGGGAGGAGATATGGGGATATATGTATATGTATAGCTGATTCACTTTGTTATAAAGCAGAAACTAACACACCATTGTAAAGCAATTATACTCCAGTAAAGATGTTAAAAAAAAAAAAAAGAGAGAAATGCTGCAGGGACCTTCTTCTGAATAAAAAAGGGAGGAGCATTCTGAGCACAAGTGGAGGGATGGAGGCCAGGCCACTCTTCCATCACTGGGAGAAACAAGGCCCAGTGTTCAGATACCAGTGCCGCTCAGGCTGTGGTGCTGACAGTGGGAAGTTGATTTGGTCCTCCTATGACTATCTATTTTTTCTATGTAAAGACTAAGTTGATGGCAGGAGGATTAAGTGGGCAAGAACTAGCGATTTAAGGAAAGAATAGAAAGTATGAGATTATTTTCTCACTAAGAGGGATTGGTGCAGTAAATTGGTGCAGCCACTATGGAACAGTATGGAGATTCCTTAAAAAATTAAAAATAGAGTTATCGTATGATCCAGCAATCCCATTCCTGGGCGTATATCTGAAGAAAACTAATTCAAAAAGATGCATGCACCCCAATGTTCACTGCAGCACTATTCACAATAGCCAAGACATGGAAGCAACCTAAATGTCCATCAACAGAGGAATGGATAAAGAAGATGTGGTACATATATACAATGGAATATTACTCAGCCATAAAAAAGAATGAAACAATGCCATTTGCAGCAACATAGATGGACTTGGAATTATTATACTAAAGGAAGTATGACAGACAGAGAAAGACAAATATCATATGATATTACTTACATGTGAAATCTAAAAAAAATGATACAAATGAACTTATTTACAAAACAGAAACAGACTCATAGACATAGAAAACAAACTTCTGGCTACCAAAGGGGAAAGGGGGGAGGGAGGGATAAATTAGGACTTGGGATTAATAGATACACATGACTATATATAAAATAGATAAACAATAAGTTCCTACTGCATAGCACAGGGAACTATATTCAATATTTTATAATAAACTATATGGGAAAAGAATCTGAAAAAGAATGTGTGTATGTGTGTGTGTACATACATACACACACATATGTATATATACACATACACACATACATGCATATATATATATATGAATCACACCTGAAACTAACACAACATTGTAAATCAACTATATTAAAAAAAAAAAGAGAGGGAAAGCAAATTATTAGGTAAGTGAGGTCAGATTTCCTGGCACTGATAAGTTAATAGGATTATAACTATATGTCATTCCTAACCATTTCTGCCCCATTTAAGGTAATTCAAAGGGTCAAAAAAAGTCCCACTTTTAAGCAGTTAGGAGGTCTGCCCTTCCCACTCCATGGTGAGCTGTAGAGAAACCCAAGACCAAATGAATTATGCTAGCTCTGATGGCTCTTAGACTTCCCAGAGTTTCAACCTAATCCTTTATTTAGAGAAGGCTAAAAAGGAACATCAATAATATTTGAACTTTTCTTAGTATTCTCTGGGTAGAGAATATAAAGGATAGTAGAATACACGGATCTTAAATTCCTAAAATTTTTGTCTTGTTCTTATTTTGAGAATGGAAATAAGTCTAGTTTAGAAATGTGAGTAAGCTCTGATGTGGTCAAACAGTGAACATCGTGTAAATTGGTTAAAGATGACAGAATGAAGACACTGAAGGCCACGTTACTGTCTAATGAAGTCTCACCTCCTGAATAACAAGCCACAGCAATGTGTTTAAGATCTGGGCTGCTGGATACAGCCAATTAATCTTCTGGACTTTGCCACTCACAGCATCACACAGAACTGCCAGAGCCTCCGTTTGTAGGTGCTGGATGAGGGATCTCTTTCTAAACTGAAGAATCAGTAACACTGGCTACCCTCCTCATTGTCCCTGGGTGAAAACAGCTACACATATGACTGGACTCATGAATAATAGGCCAGTGATTGGAGTAAATCATTCCATCATCCATGTTTTAGGGAAAAAAATCAATCCCACCTTTAAAACCTAACCTTGACATTGGACACTACTTCTTAAAATATCATCACTTATATCACTATAAGTTAATATGTTCTAATTGCAAAATCAATAACTTGCCATCTGAACTTTTGGAAGACAACCTATTCCTAAGCCTAAGCCTGTCTTGAAAATAAATAAAGTGCATTCCTTTCTAAAAATCTTGAAATATTTATGCAACCCTAGCCCTAGTAATAAAATAGTATGTGGACTTTACATGAAGTGTGGGTCCTGACCTGCATTAAGCAATATATACTTTCTTTGGTCTTTATCAGGAAAGAAAATCTATAAAATTTCTTATTATAAGACTTTCTGAACTCAAGACGGCACAATGTATAGGACCACTTTCATTGAACTCTTGACAGTGGCCATAAATGCATTAGTATCTCCATATACTTCATAAAGCTATCATTTACATTTATATTATGCCATTTAGAAGATAGCTTCATAAAGCTATCATTTACATTTATATTATGCCATTTAAAAGATATTTATTATCTTTTAATAATAAATTAAATAATAATTAAATTAAATTAAATTAATAATTTAATTTAATAAACCTCCTTGCTAGTTTTAAGCCAGGTCCGTGCACACTGAGTTTTTATATCATTACTCCTTCACCCCTTCTCCAACTACAGGGAAATGTAAAATTGGGCCCTACCACAGACGCCAAACACACTGGCTACTTACGAAGGTGAATTAGACGTAAAAATACACGTATCACCTTTAAAATTGCAAAGCCACACAGCGGAAGAGTGACACTCGATTCAGGTCAGGCTTTTAGGGCAGGATGTGAGTGGGACATTGATATCTGAAGCAATAATTCTACAGGGGCCACCGCCAGCAGGCAGGGCAGAAAGAACATTTCTGTGAAATAGGGTCTCCAAGGTGGCCTCTTCTGAAAAACCTGTTCCTGTTCTTTGCACCACATATTTGACCTCTGTCCTGGCTTCCTTTCCACACCGCTATTTACAGCACATTCAGCACTATGTTGGCCTGATCTACTCACAGTCTCCAAACTATAAGAACCTTCATGTTGAAGCCTAGGTCCCACTCATCTCTGTGTTTCCAGGACCTGGTGTCGGGGACCATCCAGAGTGTGTACCCAGTAAGTGTGGAATGAGTGAATTCAAAACGGCCCCTGCAGGCAAGACAGTATTGTTGAATAAAACAACATCAGGAAGACTGGAGATCACAATCACCCAGGAGCCAGTTAGAGAAATCCTGACCTGCACAAGGTACTGTGCACAGTTGCAAAACAATACGCTTCCTCTTCTTCGGGAAGAGAAAGGACTTCTCCCCAGGCTGGGTGTTGACACGTCCCTCAGGGCCATGACATGCACGTTCTATACAGCAAAGAGCGAGACTACTGCATAGCCCTAAATTCCCCCCAGTTTGCTACAGTGAAGCTCCATAGTTTTCATGATGAAGTTAGCTGGGTCCTCAAAGCCCATTTCTTCACTTCTAGCTTCACATCCCAACACCCAGCCTGTCATATGAAGCCCTCTATTAACCCAGAACCTGCTGGCCTTTGCCCAGATTGGCATGAGCTCTCATGACCAAGCTTTCACATATGCTGCAAAATCTGCCTGGAATACACTCCCAGGGGGGCCGTTTCATTTCATCCAACTAATTCCTATGAGTCCTTCACAAATGGGTCAGCTAATCTCTCCTCCTCTAGAATACATTTCTTGACCTTCCAGTCAGTTTAAAATGTCCCTTCCCTGATCTTCAGGAGTTCTCAAAGTATATTTTTAGATTTTTCAGAAGAGGCATACATGGTTATTTACAGCCGTGGTTTTGGAGGCAGATCTGAACTCAACTCCCAACTCTACCACCTTAAAAATGTGTGACCTAATCTAAAAAAGAGTGGATATATGTACACGTATAACTGATTCACTTTGCTGTACACCTGAAACTAACACAACATTGTAAATCAACCATACACCAATAAAAATTTTTAAAAACTGTGGCTTTCATCGTGTTACCTCTTGTGTTTATTAACGGTGTACACAATTAAGAAGGTAATGCCTACATCTTTGGGATAGTTTTAGAATAAAATGAGATTATGCATGTCAAACATACATAAGTATGGATAAATTCCTGGTACATAAGAATTCAAAATTTTAATGTACCTTTCCTCCTCTTCTTTTGGTTTTTATTATGATACAATGTATCGTACTGTATTACAGTTTTAACTTATTTAATGTCTTCTACATTGAACTTGAGAGTGGGGACAATGTCTTATTTCCTTTTATATCCCAATGCTGAGTTCACTTGACACATGACACTCAATATGCTTCCGCAGATTTAATAAATGCATTAAAATAACAATGCCAAGCATACATTTAGCTTTCTTCATCTCTTTTTCTAATATATGTTTTATACCTTGAGTGACAAAAAACTATTCACCATCTTCTATATGTATAACAAGGAAAATAGGCACATTTTCAAATAATTTACAATTCACTAAGGAAAGTATAAAAAGCTAGATATATTTAGCTCCTGACTAAATTATCATTTTATAAAAGCACGGGAGAGGAAAGCAGGAACATCTAAGGAAATCTCTCAACCACCAGAGTTTTAGGAAAGAAAAAGTACTTATTTCATAAGGCCATCATTCCAGATAGACAGAAGGCCCACAGAAGAATAAAACAAGTCAGCTTTTAAGTTTTATCTATTAATTGCTCTTTTTTTTCCCTACAAAGATAGCTTAGGCTAATAAATGTGTGTGTGTGTGTGTCTGTCTGTCTATGGTTTAGTAAAATAATATTTTACATACCTTTTCTGGCAAGTGTGAAACATGAGATGGTTGAATGTATTTAGGTTTAGAATGTACTATTTTGAATAAATGACATGATAAAATTTTGTTCTCATCTGCTGTTTGTCTTTCTTTTTTTAATTCTAGGGTTGCTAAACTGAAAGTCATGGCAAGGTAAATCACACTCTTTAGAAACAGAAAACTTTTTCTTTTTTTTAACATCTTTATTGGAGTATAACTGCTTTACAATGTTGTGTTAGGTGCTGCTGTATAACAGAGTGAACCAGCTATAGGTATACATATATCCCCATATCCCCTCCCTCTTGCGTCTCCCTCCCACCCTCCCTATCCCACCCCTCTAGGTGGTCACAAAGCACGGAGCTGATCTCCCTGTGCTATGCGGCCGCTTCCCACAGCTATCTATCTTACATTTGGTAGTGTATGTATGTCCATGCCACTCTCTCACTTCATCCCAGCTTAACCTTCACCCTCCCCATGTCCTCAACTCCATTCTCTACGTCTGTGTCTTTATTCCTGTCCTGCCCCTAGGTTCTTCAGAAACATTTTCTTTTAGACTCCATATATATGTGTTAGCATACGGTATTTGTTTTTCTCTTTCTGACTTAATTCACTCTGTATGAGACTGTGGGTCCATCCACCTCACTATAAATAATTCAATTTCATTTCTTTTTATGGCTGAGTAATATTCCATTGTATATATGTGCCACATCTTCTTTATTCATTCATCTGTCGATGGACACTTAGGTTGCTTCCATGTCCTGGCTATTGTACATGGTGCTGCAATGAACATTGTGGTACATGACTCTTCTTGAATTATGGTTTTCTCAGGGCATGTGCCCAGTAGTGGTATTGCTGGGTTGTATGGTAGTTCTATTTTTAGTTTTTTTAAGGAACCTCCATACTGTTCTCCCTAGTGGCTGTATCAATTTACATTCCCACCAACAGTGCAAGAGGGTTCCCTTTTCTCCACACCCTCTCCAGCATTTACTGTTTCTAGATTTTTTGATGATGGCCATTCTGACCGGTGTGAGGTGATACCTCATTGTAGTTTTGATTTGTATTTCCCTAATGATTAGTGATGTTGAGCGTCCTTTCATGTGTTTGTCGGCAATCTGTATATCTTCTTTGGAGAAATGTCTCTTTAGGTCTTCTGCCCATTTTTGGATTGGGTTGTTTGTTTTTTTGATATTGAGCTGCATGAGCTGCTTGTACATTTCGGAGATTAATCCTTTGTCAGTTGCTTCGTTTGCAAATACTTTCTCCCATTCTGAGGGTTGTCTTTTCATCTTGTTTATGGTTTCCTTTGCTGTGCAAAAGCTTTTAAGTTTCATTAGGTCCCATTTGTTTATATTTGTTTTTATTTCCATTGCCCTAGGAGTTGGGTCAAAAAGGATCTTGCTGTGATTTATGTCATAGAGTGTTCTGCCCAGGTTTTCCTCTAAGAGTGTTAAAGTGTCTGGCCTTACATTTAGGTCTTTAATCCATTTTGAGTTTATTTTTGTGTATGGTGTTAGGGAGTGTTCTAATTTCATACTTTTACATGTACCTGTCCAGTTTTCCCAGCACCACTTGCTGAACAGGCTGGCTTTTCTCCATTGTATATTCTTGCCTCCTTAATCAAAGATAAGGTGACCATATGTGCGTGGGTTTATCTCTGGGCTTTCTATCCTGTTCCATTGATCTATATTTCTGTTTTTGTGCCAGTACAATACTGTCTTGATTACTGTAGCTTTGTAGTATAGTCTGAAGTCAGGGAGCCTGATTCCTCCAGCTCCGTTTTTCCTTCTCAGGATTGCTGTGGCTATTCGGGGTCTTTTGTGTTTCCATATAAATTGTGTGATTTTTTGTTCTAGTTCTGTGATAAAAAAATGCCACCGTAGTTTGATAGGGATTGCATTGAATCCGTAGATTGCTTTGGGTAGTATAGTCATTTTCACAATGTTGATTCTTCCAATCCAAGAACATGGTATATCTCTCCATCTGTTTGTATCATCTTTAATTTATTTCATCAGTGTCTTATAGTTTTCTGCATACATGTCTTTTGTCTCTTTAGGTAGGTTTATTCCTAGGTATTTTATTCTTATTGTTGCAATGGTAAATGGGAGTGTTTCCTTAATTTCTCTTTCAGATTTTTCATCATTAGTGTATAGGAATGCAAGAGATTTCTTTGCCTTAATTTTGTATCCTGCAACTTTACCAAATTCATTGATTAGTTCTAGGAGTTTTCTGGTGGCATCTTTAGGATTCTCTATGTATAGTATCATGTCATCTGCAAACAGTGACAGTTTTACTTCTTCTTTTCCAATTTGGATTCCTTTTATTTCTTTTTCTTCTCTGATTGCCATGGCTAGGACTTCCAAAACTATGTTGAATAATAGTGGTGAGAGTGGACATCCTTCTCTTGTTCCTGATCTTAGAGGAAATGCTTTCAGTTTTTCACCATTGAGAATGATGTTTGCTGTGGGTTTGTCGTATATGGCTCTGTCATGTTGAGGTAGCTTCCCTCTATGCCCACTTTCTGGAGAGTTTTTATCATAAATGGGTGTTGAATTTTGTCAAAGGCTTTTCCTGCATCTATTGAGATGATCATATGGTTTTTATTCTTCAATTTGTTAATATGGTGTATTGCACTGATTGATTTGCGTATATTGAAGAATCCTTGCATCCCTGGGATAAATCCCACTTGATCATGGTGTATGATCCTTTTAATGTGTTGTTGGATTCTGTTTGCTAGTATTTTGTTGAGGATTTTTGCATCTATATTCATCAGTGATATTGGTCTGTAATTGTCTTTTTTTGTACTATCTTTGTCTGGTTTTGGTATCAGGGTGATGGTGGCCTCATAGAATGAGTTTGGGAGTGTTCCTCCCTCTGCTATATTTTGGAAGAGTTTGAGAAGGATAGGTGTTAGCTCTTTTCTAAATGTTTGATAGAATTTGCCTGTGAAGCCATCTGGTCCTGGGCTTTTGTTTGTTGGAAGATTTTTAATCACAGTTTCAATTTCAGTGCTTGCGATTGGTCTGTTTATATTTTCTATTTTTTCCTGGTTCAGTCTCGGAAGGTTGTGCTTTTCTAAGAATTTGTCCATTTCTTCCATGTTGTCCATTTTATAGACATATAGTTGCTTTTAGTAATCTCTCATGATCCTTTGTATATCTTCAGTGTCAGTTTTTACTTCTCCTTTTTCATTTCTAATTCTGTTGATTTGAGTCTTCTCCTTTTTTTTCTTGATGAGTCTGGCTAATGGTTTATCAATTTTGTTTATCTTCTCAAAGAACAAGCTTTTAGTTTTATTCATCTTTGCAACTGTTTCCTTCATTTCTTTTTCATTTATTTCTGATCTGATCTTTATGATTTCTTTCCTTCTGCTAAGTTTTGGGTTTTTTGTTCTTCTTTCTCTAATTGTTTTAAGTGTAAGGTTAGGTTCAGAAACCTTCTTTTAATGGGTTACCTTTAGGCATAAATGAGCCCATTAAAATGAGCTCTAGCTACGGATGTTGCTACTTCAGTGATGAGGAACCAGTGAACAGGAAGTCCTGTCTTCTAATACCTCAAGTGGGACAAACATTTCTATGTGGGACCAGTGCCCTGGTTACAGACTGGGGCTTCTTTGGTCTGCATACTGCTCATGTGGGTGATATTTTGAATGAATTGACTTGTTGGCTTTTCCTCCAATTGGTAGCCTAATGGCAGAGTTACAGCCACACCTCAGTTCTCAGCCACATCTATCTTGAAGTCAAACTGCAGGACATCAAGAGCATCCTGGCTTGGAACCAAGCATGAAGTTTAGCAAGATGAATTGTTGGTACCTTTAGTTCATTTTCGTTCTAAGACTCTCCTAATAAATATGTTCAGAATTTAAGCACATGGACGCTATTAAAGATTCAATTTGCTGATGTGACTGAATTCGGGAGGATTGGGGTGAAGTGTTTTCCCTAGCTCATTTCTCTAGCTAGCTGAAAAACTCTATGGAAAAATCGTTGATCATATTCCTATTCTCCTTCTCCTACTTTTTCAATAAGATTTTTCTATAATGGTTTGTCTTCTAGGACATACAACTCACACGATGGCACAGCAACTTTTGAAGGAATATTACAACTAAACTACCATTCTTAGTCTTCTTCCCCAGAAACAGCAAGGTTCAAGGCATAAATAGATCTGTATTTTACACCATGTGATTTGCAAAGTTGCAAACCGCATGGTGTAAAATAGATTTCTCAGCTTCAAAACAGGCTTTCCAGCTCGAAAACGAATTTACACAAAGCCATTTGCACTTCTTCAAGCTTCTAGACAGTGTGTCAGGGTCACAGCCATGGTCTTACCTTAGATAATTATTGGTAGTCATAGAGTTGGAAACGAGGGAATCGTGAAGTAGCACGACAACGACAGCACTTTTTATACCGGTGTCAACATGTGGACTGACAAATGGTGTTTTCTCCAGTTTGCCTTCTCAGAGAGTAGATGGTGAAATCACTTAAGGAATAAAAGATGGTTTGAACTGAGAAGACATAAACCTAAACGATCATCTAGCATTTCACAAATGGCATCCCAGCACTCAGATCAAGTGTGCTCGTCTTAGACTTCAATTTATATAAAATAGTTCTTCCACGTTTCTCTCTCCCTTGCTGTCTCCATGACCACTTCTTAATTCAGTGATTGTCTCTTACTGTTTCTTGCCTCAACTGAACCAGCCTTCTAACTGGTACTGTCTCTCTAAAACCTGTTTTTCACAGAGTTGCCAAAGCGATCTAACTACTCCAAAGTCGTTAAAGACTTAAACTGAAGTCCTGAAACTATAAAACCTCTAGAATAAAACATAGGGGGTAAGCTCCTTGACATCAGTCTTGGCAATGATTTTTTTAATTTGACACCAAAAGCAAAGGAAACAAAAGCAGAAACAAGTGGGAATACACCAAACTAAAAAAGCTACTGCACAGCAAGGAAACCAACAACAAAATGAAAAGGCAGTCTATGGAATGGGAGAAAATACTTATAAATCATATATCTGCTAAGGGGTTAATATCCAAAATATGTATTAAAAATGTGGGCAGAAGAACTGAATAGACATTTTTCCAAAGAAGACATACAAATAGCCAATAGGTACATGAAAAGGTGTTCAACATCACCGATCATTAGGAAAATGCAAATCAAAACCACAGAGAGGTATCTCCTCACACCTGTTAGGATGGCCATCATCAAAAAGAGAAGAGATAGCAAATGTTGGCGAGGGTGTGGAGAAAAGGGAATCCTTGTACCCTGCTGGCGGGAATGTAAATTAGTGCAGCCCCTACGGAAAACAGTAAGGAGGTTCCTCAAAAAATAGAGTTACCATATGATCCAGCAATCCCATTTCTGGTTATATATCCAAAGGAAATGAAAGCAGGACCTCAAAGAGAAATCTACACTCCCATGTTCATTGCAGTATTATTCACAATAGCCAAGACATGGAAAACAACCAAAGTGTCCATCAATGGACGAATGGTATATATAAATATATATACATGTATATTGGTACACACACACAAAATGGAGTATTATTCAGCCTTGAGAAAGTAGGAAATCTATTTCCATTTGTGACAACATGGACAGACCTTGAGGGCATTATGCTAAGTGAAATAAGCCAGACAGAGAAAGACAAATACTGTGTGGTATCACTTATGTATTTAATTTACTGATATATATGGATCATTACTGGTGATTTTTCCCTGCTTCATATTTCACAATGTTTAATAGTTTTCTACTTTGAACATAGTACTACTTCACAATCAGGATAAAAAAAGACCAACACATATTTCTTAAAAGTAAAATATATGTCAGAAACCTGAAGTAATCAATAGATAAAGGCTTAACTTCCAACAGGAGTTAGCCCTTTCTATGATTATATAAAGTGCCCTCAGTCAGGCACTATTAGGAAACAATACTTTACAAGGCTCCTTTGTGACAGCCTCTGCATTTGCTTTAATGTTATTGGTTGTTTCTCTCATTAAAAATAGGAGGTTACTTTGAAATTCCCTGCCATCAATTGAAAGAATAAGTTTGCTGATTCTTAATGGCAGAGACCACGTCATATTGATATTTATATCCCAAATACCCAGCATAATGCTTAACTTACAGAAAAGTTTTGAAATCTATCTAGACTACATGGATGGATTGATTTTCTGGCTATGGTCTAACTCTGAAGCAGGCGGGGCATCTACTGAGGTGTGACATGACTAAAGAATGATGTTAAATACTGAGATGGAGTGTTTTCAACTTTTATGCTGAGTTGCTAAAGGTCAGAGAGAGTAAGGGATCTTTTTTTTTTTTTTTTTTTTAGTGTTAATTATTTTTTTTTTTTTTAAACATCTTTATTGAAGTATAATTGCTTTACAATGGTGTGCTAGCTTCTGCTTTACAACAAAGTGAATCAGTTACACATATACATATGTTGCCATATCTCTTCCCTCTTGCATCTCCCTCCCTCCCACCCTCCCTATCCCACCCCTCTAGGTGGTCACAAAGCACCGAGCTGATCTCCCTGTGCTATGCGGCTGCTTCCCACTAGTTATCTATTTTACATTTGGTAGTGTATATATGTCCATGACACTCTCTCACCCTGTCACATCTCACCCCTCCCCCTCCCCATATCCTCAAGTCCATTCTCTAGTAGGTCTGTGTCTTTATTCCCATCTTGCCACTAGGTTCTTCATGACCTCTTTTTTTTTTTTTTTTTTCCCTTAGATTCCATATATATGTGTTAGCATACTGTATTTGTTTTTCTCTTTCTGACTTACTTCACTCTGTATGACAGACTCTAACTCCATCCACCTCATTACAAACACCTCCATTTCATTTCTTTTTATGGCTGAGTAATATTCCATTGTATATATGTGCCACATCTTCTTTATCCATTCATCCGATGATGGACACCTAGGTTGCTTCCATGTCCTGGCTATTGTAAACAGAGCTGCAATGAATATTTTGGTACATGACTCTTTCTGAATTATGGTTTTCTCAGGGTATATGCCCAGTAGTGGGATTGCTGGGTCATATGGTAGTTCTATTTTTAGTTTTTTAAGGAACCTCCATACTGTTCTCCATAGTGGCTGTATCAATTTACATTCCCACCAACAGTGCAAGAGTGTTCCCTTTTCTCCACACCCTCTCCAGCATTTATTGTTTCTAGATTTTTTGATGATGGCCATTCTGACCGGTGTGAGATGATACCTCATTGTAGTTTTGATTTGCATTTCTCTAATGATTAATGATGTTGAGCATTCTTTCATGTGTCTGTTGGCAATCTGGATATCTTCTTTGGAGAAATGTCTATTTAGGTCTTCTGCCCATTTTTGGATTGGGTTGTTTGTTTTTTTGTTATTGAGCTGCATGAGCTGCTTGTAAATCTTGGAGATTAATCCTTTGTCCGTTGCTTCATTTGCAAATATTTTCTCCCATTCTGAGGGTTGTCTTTTGGTCTTGTTTATGGTTTCCTTTGCTGTGCAAAAGCTTTTAAGTTTCATTAGGTCCCATTTGTTTATTTGTGTTTTTATTTCCATTTCTCTAGGAGCTGGGTCAAAAAGGATCTTGCTGTGACTTATGTCATACAGTGTTCTGCCTATGTTTTCCTCTAAGAGTTTGATAGTGTCTGGCCTTACACTTAGGTCTTTAATCCATTTTGAGTTTATTTTTGTGTATGGTGTTAGGGAGTGTTCTAATTTCATACTTTTACATGTACCTGTCCAATTTTCCCAGCACCACTTATTGAAGAGGCTGTCTTTTCTCCACTGTATATGCTTGCCTCCTTTATCAAAGATAAGGTGACCATATGTGCGTGGGCTTATCTCTGGGCTTTCTATCCTGTTCCATTGATCTATATTTCTGTTTTTGTGCCAGTACCAAACTGTCTTGATTACTGTAGCTTTGTAATATAGTCTGAAGTCAGGGAGCCTGATTCCTCCAGCTCCATTTTTCGTTCTCAAGATTGCTTTGGCTATTCGGGGTCTTTTGTGTTTCCATACAAATTGTGAAATTTTTTGTTCTAGTTCTGTGAAAAATGCCAGTGGTAGTTTGATAGGGATTGCATTGAATCTGTAGATTGCTTTGGGTAGCAGAGTCATTTTCACAATGTTTATTCTTCCAATCCAAGAACATGGTATATCTCTCCATCTATTTGTATCATCTTTAATTTCTTTCATCAGTGTCCTATAATTTTCTGCATACAGGTCTTTTGTCTCCTTAGGTAGGTTTATTCCTAGGTATTTTATTCTTTTTGTTGCAATGGTAAACGGGAGTGTTTTCTTAATTTCACTTTCAGATTTTTCATCATTAGTATACAGGAATGCAAGAGATTTCTGTGCATTAATTTTGTATCCTGCTACTTTACCAAATTCATTGATTAGCTCTAGTAGTTTTCTGGTAGCATCTTTTGGATTCTCTATGTATAGTATCATGTCATCTGCAAACAGTGACAGCTTTACTTCTTCTTTTCCGATTTGGATTCCTTTTATTTCTTTTTCGTCTCTGATTGCTGTGGCTAACACTTCCAAAACTATGTTGAATAATAGTGGTGAGAGTGGGCAACCTTGTCTTGTTCCTGATCTTAGTGGAAATGGTTTCAGTTTTTCACCACTGAGGACAATGTTGGCTGTGGGTTTGTCATATACGGCCTTTATTATGTTGAGGAAAGTTCCCTCTATGCCTACTTTCTGCAGGACTTTTATCATAAATGGGTGTTGAATTTTGTCGAAAGCTTTCTCTGCATCTATTGAGATGATCATATGGTTTTCCTCCTTCAATTTGTTAATATGATGTATCACGTTGATTGATTTGCGTATATTGAAGAATCCTTGCATTCCTGGAATAAACCCCACTTGATCATGGTGTATGATCCTTTTAATGTGCTGTTGGATTCTGTTTGCTAGTATTTTGTTGAGGATTTTTGCATCTATGTTCATCAGTGATATTGGCCTGTAGTTTTCTTTCTTTGTGACATCTTTGCCTGGTTTTGGTATCAGGGTGATGGTGGCCTCGTAGAATGAGTTGGGGAGTGTTCCTCCCTCTGCAATATTTTGGAAGAGTTTGAGAAGGATAGGTGTTAGCTCTTCTCTAAATGTTTGATAGAATTCGCCTGTGAAGCCATCTGGTCCTGGGCTTTTGTGTGTTGGAAGATTTTTAATCACAGTTTCAATTTCAGTGCTTGTGATTGGTCTGTTCATATTTTCTATTTCTTCCTGGTTCAGTCTCGGCAGGTTGTGCATTTCTAAGAATCTGTCCATTTCTTCCAGGTTGTCCATTTTATTAGCATAGAGTTGCTTGTAGTAATCTCTTATGATCGTTTGTATTTCTGCAGTGTCAGTGGTTACTTCTCCTTTTTCATTTCTAATTCTATTAATTTGAGTCTTCTCCTTTTTTCTCTTGATGAGTCTGGCTAATGGTTTATCAATTTTGTTTATCTTCTCAAATAAGCAGCTTTTAGTTTTATTGATCTTTGCTATTGTTTCCTTCATTTCTTTTTCATTTATTTCTGATCTGATCTTTATGATTTCTTTCCTTCTGCTAGCTTTGGGGTTTTTTTGTTCTTCTTTCTCTAATTGCTTTAGGTGCAAGGTTAGGTTGTTTATTCGAGATGTTTCCTGTTTCTTGATGTAGGCTTGTATTGCTATAAACTTCCCTCTTAGAACTGCTTTTGCTGCATCCCATAGGTTTTGGATCGTTGTGTCTCCATTGTCATTTGTTTCTAGGTATTTTTTGATTTCCCCTTTGATTTCTTCAGTGATCACTTCATTATTAAGTAGTGTATTGTGTAGCCTCCATGTGTTTGTATTTTTTACAGATCTTTTCCTGTAATTGATATCTAGTCTCATAGCGTTGTGGTCAGAAAAGATACTTGATACGATTTCAATTTTTTAAAATTTACCAAGGCTTGATTTGTGACCCAAGATATGATCTATCCTGGAGAATGTTCCATGAGCACTTGAGAAAAATGTGTATTCTGTTGTTTTTGGGTGGAATGTCCTATAAATATCAATTAAGTCCATCTTGTTTAATGTATCATTTAAAGCTTGTGTTTCCTTATTTATTTTCATTTTGGATGATCTGTCCATTGGTGAAAGTGGGGTGTTAAAGTCCCCTACTATGATTGTGTTACTGTCGATTTCCCCTTTTATGGCTGTTAGTATTTGCCTTATGTATTGAGGTGCTCCTATGTTGGCTGCATAAATATTTACAATTGTTATACCTTCCTCTTGGATCGATCCCTTGATCATTATATAGTGTCTGTCTTTGTCTCTTGTAATTGTCTTTATTTTAAAGTCTATTTTGTCTGATATGAGAATTGCTACTCCAGCTTTCTTTTGATTTCCATTTGCATGGAATATCTTTTTCCATCCCCTCACTTTCAGTCTGTATGTGTCTCTAGGTCTGAAGTGGGTCTCTTGTAGACAGCATATATATGGGTCTTGTTTTTGTATCCATTCAGCCAGTCTGTGTCTTTTGGTGGGAGCATTTAATCCATTTACATTTAAGGTAATTATCGATATGTATGTTCCTATTCCCATTTTCTTAAATGTTTTGGGTTTGTTATTGTAGGTGTTTTCCTTCTCTTGTGTTTCTTGCCTAGAGAAGTTCCTTTAGCATTTGTTGTAAAGCTGGTTTGGTGGTGCTGAACTCTCTCAGCTTTTGCTTGTCTGTAAAGGTTTTAATTTCTCCATCAAATCTGAATGAGATCCTTGCTGGGTAGAGTAATCTTGGTTGTAGGTTTTTCTCCTTCATCACTTTAAGTATATCCTGCCACTCCCTTCTGGCTTGCAGCGTTTCTGCTGAAAGATCAGCTGTTAACCTTATGCTGATGCCCTTGTGTGTTATCTGTTGTTTTTCCCTTGCTGCTTTTAATATGTTTTCTTTATATTTAATTTTTGATAGTTTGATTAATATGTGTCTTGGTGTGTTTCTCCTTGGATTTATCCTGTATGGGACTCTCTGTGCTTCCAGGACTTGATTAACTATTTCCTTTCCCATATTAGGGAAGTTTTCAACTATAATCTCTTCAAATATTTTCTCAGTCCCTTTCTTTTTCTCTTCTTCTTCTGGGACCCCTATAATTCGAATGTTGGTGCGTTTAATGTTGTCCCAGAGGTCTCTGAGACTGTCCTCAGTTCTTTTCATTCTTTTTTCTTTATTCTGGTCTGCAGTAGTTATTTCCACCATTTTATCTTCCAGGTCACTTATCCGTTCTTCTGCCTCAGTTATTCTGCTATTGATCCCATCTAGAGTATTTTTAATTTCATTTATTGTGCTTGTCATCGTTTCTTGGTTCCTCTTTAGTTCTTCTACGTCCTTGTTAAATGTTTCTTGCATTTTGTCTATTCTATTTCCAAGACTTTGGATCATCCTTACTATCATTATTCTGAATTCTTTTTCAGGTAGACTACCTATTTCCTCTTCATTTGTTAGGTCTGGTGTGTTTTGACCCTGCTCCTTCATCTGCTGTGTGTTTTTCTGTCTTCTCATTTTGCTTATCTTACTGTGTTTGGGGTCTCCTTTTCACAGGCTGCAGGTTCGTAGTTCCCGTTGTTTTTGGTATCTGTCCCCAGTGGCTAAGGTTGGTTCAGTGGGTTGTGTAGGTTTCCTGGTGGAGGGAACTAGTGCCTGTGTTCTGGTGGATGAGGCTGGATGTTGTCTTTCTGGTGGGTTCGTCCACGTCTGGTGGTGTGTTTTGGGGTGTCTGTGGCCTTATTATGATTTTAGGCAGCCTCTCTGTTAATGGATGGGGCTGTGTTCCTCTCTTGCTAGTTGTTTGGCATAGGGTGTCCAGCACTGTAGCTTGCTGGTCGTTGAGTGAGGCTGGGTCTTGATGTTGAGATGGAGATCTGTGAGAGATTTTCGCCGTTTGGTATTACGTGGAGCTGGGAGGTCTCTTGTGGACCAGTGTCCTGAAGTTGGCTCTCCCACCTCAGAGGCACAGCCCTGATGCCTGGCTGGAGCACCAAGAGCCTTTCATCCACACGGCTCAGAATAAAAGGGAGAAAAAATGGAAAGAAAGAAAAAAAGAGGATAAAATAAAATAAAATAAAGCAATTATAATAAAAAATAAGAAAAAAAATTATTAAGAGTAAATTTATTAAGAAAAAAAATTTTTTTTTAATTTTTAAAAATAGATTTATTAATTTTTTACACTAAAAATAAGAAAAAAATTATTTAGAAAAAATGTATTAAGAAAAAAAATTTTTTAATTTTTTAAAATAAAAAATATGAAAAAACTTATTAAAAATTTTTTTAAAAATAGAAAATAAGGAAAAAATTATTAAGAAAACATTTATTAGGGAAAAAAAAATTTTTAAGCCAAAAAAAAAAAAAAAAAAAAACGGACGGACCTAACCCTAGGACTAACGGTGAGAGCAAAGCTATACAGACAAAATCTCACCTAGAAGCATACACATCTACACTCACAAAAAAAAGGTAAAGGGGAAAAGTTAATATATCCTGCTCCCAAAGTCCATCTCCTAAATTTGGGATGATTCGTTGTCTATTCAGGTATTCAACAGATGCAGGCACATCAAGTTGTTTGTGGAGCTTTAATCCGCTGCTTCTGAGGCTGCTGGGAGAGATTTCCCTTTCTCTTCTTTGTTCCTACAGCTCCCGGGGTTCAGCTTTGGATTTGGACCCGCCTCTGCATGTAGGTCCCCTGAGGGCGTCTGTTCCCCGCCCAGACAGAACGGGGTTAAAGGAGCAGCTGATTCGGGGGCTCTGGCTCAGTCAGGCCGGGGGGAGGGAGCGGTACGGAGGAGGCGGGGCAAGCCTGCGGCGGCAGAAGCCGGCGTGACGTTGTAGCAGCCTGAGGCGCGCCGTGCGCTCTCCCGGGGAAGTTGTCCCCGGATTACGGGAGCCTGGCCGTGGCGGGCCGCACAGGCTCCTGGGAGGGGCGGTGTGGAGAATGACCTGTGCTCGCCCACAGGCTGTTTGGTGGCGGCAGCAGCAGCCTTAGCGTCTCATGCCCGTCTCTGGGGTCCGCGCTGATAGCCGCGGCTCGCGCCCATCTCTGGAGTTCGTTTAAGTGGCGCTCTGAATCCCCTCTCCTTGCACGCCGCGAAACAAAGAGGCAAGAAAAAGTCTCCTGCCTCTTCGGCAGCTGCAGACTTTTTCTCGTGCACCCTCCCGGCTAGTTGTGGTGCGCTAGACCCTTCAGGCTGTGTTCACGCAGCCAACCCCAGTCCTCTCCCTGGGATCCGACCGAAGCCCGCGCCTCAGCTCCCAGCCCCCGCCCGCCCCGGCGGGTGAGCAGACAAGCCTCTCGGGCTGGTGAGTGCTGCTCGGCGCCGAGCCTCTGTGCGGGAATCTCTCCGTTTTTCCCTCTGCGTCCCTGTTGCTGTGGGATCCGCGCTGATAGCCGCGGCTTGCGCCCGTCTCTGGAGCTCGTTTAGGCGGCGCTCTGAATCCCCTCTCCTTGCGCGCCGCGAAACAAAGAGGCAAGAAAAATTCTCTTGCCTCTTTGGCAGCTGCAGTCTTTTTCCCGGACTCCCTCCCGGCCAGCACCGAAGCCCGAGCCCCAGCTCCCAGCTCCCGCCCGCCCTGGCGGCTGAGCAGACAAGCCTCTCGGGCTGGTGAGTGCTGCTCGGCGCCGAGCCTCTGTGCGGGAATCTCCGCTTTGCCCTCCGCACCAATGTGGCTGCGCTCTCCTCCGTGGCTCCGAAGCTTCCCCCCTCTGCTACCCGCAGTCTCTGCCCACGAAGGGGCTTCCTAGTGTGTGGAAACCTTTCCTCCTTCACAGCTCCCTCCCACTGGTGCAGGTCCCGTCCCTATTCTTTTGTCTCTGTTATTTCTTTTTTCTTTTGCCCTACCCAAGTACGTGGGGATTTTCTTGCCTTTTGGGAGGTCTGACGTCTTCTGCCAGCGTTCAGTGGGTGTTCTGTAGGAGCAGTTCCACGTGTAGATGTATTTCTCATGTATCTGTGGGGAGGAAGGTGATCTCCGCGTCTTACTCTTCCGCCATCTTGCCCCTCCCTCAGGGATCTTTTAAATAACCTAAATACTTATTGAGCACCTTTGGGTTGTTAAAATACAACTAGCTGATTTCTAAACCCAATCAGAAAAGTGTAGTAGCAAAAATACCCCTGACAGTTTTGTATATAAATAATGAGTAGATACCAGCTGTCCAGGATATTAAAACATATTTTAAAGCTACACTAATTAAAACAATGTGTTACTGACTGAAGGCTGATAGTTCAGAAAGTAACCAATGTACATGGGGGTTATGGTATGGTAGTATCTCCAATAAGTGGAGAAAAGATGAATAAATGATACTGGCCTAGCTGGCTAGCCATCTGAAGCAAAAATAAATTTGAATCCTAACATCCCACCCTACATAAACATAAATTAGGATGGAAGAGATTTTTAATTGTTAATAAGCCATAAAATATGAGAAGAAAACTTGGAAAAATATTTTAGATCTTAGGATGGGAAGTCATTTCTAAATATGACTCAAAACCCCCAAACTGTTAAATATATTGATAAATTCAACTAAAAAGATAAATATTCATACATTAACATCATTCAAATGACAAACTGATTAAAAATATTTTTAATTCATAGCATACAAGGGCCTAATGTTAAGACAAAAGCCCATATAAATCAGTAAGAAAGAGATTAATAACATAACATTTTAAAATGAATTCAGTATATGAGTACCTGACAATTCATATAAAATTAATATAATTGACTCCTAACAAAATATGCTCAACAAGACTAATATTAAGGGAAAGGTAAACTGAAACAACTTGGTACTTTTAAAAAGTCTGTCTTGGTAAAGATCTCATCTTGACAGCTTGCTTCTTGAAGAGCTGTGAAAGGCAGGGCTACCTTCTGTATTGCTGGTGGCTCTGAACATTGATTTTTCTAGGTGCTAAAGATATAGTAATAAAAAAATGCCATAAAATCCATATTTTTTGAGCCTAACCTCTAAAGGATCTGACAGACAACAAAAAGATCAGTATGTCTGATATATTGTATATTTGATAGTCATAACTACAAAGGAGAAAAATAAAGTTAGAAAAGGGGCTACTGATTGCTTGTTACATTTTTAAATAGGTGATAAGATAGGCCTCACTGAGGTGGTAACGTTTAATAAAAGCCCTCCAAGAGACAGGAGGAAAGCCATGTGGATAACAGAAGAGAGCTCAAAGCAGAGCAAAGAGTAAGTGCAGATGCTCTGAGAAGTTTATTTGGCATATTAAGGGAATATCAAGGAGGTTGGTGTAACTAGTGTTGAATAAACGCACAGGAGATTATTACGAGATTCTGTCAGAGAGATACCAGGAGCAGAGAGTGTCGTCGATCACTGTAATGACTTTGCAAAGATGAGAGAACATATTAGGGTATGGAGAAATGGCTTACTCTACCCTTTATTTAAAAAGTATCACTTTGGGCATAAAGGGTCCAGGACAAAGCAGCAAGGTCATTTAGTCAGCTACAGGAATAATAATCCATATGAGAGAGGACACAGCTTAGTCCAGGGAGATGGTGGTAGAGGTGAAAAGTCGTGGTCCAATCTCAGATACATTTTGAAAGTGAAGCTGACAGAATTCCTGACAAATCAAATATGGAACTAAAAGAGAGACACCTCATCAAAGAAGATGTACAGAAGGCAAATATGTATATGAAAAGATGCTTCACATCGTATGTCATTGGGGGAATTACAAATTAAAACAAGATACAACTATATGCCTATTATTAGAATGGCCAAAATTCAAAATACTGACAACACCAAAAGCTGACAAGGATGTGGAGCAACAGGAATTCTCCTTCACTGCTGATGGGAAGCAAAGTGGTACAGCCACCTTGGAAGACAGTTTGACTGTTTCTTGGTTTAAAACATGGATTAACCCTATGATCCAGCAACTGTGCTCCTTGGTATTTACCTTAAGGAGTTAAAAACATATGTTCACACAAAAACCTGCACATGGATATTTTTACCAGCTTTATTCATAATTGCCAAAACTTGGAAACAACCAAGATGCCCTTCAGTAGGTGAATGGAGCAATAAAATATGGTACATCTAAACAATGAACTATTATTCAGTGGTAAAAAGAAATGAGCTACCAAGCAATGAGACAACATGGAGGAACCTTATATATGTATTACTAAGTGAAAGACGCCAATCTGAAAAGGCTGCCTGCTGTAATTATTCCAACTCTATGACCTCTGGAAAAGGTAAAACTATCGACACAGTAAAATGGTCAGCAGTCGCAGAGGTCTGTTTTGAGGAGGAAGGGATGAATTGGCAGAGCATGGGGATTTTTAGGGAGTGAAACAATTCTGAATGATAGTATAATGATGAATGCATGCCATTATACATTTGTCCAAACCCTCAGAATCCATAACACCAAGAGTGAACCGTAATGTCAACTCTGGATTGATGGTGACGTTATCAGTGAAGGTTCATCGATTGAACAATGGTGCCCTCTGCTGCCAGATGCTGGTAATGAAGGAAGCTATGTGTGTTTGGGGGAAGAGAGCGGTATGGGAACTCTGCACTTCCTTCTCAATTCTGCTGTGAATCTAAAACTGCTCTAAAATTAAAATGTATTTTCAAAATGGAAGGGAGAAGTTAGAGATGAAATTATATTGTTTGAACTCAGCATTCAAGCACTGGACATGTGCAGAATTACTGAGAGAGACTAGATTGTGGAAGAAGGAGATTTTCTTCCCTGATCTGTGTTATTTGTTTTGTTTGGATTGGTTTCGTTTGGTTTGGAAAAGGGAAGAACAGAATTCTGGGATTTGGATATATTAAATTTGAGATGCACATTAAAAATCCAAGGAGAGATGTCGGCAATTGGAAATATAGCTCTGAAATCTAACAGACCTGTCAGGGATGGATATGAAAATTTGGAATCATTGAATATGCATAGTTTTTGAGCCATGAACTGGACGTGATCAATCAGGGAGTGAGTATAAATAAAAAGAGAAGACACTCAACGACTAAGCCTTGGAGAATGCTGAAAGGAAAAATTCAGGGAGAAAAGGAAGAACCAGCAAAGCAGAGTGAGAAGTGAAGCCAGTGACTTTACCAGGCAAGCAAGTACAGTAAACGTGTCTGAAGTCAAAACTGAACATCGAGTTTTCAGGATGATGGACTAATGTGTGCCCAGTGTTGCTGTTAGGTGAGATAAGACAAGGATGAGAACTGGCTACTGAATGAAGCAAGTGGGGGTCACTGTTTACTTTGACAAGAACAGTCTTTGTGGAGGGTTCGAGCAAAAATCTGATAGGACCAGGTTCAGGAAAATGGAAGAGAAGCTTTGATAAATTTTACTGTGATGGGGAGAGAGAAACTGATGGAAACTGGGAGAAGAAGTGTGATCAAGAGAGGGTTTTGAAAAATGGGGATTATAAAAGCATGTTGTTGTAGAGACGGGGCAATCCAGTTGGGAGGGATTTATCATAAGAAGAGTGAGGACAGATTTGCAGATAGAATGTCCCTGAGAGGTCAAAGGGAAGGGCTTAGCCTCAGTCAGGAGGAGGGATATCCATCTGTAGTCATAGAGGAGAAGGTGGGGTATGCGGGCACATACGTAGGTGGGTGGGTGGAGGCGAGAGCACGCGGAAATTCTTTTCTGGTTCCCTTGATGTTCTCAGTGAAGTAACAAGCAAGGCTATATAGCCTGAGAGTGAGTGTGGGAAGGCAGAGCCACAGGGGAGGAGAGGAGAAGGTATAAAGTAGTGCTAAAGGGAACGGGAGAGTGATTGCTTGATGCCAGGCACCACCCGTGTCCCATCTGAACTTAGCAATCATGAATTTAACATGAGACCTGTCAACATGGTTGGGAGGTTTTCTCTTGCCACTCTGAGCTGCACTGACAAAGGTGCAGAGTAAGCAAAAGCTGAATTTAAGAAGGGCTGGGGTTTTGTCGAGGGAATGTATTATTAATTGAGGGAAGTGGTTAAGAGTGTATAGAAAAGAAAATGCATAATGATGGGCCAAAGAACTGAAGTAGGGAAATATGTGAGTTTTGGAATATGATTGGGGTTAGTGGTTATGAAATAGTGTTAGGAGCAATAAAAACTAGTGTTTTAAAATTTTTTTATTTTACTTTGGGGTAAGTATACAAACAACCCAATGATCACTGCAGCACTGTTTACAACTGCCAAGGCATGGAAGCAACCTAAGTGTCCATCAACAGATGAATGGATAAAGAAGATGTGGTACATATATACAATGGAATATTACTCAGCCATAAAAAGGAATGAAATAATGCCATTTGCAGCAACATGGTTAGACCTGGAGATGATCATACTAAGTGAAGTTAAGTCAGATGGAAAAAGACAAATACCACATGGTATTACTTATATGTAGAATCTAAAAAAAGAAAAAAATATATACAAATGAACTTATTTACAACACAGAAACAGACTCACAGACTTTGAGAATAAACTCTAGGTCTTAATGGGGTCCATGTATTACTGAAATTAGAGTACGATACGAGATGAGCTGGAGAGGAGGGGTTGATGGTTGAAGGTGAGGTTACCTGGGGTTTGCAGTTACAGATAATGGCAAGGTGTATACCAAGAGCATGGCCATAAGAGTGAGTGGCTGAGGGCGAGTGGAGGTCAAGGTCACCTGGAGGATAGAGGTCAGGGAAATTAGAGACCAGGACATTAAAAGAAGTTTAAAAGACCATCCTTGCAGATATCAAAATTACTAGAACATCTGGCCGACATATTATCAAAGGCATGTCAGTGAATCAAAGCTAAAAGCTTTCAGCGAAGAAACAAGTGATTCCAGGGCCAAAGAAGACCACTATTAGTAGGGATGGTAGGAGCATCCCTTGATAATGTAACATTCAATGCTGAGGGCTTGCAGGGGTATGGAGGGAGAATTATCTAGAAGCAGGGTCTCTTGAGGATGGTGGCTCAGGTAGTTCTTTTCACAAAGATTAGTGGGGGTGGTGGGTAGGAAGCAAAATATGCAATGCCATCCTTCCTCTCATTTGCATACCTGTTATCCCATGGAAAACCAACTGGTTTTTATGGGACTCCTGGGATTTAAACCAAGGTCAACAGGCAGCAGAAGAAGGAGGTCCTACAAGATGTCACAGAATCCTAAAACCCAGAAATGACAAATCCTGGAAAATGTCAGATAAAGGTCTGTGTGATTTAGTATGATTACCACATACTATCCAGAGATCCAATCCTTTGAAGACTTTAGGCTTCAGTAGCAGAAAAAGTATGATATGACTACTAAAAATGAGAAGAGATCTGGTTCCCTGGAACAGAGGAAGCCAGCTGAGGTCTTTGGCTAATGGGGTGAGAAGACAGATTTTGTTTGGGAAGCACAGCAAAGATGATCATTTTTTCTTTTTTTTTTTTTACCTTTTGACTTGCCTTGGAATACCTTTTAGGGTGAGAGGGAAGTCCTACTCTAGTTCTGTCCTATTGTTTCCCAAGATCTTATACCACTGATCTTCACAATTACACGGTTTCACATATTCCAAGATTTGAGTGGTGTGTCCTGCCCAAGGCAGAGGAAGCGCTGACCCATTGTTGCATGTGTTTCAGAACTTGGCTTGCCTTCTTTGTTCAGTTCTAAGCACCGTGCTTTAATGACCTCAAGCAAACTTAAAAGGCATTATGTTCAGCTAAAGAGACCAGACACGAATGAAGATAAACCGTGATGTCATTGATATCAAAGGTCAGCACAGGTAGCAGAAGTCACAGTAATGGTTGCCCATGGGGAAGAGGGTGCATATGGCCTGGAAAGTTACAAATGAAATATCTGGGCTGATGGAATTGCTCTTTTTTTGATTTGGGTTGTGGTCCCATGAGGGTATATATATGTAAAGTCATAAATCTGTACAAAAAAGATTGGTGTAGTTTACTGTTTATAAATAGAGTGCTGAAAAATATTTAAGTAGATAAAAAAACTTGGGAGGTAGCACAGTAGGGCAGCTGGATGGCAAACAGACCACATAAAATGCACCCCCTTCTCATAACTCCCACATAAGACAAATAAGTACCAATGGAAAGAAAAATGGAGGAGCCTGGGGAAAACAAGCTGAAAGTTGATTATTGGGGGGAACAGGATAACAACTCTTCAGATACTTAAACAACAGCAAGAACACACGTGCTCTGAGGAGGAGAGAGGAAGCCTGTTGTTCCTTACAGACTCTGGAATGGAGTGAAACCGGTGGGAGGAACCCAGAGAAAACGGTTTCACCTCCTACAAGGAAGGCTGTCATAAAAAACATTAACTGTCCCCGGATTAAGTGATTTTTCATTTGAGCATTGATTTTTAACAATTTTCTCCAAATAATCCTCAGAACTGTAAGTTGAATTTGTGAACAATGGGGACCCCTGTGGCTGAATTGGGGTCTGGAGACGTGTCTGCCTTCCCGTCCCCAAATCACTTCTGGGGTGCACCCAAAAGCAGATGGCCACATATTATGCCATAAAAGCCAACTGCTGTTTGCAAAGCTGGCTGGAGTGTATTTTGTGGACATTTGTCCTTGTTTTACCTGTGCGTTTAAATAAATAAATAAACGTAAGTTTTTGATTTCAAAAAAAAGCAGATGGCCAACTCTTTACTATAAAGTTGCAGGAGCGATTCAAACATCTGATTTGTCCTTGAACTAGATGGCTCTTAAAATCAATTTTATCTTCTATTCTATGAACTTAAGGCTTGAAGATTAAAGACCTTCGACTGTCAAAGTATGGTGATTTGCAACATTCCTTTCTTTTCTGGTGTGTATCTGATATTGTATTAAAAGATGCTATAGCATTCTAATTCATGATGTGTGTCTTGAAGGGAATGGGCAAGGTAGAATTATGCATATGACTTCAAAGCTTCTAGTAACTGTAGAGACATAACAGAAAGAGATGATCACTTACCTCCCTGGATAACTAAACACATGGCAGATTAATAAAATGTCAATATGGAGGAAAGCTGGCAGGGTCACAGACTCACTGCCCCAGTTAAAGAGTCTGGTGCTATGGCATTGAACGCAAGGCTTTGTTACACAAACTGAAAGGAGACCTTCATTTCAAATGTGAAAAGATGGCAGGATAGTCCTCAAGTCAAATGTCAAGTTTAGATGAAAACTTTGGTGCAATTATACTTTTACAGACAGTTCTTCAGACTCCGAAAGCATTTTTTAAAAGCTCATACCACTCTTATTTATAGCTTCCTTTAAAAAAAAGACTGGAATAGGATATTCGCTAGCTGTATCTTTAGATGATTTTCTGTCTAGGTTAAAAGAAAGCCACTAGTGATATCACATCTAAAATACTTAATATAGTGCATTACAATGCAAATAATAATTATGAAGGGTACGTGTTCTTGGGTCTATGCTAGGTTCTGGGAAAAATCTTTTCCTCAAAGAGATTATATTTCAGTAGTGAGACAGACTCATTAGCATCATGATGGAATGTGATGGAGCTATAATGATCTCGTTCAGTCCCATGGCTTCAATTACCTACTTCTTGCCGATGGTCCCATTTCCCCTCTATTGTAACTCTCACTCGTGAACGCCTCACAGATCCTACTGCAGAATTGCAAGTGTTGGAAAATTCTATCTGGATTTTCAGCAGCATCTTCAAGACAGCATTTCTGAACTAAGCTCATACTTAGTTTCTTTCCCCATCTGCTCTTCAGGAAATTTGTTGATTTGTTGCTTGTTTTATTTCTTAGCTGATGAATGATACTAGCAGACACCCAAGCCAGTCTGTGGGTACCAGAGAACCACCAAAGAGTTTTGAGCAGGGAGTGAATTTGAACTTAGGGCATAGACGGAATTCAAGGGTTTACAAAGTAGATATAGTAGTGGTAGAGATCCATCAGGAACTTCTAAAATAATTGATGGGGCTTCCCTGGTGGCGCAGTGGTTGAGAATCTGCCTGCCAATGCAGGGGACACGGGTTCGAGCCCTGGTCTGGGAAGATCCCACATGCCGCGGAGCAACTAGGCCCGTGAGCCACAACTACTGAGCCTGCGTGTCTGGAGCCTGTGCTCCGCAACAGGAGAGGCCGCGATAGTGAGAGGCCCGCGCACCGCGATGAAGAGTGGCCCCCACTTGCCGCAACTAGAGAAAGCCCTCGTACAGAAACGAAGACCCAACACAGCCAAAAAAATAAAATAAAATAAAATCAATTAATAAAAAAAAATAATAATAATTGATGCAATTTTAGTAAATGTCAGGGAACAAGAGGAGTTGCCTGATCCAAGGACTCAAGTAGTTAATTAAACGTTACTCTCATTGTGTGAAGGAACAAATGTACAAAGTAAATATTTATTATACTTATAAAGGGTACTTGTAAAGAAAGACCTCGCATATAGAGCTCTGTTATAACAAATAATGAATGCTTAAAAGATGAACAGAACAACAAATAATTTGGAAGAAAAATATAACCGTGAAAAATAAAGATTGGGGAGTGAAACTCAGTGAAATTCAAGGTACTAAATCATTGGTACAACTTGTCTCATAATGAGTTTGGCTCTGTTATTTCAGAAAAATCTTATTACCAAAAACTCATTTTTTTGTGTGTGATTGCAGCTACTATCCCTTGTGTGTGTGTGTGTGTGTGTGTGTGTGTGTGTGTGTGTGTGTGTGTTTCCTTTCTGTTACTTTAGGTGTTTGCTGAAACAGGAAGGCAAATTGTTCTCAATGTTATTGAAGTAAGCGGAGGAAAAGAAAGAGCGAAATTTATTGCCCACCAAAAAGATATCTTATGTCAGGAATTCCCTAGATTTCTTATACCTATCATTTAGTCTTTCAAGAGTACCCCCAAATTTAATTTACTTAATAATTCAAGTCTAAAGGAATATAGTCAGTAACTTAGCTCTAGTGCAAATATACTGAGTTTGAAGGTAGAAGGGTAATGTACCATTATCCTTCACTTGTAGAGACATCTAATTGATGGTAGGTAACTACTGTGACCTTATCACTTTTTGACCAGACTCGGACACTTTTGAAAGTATAAAGGCATGCTTAATTATGCCAGAGAAGTTAAACCAGCCCTCTCCAGGCAAACAGGAACCTGTCACCCTATAATTAATGCATTTCCAGACTACTATCGATATCATATTTGAATCACAAAATAATAAAGGATATAGAAGAATCTAAGAAAATTTGCTGGGAAATATATAGTTAGTATACTTTGCATATATTATTATAAGCTATAATATATTAAGAGTTGAGAGATAACAGACTAAACCTGTCTGTACTTAATTTCTATTGATTTAAGGATTCCTTTCCATGTGTGATAGAGGTAGATGTGAATGCCTGCTTCAGGTGGGTTGAGCTGGGAATTCAACCTCATAAAAAAGTCACACTTTTATATGCGTACTGCGCCCACCCAAGGCATGCTGCTGCCCAGTAACCCAGGCTGCTGGCATGTGGAAGTCGTCAACAGTGTCGTGTAACCCTCACAAGAAAGGGAGCCATGCATGATGATTCCCGCAGCCTCAACTGTACACTTTCAACTCGAAGTGGTATTTTCCAAGGGCATAAACATTAAATGGTCATTATTAAAGTGACTGTGCATAGTACTGTTTTTCTTTCTTAAAAAACTCATCAGGCATTAATGGGCATTTGTTTGTACTTGTATTATATATTTTTATATTGTAAGTTACGTTGTGAAATTCTTCCAGAAACTAATGGTAATATCTGTTTAGTTGGAGAATCATTTTTAGAAAGGTAGTATTCAAATTCTAAATATGGGCCAATGAATACTCTTTTTCACCTGAATTCTTAGAGTAATCATACTTCCATTAGCATCAATATTATACACAGTACTTATACATATATCTGCATTTATATATATATTTATATGCTGATATAATTTTCTGAATCAGGAAATTTAAATATCCATTTTGTGATACTGTAAAGATAATTATTAAACATTTTGCTACCAAAGGCAGAAAATGATTGCATAAATAAGTCAATCATTTTGATTAGGTTGTCAGCATCTTCAATTTGAAATTCTAGAAAATTTTTCATGACATTACATCTAATATTAGTGACATTTCTGACTGGAATGCATCATAAATAACAGCACAATGCATCACTCATTGGTATAATTAAACTATATAAATTCATTAAATATGGATCTAATAGCAATTGTGGAATACAGGAACATATAGAGTGTGACTAAAAAGCACCCCAGCTCTTCCTGATTGAATGGCAGGGTTTAATTTTATTTTACCAACTTTGTGATGTAAACTTCAAATCACAGGCAAACATAAAAGTGAAATGCAATAGCTTTTTTTGTAAATATATATGTTTATATAATATATATTTACATATCATAGACATATATATATTTTCTCATGGTGCCAAAATGCTTTCCATGCTTCTCCATAAAGTTAATTGAATCTGTTTTGTAGCAGAAGGATAAGATTGCAGTAAATTAACATTAATGAGGTGAATTATAGTAACAGAAGTCGTTTTAATGCTCCTCCCTGTTTCATCTCAAACATTAATTCCCCCTAATTTTAACTAGTTTTAACATTACTAAATTAACATTACCACTAGTTTTAACACTACTAAAGCTTAAAGATACTGGTGTATGCTGACATTCATATATTATAATATGTAAGAGGTGTGAACTGATTAATTTACTCACTTGAGCCTGATCATTATAGGAATTCAGATTACAGCTGAAATTATTTTCCTCCTTCTTTGAAATTTAGAAATAAGCCTTCGATAATCTGATGTTGGGATTTTGATCATTTTTTGTGAGGTCAGTTTTTACAGCTGACAATTCACCTTAAAGAGCATCTCTCTCTCTCTCTCTCTCACTACCCGCCCCCCCCCACCGACCTCTCTCTCCTGGCCTCATTCTCTCCACGGCTTCCGGCCCACACCCACTCCCTATCCTACTATGGCGTCTTTAACACTTGGAAATTTTCTGTGTCAGATCCATCAAATTCCTTTCTCAGTGCCCAGTTCTAAGAACTAGTTTCATAAAAGGGTAATTTTTTTTTTTTTTAACCAGGAGGGAAGGGTGGGGATAATTAGGGAGGGATAATTAGGGAATTTAGGATTGACATGTACACACCGCTATATTTAAAGTGGATACCAACAAGGACCTATTGTATAGCACAGGGAACTCTGCTCAATATTATATAACAACCTAAATGGGAAAAGAATTTGAAAAAGAATATATACATGCATATGTATAACTGAATCACTCTGTTGTACACCTGAAAATAACACGACATTGTTAATTGACAATACTCCCATATAAAATAAAAAGTTTTTTAAAAAGGGTAATTTTAGGACCAGCTACCTTCAACATTTTTTCTCCCTCATTCACAGACCATTTTCTTCCTCAAGCAAATTATATTCCTATTAAGTTGTAAGAAAATCTAGAAAAATCTCATGTCTATCAGCTTTTTCACTAGTATCTTGCTTATTTCTAATGTTTCAAGCAGTTAAGTAAATGGTATGGGTTTATGTAATAAGCAAATGCAATGATAATGGTCTCACACATCTGCAGTTATTTATGGGCAATATATTATTTAATCATACATTTCTAAAATATAGTGTTTTTGTCAAGTATACTTGCTCCTAATTTTCCTAATGTACTGTCGATTATACTATTTTTCAAACTTTACAAATCTCATAGAGAATTTCTTTGCTACCCTTTTTTTTTTCTTTCTTTCTCCTCCTCCTCCTCCTTCTTCTTAATAAAGCCAAGGTAAAAACCTACACCTTAGCATGGGTCCCAGGATAAAATTCTAAGGTAAGCCTACTTGACTGGGGTACTTGTTCAAGTGATTCTGGTATAAACGTCACGGGCAGTAACAAGAAAATCCTGGAATCTCTCCAAGAGTCAAAGCACTGGGTCTGAGAGATGACTTGTAATATGTGTGCTTCAATTTTCATTTACTGATGACTGTGTGCTTCAGGGGGGAAACTGTACTGAGTTCTGGGTCTTCGGTACCATCGCTACATCTCCATTTTGGTTCTTCAAACTAAAAGGGGTCAGTTGCTGCAGAGCTTGCATCACAGAAAACATGCTGTGGGATAAATGGAGGTAAAATGATGCAAACGCATTATGAAAAAGATAAAATGGCATCTGCATTTTCCAGGATAGATGGAACAAACCATCTCTTAAGAGATTAGGCTCTGTTAGCATCCGCTTGCCCTTCAGTGGGACATATCTGTGGACTTACTGTAGTGCACTTATCGTTAGATGCTATTTCATTAGAGAGTTTGTAATAATAATAAATTACATATTATTTTATTTCTATTCTATATTTTAATCTCTCACAACTTAAAGGAGAATTTATAGACTACTTAAGCAAATGGTCATCAATCCCCTAATGCTTTTTAACTTTTTGTAGTTTTTATACACATTCATATAAACCAATCTTAATACTTTGCTACTCATTTTCACAAAAAAGATCTATCCACCTTATATACATATTTCTTAATTCTTAATTTTCCCTAAAAGCTGTTCAGGAAAGTTACTCTTACTAAGCTGTAAAAACAGAGAAGATTTCATATTTTGATATTTCAAAAAGTAACTAATAATGTTGATTTCAATGATCATTGGTAACTGCAATCATCATCATATCATAAATGCTATATGTTTAAGTAATTCACCATAAAGCATTTGTCTGAAGGACTTACTCGACTTCCTTCAGAAGCCTTTTGCCAAATCATGACAAGACAACAAACAGATACTGCAGGGTGAATGGGTTCTGCTTTCCACTTCCTTGATGAAAACATTTCCTCTGCTCTTTTCAAAAGGACCTGGATTTATTGGTAGATAATAAATATCCTTTTCTCACATAGCATGAATAATAATCATGGCATATTACCTTTTCTCAAGAGTATTTATCTGTTAAGATGACATTCTTCCCTTTGATTCCAAATACAGACATGATATTTTAACACTAAGTGATGTGGACAGTAGTGTCACAGCTTAAATGTAGAGATAGAGATTGTGAAGTATACTGTTCCAATTCACTCTGAGACTTTAACCTAAGCAAATATCTCTTTTAAAATAGGCCATTAACCCTGCTGATTATCAAGGCGTGTGAAAGCTTAATCAGTTGGGAACTCTGCTCAATATTCTGTAACAACCTAATTGAGAAAAGAATTTGAAAAAGAATAGATACATGTATATGTATAACTGAATTACTTTGTCGTACACCTGAAACTAACACAAGACTGTTAATCAACTATACTCCAAAATAAAATAGAAAGTTAAAAAAAACCTAAAAAAATTGTGATTTAGATTCCATGATATTTTTTTTAACATTGTTGAGCATCACTTATGTGTTTGACACATAAATGTCTGTTTGCCTGTCTTTCTTCTTTACTATCTGTTTCCCTTCCTTTTCTCTCTCGCTTTAAAACTTTGTATTTTATGAAAAAGTTAGTTGAGAATGACTTATCTCAAACTATGAAATGAGAATGACACACAATTTAAGATGCAGTAATTTATGCATTATTACATCAACAGATTATAGATAAAATATAATATTTTGATACACACATTATTTAACCAACAGAGTATGAAGTAATGTATTTAGGGATAAATTTCCCAGTCTCCCTTTCTTAGGAAGTGGCTAAGGAATATTTCTGTGCTGGTCCAATGTGACTTCCTCGTCCTTTGTCAGGTTCTGCTGATTTTCTTCTGGGTGCCCTGTGCTTTTCTCTCCTCTTCCTAGCTGTGTTGGAAAGTTGTTTCCATTTTCTGATGCTTTGCTAGTGTCTGCAGCGAAACATTCAGTCTTTCGATCAGCAATAGGTCAATGTTGAATAAGGCTGGAATTCTACCTTAGCTATGTTCTTAAGGAAGCTATGCTTTCCTTCTGTACTCTGTAAATGGTAATCACTTGTCATGACCGTAAACTTATTTTTTCCGTTTGCATGGATCTGAAGTTCTGTTCAGTGTCTCTCTCTTGCTCAGATGCCTCTGTGTGTTCTGCCTCTCTATTTTTCATGTTTTGCTGTCCCTCCAAATCATGGTAAAGGGATGAGAGTTTTAAATTCCACTGTTTGTCTCCCAGGGATACTCCTTAGAGACTGAATGCAAGCTGAGGGCCAGTCTCCTTAGTGGCTGCCATGAGTCCTGTGTGACACTGCAGACCATTCTTGGCCAAGGCAGGACAAGCATTGTCTTGCCTCTTAGCATTTCAAACACACTGTGCTCCGGACCACAGTTTCACCATGTTATTTCATATTAATGTTTTCACAATGAACTGTGGTATTATTACTCTCATTTAGTCGTTAAAGAAAGTATATCTCAGAGAAGCTGTCATATTTCTAGCACAGTCACAAAGCCCCCGTGTACAAGACACTAAGACAGAGTTGAGTAAGACATGGTCCCGCCCCTCAGGGAACAGTTTCTGAGTTCAGTCCCCGGATCTTTCTATTGCACTATAATGCTATTAAAGAAAGAGAAAGAGTAGCTTATTCTACAGTGTTTCTTAAAAAAAATTAACACATGCCACTGTGCGATAAACAAAATCCTCATGCACCCTTTAATGTCATTTAAATTTCAAAATAAATCATATTAATTAAAAGCCAATCAGAGCAAGAAAAATATCAATTTTGTTTCAAATTATTATTCCTTTGTTTTCAAATTATGTAGTTTTGGAAGTCCACAGATGCTTTTTCAATTCACAATTTTTTTTCTGCTTTAGAGTATTTTTAGACTTTCGTCTAACATGCATAGAATGGTTTGATGACTAAGATTACTTTTTTAGTAGAACTGTGTTACATTCAATTTTATTGACGTTAAATATAGCATAATTTAATGTTACTAGAAGCTACTTAATTGAATCCTTAATGAGCTCTTTGATCTAAGCTGAACATTTATTTGCCATTTAATTTTTTACAAAAATTATTTGTAACTTCCATATCTCTACAACATCCCATGAACTTCTAGGGTATTATTTAGTCTTATTTTGAGGAGGTATGTTCTGGCATAGATATGGCCTCAGTTGTACTTGTTCAAGTTATATATAAAATCTGGAGTATCTCAAAGGGCTTGTGACAATTTTTTCTATGCTCTCCATCTTTCCCAGTGTGTGTGTTTAGGAGGGTATTAACTCATTCAATAATGCAATATAATTTCACTCCATTAAGTGCAAAGAGTATTGATTATTCACTACTAGTGTTATACTGTCTTAGTCCATTCAGGCTGCTATAACAAAAATACTGTGCTCTGAGTAACTTATAAACAACAGATTTCTTTTCTCACACTTTTGGAGACTGGGAAGTCTAAGATCAAAGCACGAGAGATCTGGTGTCTGGTGGGATGCCACTTCTTAGACCAGCTATCTTTTTCTCTGTAAATCACCTGATTGAGGGGCAAGGCAGCTCTCTGGGTCACATTATACAGGCACTAATCTCATCCATGAAGGCCCCCCCCCATGACCTAATCACCTCCCAAGGCCCCACCTCTTCATACCATCACCTTGGGGGTTAGGATTTCAACCCATGAATTTTGAGGGGACGCAAACATTCAGAACATAGTATATACCCAAGCACATATTACACTTATGCACACACCTTCTCTATCAGCATGTGAGAAGAAACTTTTGAGTTCTAAGTGACTCACAATGTTTTAAATTTGCATTTTCTCACCTTTTTTACCCCTCACCAATCTAGAGGAGCCAAGGGGAGTGGAACACCATATTCATTGTATGTCTTTGTGGGATTTGTGCCGTAGGTTTTCTCTGTTAGTATAAGTGAATGAGATATATTACATTATCGTTAGAAAAGGACACAGCTCTGTCCAAAATATGTATTATGCTGTGGCATTCACCCTTTTAAGATATGGACACTGCAAAACCATTATATGTGATATCTTGAATACCTTTCATCTGTACTATTTGTATAAATTCACATTTCAAAAAACCCAGTACTGTAGAAAAATAACCCCAACTCAAGAAAGCTCATAATGTTATCAGGAGTTTCCCTAACAAGCTTGATGCTTGAAAGAATGAGGATTCTATCTGGCTATGGGATGACAGCTTGCCTTTCAGTGACTGAAGTTGCTAATCATTGAAAACAAATTCATTTTCTCATCTCTTCTTTCAGAACATATACTTTGAGTGCATTTCCCAGCCTGTCTTGCATTTGGCCAAATGCAAGAGACTAAGTTCCAGCCGATGGAGTGTGACCTAAAGTGATATGTGTCACTCCTAATCCTGGACCATAAAAACCTCCAGCAAATGCTCCTTTAGGCTCTCGTCTCTTCCTCCCCTGGATATCAATTAGGGCTCCGCGGGAGGCCTGCAGGTGTGACTCTGCCCCAACCTGGCCCACGAATGACCACATGGGGCAACTTCTGGCCTCCATTCTCACGCCCTCTATCTGGGAACTGCCTTGGCTGTCATGTGAGTGAGAAATAAATTTCTATTATATTTGAGTCATTTTAATAATTTGAGTTTATGTGGTATAATCATTAGCTTCCCTTGACTAAAACACTTCCCCTAATGATTGCTATTTTTTAAAATATTTTATTGAAGTATAGTTGATTTACAATGCTGTGTTAATTTCTGCTGTACAACAAAGTGATTCAGTTATATATATTATATATTCTTTTTATATATATTCTTTTATATATATGTGTATATATGTATATATATACTTACATATATTTATATATTCTTTTCATATTCTTTTCGATTATGCTTTACAACAGGATATTGAATATAATTCCCTGTGTTATACAGTAGGACCTTGTTGTTTATTCATCCTATAAATATAATGATTGCTATTTTAAGAGAAAAACAAATTCGCGTATATTTACACACCACAATTTGGCCACTTGCAGAATGTTACATTGAAGGAGAGTTGAAACACAGAAAATGTAGAACTATTAAATTCTAAAATTCCAGCTAATATGATCAAAAATTGATGTTAGGCAAGAAAAGCTCATGATATGTAAAATATTCAAAATAATTGCACAATCCGAATTCAACAAGTAGTTGACTGTTCTTACTGTGTGGTGAACAGCATTAGCGCTGCAGTTAGAAAACCAAAGTATGCATTCTTCCTAAGAGGTCATGTAAGGTAACTTGTTCCAATGCTTAGTTTAGTTTTGCTTTTCTTTTTATAAAAGACAGATTTCCTCAAATCCAACTGTCCCTCACTGCACCTAATTCATTAATTCAGCAAATATTTCTTAGTTGGCTACTATGCACTGTGGATAGAAAATGTCACCTGCCATATCAGTAAACAAATGATGTTGCAGCCATCAAACCATAAGCCACTGCAGCCAACCTCAACTGTGCACCCTGACCCTTCAGGATGGGAAAGAACAGGACGCTGGCCCCAGATAGCTGAGGTGCATATCAAAGGAATGATTTCAATCAGCCCAGACTCTTGCATCTTCCCCTACATAGAAAAGCTCTAAATTCCTTAACTTGAGATGTCTGTTTTTCCTTTAATTAACAGTCATCTCTTGATGTTCCGACTACCAGGTTTTTGCCGCAGAACTCCCATACATCCTTGCTCGTCCCTCACCTCTTTGGACCAGTCCCTCAGAGCTGCCTGAAAGGCTGTCTCCCAGGCTTAAGTCCTCAGCAAGTCTGCCCAATAAAACATCATTCTCAACTTTTATGTTGTGCATTTGTTTTTCAGTCGACAGCACCAGGCACCGTTCTAAGCATTTAGTACGCATGAGTGAATAAAACAGACAGAGATGTCTACCCTTCCAGAGCTTACATTTCAGCAGCGGAGACAGGTGATAAAAACATAATAAACAACTAAATATGTGACATTTAGGGCAGTGAAAAATGCTACTAAAATAAATAGAGGATGATGGTATATTCAAGATTCAAATGTAAATGGATGGTCAGAATCACTTGTTAGAGGTGTAAACATTCATTACAAGGACATCTGTTGGAAGAGCATTCCAGATAAGAAGGAACAGCCAGTTCTGCAAATCAAGAACACACCTGGCAGGTTCAAGGAACAGGAAGGGGCCCGTGTAGCTGAGAAGGCAGCTGTGTTGGGGAGAATTACAAGAGATAAGGTCAAGGAGTTAATGAGAGGAGGGGCAAATCCAGTAAGGCTTTGCGGACCACCAGGAGCCCTTTGGTTTTTGTTCTGTGAGAAATGGGGAGTCATTGCAGGGATTTTAGCGAAAGAATGATATGATGCAACTTATATCTTATAGGACTGCTTTGGCCACTAGAATGAACTGGAAGCTCCGAGACCAGATAAAATGCTCTTGTATAATCCAGGGAGAGAATGACAGAGCTTGGACTATGGTGGAGATGGTGGAGAAGGTGGGAACTGGATGGGATTTTGGGTTATGAAGGTAGAAAGAAATAAATTTTTGGACAGCTTAGATGTGAAATGTATAAAAGAGGGAAGAAGAAGATTAGTTCAAGGATTTTTACACGGCCAACGGGAAGCTCGAGTTGCCATGAAGCAAGGTGGGAAAGACTGTGGCGGATAGGTTTGGGGAGAGAGATCTGGAATACAGCTTTGGGCATGTTGTGCTTGACGTGTCCAATAAACATAAAATCAGAGATGATAAGTCATTGGAAACATGAGTATGAATTTTGGGAGAAGATCTGACGTAGAGATAACAGTTGGACGTCTGTCATCTAGATGGCACTTAAAGGCAACAGACTGGATTAGATCACTAAGGGAGTGAGTGTAGGTAAAGATTCGAAGAAGAGAATCTCAAGCGCTCTGATGATCAAAATTCAGAGACAGTAAGACAGCCCAGAAAAGGAGACTAGAAGGAAAAATTCAGGAGCATGTGGTATTTTTCCAACCAGAGGAAGGAAATGTATTAGTCGAAGGATGTTGACAGGTCAACGAAATTGCAGACTGAGAATTATCATAGGATTTAGCAAGATGAGGTCACTGATATCCTTGGCAAGAGCAGATGAAAATGCAGTGAGAGTAAAGAGGACGGAAGGAGAGAGCATTGAGGCAGAGAATTTAGACAACTTTTTTCACTGAGTTGTTGCAAAAGGTAGCAAAGAATGAGGCTGTCACCTGCGGGGTAATGAATGACCACCCTATTAGTCTATTATGATGGCAGAGGGAGGGCTCTATTTTAGAAATGCGAAAGAAGTGCAAAGTATTTACACAAAATGCCTAAAGTACAAACAGTATTTCACGTTACTAAATAGTGCATGACCTTCTTCCGTTCTCAGTAGAAATTGGTGAGAAGACAGCTATGAAAGGGAAGTATTTGAAGTCCCCTAATTTTTTACATTAGATTAAAATCACACTTTTTCACAGCTAGAAAAGACTCAGAAACAGTTTTCACTCTATTATCCCTGCCTTTGAAATAACAAAAAAGACAATTATTTTATACATGTCTAGGGGCCAAAAGTCAGAAACCACAGGAGACAATAGAGTTCTCTCCTTTTTATTCAGAGATTAAATGTCAGGAGCAGAAATTGCCTCCTCGTTATTATTTCGACAGAATTTTATTGCCAATCCCTCATGGAGAACTATCTAAAGCACCCTCAAGAATTTTTTAAAAAACATTCCTTATGAAGAGCTGTCTAAAATTTTATCGCTATGCAATATACACAATTTTTAAAAGAAGTCACTTTGAACTTTGAAATGTTTATTCATGCTATATGTTTATATCTATACATTATAAATTTATATTTATAAATTTACTTTTAAATATTTTGGTAGCATTTTTCTATGTCTCATTTTTCTCTTTTAGCTATTAAAACATTCATATGATATTTCTAGAAACCATATAATTTTACGTATGTGACTAAGTATCCACATACTGTAGCACACAGAACAATTTTAAGGCCAGTGTTTATGGCTATCAATGATTGAGCACCCTCCATGGCAGGAACTATTCTAATTTATAGTAATTATCTATTTAATTTCATGTACTCTTAATAAAAACTTCCCTGGTAGGAACTCTGATTATTTTTTAGAAATGAGGAAACAAATTTAGAGGGATAAATAACTCACTCACGGTTATACAGTAGCCCTGCCATCCTTTCAACAAATGGGTTTAGAGATACCCTTATCATTTTGGAAACCAACAAAACTTCATTATGACATTTACATGATATTAAACATTCATTATATCATTGCCTGGACTCATATACACTTAGGAGTAACTATATTTTAATCCCAAATGTTGACACATAAAGTATTATATTGTATAATTGATCTATGTAATGGCTATATTACATACTAATATCAGTTATTCCTTCCAATATAAAAATATGTCATAACTTTAGCTAGGAAAGTTTACTCTTCTCCCCTTCTATTCTGGGCCATTTGGGATGTAGTATCCATGAGACATTCGAAGTCACTATGTTGCTGAGGCTCATGGAGAATGTCGCCAGAAAGGATTTACAGCTAGTTTAATGTTCTCCAAATTTGCTTTGCAACCTATTACTGCCTATGTATGTGGTTACATTTACACTAAATCACTTCAAAAGCGCATTATCCTTTAACTCCACGCTGTCACACACCCATGTGGTGTTTGTGTAGAATACACTGTACTGTGAGCTGCTGCGCATAAAGACCAGGAGTGACTGCTTCCGATACACTTTTTTTTTTTTTAATGGAGTTGCACAGGATGTATGATGGCTCTGCACTATGGACCATTTTTTCTCAGTTTTGATCCAAAGTAGAAGGTGAATCTTGTCAACCTAGGCTTAAGTGACCCTCCTGTCACAACATTCATGCATCTTTTTTTTTCTAGAAAAACATTTCACTCATCACAAAGAGCCTGGACAGTGAAAACCCAAGTGAGAGAGTAAAGTACAGAATCCCAGCCTATTATTAGCTGGTAAAACAGACCTCCCACTTCTGAACAAGCTATTGTAGACAAGTGGAGACTTTTCTAAATTAACAGATAATGGGACAATATCTAGAGTTTATGCCTTCATCAAGGACACATTACAATCCACATCTCTCTGTTTTTCACCAAAATTATAAACTTCTTAAGAACAGAGTCACTGTCTTATTCTTATAAATGTCTGGAATCAAGTAGAATCCCATCATAAATATTTTCTTAAAGAAATTTTTGAACTTTCCTGCAGTTAGTGATGACATAAACAAACAAAATCCAGAGATAACAAAAACATACCATGGAAAATAAGCAAATAAACCTGGACCCCAGAAACAGATGTCTCAGTTTGAGGGCACAGTCGGTCTGGACAACGATTTGCCACTTAGTCACACTGTTAAGACGTCACGTATGAGAAAGAGCTAGAAACATAAAACCCCCTTTGTACTGTACAGCATAATGATGTCTGTCAGAATGTATCTAGTCCCTTTGCCCGAATGTAATTTTAGTTACACTCTGAACTCTTTTCTGTGGACTTCAAGAGCCTCAAGAGTCATTTCAAAAATTTTATACACAGCAGCTTACGTGTATGAGACTTTTTCATGATTATATTAAATGTTGCAAAGACATTATAAAATACATATTGTCTTTAACAGGTCTTAAATCTCCAGTGAATCGTAAGTAACATAACCATATCTACTCGCACAGTTTCTGTGTGACAGGCACTCTGCTCATTGCCTCCTACCCAGGATCACATTTCATGCTCATGCAAAACCACGAGCTAAGTGTTATTACCACCAAACTAGGCAGCCAGACAGAGCTGGGGCCGGGAATGGCGCCCAGGGGTGCCTGATCTCAAAGACTGCTCCTCAGTCATTGGATATCAGATAAAATATTAGGGTTGTTTTTTTGGAAGAAATGCTCATTGTACATGGAATTCATGTCTTTGAAGGACATGCAGAAACACGAAGTTATTAATAAGATACACACACAGACATACAAGTACACATTTACATGTATACATATACCACCCTCATCATCTCTACAATATCAGCCACAAAATCCTCAAGGCAGAAAAGGACAATTGATTTCACAGTAAAACCCCATGATATGGGAACAAACTGAATAACAACAACAATTTCCTGTTGATGATTAATCTTGTAAAAAACTGCTACTTGTCTATCTTAATAATCCTTTCAGTCATTAGATTAGATCCTATCGTGAAAAAGTCACCCTAAATTCAAAATGAGGATGATTCTAGACAAAGCTGTTGGGAATTGGAAATCTTTGTCTTGTGCAATCCTAATGTCGACATAGTTTTCTCCTTTGTCACATAGATGTATTTCTTCAACCCATGCATCACGGTATAATGAAAATACTCCAGAATTAGTATATTAGATGTTACGTCAGTCAGCTATTACCACTGCAAAACAAACCACTCCAAAGTGCAGTGACATATAACATATAACAGCAAGCATTGAACCTCTTGGTCACAGTCTGCAAGTTGACTGCAGCTTGGATGATCTAAGCTGGATTTGGTCATGCTCTCTGCCTCAGGCTGTGAGTTGGCTGGGCTAAGCTCCCAGGTGTAGGATGGGTTCAAATCTGCTCCATCTGTGCACGTTTTAGAGTCCAGACCAAAGGGCAGGGGCTACTTGGGAGCATATGGTTCTCACGGCAAATAAGCAGGGTGCAGAAGCCAAACCAATGCAAGGACACTCCAGGCCTCTGCTTGTGTTCTGTCTGCTAACATTCTCTCAGGCAAAGCACGTCACATGGCCAAGTCCAGCACCAATGTAGGAGAAAGAGTATTCTTTTGACAATGAGAGTGCTAAGTAGTGAATATCTCCTAAGAAGTGAATATTGCTGACCAACAATATAAACAATCATAGAATCAGCGGAATGTAATGCAGATGCCCTTGAAAACATCCCTTACCTGAGAAAAATGGGAAGCTTTACAATTTTTCATTCTTAAATCGTAATAAAAGAATCTAATATATGAAATACAATAAAAATTCCAATTCAGTATGGTGGAAAATTTGTTGTGGGGTTATAATTCCTGTTACCTCTTTGCCTCTAGCTGCTAAAGTGATTAAGACAATTGTAAACTACACAGTTGTTGTGTAGAGAAGGATTAACGATGCGCAGTCAAGTAGACACTGCTGACTGTATCCGAAATTGCAGAGGAAGCTGATGTGCCTCATTTTTGGAGCAAAGCAGACATCAATTAAATAATGACTAATCTAGAATCCTGGCTAGTAACTGTGGAAAAACATCTTTGGAGATCAGTTAGCCCTAAATATCGATTTACAGGTGAGTAAATTGAGACCAGAAGTAATAGTCAACTTACCTAAGGGGCAGATACATGTTAGAAAAATCCAACACACAAACCCAGATTTTCAGACTTTAATGTTTCCATTTTTTTAACCTTAGTAAAATAAGTAATCGTCAGCTTCTGCTTCACAGAAACTTTGCAAAATGTAATTTCCATCACATAATGGAAATATACTGAGTATCGTTATTCAATACATATCCCTGAGACTCAAATTAAATGTAAACACTAAAATTAAATGGCATCATTTAAACATTTACTCAAGTAGAACTAAAGCACCATGGTTTAGAAGATTCCCGGGGATCTCTTTACATTGACATCCTGATTCTACTTTTTGAATTAAGAAAGGTATATGGATTTATTTTCTTATCTCTTTGGAGTAACATCTGCTTATAGAAGCAGATTGAATATATGGAACTGGGAAATGAATGCAAAATTAACAGCATAGAAACAGGTATGTCTAGAGACATGATCTGAATGGTCAAAGCAGTTCTAGGTCTTGGAAACAGTAGTGCAGGGTAAAGATGCGGGGGGAAGGTAGTCCTGGGAAGACATAAGAACCCATCATATTTTGAAACTTTAGGCAGTTCTTGAAGTTCTGTATGAGCAGCATGTCTGTAATCCAAGGAGGCCATCTGAGTGACAGAGATCAGGCATCTAGGAAAGACCACAGGCCCCCAAGGAAGAAGCATCATCTATCCCAACAGATTGGAATCAAGAAAATTTATTTAAATTTGAAAAAAAAAAAGATCTGTAACTAGGGACCTAGCAACAAACTGAAATCTTATGCCTGAATTTTGTGTATATCTTTCATTGGTGAGTGAGGGCCTCAGACGGCTTTCGATGGATAGTCTAGTGGGTCTTTGAAACAAACCAACAGAATTGCTATATTAGAAAAAATAATTATTCTATTAAGAAAGGAGATTAGTTCACAAAAATGTAACAAGGAGAATCAGACACAGTCAGAAATGAGCAAGTTTTTAGACAATATTTCCTAAGTTTCTCACTTTGTTATACACTTCGCATAGAAAGCCAATTATGATAAAAGTTAGACTTACACAATGTGTTCCTATTGATTGATTACCTGGGGCTATTTTTATTCATGAAATTATGATCAGTGGCTGCAAACAATTATAAGCTTATAAACCATGGATTGACACCTTTAAGGGGGAATATAAAACAGAAGCTTATGAATTTTTAGGAAACAATTATCCTGTTTTCATAGAAGCCTTTAATCTCAGTGAAATAAGACAATGAGAAAAAGAAATTAAATGTGAAAGGAGACCCGTTTCTAAATTAAATGTATCATGTCTCAGGTGGCATCAGCGCTCTTCAGACCACATTTACATTACTATAATGATCTCTACTTGTAAAGGTTTATTACCTTAATCAAAATATTCATTAGAGGGAAAAATATTCATTCACAGTTAAATCTTGTTATGTGTGTTTTTACATATTTAAGTCCAACATGAATTAAAATTCTTTTCATTTAGACCAATAAAAATTATCAGTAAAAAAAAAAATTGAACTGTGGTTGGCACATATACATGTCCTAGATTTTAGTTATTATTATAAAAAATTTAGGACTTTCACTTAATTTACAAGTATGTATTCTTAGTTCATGAGGAGTGAAAAATTGAGTACAATAATGGTCATTGTGTTGGTTTAGCTCTCTCCTAAAATACGCAATTAAACGAATATCTTACTGCACTATTTTTATATATTACAGATGACAAAGAGACACATATATCTAGATGTAAACCAGAATTTTTTGAATCAGTTCTGAAGACAGCTACTTTTGGACAATTCAGACGTGCAATTGTCTTTTCCTGACCTCAAATTCACTGAAGTTAGAGGTGTTAGGGGAATCTACATGAATTATTTCTTCACTTATTCCTGATGTTGTGTTATCCTTGACTCTAAACATCTGAAAATCTTTTAAAACAGAAATTACTTGATCTTTTATAGAAGCCTTTGCCTGTATATTTGCAGAGCCTCATACAAACAGTGATGCAGATGAATGTGGCAAAGACAAAAATGCTTGCAAAATATTCTGAGTATCCTTTTCTTTAAAAGAATACTTTGGATTAGGTTTGGGCCCTGTAACCAGTTCTGGGCAACGAGCATGAGGCGTTAACCCAGGAGTCACGTGGCAGCAGGAGATGATGAAGCCGCCATCAGACTGGATCTCTGAGGGTTACGTGGAACAGAACCCCTCACTGGGTTGTGTTGGACATGTAACATCAAGAGGAAATAAATTTCTAGTCTGATACGCTATGGAGACTTGGAGGCTAACTGTGCAGCTAGGACTGAAAGCCGTTACAGAAATTAAGTAATAACCTAATAAAATTCCTCAACAGCATTGCACTGCCTTAGCAATTGGGCCACGGGCTGTAAATAAATTGCTTTTAGGTTCTGGAAAGTTGGTGAGCTATGTAGTCCAGTAGTGGAATATTTGGCCCAAGTGTTGTCTGTAATAACTTTGAAGGTGGAATCTTCATTTCTTGGGGAAGAGGCTGAAAAGAGAACCTTGGTAGTATGTGGAAGGTGTTACTGACAAAGTCTGGCAAGGTATTACAAGAAAGAATTGGACAGTCAACAAGCCTAAATGAAAGGGAACAGAGAGATCAGAAATTTGGGACCTTGCAAAGTTGGAAAAGAGATAAGTTTTAAAAGGCTTCAATGGGCAAAGTCCCAATAATACCTTTACATTGATTAAAATATCTCAAGTTAAAGGTCAGTTTTAAGGCTACAGCACACGATTAAAAAAAAAATTCTCTATTGATTCAAGGGCCTCAGGGTAAAATCAGATTATGGGTAATGTCTTCCTACCTAATAGCTTCAGTAAGTGAGAAAGTTAGATTTGGAGTAACAAAGAAATTTGAGAACTTTTAAGAAAGGTCTTGGGGTGTGGTTACTAGCAACTGGACGTGTCTAAATTAAAATGAATTGGAAGTCTACTGAGTATATGAGCAATTTGTTTTGCAAAGAAACCAAAAAGCAGGTCAAGAAAGATTTGGACTACCCCTAACCTCCCATGGGCCAAATCAGGGCTGAGAATACCACCAACTTCCTCTGTGATCAAGAAGCATACTAAAATATGATGATGACCTACCTAGCGTGTAAAGGCAGGGGCCAGGAAGAATAATGCGCATAGGACTTCATCCCAGAGAGTAAAACAAGGGGTGAATCCAAATTTTCTACCACTCCAAGGTAGGGGATCTTCACAATGTCTAGTCAGTAGAAATTCAATGTTTTTACAGACCACTGACTAACATATTTCTCATCATTCCCCTTTTATTTAATTGAAGTATAGTTTCTGATTCAGTTTTATATATGTATATATATACAAGTTATATACATAAATATATGTTATGTATTTTATGTATAATATATATTCTTTTTCATATTCTTTTCCACTATAGTTTATTACAAGATATTGAATATAGTTCCCTGTGCCATACAGTAGAACCTTGCTGTTTCTTTATTTTATATATAGTAGTGTGCATCTCTTAATCCCAAACTCTTAATTTATCACCCCCCCCTCCCGCCACCTTTCCCCTTTGGTAACCATAAGATTTTTTTCTATGTCTGTGAGTCTGTTTTATAAATAAGTTCATTTGTATCACATTGTAGATTCGACAAGTAAGTGATATCATATGATATTTGTCTTTCTCTGTCTGACTTCACTTAGTATGAACATCTCTAGGTCCATCTCTAGGTCCATCCATGGGGCTGCAAATGGCATTATTTCATTCTTTTTGATGGCTGAGTTGTATTCCATTGTATAGGTACCACATCTTCATATCCATTCATCTGCTGATAGACATTTAGGTTGCTTCCATGTCTTGGTCATTATTCCTCTTTCTAGTTAAGAATCATTCAGTTACCCTGTCTTGTGTCCATCATTGAATATTGTGTGTTTGTATTTCAGTGGGGAAGATACTATGTCTTTTTTAATTCTTAGTACTCTACACCAAAGAGGGGTAAGGTCTAAACCTAAAGAAGAGACTACAGCCACTACACAATGATCTTAAACTGAGCTAGGTGTGGTGGCTATTTCTTCGGGATCTTCTTTGGGGAGATACTGAGAGTTTTCCCTGTGTGAGAAAATAGGAGTAAGTGGGTATGTATTATATAAAAGGGTAGTCTAGGGCAGAAATACAAGTGCTCACCAAATATTCTTTGGGTTTTCCTACAGTTTCTAGTTTAACATGAGGGTAGGCTGGGCCAATGGGTTGTGAGCGGAAACAAAAGTTTTGGTGATTTAAGACCCCAACAAGTGTAATGCAAGAGAAAACATTTTCTCTATTCATCTCTCCTGAATTCTTACTTCATTATTATAGACACTCCGTGGTGTCTTGGAATATGAATTTGGGGAGGGGGAATTATTTCTATTCCATGCTCCCATTCTGCAATTAACCAGCCCCCTCTCTTTTGCTGGGCAAAGAAGATGGATTTCAGGGTATGTGTGAGGAAATCAGATATGAAACTTGCATAGAATTAAGCAAGTCAGGCAATGTTTTCTTATTTTTGGTTATGGGATTCAAGTTTTGTAGTTCCTAGTTTTCATAAAGCTATCCCATTTTCCAAATAGTTGAATGTGCTGCCTACATTTGAAAATAAACCTTCAAATCAATCTTGTGGATGAAATACAATAGAAACCCCAACCAAATTACCTTTCATTCTATATCAAAAGAAAACATACAGTGAATATTTAGCATCTCCATGGCAAAGTCTTTCATTATATGAAACATATTAGGTTTAGAGGTATAATTGTTTTATAATTTTATCAAATATGCATCCATACACACATGTAAGTTAGAAATATATACAATTTAGAAAATACATTGACACATTTTAGATTATGGTAATTCTGAGTGCAAAGTAGGAAAGACAGCATCACCCCTATTTTTGTAAATGAGAAAGTTGAGGTCCAGAAATTTAAATGACTTTCTAAGGTTAAAGAGCTAACGAATGACAAAGCCATTATGAAATCTGTATATTATTACTACTAGTTTGGGTGCTCCTATTATATCACTGCAGCTTACATTAGCAAAATTTTACTTAGCAGAAATTTAGATGAATTTTGAGAAAATATTGGAATCAGAAATAATAAACACTTAAAAACAGCCTGTAAATTAACTCATATATTTGGAAGATACAGGACTTTCCTGTGATTCAGTGTCTAAACAAACAGGTTCATTAGATTCCTTCACAGCTCAGGAAATTTATGGAGATGAAGTCCCTATCTTTGGTGCAGGAGATGAAAAAAAGACCTACTTTTTATATTGTTAGACATTTGGGGAAAGATTAGAAAATAAAGATAAATGGAAAGGGGATCTTAAAAAAAATGCCAGTGAAATTTTTCTGATAATGTCAGACAAACCAACCACAATTGAATGCATGTCATTTATCGAGCACTTTGGAAACATACAGCACTTTTCCTTTTCGAGTAATCTATATAATCTCTACAAGGGATAGAAGTGTAATTCCAGCTTCACAGATAACAAGAGAAACTAATGCAAACAAGATAAATTACTCCCTTTACTGTCAGGTAGAGTTACTGGCACGTACATTTTTGGTCATAGTAAGAGCCCTAATTCCTACCCCTAATCTCAATTCATGCAGCTGCACGGAAATACACTTGGCTGTAAAACAGTTCCATTTGCATTTCTTTTCATTTTTTTTTCTGAAAACCTACAGGGGAATATTTGTTATCATGGCATATGCTTATGAACAATTGCTTTCAAGTATTACACATTGCTAGACCCAATTTTTATGTTAAGTTAGAACTGCCTGCGGGGAAATGTTATAATATTAGTTGCCATGGTATAAATGCAATACAAAAGCAAGATTATGCCATCAAAGGTGCCACTCCATATGTTACAGAGAATCTATATATAATTGCCTACCCATATCTTTTTTCTCTTTTTATTTTGTTTAATTGGGGTATAGCTGCTTTACAATGTTGTATTAGTTTCTGCTGTACAATGAAGTGAATCAGCTATATGTATACATATATCCCCTCGCTCTTGAACCTCCCATCCCCTGCCCCCCGTCCTGGCCACCTAGGTCATCACAGAGCACCGAGCTGAGCTCCCTGTGCTATACAGCAGGTTCGCTCTAGCTATCTCTTTTATACATGGCGGTGCACATGTGTCAATCCCAATCTCCCAACTCTTCCCCCCACCCATCCCGTGTCCATAAATCCATTCCCTCCTTTTCTTTAGCATAACAGGAACTTGCTCTTCCTTGGGGTGGCATTGACCCTGACCCAGATGATGAACTCTCTGGAAGACAATCAGGATTTCCCAGCTCTCTGCTTTGCTAGCCTGCCTCACCTCCCAGTAGCTCTGTGACTTGGTCCTGGCCAAGGAGACCGAAGTGGAAAATCTGCTGAGGTTGGGGACAGAGGACCTTCTGAAAATCACTTCTTTCCTGATAAAAGATCTGAAATGACAGGTACTGCTGCTTTCTTCTCCATACTCCTGCTGTGACCGTGGCTCTATTTCTAGAGCTGCAAGGGCCACTTTGTGACCTTGAGACAGCCAGCATGAGGGAAAGGCCAGAAAAATCTAGAGATACCAGCTTCAGCTTAACATTATCGGTCCACTTACCTTCTAATTTTGTTACATGAGCAAAAAAGAAGTTTAAGACTATGAGGTTGGATTTTCTGTTATTTGCTGTCAAAAACAATCTTAGCTATTTTCCAAATTATGTCTCTAAGAATCGTTAAGGTTATAGAATAGCTAATTTACGGAGTTCACAAGCAAAGAAGAATTTTCTGCCTAATAGTGAAGATTTAAACTGTTGTAATATAGAATTGTATTATTATTATTAATTTTATAGTGTCCCATATGTGATTTCATTTGGGGAAAAAAAAATTTAGCTATTAAAATGTTTTAAAATGATGCTGTAGAAAACCACTGCAAAGCTCCTTAACCAAGAGTATGTGAATATCTAGAATTCTATAAGCATATTCTTAGATTTTACTATATCATCATTTCATGTTATTATTTTTATAGTAATTTAAAATGTATCATATTCTGAATCATTTGAATGATTTCTTTATAATGCACTACATTTCAGAGCCTGTGTTTGTATTTCTTTTTATAATTAAGGGGTATCCAGTGATGCTTTAGAATGATATCATTTAAATTTTGATGTGTTAGCAAACATGGCTGGTTACCTTCAGATGAACTCGTCTTAATGTCAAAATGCCTCGTTTCTGCTGCTTAGCTCACATATAATTTAATTTCTCACAGAGAAAAAGTTTTTAAAAACTATTTCTTAACTAAAAGACAATTTCACGAAATGAGGGACAAGGCCCATGGGATGTGATCTTGACGAACTGCCAAAAATCAGTGGGTGGCATCTTTCAGATTTTGCTTGATGCTGTCTTAGCAGCTACTAACTTTGCCACAATTCACTAGTGTTAAAAATAACAGAGATAATGGTTCCTGTTTGCCAATCCCAGTGTTGATGTTAAATTACAGTAGTTTGGGTCCTGTAACTGAGTTCGATGGATTGTGGGCAGAAGTATGCTGATATATGCAGTTTCCAAGCCTGGACCACCACCAATGCATTTTTCATTCTCTTTCTTCCACTGGTCTTCCATTGTGGACATCAGGTGACCTTAACGCCAACAAGGCGTTGGTGCCACTTGCTACCCAGGAGCTGCCCAACCAGGAATACGCGGGCCATGAACATTGTTTGAGTGAGGAACAAACTTTCTGTATGCGAATCCACTGAGAATGGAGGTTGATTTTTACAGTAACTAATTGTATTAGGAATCTACTGCTGCATAAGAAATTATTCCAAAATTTACTAGTTTAAAACAACAAACATGTATTATCTCCTAGTAGTTCTGGCTCAGTCTCTCTGAGGTCGGAACTGAGGTGTCATCTGGTGATGCCATCATCAGAAGCTTGCCTGGGAGAGAGGGATTCACTTCCAAGCCCACTGATTTGGCTATTGGCTGGAGGCCTCAGTTTCTCACCAATACAGAGCTGCTCCCAACATGGAAGCTGGGTTTCCCCAGAGCAAATGATGAGAGAGAGACAGAGACAGAGACAGATAGTGTGCAAGCAGGCATCTATGATGGAAGCCACAGTTTTTGTAACTTTACCTCTGAAGTGACATTTTATATTATCACTTCTGCTTTATACTGATGGGCACACAGAGGAATCCTGGAACAATGTGATAGGATACCACACCAGGGTATGAATTCCAGGAGGCAGGGATTGTTGGGGGACATTTTGGAGGTTGGCTACCTCATTGATATTACATATTCAGTCTAATATGTAAAAAAAAAAAAAAAAAAGCCTAGGATTATCACAGAACAAAGTAGTTTAGCTGCTTTTCTATTATCATCATATAATCAAATTTTATAATCTTTTATCACGTTTTTCTCAATTGTTAGTAAAATTAATACCCTGAAGTTTAGTTTTAAAGAAGCTTTCAAATGTGATATGATTTTTAAGGCAATTTGTGAAATTTGATCAGAACTGCAAAATATGGCAGACTCAGTTGATATTTATTGTGTCTATTACAAGTGTGACTTGAGGATTTCTATCAACAGTTTGGCATGTAAATTATACTTTCAGATCTCAACAGACCTCAGGGTCCAGTGCTGGCACATCCATCTATGCAGAACAGCAGAGAGTCCAAGTCCAAGTCCGCTACCCCTACCCTCTCCTTTCTCTTGATTTGCCCAGGGGTATCTGGGGGCTTCCTGGCACGTGGCAGAAGCCAGTCTTGCTTACTTTTGCCTCATGGCACTGAAGCCATAATCAAATGCTGAGGGAAGAGATTTTTCCCCACTGCCAATTAAAGTCTTATTATCTGGAAAAGCCGCCATGTGCACCACTCATGAGGGAATTTTGGAGGGGCTCTGCTGACCACCACTCTCCAGACTGCAGCATCTTTCTGGGGAAGACCACCATACACTCATTTCTGTGTCTTATTGGCTGAGCTGCCTGGAACACTGGCCTGGCTTCCAAAGGCAATGCTCACCAGATTCACTCCTGCTGAAGCAACTTTGCAGAAGCATCAGGCATTATTTATGTTCAACATGACATGTTTGGGCTATGATTTCTGCTGTTTCTGCTAATGGTGATTCTGATCACAGCCTGCTCCTTCCAGAAGTGGTGCTTTGGCAAAGAGTCACATTGAACCCTGGGATTAACCAAAAGAACACTATACAAAAGTGGGCCTGAAATCTCAGTATTTCACATCTCTGAGGACAAAGTTTAGTCCAGTAGGGCCAATCGGATTTTGATATTTTAAGGCTCAGAGACAGAAATATGAGCTTTTTTCTGCCTGTTTTTCCTCTGCAGACAGCACAGAAGTCAGCCCACGCCTCACCTCTTGTTCTGGGGTCAGAATAATTATTGCGGATATTTGTTGCCCTTCTGTGTCGCTAGATCTTGGTTGGGATTACTTGGTCTATACTAACAGACAAAATCAGAATGAGGCTGAGGGATTCCAGTCCTGTACCTCCTGTAGGTGCATGACTTCTAGAGAATAGATTCAATGTTGTCTACTCATCCAGAGAAGGGATTAGAAGGCTATTTTCTAAGTCACAGGTTAAAAAAAAACCAAACAAACCTCTCCTTTCTTACATTCTTCCTTCGCTCTATTACATATAATTATATACATTTGTGAATTTTTACTAAAAAATAATTAATATAGTTTCAGACTCCCTCCAACAATGGAGTTTGCATTCATAAAACCAGCTTTTGCATTCTTTCCTAAAACCAGTCTGACAAGACAGTTAGTCCTTTCGCCTCTTCCGGGTGTTAACTATCAGCTGCTTTCTCTGTGAGGCCTTCTCTGGTCTCATAATCTAAACTCTACTTCAAGTTCTCCATTTCTTGTTTGCTTCTTCTTCTTCTTGATAGTATCACCATGCCACATGCTGTATTTTCCTTATTGATCTTGTTCACTTTCTATTCCTCCTTGGAATATAAGCTCCAGGAGGGCAGGATTTTGGACTACTTTTTTTTTTTTTTAAAGTATTTTTATTTATTTATTTATTTATTTTCGTAATCTTTTATTTATTTATTTATTTTTATTTTTTTATTTTTGGCTGTGTTGGGTCTTCGTTTCCGTGCGAGGGCTTTCTCTAGTTGCGGCAAGCGGGGGCCACTCTTCATCGCGGTGCGCGGGCCTCTCACTATCGCCGCCTCTCTTGTTGCGGAGCACAGGCTCCAGACGCGCAGGCTCAGTAATTGTGGCTCACGGGCCTAGTTGCTCCGCGGCACGTGGGATCTTCCCAGACCAGGGCTCGAACCCGTGTCCCCTGCATTAGAAGGCAGATTCTCAACCACTGCGCCACCAGGTACTACTTTTTCGCAACTCTGTTTCCAGAAAGCAACTGGCACATAGCAGGCCTTCAGTAAGTACCTGTTGGATGAGTGGGTGGCACTGTCTGTGTCTCCAGGCTTCTCAGTTCATGTCCTCTGGCACCTGCTGTGTCCCAGGAAGGGTGCAGGTGAGCTGAGGTTTTGTCTCTTCAGTCCTCAGAGCAACTGGAGTCTTTGCCTGAATAAAGCCTTCCCTGTATATTTCAGTGAGCTGAACATTTTTTTTTTCAATATGTGCTATAATGTGAAAAACATTATGTGGCTGCTTCCCACTAGCTATCGATTTTACATTTGGTAATGTATATATGTCCATGCCTGTCTCTCACTTCGTCCCAGCTTACCCTTCCAAGACGCAAGAGGGAGGAGATATGGGGATATGTGTATATGTACAGCTGATTCACTTTGTTATACAGCAGAAACTAACACACCACTGTAAAGCAGTTATACTCCCATAAAGATGTTAAAAAAAAGAAAAAAGAAAAAAGAAAAAGGTTAGGAAGGACTGATAAAATCCCTCAACATCTACTTTCGAACCTCTGCTCTCATATGGAACATGTAAAAGAATGTCACTGAAAACCTTTTTTAGGTGGGGGAATTTATCACAGTTAACATTTCCCGAAGGAAAATAAATGACTCATTTGGAGTTTATTTTGAAGTCCCCAACCAGATTCCAGATGAATACTAATGTGGTAATTGCATTACCAGCTTCTTCTGATATTTATAAACTACTCCAACTCTGCATTAGTGGTTTACGACATAAGCAATAGCAGCTAATTTAATCATGGTTTTTCCCCTCCAGTAAAGAGTCATGTATCATTCTCCACAATAAGAGCATACCCCATTGTGCCTATATAAATCTTCACCAATTCCTTCCGACATTAAAATTCCTGTGGCCCTAATGTAATGACTTCATTCACAGATACACATCACATTTGCCGACTAAACATATTCATAGTCACATATGAAAGATGAATCATTAAAATTCAGAAAATAATTAAAACAGACTTTCCTTTAATTTCAGGACGGCATAGTTCATTTAATCAGGAGTTATTTTGTATATTTACACAATCTGTGACCTTTCAAATCCCAGGGTCTCTTCCGACGTGGCTCTCTTTGCTCTTTTATTTAATTCCATAATAAATGGGATGGCTGCTGTGGCGTTATATTATAATAAAGATATTTTATTTCCTATAGACTTTGTTGGTATGAGGGTAGGAGGGAAAATCAATGTGTCACAACATCATAAAGCAATCCAGAAAATAAAGTGAGACATAAAAGACCCAATAAAAAACCCAGTACAATTAACTGATGATGCCTGAATTTCCATACATACAAAAGTAAACTTAAAAAAAAAAAAGCTGCATTTGTACGTGTTTTTGTGCTGTTCTTGGTGGTGGTGGTGTTTGTGAGATCACTTTAGGGGACCAAACAAGTAAAGTTAAATTTCTAATAACTTCTGATTGGGAAACTATTTCATTAAATAATTTTGCAGACAATAAGGTCTGGCTCATCCAGACTTGAAGGCAGTTAGGTAATTAGTAAATCACTTCCTGTGTAACACTGATGTCACAAACTAAATCTCCCTGCAATACAGTGTTATTGTGTGGCCTGCCTCATTTAGCGATCTGTAATATTTTAAGAGATTTATTTAGAGCAATAACCAAAAATATATGCCTGCTTTATTTCCTAAATTTATTTCTATTCAGGTGTTGCATTAAAAAATTACATTACAGAGGTCTGGAAACTGATTGCACGACAATGTAACTGTACTTAACCCTACTGAACTTTACTCTTAAAAATGGTTAAGATGGTAAATTTTATGTTATGCATATTTTACCACAATTGAAAAAATAAATTTTTAGAGTAAAAAAAATAGATAATAAAATAAACCTTGTGTTACGTATAAGTTCTCTAATATTAAACAAAAAGTACAAGGATGTTGCTATTTCAAATATAAAATTAATGAATTAAAAATTTATTTTTATTTTGAAACCTGTTGTAGTTTGTTTATAATGCAGAAGGATTTATTCTGGTGCGTATTCTTGAATAATTAGCCTAATATGTGAAAGCAGAAAAATCTAGAAATTGTTATCTCTTCGTATTTATGAGCTTTGTGGTCTTGAGCAAGATGTCAAGTCTTTCCAAGTCTTGGTTTCTACCTCTTTTATAGGGTGGGTACTTGGATTAATCAAGATAATATATTAAAAAATCTAGTACAGTGATTAGCACATAATTAATTGATGTCCACCAAATGTGAAATTCCTTCTTTTCTGTTAAAAGTCAGACACAGTTCTCCTGAGTTAATAAACACTAGGTGATGATGTCTGAAGTTTAGGCTACTAAATATATATTAAACAATTTACCTACACCAAAAAAATTAATAATCATTTTTAAAAAATTGAAAATTCCAACACCAGAAAATATGTATGGGAATATGGAATACACACTCAAAGTTTTTCTGCTTTGTATTTTATAGTAACTTTTCCTCACTAAAATATTGTCAATAGCAGTATATAATCAGAGAAGTTCTCAATTTTAATATTCAAACAGGTCAGAGCTATCTAAATTCAGATTGCATGCCTTGCAATTGTAAGCGCATTAAAGTAACATCAGCTACCAACTCATATGTAGTACTAGACAAAACAGGATAAGAGATAGTCTATAAAATCCTAATATTGTTTGGTGTAAGTTGCATGCAAGTGTGTCTAGAAAAAGAAATTAGACATTTGATGATCAAGTCTAATAATTACTACTATTTATTGTAAGTTCTTTGAGGTATATATTGATAATGGCAACCCTGTAAAATCTATTGCTAAACTTTGTGTAATTGTTGACTCTTGTGGTTAGTAGAAGCACCCATAGTAACTGCGTGTTAACTGGTGTATCTCACTGGGGATCTAAATTGCCAGGTGGCTACAACAAGCATTGGCTTAGTCTTCAACGGAAAGACTTTTTGGAAAAAAAGTACTGAGAATTTTAGCTGATCATCACATGTATTAAAGGTATTATATTTATGACCACTGTTATTTTCAAGTATAATTTTTTTCAACTAGAACTACCAGGATTTAACTGTTCCTTCTCATAATAAAATATTTTAGAACTGAAAATACTCAGCACCTTTCTAAGTGAAAAGGGCTTAATCATACTAGGCAACAGAGTATAGTGCATAGTAACTGATGTATAATGTTTGCTGTTATAAATGTAATGGTTGGTCCCTATAGATTTTCACTGGCAAAGATAAACTTCTGGATTAGAGAAATTTTCAGTGTGGACCTTAAATAAAATAATAGCCTAGTAGAGTTGAGACAACCAAGTAGGGGTTATGGACAGCAAGGGGACTACCTGAACAGTGGTTTCCATCATGCCAGCCCACCTGTGGTTTCCACTAAAGCAGGACAGAGAAATATTTCCTCACCTGCTAAGACCATTAATTTAATTCAACAAAAGATTAGTATTTGCCTCAAATATTTTATGGTTTCAGGTTAGACAATATAGGTGCAATCTGTTAAAGTTAGAAGAAATCAGAAGGAAGGCAAAATAATATGTGTAGGCAAAATAATATGGGTGTGCATGTAAGTGTAGAAATACTTCTGTTTTGAATATATAATGTATATATTTTTATGCAATTCATATTTATAAATCACATATACATAAATATGTAATAAAATGTTTTTACTTGCATACACACACATACATATATTTTTAATTTATTTTGCTGATATGCTAGTTTTGGTTGGGATTCATTCAAATCTCAGACACAGCCCTTTTTCACTTTCTCCACACCCATATTATGTCATATGCAATATCTCTACCTGTATAAGAATAAGAATAGGTATAGAAAGGCCAAGCGTACCACCATTCCTATTTTAGATAGACAATTCATAGAGAAGACAAATGGCAGCACATAAATGGATTCTAAATACATGGTTTTTGTCTTAATGGAATACATTTCCACTATTTACACATAATAATATTTTATGCTAGACTTTCGAGTTCATGGTTCAATAAAAATAAGGGATGCCAAGAAACATTCTCAAGGTGGTATTTTACCTAAATCTCCAAATGCTGTGACAAAAAGAAGAAAAACTGACTACATTTATATATTAGCAGCAAGGAAAATTTCCTACCTTAGCTTCCTATATATTTTCCACAGTTTCAGTAAGCCTTTTAAAAACATTTAGTAAAATAATACATTGGAAAATCATTGCTCATAGAATAAAGACTTGATTCTATATTCTACATAGTAATCTTGAAAAAAAGTCACATTTTAGTCTACTTGCTGCTTGTAAACTACAGGGTAGTAGAGCTATTGTGTAGAATTTGGTTAAACAGTCCCTTTTCTCTTTATTGAGGCTAATTCTACATAGAACAAAATGCAGTGTATGTTTTAGTGATGGTTATGGTTACTTTAGACTGTTAATAAAGTCAAATATAATCATTCAGCCCACAGCATCAATGAACTTTGTGTCTGAATCATCAAATATAGCAAATATTCATTTTATGTGTTGTTGTGTAGACATAATCCAAAAGTGAATTCATTATGCAATGATGGATCCTTTTCCCCAATACAAAGTTCAATATCTTACAAAGAGCTATTCAAATTGATTCTAAATAAAAGAGAGAAGCACTGATATATGAGATGACAGTAATGCCCATGAAAGAAATGCTACATTTGCACATAGCAGACATTAATATAAGTTTGTGGCATTGTTGCCATAGAATCTGCCACATGCCTGAATAATTTTGCATCTTCATGAATTTTTTATCACTTACTTCAGCTTACTTCATTGCCATGATTTTTAAATAAATGTTGTTTTCCATGTGGACCAAAGCATTCATCATTGGTCTGCTGTCACTCACTTGTTTTTCCTACTCATACCCTAAACTGTATTATTGATCTTATAAAGTTCATACTGGATAATATGATAAGCAATCATACCCATGAAAATTAAAAGGCTGATTAGAAGCACGAGAATAGAGTAATAATAAAGTGTGATTATAAATAGAATAGGGCCTACAACTGTATAATTATAAAATTATGTGCATTTCAGATGACCCTGAAAAATCTTGAAAACTCCATAAACTTTGCTGTAATGGATATGCAATGATAAAAAGTTAAACACATAAGTCATAAGTAAAATTGACCTATTTAAAGTGACTTTCAAGAAAGATAATGATAAGTATCAGAGAATTCCATAATTAGCATTGGGAGGGGATAGAGGACAAGATAAACTGGGGTGTTTATCTACACTGAAAGACACAAAAGCTATTAATATTTGGATGTCATCTTATAAACTCTTAGAGAAAAATGAACAAACTTTTAAAATTGAAAGGACATGAAAAATTTTTGAAAATACTATTTTTTGATATAAAATTTGAAAAGTATTGATCTTTATTTACTATAGCCATAATTGAAGATGTAAAATTGGATAAGTGCAATAATATTGGACAAACTGAGGTTAGTTAGCTAAGAGTAGTGGACCGGCTGTCAGAACATGAATATCCCTAGTTCTGCTCTGCCATTAATGAGTTGTAAGAACCTGGACATCTAACTTTTCCTTCTTGTGCCTCAGTTTCTTCATCTATAAAAGTTTCTGAGGTTTCTAAGCTATACATTTAAAAAAGAAAAAAAAAAACTACGGCTAGGACTTCAGGAATAGGGAGTCTGTTTCTGATATTTTACACAATTTTCTTATTTTTTCTCTTGAAGACAATGTGTTTTGTTATGCTAATGACTTTAGTTCCCAGGTGGGAAAATGTGTATGACTTATTTGCGCATACAAAGACCACCTGTATGTATCAATATGTTTTACCTAAATTTTCTAGTTAGTATGCATACACATTTTTTAAAACAATTTATCTACTAAAATCTATTTCTGACTTAATCTTTTAGTTCTTTAAAAATATATATTCTTATTAAGGTACTCATATCCATTAGCCTAGAGTTAAACTTTGCATTTATTTCTGATTTCTGTTATTAAGAAAGAGAATAATACTGTTTGGAGATCAGTGTGATTAGATTTAGATTTGTTGAGGACACAGCAACTTAAAATCCAGTAACATCAATTCAGAAAATATATGTGAAAACGCTTTGAGAATTAATTAGTATAACTTGTTAGTTGTAGACACAGTACTACCAACATCTCTGGGAGGGGTTTTCCCTGTCAGATTAAAAATTTATGAATCGAAGTACTGAACTGTTAGCAATTCTAGAAAAGTCGGCATTTTAAAGCTCCATTTTAGAACAAGCACAGAGAAAGAAAACTCTGTGATAGTCAACAAAATCAATAAAAGGAAGAGATGAGGGAGTGGTTTGGGGGCTCCCAAGTTGAAGGTGTTCTGGGCTGTGGCAATGACAGGATGGCCATCACTGCCCAACTTACGCAACTGAGCAAGTTAATTTAATAAAATCCAGCTGCATGGAGCGGGGGCTATTTCAAAGCACAGGCTTAGGTACTACCATCTGAATTAGAAGGAAAAACCCTGTCCAGACACAAGGATGCAAAATAACATGGAGCTCTCTGTAGTGTACCGACCTTCAATTTGTTAACCTTGCAAGAGCTTTGTTTACTTGCATCACTTCAATGCAAGGGAAGGAGAGATACAGATATAGATTAGATATAGATATAGATATATACATATATATATATATATATATAATTTTTTTCTCCCTTTCTTCCTCTATATATTTCTAAAGTCACTGATTCCATTTGGATGCTGAATGTCAGAAATCAGTTGTCCACTATGGCTTAGCATCTAAAGGAGCTTCTTGTCAAACGAGGTTTCCAGGGCACACCTGGTATAATGAAGCCTGACAAGAAGGCTTTCCAAGCCATTTTGTTTTCTCTAAAAATGTCTTTTAGTTCTTTTTAGAAATTTGCCAAAACCTAAATCAAACACCATTTTCTTAGTAATTACACATTGAAGGATGTAATCATTGCAGCCTTCTGAAACAGAACACCAGAAGCCCTGCTTTGGGCACTTTTCCACAGTTGCTTTCGTTAATTTCTAATGAGCCATTGTCACAGTGGCCCCAACCCAGCATTAGCACTTACAATAAATTTACTGCAAGAACACTGCTGTTTGTAATTAGCTCTTCATTACACAATCAGGCTGATTTAGAGAAACTCTCATATGATTTGCTCAGCAAATGAAGCAATATAATTACACCTTACTTGAAATCAACAAATTAGACTGCTATTTGCAATTGGCTATATTATGTACTATTAGCGCAGGGGCAATTGCAGGCCTGTTGCTTCCTTTAACACTTTAAAGTAAGTCTAATTAAAGCACTGGCTATTTCTGTAAATGCGAGGTCGGCTACATAATGGTCACAATTTTTATAATTAAAGAGGGAACCCCAGATTGATGTTCAGAATATTTTATATTAAGCTCAAGCCTTGGCCATTTAAGGCTCTTATGATAGAAATCAGAAACTGAAAACATAGCAGGATGGAATGAAACTTTTCTTTTGGAGCCAAATTATTTCCTAGCCAGAGCACACAAGAATGGAGTAAGATTCAAATTAGGTTAAAGCAGAATAATGTGTTATCCATTCAGATGTGTGTTTCTCAACAGTAGATATTTAGTACAAGTCAGCTATTATAGTGGCTCATGTTAGTACCATCTTCTCATTGGGTTTTTGGCTCTGGACACTCCATCCACTAGTTGTGGTAATCACCGGTAGAGTGAGCTGGTAGGAATTTTAGAGAAGGGTTGTCAGATTTAGTAAATAAAAATACAAGACACAGAGTTAAATCTGGGCATCTTGTATTTTATTCTGGCAACCTTATTTTAGGACACTTAGTAAAAGCTTCTCTGTGTTAAACTAAGAAAAAAAAATATATATACATATATATATATATACACACACACACATATACATACAATAACTATCCAAAAGGATTAATTCCCCAAAAGATAGTGGATCAAGAAAATAACTGTCAATGAGTCAATGAGTTTCGGTTAGTACCTCTCTACTAACAGTTTATACTTCTTTAACTGAAAGGCAATGTCACTTCATTTCTATATTCCAAATAGTTGCCATTTAAAGAAGAGTATCAACAACAGTTAATGAATAAATCAATAAATGAAAGAAGATTCCCTGACTACACTTTTTTATAGTAGACTGATAGAGTTTTCTATGGTAGACTTAATATTCCCATTCAAAGGGCCATTGCCTTAAAAATCCAATGTAGATTCCTCTTGCCATCAATGCATGCAACTTTTTAAAAGAGAGAGAGTGTGTGTGTGTGTGTGTGTGTGTGTGAGACCTTTAATTTAAAAAAACTTTTTAAAATTAATTAATTATTTATTTATTTTTGGCTGTGTTGGGTCTTCGTCTCTGTGCAAGGGCTTTCTCTAGTTGCGGCGAGCGGGGGCCACTCTTCATCGCGGTGCGCGGGCCTCTCACTATTGCGGCCTCTCTTGTTGCGGAGCACAGGCTCCAGACGCACAGGCTCAGTAGTTGTGGCTCACGGGCCTAGTTGCTCCGCGGCATGTGGGATCCTCCCAGACCAGGGCTCGAACCCGTGTCCCCTGCATTGGCAGGCAGATTCCCAACCACTGCGCCACCAGGGAAGTCCTAAAATTTTTTTATCTAGTAAGGGATGGTGTATATTATGCACATTCATAGTATTCCGTTCTACTGTAGTCTCATGAAATCTAGTACACATTTTGCTTAAAGTTAGGGAAAGACTTCTATATCTTTGCCAAGTCTGGAACTATTTTATTTTGAGATGCTGTTTGATGAAGTAGTTCATGAAAGATTCAGACCTCCTTACATGTATTCAGTGGGTTCCACTCGTGGTACATATGACCAAATACATCTTTGTTCTATCCTACCCCTGCCTGGACTGTTCCTCATTCCCAAAGGGCGCAACTGTGTATAAGATTCACGGCTGACATGGCCCCTGGCAAAGTTTCAGAATCAGAGTGCATGTTGAGCTGGGATGGGAGGACCCCATTTTGTTGATTTCTGATGCCCTTTGTTTTCAGGTGATGAGGGAGTTTGGAAGTCCGTTCTCATCATGAGCCCATCACTAGGCTGGCTCTGAGATGGTTCCCTGATTCAACACTATGAAGTGAACAACGCCATGCCTGTGAACACAGTACTCGACACAAGCTTTATCACCTTTATTTTGAAGAGTGTTGCATGGTCTCATTCCTTTTCACAAATTATTTTAAGAAGTGGACTAATGAAGATCATTTTACCATTAGACCTTAGAAAGTTAATTCCAAAAGAGCAAGTGTCTGAGTTTAAATGTTGTAGAATTAGGCTACAGTTTGAATTATAATGACCTGACATATTTTCTAAGATCTGCTGATTTGAGGTTATTCATTTTTCTACCTACTAAAAGTCATGTTCTTTAAATGTATCCCTCTTTCCCCTCAATTTCTGCATTTAAGAAGAGGATCAACAACAATTATTAATTAGTCAATATCTTTTGCTAATTTGTAAAAAGGGATGAAATCATGCAATACTCTTCAAAATAAAACTTAGAAAGCTAAAGTCTATTAAAATTTGTTTATTGGCGCATTAGCAGAGCAAATCAAATGGCCAAGAGGTTCAGTGTTAGTAAATGTGTTTCTTCTTCTTTGTGAAAGATTTTGTGTTAATCTGTATTCTTACAATGTCACGGAGAAGTGATTTTTTTTTTTATATCAATTAAAAAAGAACTGTCTTCTTGAAATCCTTCTCTCTGTTTTATTGGAGGAGCTGGGTAACATTTAGGAAAATGGAATGTTTTTCTTTAAAAATTATATTCTCTACTTCCCAACAATGGCAGCTACCTGTTTTGGATTTTAAATTATGCTTTAAGTGTATTTTGATAGTGGAAATTATGTTACTGAAAGGTAGGTGTGTCATTGACCTCACTGAGATTTTCCATGTTATCTTTTAAAATGACAGGTTTATAAATCATTCTGTAGAGAGCAATGAGCCTACCCATTGAAAACAGATTGAATTTCTAGAATATAAGGTAAAATCATTTTAGTAATCACAGGGGTAACATCACAGCATTAAGTACACGGTATTAAGCCAGGCAAACAGCGCAGAACAAAGCCTAAGGCTCCCTAAAGAGAGGAGAGGAAAAAAAATGTAATCCTTTCTACAGATGCACAGGCTGCAATGAAATGGCACATTTTATGAAACATATTGCATGTTTTTTGAAACATATTGCACAGTAAAAGTATCACAGAAAGTATTTTTATTAACCCAGGTAAGAAGTACAGTGAACAGAGATTTTGATGTTTGGAATTTCTTTTTTTGAGGGGGGGCCCTGTGTGTTAATAAGAATCTCTCTCTCTATTTCTCCAGATGCCAGGGGAAGTATACTGCTCATATTAAATAGCTTAAAAGATTCTTCACTATATTTTACCTTCCCAACCAAATAAAAATTTTAGCTGCATATCATCATGCCTATTTCTGTGGGTCTGTTTCTAGGGTTTATGGGTCATATCCACACTATAATTTAGTTCAGACATAAATGTAGTAAAACAACTTACATGAAGCACATTTCTGTGTCAAAATGTATTAAAGGAGTGTGTATACTTCAATAACCAGGTCATAAGTTTACAGAAAGACAATGATAAATAAAACTGACTTCAAAGTTATTTTCAAAAAGGACAGAAAACATAAAAGATCAGTTAACTCTCTTTTTTTCTAATTTAAAAACCTTTGCACTTAAATTTTATACACTGAGAAACATGTTTCGGGATAATAAAACAAAGCATGGTTTAGCTTTTGTAGAAATGGCCATAGCAAAGCCGACACTATGAAGATTAGATTCTGAATGCCATATGGAATATTGAACTTAGTTTTGTTTTCCCACTTTTTGGAGTGAAAATTAGACTTAAAAATTAAAATCAATAGACAGTATAATTTCCTAATTGTGGATTTCCTAATTGTTTTGCCTATAGCAGCAAAACTATACCAAAGCCAAAATCATCTTGAGAAGAGGAGGCTAAAGCTCAAATGTGATTTTCATACATTTTCCAAGTGAGTGTGTGTGTATGTGTGTTTCATATGGGGTTCACTGTTCATGTGATAGAAACAACACAAATGAAAGAATATGGGAGTTAATACGGAATATAGAAATTTAAAATATAAACTTTGCACAAAGACAAGAAAACGACCCTGAGGAGATCACTTTTCTGTGTCTCTAACAAACAAAACGATAGACTGCATTTGCTTTCTTGCTACCTCTTCTAGGCGTGTGGGATGATCGCCTCAGTATCATCAATCATAGGAAACTGTTTTGCACTTACATTTCCCTTCACAGAACAGCTCTCCTGTGAAATGTACGTCTGTCACTCTCACTAAGCAGAAATGCACAGTCAGGGAGGTGGATGGAGGTGTGGATTTGTCTGGGAGACATACTCGTGGAAGACCTGACTTTACACGGCCACTCCTTCGGAAGTAAAAACACGTCTGAATCTCCCATGGTGGATCCTCCCCTGGTCCTTCTTCTCTAGCCCTCTCGCCCTTCCCCTGGGCCTCACCACCTGGTCATCTCTGCACCTTTGTCTGGGCTGCTCCTGCATTTGGGGCCGGCTGCAGATGCCACCTTCTCAGTGTTGACAGGGCCTTCAAGGTGTTTCAAGATTTAATTGCCCCACAAAGCCTTTGACCCCTTCGACTCTGTTTCTAGAGTCTCCTGTGGTCTGACAGGCGCCTGACATTACGTGTTTTTAAATTATGTCATAGTTGTTGGGTTTTGCTCAGCTGCTAGGCCCCACGTATCTCGGGTTATCAGTCTTTTGCTCTGTGCGTATCATTCTATAATGCTGGGGATTCATCCTTTTATCAACATATGTTTGGGTAGTTTTCTAGTAGACCTTTGTCCGTATTGATACATTATGGTAGCAAATCAATCTTGTAAAATTAAAATGGACTTGCATTCATTCTCCTGAGAAGTTCCTGATAGTATTATAATGCAAATACTCTGTAAGCATCAGAGAAACTTCAGCTGAACTTTGAGCTTTTCCTATCACTTGCTAACTCTGCCAATACTCTCAAAAATACCAAAACATATATATTTGTTGGATTCAAAGGAAACAAAGAAAGCAGGCAGGTGATGATTGAGGACTGGGAGTTCTAATTAGCACAATTGATTTTTTTTCTAAAGTTTTAAAAGGACACAAATCTAGGGCTTTCAAAAACCTGCTGTGCTACTGGTTAGGCTTTTATATACTTTTCATAAAAAGTAAGTGGCTGAACCTTCCAACTTGATAAAGTTGATAAACTTGATAACCAATAGCAAAGGTGTAAATGAGAGAAGCAAAATCTTTAAATGCCTACATGTAGATTAAAAAAAAAATCTTGGTCAAAGTGAATTATAAATTCACAGTGAATTAAAATTATCATTATCAATAGTAGATTTAGGACAAGAATTCTTTTTTAAATCAAGTTGAATAAAATATGTCTTCATTTAAGTATCATGCTTTGATTTTTCAATTATAGTCTAGGATATCTGACCGGTGGATGAGAAATTCATTGATTTAGCTAAAAGTTTTACTTTTCCGCAAAGTAAGTAACAAAATCATATGGCTATAGAGGAGACACATACCTAGGGGCCCTTCCGTGTAAAGTAGAAATAGATCACAGATAATATTCATTTAACAATACTTTAAGAAAAATATATTTCTTTAAATTAGATTTTTGGATGTAGTGTTGGGTTCTGAAACTGATTTCTTGGGTCTCTTAAGTTGCTAATATGAATGCACACTACACACTGGCTTCTGGAAAATTTATGAAATTGAGGGAAGAAAATAACATCCCCAAGGATGGAGTCACATTAATGAAGATTCAGCTTGTACTAAAAGCACACATCATGCAAATCAATTTGTTCTCTCTTTCCACTGTGCACTTACAGTTTTCTCCTCAATAAAAATGTATGGATAAATATAGAAATTTTTGGAAAATAGCCCAAATTAAACACCTGTGTAATCCTTTGACCAGAGTTAAACACTAGTAACTTTTTGCAATATATACCTATATACTTATTTATATAAACATATACATGTATAGATATTTCATTGATACAATTCATTTATTTAATTTGTGATGATATAAATAATTATTCCATATTAACTTCACACACAAAACCCTATCTACTTCACATGCTCTGCTACCCAGTAGGCAGATTTGACCATATGTTCAAGGCATTCAAAAGGTAGTGGCTATATATATATACATACATATATATATACACACATACATATATATATACACACACACATACATACACACACATATATATAAAACACATTTATATATATCTTTTAATAATTTATATGTGATTTTCAAAAAAGCATGGGAGATATCATGAGACAATTTAAAAATTGGATTTTCTTTTGCTAATTTTAGTATTGCTTATTTTGAATAGATGGAATATTATAATCTTTTCCACATTTACAGTTTCTAAATGGCTCAAGTCAGTTTGCCCATATGCAAAAAAAAAAAAAAAAAGGAGAAGAAGAAGAAAAAGAAAAGCTGGTAGGGCAATGGTATAAAAACTTCAAACACATATTTATGAAACCAAGCCCAGAAACACAAATCAACATAACTATATTTCTATGCCACTGAATATACTCCTACAAAATTATATTTAGGGACTGAATACATTTGCTGAATTGATGTACCACGGTTGACTGAACCAATCCCTTACTGTTGGAAGTTCAGGTTGTTTCCAATTATCACTATTATAGAAAACACCAATACACTTTTTTTATAATTTACTCGATTACATCAAGGAATACAGACTCTTTGCCTTTCTACTGTCAGTTTCTTTCTTCCATCTCAACACATAATTCAAGTAATAAACAGATTGCTAAAGGCTAATCTCATTTTGAAGAGAACAGGGCCAGCCTCTAATGGATCAAATCTAATAACACTTTCCCACATTCAGTCACGTCAATGCCTCATCTGCCATTTCTTCCATAAATGCCATTTAAATATTTATTCATTTTATTAATAAAAGGTCAGTGCCCCTGATATCTTGTTACTTTGACAGCTCATTTTCACACTAGTCCATCAGAATCCCTTCTTAACTAGACACTGACTAATTACTTAAAATAAGCATTAACTCCATTCAGCCACGCTGGCACTCTCCAACTTCCAGCCCCAGAACTGTGAGAAATGAATTTCTGCTGTTTATAAGCTGCCCAGTTTATGGTATTCTTGTTAGAGCAGCCCAAGTGGACCAGGGCAATATGTAAATAGGAAGACTTCTAAAGAGTTTATGTTAACTATCACAAACTTATTAAATACAATATTTTTTAATGATCCATACATCTCTAGAATCTCTCTCACATGGGCAGGTCGATACTCCTGTGTACACTCCATCATACATTAACTCCATCTCAAATGTTATATCTTTATGCTTACCAAAGTTTTCTTACTTCAACTGTTAGCAATTATGTAGTAGATATCATGGTAGAAAAAAATCAGCATTAAAATATGATGTTGAAAGACCGTTTATGTTATTATTTTTAAATTAATGAAGAATACTTCTAAATTTCAAATGAAGGATCTTTTGTTACTAATTCTGAAAAGAAGCAGACAAATTGAACTGAATTACATATTTAACTACTGCATTAAATAAAATGCTCAAGGTTAAATTTTTAATTAGAACACAGTGGTAATTACATAGAAATAAAGTAGCATGCATGAAATTCTACTACTACTTTTTTTTTTTTTTTTGGTCACACCACATGGCTTCAGGGATCTTAGTTCCCCGACCAGGGATTGAACCTGTGCCCTCAGCAGTGAAGGCTCAGAGTCCTAACCACTGCACTGCCAGGGAATTCCCAATACTTTCTATTTTTTAATTCAAGCCACGACAATGTATTCCCACTGAAAAACCTCACACTTCCTAGAAGGTGGGACTACATTTTTGTTGAGACAGAGTCAAAGGTGTCATAAACATAATTAATTATTCAGGTGAGTGGTTTTATTGAGAATTAGTCTTAAGAAAGAAGACAATTATGATTGGGTTTGGGGACAGGATGGGCACCATCTCTTATTTTCAGAAAACCATCACCTGGTTTGTAGTCCTATAAAAGCTATTGGAAATTATAGCTATTCCCTGGGATTACCAGTTATAAAAAATATTATAAGTGCAAAAATAGTAAATCAAAACAAGTAGGATATAAAGGCTTGGGACTAAATGAAAGAAAATAGTAATGGTAGGTGTACAGGCTTTAGACTGGAAGAAGACAGGCGTCCCAGCAAGATGAAGGGAAGACCCCTGCATCTCAGGCAGAATGAGGGAGGATCTGGGTCAGGAAGAAAAGGAAGCTGATGGCAAAGTGTTTTACAGTTAGCATGAAGGAAAATACACGTATTCAAGATACACAATTTTGGGGTCTTAGGGCAGCAGGCTTTTCTGGGGTTGGTAAAAGGTGGGCATCCTGAGTGTTTCCTGGAGACCTTTAGACCGATGGCAGGGGCACTAGGACAATTTCACCACTCTATGCTTCTGTGAACTTTGACCCGGCCTCTGCCATTGGCTGACCAATGTGCAAAGTCAGAAAACACAGCAGTTAATTCCCAATTATTTAGACTCATTTTTCATACCAAGGAGGTAGCTGCAGTCTGTGTATTAACAATGAATGGTATATGCTGATTTGCAGGAGAATTACATTAATGATTAAACCTTTAAAAACTCTGCCCATTTCATAGGAAACCTTGCTATTTACTTCTCTTTAAATCTGTAATACTTCACCTCTTTTATTGGTAATTATCTTGGGAAGTTGTGGGGGGGCAGAGATCATTTCTTTACTGTATTATTTATTTATTTTATTAAAGTATAGTTGATTTACAATGTTGTGTTAATTTCAGGAAAGTGACTCAGTTATACACACACACACACACACACACACACACACACACACACACATTCTTTTATATATTCTTTTCCATTATGGCTTATCCCAGGACACTGAATATAGTTCCCTGTGCTCTACAGTAGGACCTTGTGGTCTATCCATTCTGTATGTAATAGTTTGCATCTACTAACCCCAAACTCCCAGTCCATCCCTCTCCCTCACCCACGCCCCCTTGGCAACCACCAGTCTGTTCTCTATGTCCGTGATTCTGTTTCTATTTCACAGACAGGTTCATTTGTGTCATACTTTAGATTTCACATATAAGTGATATCATATGGTATTTGTCTTTCTCTTTCTGACTTCACTTAGTATGATAATCTCTAGTTGCATCCTGTATTGTTTATTAACAACACTAAGGTATCTTGCTTCTTCCTCTACAAGAAACACAATATACATGATCATCACTGTTTACAAAATTCTGTCTCAGAATATATTTTACTTTAGAAAAAAAATCTAAAATTGTTAAATGACCCTTGATGCCAGTAACTAGCTGATTCACTTTGTTATACAGCAGAAACTAACACAACATTGTAAAGCAATTATACTCCAATAAAGATGTTAAAAAAAAGAAAAAGAACTGTATGTTCAAAAGAAAATCATTTCACGTTGCTAACAGTAAGATAGGATTTTACTGAAAGTTACATTCTAACAATAAAAAATGTAATACTAATTTATAGCTAACGGATTTTGATTAAAATTAAAAACAAAAGTATATAAAATATAAATGTTATAAATTTTCTGTTCATCCTTATTAAATAAAATAAATTTATATCTTTTCAGTCTTTGCAAACATTGTTTATAAACCTCTGTGAAAACAAAACTACTGATAATTTTTAAGGCACAGTGCATGTTAATATTTATGACTATTTTACTATACCTTGCTTTATGGAAATTATGGACTTTTGAATGTAAATATTGACCAAGGGATGGCGGTGATGGACTTTTTGGATATACATTATCAATTCATTCATAAACACAGAATGCTTCTGAAGACAGTCAAAGCCTGTTGATATGATTTTCTTTGGGGAAGATTCTAATGTCAGAAGCTTTGTAATATCAGTAATTTCTAGAATACAGATGTAAACCACTTAAAGGTGGGAAGAAACTGCTGTTTATCCTAATACCTTCTTAAGTATTAAAAGAAGAAATTTTGAACATAGATGATGAGTAGACCTTAAGATACAAATGGTATTAATAGCTGTAATTTCTATGTGGCAGGCACTATACAAGCAGCCTAAAACAGACCAAATGGACCTGCCAAAACGTGTCATGCATAAGGACTCTGCTTAGAAGGGAATTTAACTGGTTCAACCTTCTTTCTTTCCTATGCAATAAAAGAAGAAAAGAGATTGCCAGGCTACTGCTAATTTCCACATTCACTGCCTTTAATAAAAAGTTGGGAACCCATGTATTTATGGCACATAAACTCTATGACTCTCACATTATCCTATGTGAATAAAAAATAACAATTTTCAGTTATAATTTGCTTTAATTAAACTTTTTGAAAATACTTCTCAACAAAAAGAAAAAATATGGAAAATGAAAGCCTAATGGCAACTAATTATAGGGCTAATATAAAATTGTGGCAAGAAGAAATTCACCAAAATTTAGAAATTTTTATAAACTTCTATAAATCAGATTACCTGTATAATGATTAACCATGATTAATGATTAACCATGGCCAAGTAACCATCTTCAACTCTTTAATCTGACACAATTTTTCACTGAACTTTTATGTGCAGTTTCTTTACTAAACAGATTTCATAATAAAAAAAACTAGAATAAAGTATGCCTACTTATCAAATTCTTTATAACTACGATGTGGGAAAATGAATTTAAAATTAGAGTAGAAATTGAAGTGTAAAGATAATATAAAACCCTCCTAATTTTTTGAGTTCTCAGCAGAGGCCTGAATAAATTAGCATTAATAAGTAGCCTGAATAATTAAGGATGTCCCAGGAGTGAAAATCAAATATCCTATGAAAGTAGTTAAATAATGTCAAATCAGTCAGGCACTCATCACTTTTAATTGAATATAACAGGGTCACTGATGGGGTTATCACAGAGAAATCTTGTAGAGAGAGACACATATAATCTTTGTACCCCCCCAAATATTTTGGTATGCCATATAAGGACTTTTGCCTATTATACATTTTCAATTAAGATAGAGATGGGATTCTTTTTTTTTAAGAAAACATTATATCAATACTTCATCATTCAGTGTATCTTTAATGAACAACGATGTCCTTTGAAAATAGAACTGAAGTTACTGATCTGCGGCTCAGAGTTGTTGAAACCTCACAGTGATCTATTTTGTTTAAGGGCAAATTTGACCTGATGATAACAATGCATGGGTCCCAGGGAAGCCTGAGAGGTAAATCAGAAGGTGGTGGCGGAGCAGTCTCTGAGAACTGTGGGACTGACAGGTGGAGGGTTGATGTCACCCAGTTCTCAGAAGCGCTTATCCTGTTCTCATTTTTCTCAAGTTTTTTCTCTTAGGGGCCAGACACTTCACATGTTCTATTACAAAATCATCATATCACCTTTTCTGAGACTGTGACACAAACACTTATTATTCTCATTTGATACATGAGAAAACAGAAGTAGAGAGAATTTTATGCCTTTTTCCCAAAGGTCACAAAGCCAATAAGCCAAGAGTAGAGATTCAAATCCACATAATCTGGCACTAGAGCCTGGGCTATTTTCAGCATGTAATTTTGTCCCTATAAGAGCTGGAGACGCAGATGTTTTACAGAAATCTCTTCATTATCCAGGTATGTTTCTCTCTCCAAAAAAAACTTTCAGCCAGAGCAACACTTCCTTCCTTTAAAAACTATGAATATTCTAAGGGACGTTTGTTTTTACCTCTTCCCTAAGAGAAACTGAGGCTCTTCAGTTTTGTATATTTAACATTTTTGAATTGTCTTCTTAGTATGAATTGTCTTCATAGTATGATTGAAATGCCCCTTGAAATTATGATACATGTAAAGAATTCTTAACTAGAAGAATTGTTTTTAATTTTTTAAGATTAAAATATTTGGTGATTAATTTATCTCATTAGTGGGTCCTTTCAATCAACATTGGAAATCAACTAGCAAGGGAGTTCATTTAAGTTCCTTTGAGACTTTGTTGGGTAAGGTTCTGGAATTCACTGCATATTCCATCTACCTAGTAATAGGCTATGTGCCCCACTTGATGACTCAGGACTGTCTTTCTGACTTTTCCACGTGGTTGGCAATGCAGAACTAACAAATGGGGGGCATTTTGAGAGTAAGTATTTACAAATTACATTTGTCAGAAATATTCCCATTGTAAGTCAGTGGCCCCTTAGTTGTAATATAGCTACATCAACACTGGGTGTATTAAAATTTGAGAAATGTGATAGTTCCTTCTCACCTAGTCTATAAGTTAGGTATTTTTAACTATTATATATAATAATTTAATGGGTTTAAAATTTTTAAGTAATATTGACTTGTTGTGATACAATAAATCACTCTTCCTATTTTTCCAATAAAGTCTTACCTTATTCTACGGATATTAGGTTTTGTTTATACTTGTTTAAAGAAGGCCAAGATTTCTGCTTTTCATGCCGTTTGTAATCAAAGCTCTTTGGAGCCTCAGTGTAAAACCTTTTTGCATTTCCCATTTCTCTGTGATAATTCAACACTACTAATTACCCTTTCTACTTTATGTCTCCCACTTGAACAAAGTATTGCATTTCAAGTCGTAATTAGTTATATTTATTATTTTCCCTAAATAATACTGCTTTTGTTCTGGTTACTAAGATCTAAAAAGTCTACAGTTGCTCATTTCACAGATAATCCATGAAATCTGAGAGCATGTTAAAAGCAGCATTTGGAAATGGAGATATTACAAAGTTGGAAAAATAAATTTTCAAGATACTAGATTGCAGTCCCTAAAAATATATTGTATTATTTTCTTATGGTTAAAATACATGGTAACCTTTATTTTGCTAAAGCAAATTTAACTAGTAAGGGAAAATAAAATCTAAGCAACAAAAAACGCTTCGATCAGCCGTTTCCAGCATTCAGCCACAATACATGTGTTAGGAAGTATATCATTAGTTACTTGCAAGCAATCAGTCATACATTGTAAATCTGTCACTAAATTGAATTCAAATGGTGAAATGGGAACATAGGAAACAGTAATTTTTTAAGAAAAAAACTGGAAAGCATTATTTTTTAAAATTTTGAACTAAATAAAGGGATTTTCTTTTTTTAGTAATACCTTAGTTTATATTGCCCTCCCAAAACCCTTCACTCAATTAACACTATATATTATTATGATGAACTATAAGGTATATAAACAGCCCTAGAGCTACAATCTAGCTTTGTCAAATCCTGTTATTTAAGCCAACAGTCATTTCAAATCCTTTTGCTACCTTTTTAATAAATAAAACTTCTGAGACAAAGTTGAAGACCGCCATATAGATCTCAGTGATTTCAACTATCCCCTTCCTTCCTCAGAAGTAATCAACAGGCTGAGTTTGGATGTCAACATTAAATTGTATGTTATATATGTCTATTCATTTTACTGTGACTGCTACATAAACAGAAGCTATTATTGGTTTTCTACTTTAATTATATTTCCTATTCACTTTCTAATCTTTTAATAAATATCATACTCTTCATTTTTGCAATAAATCTTGAGAGAATTTGCCTAGTAATTAGTTTTAAAAAGAAAGAAACTGTTTTGTTACAATGCATCGGACATACTTTTTTACTATCTTAATGATTTCTATTCTTATTTTAATTATATCCTTTTTTATCTCTCTTTTGTTCTGTTATTTTTTCAACGTCTTGAATTGGACACGGCTAATTAATTTCATCCTAATTGGAAAAGTTTTAAACATATTTTTCTTATTAATTTTTATTATTAATAGTGTCATGAGGATATTTAAACATGCATTAAAATGCCAATAAAGTAGGTACAAATAACTTATTCCACATTACCCTAAAGGATTTCATATGAACACAAAATAAGATGTAGGTCATAGATCCTGAAATTGTGTCTAATACAATCATACACTTCTGAATTTTGAGTTTGAAGGATGATTAAACACAGTCTTTAAACCATTAGGGATTAGGATAACCAAGAAAATAATGCTCTCAAAGAAAAATATGCAGATGTTGCACAAGGATTCTGGTTGCTTAGTTTTGAATAGCTAATAATAGAGATAATGATTTATTTTTGTGTGTGGTGTGCCACTTAAGTATGATACAATTGATTTTTTCCCCCTAAAGCACGCAACTAACACTAAAACTACTGTTTGTAAAATTAATTAGATGTACTATATGAGATGCAAGTGATTTACTCACAGATTATTTCAGTTAACATAATGGTCTTATTACTGGGACAAAAGCACCTCTTCTAATAGGCTGAATATGAGTTTCATAAAGCACTCAAATGGGGACTGTATAAACTAATACAGCAAATTGGAGTCAGGCTGAAGCAGATAAAATGCTAATACCCAATCTCAGTAAAATAAACTAGCTTCCATTTGGAGGATTGACTTCTGAATATGTAAAGTCTTTTGCAGGCTGAAGTAAATACTTCACAGAGAGGTTACGGTCATTTAACATTTTCCATGCAATTTTCCTACCAGTTGTCTTTATTATTTCACAAAAAGTCTTTCTATAGCTCATATATAAATATATAAACCCACACCTCTACTTTATATTGTAAAGAATCACCAAAATGGAGCTCTAACAACTTTGAAATGAAAACAAGAATTGATTCAAAGATACAAGGCTCCAACACAATGTGATCTGTTATTTCAAACTGACTAATGTGGTGGTATTTCTAAAACAAATGTACAAATAGCAACAACAGCAGACTCATACAACACTCCATCGTCATAAAATTCTTCCACTGTGCTCAAGAATCTTAGAATCAAGTGGCTGAAGCCATGAGATCTAGAGCAAGTAAAACTGAGGTTTAATACTAACTTGTGATGTTAAGGTAGACAGGATTTCTTCATTTGTTAAATGGTGTAAACAGAATAACACTGAGTTGTTGTGAGCAGTAGAAAAGAAAGCACATTAAAAAGGTGGTTACTGTGGTTTCATTTGACATGTAAGTGAATAACTACATTTCATGATAGAAGGTGTGACTACTTTAAAACAGGTACTTTTGTATTGGAGTTTCCCAACTCTAATGAAAATGCGTTTGGGAGGAAAAGGGAGATGTTTATGCTAAAGATATGTTTGCAAAACAAATAGAAATAGAAGATGGGGGAAAATGTTGACGTATGAGGAAACAGTATGAGCAAAGAAAAGGGGTAAGAGAGTGAAGAAAGGTGTAACGATGGGAAGAGCATTTAAGTTTACATAAACTGAATGAAATGTAAATTTGGTAGAGGAAGGTGGAGAGGAAGACACATGGTCATAGAATATTTTCAGAGTATTTGAAGAAATAATGATCAAGATATTCCAAATTGGATGAAAAATATCAATCTACATATACAAGAAGCTCAATAAACTCTAAGTAAGACAAACTCAAAGACAGCCACACCTAGGCACATCACAGTCAAAATACTGAAAGACAAAGAGAGAATCTTGGATGCAGCAAGAGAAAAAATGACTCATTTGGTATAGGTACCTTCAATAAGATGGTGACTTATCAGAAAACATGGAAATTAGAAGGTAAAAGGATGCCATATTCCAAATGCTGAAAGAAAACTTGAACTAGGAAGTTTATAATCAGGAAACCTACTTTTCAAAAATGAAGGAGAAATTATGATATTCTCAGATAAACAAACAAAAAAAATTAGAGAATTCATTGCTGGCACACCTGCCCTACAGGAAATACTAAATGAAATACTTCAGGTTGAAATGAAAGGACAATAGACAAAAACGTGAATTCACATGAAGAAATAAGGCATACTATTAAATTAATTTAATTAAGATAATTACATAGGTAAAGGTAAAAGCATAAATATAGTTTTTATAACTCTTTTCTTTTCCTATCTGATTTAAAAGGCACTGCATAAAGCTGTAATTGTAAAACTGTGCCGATCAACTTATAACCTATAAAAGTATAATTTGTGTGAAGTAATAGTACAAAGCAGAGGTAGCAAGAACAAAGCTACATTACAACAAGTGTTTTGTTTACTATTGAAATTAAGTTGATGTGAATGAGGTTGGAAATTATTTTAAGTTAATTGTAACTGCTAGGAAAACCACTAAGGGAAAAAGTATATGTGTATTTGTGTGTGTATGTATAAACAGACAACAAAGGTACTCAATTAGTACACTAGAAATTGTACATATAACTCAAGAGAAGGCAATAGTAGAAGAAAAGAGGAACAAAAAAGACAAAAAAATTTTGAAAACAAATAACACATGGCATATAAATTCCACCTTATTATGACAGTAATGACTTTAAATATAAATTGACTAATTATAACTTGGCTAAATATTGACTAAATATAACTTGACTAAGTATTGACTAAATATAAATTGACTAAATCCTCCAATCAAATGGCAGAAATTGGTAGAATGGATTATAAAAAACAGCCAACAATATGCTCTCTAAAATTACACACTGAAGATCAATAAGTTGAAAGTAGAAGGATGGAAAAAGATATATTATGCAAACAGTAAACAAAAGAGAGCCAGTATTACATTGATATCAAAACCAAAGACATCCCCAAAAAAGAAAACTATGGACCAACATCTCTTATAAATACAGATGCAAAATTCTCAAAAAAATACTAACAAACCAAATCTAGCAACATGTAAATTGGACTGTATACCGTTACCAAGGGTTTATTATCCTAGGAATGCAGGGTTGATTTAACATTAAAAAATCAATTAGTATCAAGCAGCATATCAATAAAGGACAAAAACCACATGACCATTTTAACAGACATAGAGAAAGCATTTGACAAATACATCATCTTTTCATAATAAAGGCTTGCAAAAAATAAGGATAGAAGGAAATTTCCTGAACTTGATGAAGGGCATCTACCAAACAGCAGAGTTAAGCAGACACTTGAGCAGGAAAGATTGCATGCTTTCCATGTTAGATGAGGACAAGACAAGGATGTATTTATTACCTTTTTATTGAACTTTATACTGGGGATTCTTGCCAGGACAATCAGGCAAGGAAAGCAAGTAAAAGGCATTCATATTGATAAGAAAGAAGTAAAATAACGTCTAATTGTAGATGACATGTGCTTATATATAGAAAATCCTATGAAATCCACATAAAAATTAGAACTAATAATCAATTTTATTTTTTCTCACCCATTTCTCCCATCTTGCACCCCCACCTCTGGCAACCACCAATCTGTTCTCTGCAGTTATAGGCTTAGCTCATTTATTTATGTATCTATTTGAGATGCCACACATAAGAGAAATCATACAGTATTTTTTACTATCTGACTTATTTTACTGAGCATGATGCCCTCGTGGTCCATCTATGTTGTGGTAAATGGCACGGTTTTGCTCTTTTTAATGGATAAATAATATTCCACTGTGTGTACATATATACCATATGGTATATATATACCATAATTTCTTTATCTTTATTCATTGATGGACACTTAAGTTGTTTCCATATCTTGGCTAATGCTGAAATGAGCATTATCTTTTCAAATTGCTGTTTTTGATTTCTTCAGATAAATATCCAAAAGAAAACAGAAGTACTACTGCTGGATCACATAGTACTTCTATTTTTAATTTTTTGAGGAACCCCATACTGTTTTCCATAGTGGCTGCACTACTTTACATTCCCACCAACAGTGTAGGAGGGTTCCCTTTTCTCCACATCCTCATCAACATTTATTATTTGTAGACTTTTTGATGATGGCCAGTCTAACAGGTATGAGGTGATATCTTGCTGTGGTTTTGATTTGCATTTCCCTGATAACTAATGATACAGAACACCTTTTCATGTACTTGTTGGCCATCTATATGTCTACTTTGTAGAAATGCCTACTCAGTTCCTCTGCCCAGTTTTAATTGGATTTTTTTTTTTTTTTTGCTATTAAGTTGTATGAGTTCTTTGTATGTCTTGGATATATACGCTTAATCAGTTTCAGCAAGGTTAAAGGATACAAAATCAGTATATAAAATCAACTGCATTTTTATACACTAGCAATGAACAATCTGAAAATGAAATTAGGAATACAATTCCATATACAATAGCATCAAAAAGAATAAAATACTGACAAATAAATTTAACAATACTTCAAGACTTGTGCACTGAAAACTGCAAAACATTATTGAGTAAATTAAAGAAAACCTAAATAAATAGAAAGATTTCTCATGTTCATGGATTGGAACATGCCAATAAGCACATGTAAAGAATGCTCAACATCCGTATTCACTAGGGAAATGCAAATCAAAACCTCAATAAGACATTATTTCATACCCAGGAGAATTATTAAAATAAAAAAGATAATAACAGGTGAGGGTGAGGAATGTGGAGAAATGAAAACACTCATAAGTTACCGATAGACTGTAAAATGATGCAGCCATTTTGCAAAGCAGTTTGGCAATTCCTCAGAATGTTAAACATATATATGGCCCAGCAATTTGACTCTTAAGTATATACTCAAGAGTAATGAAAACATATGCCCTCATAAGTTGTACATGAATGTTCATAGCTGCATTACTGATAATACCTGCTGAATTGATGAATATAGTGTGATCTATTCCTACAATGGAATATTATTAATTCATAAAAAGGAATGAAGTATTTATATGCGCTACAACCTGGATGAAACTCTAAACATTATGAAAAGGAAAGAAGTCAGTCACAAAAACCATTTATTATTATATCAGTCTATTTATATAAAATGTCCAGGAGAGGCAAATACAAAGAGACAGACAGAAGGGGACCTCTGAGCAGCTGCAGTTCCCTAGCCAGTGAGATTTATCCACGTTGCGATTATTGCTAATTGAAAACTTTTCCAAAAGAGACAGAAGGTAGATGAGTGGTTCCCAGGAGCAGGGGGGAGGGAGGAATGGGGAGTGACTGCTAATGGATATAGGGTTTGGGGGTCGGGGGTGATGAAAATACTCTAAAATTGGATAGTGATGATGGTGGCACAACTCTGAATATTGTGAAAAACACGTGTACATTTTAATATGGTCAATTTTATGGTATATGAATTATATATCAATAAAGCATTCACTACAAAAGAAAAAAGGAAATAAATTTAAAGGAAAGAAACAATCAATTATCTTTTATCCAAAGAGCAGATCTCAGCTTCTTTGTCCAAAATTCTTAGAGAAAATGAAAAAACGATAAAAATAAGGGATGATCTCCACGGGGATTTTTAGAGGTTTATTCAACTTCCCTTTACATTACTGTTTACATTAGAATGTCTTCGGCAAATTATATGAATTCATAACACTTGCTTCACAGAGTGTAGTTAAATTAAATCTACAGTTCAAAGTATGACAGGAACATAAGCCGTTAAGATAATGTTCAGATTTGGTAGATTATCTCTTCAACTTAACTGTAACAAAAGTGAAATTATTTTCACACAAAACAAAATTTATTCTCATTAACATTCTACAGCAAAAAGGAAAAGGAATAAACAATTTGACAAGTTGAAAATCAACAAACCAAAATTGCTTTAGGATGAATTGTTCTAAATGTCTTCATTGTAAGAAACAAAACAACAAAAAAATTGGAATGTAACCATTTTTAGACTGTCACTTACTTCTCTTTCATGGTAAATTATATGGAATATATTTTACAGATTCCAATTACATTTTTAAAGCTTTAAGGGAATAGTGCTTCTTTGTTCTGATATCCCATTAAAATAGACTACTTTTGTTAATAGATGCATATTAGAGAGTGTCAATGTTCTTATTTTTTCCTTACTAACTTAAAGTGTACATCGTTGCACAGTAAAAAGGAAAAAAACCAGAAGATATAAACTACAAGTAAAATTCTACCAGAATAACATCCATCTTATACTGACGCATTCTGGTACTGAATATTGAAAGGTTTTAGATAAAATCATCAAAAAGAGCAACATAAAATATTTAGTAAATGATCTTTGATAATTGTCTTGATATAAATAAAAGATAAACATCAATTTCATCTAGCTCATAATCCACAGTCTCTCAAAGATACATTTGTTAAACACTGTGGCTGAAAGCATATACACTTCAGAAACCAATGTGTAGGTAATGTAATTTCTTCATTTTGTATCTTATAAAATTAATAATTTATATTATTATCAACCATTAGGTTCCTATAACAAAAGATAAACTCCTAGAGTAGAAACTATAAATTGTGAGAGTTTTTATTCACTTGAATATAAAGTAAGAACAAGCAACCCAACCAAACAAATATCTTTATAATTCATTTCACAGGGAGTTCACTTAAATTTCATCAAATCACTGGTATTTCAATAACTGCCTGTTTATGTTTATACAGTATTTTTAAGATAAATGCAAAATCAGTGTTAATTAATTAACATTAATTTTGTGCCAAATGTTTACAAACTAAACAGGCAATCTTTCATCCTCTCAGCACCCTGGGATGCTGGCAGCATTCTTATATTCATTTTTGAGGACAATGAAGTAGGGACTGAGTCAAGGTCTCTTTTTGACTCTACTTTGCAGCTTCCAAACATTAGTATCTATTCCCAAGAATTGTAATCCAGCTCTGGTGCTGCCAAGTGTTTCTTTCGTGCAACAGGAATTATTTAAGAACCATAATTTCAGTATTAGAACTTTACATCAGAATGTAGAATGCCGTACGCTTAGGTGGCCCTTTTGGTTAAGGGTGACTGAAAAAGTAGTTCACAGTGCTTGCAATATCTCTGATCTTCTGTAAGAGCTTGGTAAGCGTCATTATAAAACTATTTCTAGACCTATTTACATGGAAGGGCAGCAGTACTTGAAGGTGATGTGTACTGCAAAACCAGTGCAAGCCTTCCCGATAATTTTATACCCATTGCATTTACTGACACTATCTTGCTGGCATTTCTCCCCCAAATCTTATAATAAGATAAAACAATTTTTTCAGATACATTTTGACTATCATTTTATGTCCTCAGCTAATACTGAAAAAAAAAAAAACTAGGATCTTTATTATTTAATAGAACAGTGATGGTGTTGACAAAAAGGGTTAAAAGTTTGAAGTTTTATAAATTTACATTAATCTTCTCAGATTTATTAATGAGACATATACATATTCATGTCTCAGAGGATTAAATTACATTTCTTTGGAAGAAAACATGTATGCATTAAGAGTTACATAGTATAAACTATTAATTCAAGGAGATTTCATTTTGTTCATTTGTAGAAGTACAAAATGGGAAATCTACCTGCATTAATATGTCCATTAAAAGTAAAGATTTAGCACAGCCTTTACCCTAATTCCTTGCATATAATTCAGGACATTGGGATATTTTTTTAAAAAGCTAGCACTGAATGAGATTAACAAAGTTATATTTAACAACACATAGGAACACCCTTCTTTCACACAGTTTTTCCATTATAGATCATATTCAGAAATACAAATAAGAACAAGCTAACACCTTTATCAATATCGCCTCAAGAAAGCTTGCCCATTAGTGGCCTTATTGTGGGGAGGGATCATTACTTGGTAAATTTATCAAGGTCTAACAGGCGACTGAAGTGTGCAACTTCTACCCAGGTCTGTCAGATGCCAGCAAAAGGTCCCAGGTAATCAGTACGCACAGGGTGAACGCGCATAGATGAAAATACTCACACCCTGACAAGCAGCCCTTTTGAAGCCTGCGGTCAGGCCAGCATGGGAAGTAAATAGCCAGCCTGTTTGTTAGCCAACAAAGAGAAAGCAATACCAGAGGGATGCAATACCAGAGCTGTCCACACGAACAGAACTCTCCTCCCTGCCTTTATTTTCTCTCTCGCAATCAAATGTACCTATAAAAAAGGCACGCTAGGACCCATGGGGTGTTAATTTTAAAGCCTAAATCTTAGAAACTAGTTCTAATTCTTAGCAGACACAGCTTAGGAGCCTTCATGTACCGAGCGTGCACTTGAGAGCTTTATGTCTCTTCTCTTTATCTACAGTCATCAATCAGCTAACATCTGAAGCTGACAAGGTGTTAATAATTTTTTTTAATCCTAAGAAAAGCAGAAAGAATATTTTTTAATGTATGTATGTTTTTTAATTTTATTTTTTTGGTTGCGTTGGGTCTTCTTTGCTGCGCGTGGGCTTTCTCTAGTTGCGGCGAGCGGGGGCTACTCTTCCTTACGGTGCGTGGGCTTCTCATTGCGGTGGCTTCTCTTGCTGCGGAACACGGGCTCTAGGTGCATGGGCTTCAGCAGTTGTGGCTCACGGCCTCAGTAGTTGTGGCACGCGAGCTCAGTAGTTGTGGCTCGTGGGCTCTAGAGCACAGGCTCAGTAGTTGTGGTGCATGGGCTTAGTTGCTCTGTGGCATGTGGGATCTTCCTGGACTGGGGATGAAACCCGTGTCCCCTGCATTAGCAGGTGGATTCTTAACCACTGCATCACCAGGAAGCCTCACAGAAAGGATATTATATGTCTTATAATATAAAACTATGTCAAAATATGTCAACCTGTCAATCACAAACATACTTATTCACATTCTTAAATTTAATGAATTTAAATGGTTATCATTGCTTTTGTAGTTTGTACATACATTGGCCAGATTTAGCAAACAAAATAGTGAGACAAATTTAACTGGCATACTGTTTTTATTCTGTCAACCAGATCTACCTAAAAACACTTATGAGAAAACAATATGTATATAGTTTCTATATGACCTTAAGTAATAGGGACATGCGATATGACCTTTAGTAATAAAAAGTGAGGGAAAATTTAGAAAACCTGCCATACGCCACAGCAATCACCAAAACACACGCTGTCGAATTATATCTACCTCATAGCCTCCACCAGCCAGTTTCAAGTTGAAATGAATACAGATGAATTGCTGCTTTTTCTCTAGGCTTATCCTAGATTTTGACAGGGCCTGCACATAACAAAGCTCTTAATGGAAGCTGAAATTGTCTTCAATTATACCCAGTGTCTAAGGTGGGTCAGCCTGGCTTTTTAAGCTCTTAAAATGTCTTTGATTTTTGTCAAGGTTACCAAATTAATAGGACTCCATGAACTTTTGTCCTTACTTAAAAGTTAAAAGTTAGAGGAAAGTACTACATATATTATGATGTTTTTTAAAGATCTCCGATGTTAGGTTTGCAGATGAACTCACAAGTTTATGCATAAGAAGGAATTTGAAGAAAATCAAGACTAGGATTGAAGTTGAAGTTTGTTGCAACCATGAGGGCTGACGATGTTACGGTCTCTGATTTCAGAAATGGAGGGGGACATTTTTCATTTATGATTTATTCATTTATTTAGCAAATATTAATTAAGCATCTTCTCTTCTGTATTCTAGGCATTGGGGATGTAGCAGTGACAAACCAGGCAACTGAATCTGCCCTCATGGAGGTAAGAGTCCAATGTGAGGACAGAGGCCATGTATATGCTATTTTAATTTGAATAAAAGTTCTTCTGAAATAAAAAATTTCCAATGTTTCTTTTTCACATATATGAATTATTATATGTAAATTTATCTTATTCTGTCCATTAGTTGAGCATTCTTATTGTATCTTTTTAGTTTCATTTTGATTAGGGGATAAGCAGGTAAGAAACACATTCCTCTGCATACTTTTTATTTAAAATTCTGAATCTTTGTAAATAACATTGGATCAAATATATTCAACACATATTTCTTTTCCCATCCCATGCCACCCTGCCACTGAGACTCGGTGTGAAAGGAAGAAATATTTGTTATCTTTTTTCACATGTTAATAGATTTGCACTCTTGGAATTCAAAATTCCTAGAGATCAAAGAGCTTTTCAATCAAAATAAACAGAATTTAGTTTGTATTTAACATAAGATTCCTCTGACATTGGTCACGGACAAGTTCTGACCCTAATTTTATTAATTCTATTATATTCTGCTTTCCTAAAATTGTCTTATCTTGGAAAAACTAAATAACATGTTTAAAACAATTAATACCACATCTTAAATTACTTACAAACTCTCTGAAATGGCAATAACCTCATATCATGAGCTTGTAACATGTGGAGACAATTGTTGCAAAGAAGCAATTTGTTCCTGAAGGCTCCATTATCTCTGACATATGTCATTATTATGCAGTGGCAAAGTTTTCTATTTTGGGGAATCTCTCAATCATTTTAATTTATTAAAGGAAGTGAAGAAACAAACTCTGCTAGTAGCCGAACCTATTTTTCATATGTTTAATTTTGACGATGTGAATGATTTCTATTTTCAGGGATAAGTATAGGAATGTATATGCAGATTGGTCCAACCCACAACAATTTTATGACTAGGACCCAGACTCATGTTTACTCAGGTAAACATGATGATCCTCTTCTTTAAGGAGCTCATTAGTCTACAGTGGGGATAGATGTAAATTCACATCCAAATGATGTGGAAATTGCAATGATATTAACGCAGAATACTACAGAAGTAAAGAGGGATCATTCCAAAGGTAGTTGCCAACACTTGTTATGTGCACTAAGTACTTTAGATGTATTCACTTTAATTCTTATAACCACCCAGTGAGATGGGTACTATTATTATCTTCATTTTACTGTTGCAGAAATCGAATCACAGGATTTTGTTGTTGTTTGTTTGTTTTAAAGTAATCTTTTCAAGGCCTCCCATTTGGTAAGTGGCATAGCCTGACATGGGAGGTTTCAAGGAAAGTGGGCTGAAGATGCTGTATTAGTCTTAAAAGGTTCGTTAGAATAAGGGACACAGAAACAAGGAAAGTGTAATGGAGATACATTTTAGGTAGAGAAAACAGGACTTAAAACAGTACACGGGTAATAAATATATGCTGTGTGCTATTTACAATAGCCAGAACATGGAAGCAACCTAAATGTCCATCAACAGAGGAATGGATAAAGAAGATGTGGTACATATATACAATGGAATATTACTCAGCCATAAAAGAGAACAAAATAATCCCATTTGCAGCAACATAGATGGACCTAGAGATTGTCATACTGAGTGAACTAAGACAGAGAAAGACAAATATGATATCACTTATACGTGGAATCTAAAAAAAAAAAAGGTGCAAATGAACTTATTTACAAAATAGGAGTCACAGATGTAGAAAACAAGCTTATGGTTACCAGAAGATAAGGGGGGGGGGTGGTGGATAAATTGGGAGATTTGGACTGACATATACACACTACTATATAGAAAATAGATAACTAATAAGAACCTGCTGTATAGTACAGGGAACTCTACTCAATACTCTGTAATGGTCTATACGGGAAAAGAATCTATTAAAAAAAAAAAGAGTAGATATATGTATATGTATAACTGATTCACTTTGCTGTACACCTGAAACTAACACAACATTATAAATCAACTATACTCCAATAAAAACTTTTTTAAAAAGGCTGTGTGGATGGAATACATGCAATCTTGGTTTTGCAATGGCAAAATCTGGAAGACGGAATTCAGAGACGATGAGTAGAGCGCTCATGAACTCAGGGCCCCTTGAGGAAGAGTGCACTCTGATTGGCACGTTGTGGGGGCCTCCAGAAAGCAAAGAAGAGTTTTAAAAAGAGGTGGTTGGGGCAGTTTTGCTGGTTATACAGATCATTTTGATAAGGGATGATGGATTTGAGAGGGACAAAGCTGGAGGCAGAGCAACAAGTCAGAAGGGCATTTCAACGAGTGAGTTACAGCTATTTTCAATGGAATTAGAAGAGAGGATGGCTTGAAAAGTACTCAGGAGGCACATTTGGCAAGATTTGCTCCTTGACTGGATGTGAGATGTGGGCAAGAAAGAGACTTCACAGGAATAATTCTCAACTATTTAGAATAGTTTGGATGAACAATGATGTCATAAATTGAGAAGGAAGAGAGAATTAAAATTGGGAGAGTTTAGACACATTGAGTTTGAAACACCTGTGGGTCATTGAGGCCCAGAGGTCCAGTAGTTTTTTGAATATTCAGGTCAGGAAACCAAGCTGGACCCATGGGGCTCCTGGCCACAGAAGCATTTCTGTCCCCCGTTTCTTATGTCTAAGGAATAGACCCCAGCCTCCATGACCTTCCCTGAGTTCCAAAGGGCAGATTCGAATGTTGCTGATCACGGAAGGAAGGGGATACAGAGACAAGGGAGGAGCAGCCAAGAAACAATAGTGCAGCCTTGGGGCAGGGTCCTGGTTCCGCCTCAAGGGGTACACAGAACAATATCTTTAAGCTCTTTTTTTTTTTTTAACATCTTTATTGGAGTATAATTGCTTTACAATGGTGTGTTAGCTTCTGCTTTATAACAGTGAATCAGCTATAAATATACATATAACCCCATATACCCTCCATCTTGCATCTCCCTCCCAAACTCCCTATCTAGGAGGGAGCCCTCTAGGTGGTCACAAATCACTGAGCTGATCTCCCTGTGCTATGCAGCTGCTTCCCACTGTCTATTTTACATTTGGTAGTGTATATATGTCCATGCCACTCTCTCACTTCGTCCCAGCTTACCGTTCCCCCTCCCCATGTCCTCAAGTCCATTTTCCATATCTGCATCTTTATTCCTGTCCTGCCCCTAGGTTCTTCAGAACCACTTTTTTTTTTTTTTTTTTTAGATTCCATATATATGTGTTAGCATAAGATATTTGTTTTCTTCTTTCTGACTTACTTCACTCTGTATGACAGACTCTAGGTCCATCCACCTCACTACAAATAACTCAATTTCGTTTCTTTTTATGGCTGAGTAATATTCCATTGTATATCTGTGCCACATCTTTATCCATTCATCTGTCAGTGGAAACTTAGGTTGCTTCCATGTCCTGGCTATTGTAAATAGAGCTGCAGTGAACACTGTGGTACATGACTCTTTTTGAATTATGATTTTCTCAGGGTATGTGCCCAGTAGTGGGATTGCTGGGTTGTATGGTAGTTCTATTTTCAGTTTTTTAAGGAACCTCCATACTGTTCTCCATAGTAGCTGTATCAATTTACATTCCCACCAACAGTGCAAGAGGATTCCCTTTTCTCCACATCCTCTCCAGCATTTATTGCTTGTAGATTTTTTGATGATGGTCATTCTGACTGGTGTGAGGTGATACCTCATTGTAGTTTTGATTTGCATTTCTCTAATGATGAGTGATGTTGAGCATCCTTTCATATGTTTGTTGGCAATCTGTATATCTTCTTTGGAGAAATGTCTGTTTAGGTCTTCTGCCCATTTTGGGATTGGGTTGTTTTTTTGATATTGAACTGCATGAGCTGCTTGTAAATTTTGGAGATTAATCCTTTATCAGTTGCTTCATTTGCAAATATTTTCTCCCATTCTGAGGATTGTCTTTTCGTCTTGTTTATGTTTTCCTTTGCTGTGCAAAAGCTTTTAAGTTTCATTAAGTCCCATTTGTTTATTTTTGTTTTTATTTCCATTTCTCTAGGAGGTGAGTCAAAAAGGATCTTGCTGTGATTTATGCCATAGAGTGTTCTGCCTATGTTTTCCTCTAAGAGTTTTATAGTGTCTGGCCTTACATTTAGGTCTTTAATCCATTTTGAGTTTATTTTTGTGTATGGTGTTAGGGAGTGTTCTAATTTCATTCTTTTACATGCAGCTGTCCAGTTTTCCCAGCATCACTTATTGAAGAGGCTGTCTTTTCTCCATTGTATATTCTTGCCTCCTTTATCAAAAATAAGGTGACCATATGTGCATGGGTTTATCTCTGGTCTTTCTATCCTGTTCCATTGATCGATATTTCTGTTTTTGTGCCAGTACCACACTGTCTAGATTACTGTAGCTCTGTAGTATAGTCTGAAGTCCAGGAGCCTGATTCCTCCAGCTCTGTTTTTCTTTTTCAAGATTGCTTTGGTTATTTGGGGTCTTTTGTGTTTCCATACAAATTGTGAAATTTTTTGTTATAGTTCTGTGAAAAATGCCATTGGTAGTTTGATAGGGATTGCATTGAATCTGTAGATTGCTTTGGGTAGTATAGTCATTTTCACGATGTTGATGCTTCCAATCCAAGAACATGGTATATCTCTCTATCTATTTGTATCATCTTTAATTTCTTTCATCAGTGTCTTATAGTTTTCTGCATACAGGTCTTTTGTCTCCTTAGGTAGGTTTATTCGTAGGTATTTTATTCTTTCTGTTGCAATGGTAAATGGGAGTGTTTCCTTAATATCTCTTTCAGATTTTTCATCATTAGTGTATCGGAATGCAAGACATTTCTGTGCATTAATTTTGTATCCTGCTACTTTACTAAATTCATTGATTAGCTCTAGTAGTTTTCTGGTAGCATCGTTAGGATTCTCTATGTATAGTACCATGTCATCTGCATACAGTGACAGCTTTATTACTTCTTTTCCGATTTGGATTCCTTTAAGCTCTTTATAGAATTAAAACCCCCAACAAATGGAAGATGTTAGCATTCTTCATTTCAGTTTAAAGGAACCAGAGAAGCTCTTCAAGAAGACCACCTGAGGCCAGATTAAAGGAACCACAGAAACTCATCAGACCACCTGAGACCAGATTAAAGGAGTGCAGGCCCTGCACACAGCCTAATCTTATCAGCAACTCCACCCTTGAACTATTGCTATAAAACTCCTCATCAAATCCTCCCGGGTTGGGGAGTATAGGTTTTGAGGGCACAAGCCCACTGTATCCCCCTTTACCTGGCAAAGCAATAAAGCTCTTCTTCTCTACTTCATCCAGAACCCTGTCTCAGAGAGTCAATTTGGGACCAGTGCACAGAGGACAAGCTTTTGGCATCAGAAGCAAGAGAAGAGTTTACTTGTACAGAAGGTGGGAACAGTTCACTCAAGCTTAGCGCACACAATGCTGTGAGCTGTGGGTGGTGAGTAGACCCATGAGGACCACCAATGTTCAAGAAGAAAGTTGAGCAAGGGACATCCATGAAAAACCCTGAGAAAGAATGATTGTAAAAGCAACCCCCAGATAAGAAAGAGGAGGTATACAAACAATATCAAATGAAGCAGAGAGGTCCGACGTTAAATTATTAGTACGTGATTGAATTAAACTAATGTATTTTCTTCCCTAAGTAAAATTATTTAATCAAAATAAATTTTAAAATAATTATTTACTTAAAGTATTCAATTAATTATTCAATTCTCATATATGGAGCTCACTGGATTCTGCAATACTCAGAATTACAATTTTCAGTGGTAGTTGTACAGCTTCAGAATCCTCTTGATGAAATCATAGGGATACCAGAGGTCCCTAAAGACAGTGTGTTTGTCCTCTGTCAAGGTTTAGGGAATCTTCCCACCACTGTGTTGCAACTATTCTATGTGTACAGTTTTAAAGGAAACAATTACTTGTTTAATATTTTTTAAATAACCTATAAAGCATAGATACTAATTCTGTACTCAAAGTTCTTTGAGATAGATTTAGAAGTCATCTAGTTCAATTCCAGCATTTTATAGCAAAAACAATAATAGCCTAAATTTAATAAGTGTTTACTTTGTACCCATCGAAGTTCTAATTGCTTTATATGCAGAAACCCAATTTCCCAACATGTATGGGACACGTGAGATAAATAGCTTGTTCATGGTGACAACATCAGTAAAGGTAAAGCCACGATTCACACCTACAGTGATGCCCAAATCACCTACTTAGCCGCCCACTCTTGTGGCAGAGGAGGGAAGGGGGCGGCACTGGCTGATATGACTAGTTGGTTATCAGAGTGGAGCACAGCCCAGGGTCCTTCCTCAGACGCGCTGCCCCATCGTCTGCCCCTTCTGACTCATTGTTGATAATATAAGAGAATTAACCACACTTTCAGACATTTAAATGAATAGAAGATGCTGATACTACTCACCATGCATTGTCTTGGCAAAAGCTTATCGGTTCAATTTTTAGGCCAAGTATGGAACCCTAATCCATTAGCATCCCTCAGCCCCAGGGGGGATGAAGCCCAGCATTCATGTGAGGCACTGTGGCAGCTTTCTCACTGGGCGCTTTAGATTTCAGCTCCCCTGCAGATCTTCCCTGATCCTAAAAGGGACAGTGGCTGAAGGAATTTGAAAAGACCATTTGCTATATCTGTTACTAGTGATGCCCTGTAATTGACATCTCTCACCAGAAAAGCCTTCACCATACTGAATCATCAGAAGCTCTCAACCTACAATGCTAAGGGATTTGAATTTACCATAAAATATTAACTAGTCTGTAGTAAAGACTAAGAGTTTTCCCTAAAATTACCAAAATAGGTAACGCTTTTGAATTCTGAAAGAGGCTAAAAACACATTTTAGAGATATTAAGTCGCCAGCATTCCTAAAACTTGAAACATATGTTTGACATGAGACATTCATTTGCTGAATTATTTTACACACTATCCTTAATCATCAGGTGTCAAAACATGAAACCACAGAGTACGTTCATTTCTTTCAATTACAAGGAGAGAGAGAGGAAGAAAATTAGGAAACAAGCTGAAGATACTGAATGCAAACTTCTATTCAGGGCTTGAAAGTAATTGCCTCTGGCCTGCAGAAGAGTTCAGTCTTTGATACCTGGATTTGAACTGAATAATTACACATAGATTTGCCTTTGGGATGACAGTCTGACATGAAGGAACTGCATCTTAATTGAAAGTATCCATTGCTATTCTCTTTCAAGTTCTACCAACTAGTAATATCTTACAATTTTTACCAAGAGCAGTGCAATCATAGACACTTCTGAAATAGGTTATACAGTCAAGTGCAATAGTATTTTGATTTTAGTCCCATCCTTTTCCTAAGTGGCGTCTACTTCGTGATTCCCCTGTACTTGATGATTCAATTTTAGGAATCAGTCATCAGTTCCCTGATCCCTAGTAAGTGTCGCCTTGTTAGACTTGGCAATAAAGCTGCTCATTTACGAGGAGCAAGTCATCTGCACCCTAGAAATTAAAAGAATCGGCATTGGCTCCTTTGATTTTTTGACTAACTATACAGTTTTGAGTAACTATATTATATACTTTTGAAATGTGTCATATCACTGCAGATGAATATGTAGTTCCCAGGATACCATTCGGCTAAAATCAAGATAGTCACCATAAAGTGTACCTTATGTATTAGTACCACTTGCCAGTTATGAGAAAGTGTTCCTGCAGGAAGAAAGTATACACCTTAAGAATACATCACTGATGAGCTTATAGCTTTTAGTATCTCCTATTAAGCCGACTGTCTGCTACTTAGAAGCTACAGATATTTAAATGAAGATCTGGTTTATACGTCCCTCAATCTTTGTCCATCAGAATGACTTCTCCTTTTGATTCATAAATCGTTTTGCAATGAGGGACCTATGGGAATTTATAAGACAACCATGTCGCCTATGGTCTTAGGTAAGTTGTCAGGACTGCCAAGCCATTTGGGTCTCTTCAGGGCTTCATACTGACGTATAGGGTAAAGGAAAATGCAAAGATTACGGCCAGCAAAAATATGTCCCAGGGATTCCCAGGAGCTTACGGTATAACCAAGAGTCATCTTACTAGGGCATCTTGGGCTCAGCTCAGCTTCTATTTCCATGGAGACACCTCCACTCGTGTATGTTTCACCTTTTCGTAGAGAAGCGTGACAAAGTGGTTTAGTAGGTGAGCGCACACATAGGCTGCTTGGTGCCATGCGATCTGGGGTAACCCCAGATGATTATAAGAGTGGCCTAGGAAAGCCATCTGCCGCACCTGGGAGCCAAGGGACAGTTTGGTCCATTCGGTCTCAGGAGATATTATATTACGGTCACTCCTGGGGGTGGGGAGGAAGCCCCAGGTCTAAGAGAATCTGAGCTTGGAAGTCATACCCACCTGGGGATGATGTCTGACTGAAATTTAACAAACTTGTGCTGACTCTTAGTGCTTCATACTACTATGGGTATTACTATGAGTATTACTATTATCCAGTAGTATTACTTAAAAAGCACTGATGCAATTACTTTAAAAATTTTCCAAAGATCAAAAACAAGTGCACTGAACTTTGGAACCTGAAATGTGCCTTTTTATAGATACAGACACTATATTTATCTGACTCCAGTCTTGGGAAGTTATTTCCTTCATCATCATTTCATGAAGATTATTCACGGTTAAAAGGTAAATTTTGTAATTTCTCCAAGCACGTGGCAATCGTTTAGACTTTCAAGCATGAACTTATTTGAAGCGGTCACGGATTATCCTGCTATCTCCTCTCTATAGTGAGCGACGTGTTTTTCCTAACCTTTCAGTTTAGAGAGATTTTTTTTTTGAAAGTGAAAAAAAATAGTGAAATTGTGTCTTCTTGTTTCTGAAATCTAGGGTCACATCAATCCTCTCTAAGGTCCCCAGGCCTGAAGTGGCAGAGCTGAGACTTGGATTCAAGACTCTGTTTCTAACACATAGGCTGTTAACTGCTCGCTATATTTGTATCTGTTCCATGAGTCCATAATTTTATAACAGTACTATAAAATAAACAAATATCTTCTTTTCTTCATAGAGCCTTTATTTTCTAAGAAGCAGTGTTTAAACTGAGCAAAACTAGAAGGAAAAAAAAATGTACCCAACCTGAAAAAAATCAATTGCTTAAATTTTACTTCAAACCCTAAGTGTATCTCCATTAGGTTGGAGGTGGCCTTAATTTATCCTGCAGAAATGTGCAAAACTCAAAATTATAAGTTACGGAGCTTAAGTTTATTCAAGACGTAAAATTAAGCTTCCTTTGTCATTGTCCCCCTACAATGTTGGGGTCAGTGTTTTTTGAGCTATGAGGCACCTACTAGTTTTCCAAGTGGCTTGTAAACATAAATATATTCCACTTAGAGTTTTAGTAGATAAGACCACACACACACAAAAAAAAGGGAAAATCAACGATGTGTATCTAATGAGTATCCAGTGTTAGATATTTGCCCATTCACCCCTACCTCTTCACCCCCAGCCCAGCTGCTCTGTCCCAGAAAGACTCTCATTTTCTGGGGACATTTTACACCAGAGTGGCCCCGGCAATCTCAGAAGTGTCTTGGTTTCTGTGAAGTGAGGCTGCCTAAATCTGGAACAATACATCCAGAGTAAAGACAGACTCAGATGATCTACAAGGGGACAGCCTAAAATCCATTCACTTACCTCAATAAATTCTACTTTGAATCAGCCTGGGAAGCCCCATGAAACATGTCTAACTATGTTTTATGACCTATTTCATTACTTTGTGAGCCTTTCAGAATGTTAGAAACACTCTTTTCTCCAGGAGGAAAGCCCTGATTGGCCCCCTGCAGGGCTAGAAGGCCATTTGGACACTGGAATTTGTGTGCTCAAGTCATTATTTTTCTCATGAATTCTCCATTCTACTATGTGTGTGTACACAGTGAAATGATGGTTTCTATTACGATCCTGCTCCTAAGGCGAGAAAATGGGTAATAAATTAGATTCAATTATCTAGAGTGTCTATGTAACTGTAGTACAGTTTTATCAAATTAAAGATACTTATCAGAATGGTTCTAGTTTCTCAGAATTAGATGTCTGAGAAAACTACAGAGGAGAGGAACGCTGCATGCCTAAGCATAAAAACCATCCATTTGAGGTTAATCCAGCATTTATCTCAGCGTATAAAGTTGACCTAGTGTGTGACCTAGGATGTCACCTCCCTGAGCCTCCATTTATTCATCTATAAAAGGTTACAAATGTACCAGGTCACCTGCAATTTCCTTCATCTCAAAGATCTTACCAGTCTAATGTGGAATTGTTCCTCAGTTGACATAAAAGACTTAATTCGTATTAGGAGAATTTTGTTAAAATGTGTTTTCTCAATAAAGATGCATTTGATGTTTAAAACTTGTCGGCTTATCAAAAACCTTGACTGATGAGAGACTGATCATTTTCTAAGGAAGTGTTATAATTCAAGATAAAGGAGGAAACATTTGTGTTTTTTTTTCGTTGTGTCAATGCAGTGATTTTTTTAAAAAATTAAGAGTAGGTGGATCTTTAGGCGTCCAAAAGGATTGTTTGAAATACAAAACATTTTATTATTAAAGCTCACCAGCTGAGGTTTGCTGACAAGAGAAATAATCATACAACATAACCTTTTATTTCATCAGAGGAAGTCATGCCTACCCAAGATCTGAAGCCCAAGATCCACAAAATGGTTTCATATGAGTGACAATCCTACTCAAAACAGCTGTCTGCGAGGAAAATAAATGGGATTTAATCTGCCATAAAATGAATTGCACAATTTATTTTTCTTGAGGAAGTCATGCCTTGTGACATTAGTGAGCTGTAACAGCTTTGCTTTGAAAAGAAGCATCCCTTTCTATGCCAAAGCCATATGAATTCAACCATGTGGAGTTTTCAACCAGAAAAAGCAACTGGAAAGCCAGATTGGCTTACCCACCACCTGAGGATGGGAGCTGCCCTTCCCTATCTTTAAAAGGACTGATTTAAAACATGAGCCCTAAATAATTATTCAATCCAGAGAGAGGTTTTAAGATGGTTGGTTATTAAGGTTGAAATATATGAAATTATCAGCCAGCCATTAATGTTCTACAAAAAATGACAATTTCATATGCCTCAAGCTAATATTTAAAGAGAATAAAACTGTAAAATAGCAAAATGCTAGTTAAAACAATGACAATTAGATGAGATTTATCATTTCTTCAAAATGAAAATATTTTTTAAAAACTTAAAAGCAACTAATAGAGGAAATATATGTACTTACAACCCCTAAATTGACAAAATTTTCTGTGCGGGAATTTTTAAAGACCTCACAGGAATTAACAGTATTTTAAATTTATCTCATTCATTCAAGTACACAAAATACTTTTTAAATGATAAAGAAAAAGAAAGCAGTAACAAAATTTTTCAACTGTGAAATATGCTTTAATATTATATATGATACTTAACTACAGCCCAACTAGACAACAGAACTTAAGTGTGCCTCTTTATTCTATTACATATTTTCCAAGACACTTATTTTTGTGTTCAAAATTCATCTAGAACTGGTCCATTCCAACACTCTAGTCTCAAATTCTACATTAGAATATTTTAAAAACAGTTTTTAACACCACATAAAAATGTCTATTTGTGTGGAAGTTTCAGCACATGTATCTTTATTCAAGCAAATATAAATTTTACTGAAACTGAACTGAAACAAATAAATTTCATCAAATTTGATACATTAGGACTTTATTGAGAAGACAGAGGATATAATGCCCAAAATTTTGGACCTTCTAGTGCCAGCCTTACAGAGGCTAATTCATAAAACAATTCATCGAGAAAAACATATACCTTTACAGTATCTCAAGACCTTTGATCCTAATCTGCAAAAAAAGCATGTACTTAAAATAGGCTGTTTCTACCAGAATAAAGAAAGCATTCCAGTGGTAATCATGAGGATCGTGACCCTCGCGATTGTGTGTAACCCTCAGGAACAATCCTGAAAACTGGAGGGATTATTCACATTTGCTCTACAGAAGAAAAAGGAGACAGCGAAATGCTGGTCTAAACATTATGGCAAATATCAGGCTCAGCAAGGACACATAACGCGTTATTTTGTCAGATGCGGTCCTTGGTTTACACAGACATTTACAACACGTGAGACTGGAGTTTTAGTTTAAAAGTAAGAGGGAGAGAAATCCCAGGAGTGCTTTGCCTTCCGAGACAGCTTCTATGCAAAGCATATTCTGCCACTGATGAGTAGGACTCATATTTTACAAATACGTAAAGACATTTTTATGAGTTGATTTTGTGTTTTGGAACTTGCAGAACGTACGCTTTATAAATTGTCTTCCTTATTTTCCTCTGACTTTGAGAACATATCACTGTTCTACGTTCATATTTACGACTCTATGCCCTGGACTCCCTTCGGCGGCAGACACAAAAGTAATTGCTAAAACAGAACAGTTTTATTAAAACTGTACATTTCATCCTTATGCGGCATGATATGCAAATTTATCATCAGAAATCGATCAGCTTTCACTTCTATAGCATGTGATAATGAATCTCTAAATAGAAAAGTGTACAGTTGAATTTTATAATATTTTCTTAGTTCCTGTTACTTATTAGTATTTAATATTGTATTTTGATTTTAAAATGCAATTATCCTTACAACTTGAAATCTGAATAATAAATCTAAACAATTCCAAGATTCACTTAGAGTGACCGGCGCTCAATAAATCTGAGACATAAAAATGGCTTGTCTTACAGTCTAGTGGCCTGACGGAAAACCAGCACAAAGGCATTTTTGTTGACTGTCATCTCTGAATCTTTATATGCACTTTAGTGTTAGTATTTTATCATTTAAGATAGAAATGCACTACCATTCTTCATCTATTTTACAACCTTTTCACACCAATGATACCTTCCAGCTTTGAATAGTTGTAAAACTTGTGCTAACTGATTTGTCTGGTTATGGAAACTTTCCTTAATGGTATACTTGGAGACTATTTGAGTAAAATAGAACCTGGAATTCAAGACTCATCATTACCACTTGTGAAATGACTTAAAATACTCTCAGTATTTTAAAGATTTATAAACACATTTAACTATGTGAAGAGTCTAAGATTTTGATGGTAATATGGACCTTTAAAGAAATTGTGTGTGTGTATGTATACACATACATATGATTTCTGAATTTGGCATGAAAATTATTAAATGATTTCAAAGCAAATTAGATCTACAAAATACTGGAAGGCACATTTGTATAACAAAGAAGGAAAATTGGCAAGGGAGGAGTAACCGCAGTAACCTGACATTCAACATAAAATGCTACAAAATGAGTTCATGAGAAGGCATAGTAAATGTCTACAAACTTGTGAAAATGCCAACATTTATCAAGGAAATGTTATCACAGATGTCACATAAAATAATGTAGAGGTAATACTATCAAATTCCCATCCCAAATTTCCCCTTGCAGATTTATAAATCCGATATCAATTAAATGCTAAATAATAAGAATAGAAAAATGTATGTCAAAATAATATGGATAAGACACAGGAGATTTTTGAAATTAAGCTATTTATGCATTTATATTACTCACTGAAGCTCCCACCCCAATTCTGAGACACATGACAATTATTCTGAAACCTTGATTTGCATAAAAATTACACAGAGATTTTGTTGAAGTGAAGATTCTGATATATCTGGATGGAGCCTGACAGTCTCCATCAGTCTCCATGACGACTGATAAGCCTCAATGTGATGATGCTCTTGTTGATCACTGGACCACACTTTGAGAAGCGAGGATCTGTGCTCTCTGAGGAGGAGTAAACTGGATTTCTTTAAAGTGGCTGATTTTGCTAGATGGGAAGGATAGTTTTAAGTTTCTGATTTTCCCTCTAACTAGAACATGGAGAATAATAGGTCTTTGTGAAACTCTACCACTCACCTCCCTGCTTTTCCTGTCCAGGAAGTTTGAAACAAGCAGGGGCGAGAGTGAGTTAGTGTGCATGTGTGTGCGTAAGTGCACACACATCCGGGGCACAATAGTGCCCTCACACCTGCATTAAGGGAAGTGTATCGGCAACTCTCCTGTGAGTTTCCCTCGGTTTAAACTCGAATTCCTCTAAGCACACAAACTTTAGAGAACTGTCAGGTTCAAATCTGCCCTGTCTCTGAGGCTAAGCCCCAGCTTAGTTCACATGTTTCAACATTTTCCGTGTGGATGCCGTGAAGGTTGCCTGGAATTTGGAGATAAGCCCAGGATTAGTCCTGCTTTAAAGTCATCATGAAGTCTTGTTAGAAGCCTCAAGTTAAGTTGTTAAATGTATTTCTGAGAGCTTACTGGAAAAAAAAAAAAGTATATTCACTAACTTTGGTAAATGTCAGATAGCAAAAACATGGTGTTGGTTTTGAAATTTTACCTGTAGGCCTGCACCTTCCTGTTTTTATAGACAGTAGGCTTATGTTCTGAGGCTAAAACAACACTCTGTTTACCAAGCTCATTTCAGGAAGAATATCTAAACTGAGAAGTGCTGGGATGTTCATTTTTTAAAAGCATTTTGATAACTGGGTCAACTGGGTAAATTCAAGCTGATTTTTAGAAAGCACTTTGCAGTGATTTTATAATTCAAAAATACTTTAGTATTTTTTTCTCTATTGCTATGAAACCAATTCTACAGAATTCACCAATCACAGAATGATTACATTTTTTGGAACTACGAATTCCAAGCGATATTACACTTGTGCTATTAACATGGCTGACATGTTGGCTTTCCTTCTTTTTTTTTTTTTTTCCATGTGTCTATTCTACTGACCTGGAAGACATAAAATATAAAGCAGTAATGTTTGATTAAGTCTTGCCAAAATTTTATTGCCTTTAGCCAAAGGACATTAGAGAATATTCAGAAGAGCTATAGTGCAAAGGTGTTAAAATGCATACTGAACAGACTTGGAACTAGAATATATTTCTGAAAATAAATATGAAGTGTAACATTTCAGAAATAATTTCCTGAAGGAGGCCAAAAAATCTTCTATATTTTCTTGTACTTTAAAATTTGTCTAGCCTACTTAACTTGATTTTTAAAGAATTGGTGGAAAAGACTCTGATTTCTGGGTTGTCCAAAAGGGAAAAAAAAAGCATAAAGTGTAATAGCTTTTAACAGCATGGCTATGCATCATATCTGATGAAAAAGCAGAGAAAACTTCTTTGTCTGAGAGGCCCTGTAAACAAGAGATGCCTGGAAATATCTTCCTTCTCTTACAATAGTAAAAACAATCCTGAAAGGAATTTTTGATAAACATTAAGGTCACTGACATAATTTAGGGAGGTGACATGCTCTATTTACCCCCTCCTTTCGTTGAAACTCTAAAATTTCATTTTTCTTCAGTACCTGTATAAACTACCTGCTTATTAGTAAAATTGGAGATTTTTTTTTTAAAAATGTTAATGCAGTCCTAATTTTTCCAACATGTTATAAATGATCACAATTTGTCTTCATATGCCTTCTATGAAGGCATGACTTCTAAATAACTTCTGTTGCAACCGGGGTTGTGGGGGCGAGGTGGTAGGTGGTAGGTAGATGATGGATGGATGGATGGACAGATAGAGGATTGACTCATTCCATTTTGTGAATAAGATTTCACTAAATTGAGAGGATCTCCCCACAGAAGTATGTAGAATATTGATGTTGTGTTTCCGGACAGTATTTGGGGAGGAGTGGTCAGAAGTTGAGAGCACTTGCTCTCTTGCGGAGCACAGTTCCTTCAGCCGTCAAAGGAGGTCCTCATCACAACCTCCCGGGAGGAGGTACTTAGATAACGAATGAGTTACTTATCCCCATTTTGATAAGGAATTTGAGACACTGCGAGGTTAATTTACCCAAAGTCATACAGCTCATAGTTGGTATCAGGATTCTAACCCGTGTTCACCATGTTGATTTTCTAGATTTCTCACAATTCAGAAAGCAGGGGTGATGCTTTTAGGTTCACCTAAACCCTAATATTTTACCAGAAGAGATTCTGTAATCTAAAACAAAAATTTGAAAGTAGGGCTTCTCTTAGGCCATGCACCTTTAGAATTATGGTATATTCTAAAGGATTTGTGGAAGTATTTTTATCACGTGTCTTTCAACGTTTAGTCTCACACTATTGTCAGGCTAGTAAAATGAAAAGCAATATTCAAAAAGCTTTCCCGTTTGAAAGTTTAATGATCATAAAATACTACTTTCAACTTGATAGTTCACAGGAAAAGAGTAACTAAAGCAAAGATTTACGAAAGCATTAAAATAATGATTATCCTTAAAAATGTCCCTCAGGAAAGTCAAAATCACCATGACTCTCCCAACCAATCCTTTCCGTGTTGCTTCATGTCACTAACAGCAATGACATGGACCATCCAGAACACACTTCCTTCCTGGGTAACATTCTAAGCAGAAGGGACAGTCTATCAAAGTCGCTACTATACAGAGATGACAATGATTTAAACTCAAGACAAAAGTATATGCCACTATTTTCTCCCTCTTTAAAGACTTTCAGCTGAAAAATACCTTTGAGAAATATCCAGCAAAAAACTCTACAAACCACAATTTACTGCTACCAAGTGTTTCCTACTTTATAACCCCCAGGTCAAAATTCTGCTGTAGGAAATAGTTTACCAAGACAAAGTTAATTATGTAGAAAATTGTCCACAGATACACTGTCTTATTTCTCTTGGTACCAGTCAACCAAAAAATGCCATTTATTTGGTGATGTGTGGCCCCAGATCTTTATTCCCTTTTTCATTCTTTTATTTAAAAACAAAGTTTTAGCTTTAACACATGAAATGCCTATTTTTAGCCTGAGGTGGTAATGACTGCTTTGAAATAAGTAGCCTTAATTAGAATAAAAATCAATGTGTTATTTAAATTAGTTTTAAGTAATACATTTAATTTAGGTACTTATTAGATACTGATTTAGATACTTATTGAACACACAACTATATAAGCAATGCAAGGCAAAAACTACTTTGAAATCAACCTAAATTACCAAGTTTGTAGTTTACTATTTTAATAGAACAATAGACAACCTTTTTTTTTGGCCTATGAACTTCAACACATATGAATTATCGGCAAACCCTGAATCAGTTTTTGAAGTGAATCATTGCAGACAAAAATGCTAAAGGAACCTCAAAGCTAACACACCAATCAGTTTTACTTCTACAGAATTTTTAAGTATTATGAAGAAAATGTTTGTTGCAAATGAAATTTCCAAAACTTCAATTAATCCATAGGATCTCAAGATGCATGCTCTTCAAGGCATAAGAATAACACGCAAACTCGTTTCCTGCCACTCTTTCTTACACACATACAGTACAGTTAAACAGAGCTCCTTCATGCAATGAAACAGAAGGTAGATGAATATCTTTAGAAAAGGTTTCCGCCTCTCCGCTCACACCAGCCAAGAAGAATTTTACTTTCCCCTATTTAGAGTGAATATGATTTATCAAGTCCTAATCTCAAGAAACTTTCTATAATCTTATTCCCCTGACTTTTAAACCAAATTGTGTTCATCAGAATAGTAAAAAAAAAAAAAAAAAAAAAAAAAAGAGTAAAACTGTGTCAAATTTTCTAATACACCGCATTCCAGGCCTTTCTGCTGTTGTTATTGTTCAGATATGATAAAATAGCTAATATTGCCAAGTAAAAATATTTATTTGTGTTACTTATAATTTCCAGTATTTATGAAGTAACACAAGCACAGCCTGGAGAACGTATCACACTGGTAAATAACAGAGCAGATCCTTTTCAGAACGGGGAACAGATTTTCTGGTTCTACTGGAATATTTCACCATTCATATGTACTTAACATAACATATTTTACAATGTTTGTCCTGAAGCTGAAGGTAGAATTTAAGGCATTCTGCCAATACCTGTCTAATTTACAACAGAAATGTAATACAAATTTCTTATAGGCCCCCAAATGATGCCAATAACTTTTCATTCCATTCCTTTCGCATTTGGTCAACATTTTATGAAATCACAGCATCACAACATAGACAAAACTTTATCATCTCCTTTGAGATAGAATTAGAAAGAAACCATCACAATGATCGTCTGCCTTATTTTAAAAGCCCGTAATGATTATGTAGGTGATAAGAGAATCACATAAAATATTATTAACAATATCTTACCTCTATCACTGAAGTCATCGACCAGGATGATTTCTGCAATCAGACTTTCTGGGGTTCGGTTGATGATGCTGTGGATGGTCCGGAGGAGTGAAGTCCAGCCTTCGTTATGGAATGGGATAATGATGCTGGTGTTTGGTAGCCTTTCCAGGTACATCTTGTGCTTACAGCTGGAGATGATAGAGGAAGGAAAGGCTATGTCAGATACAAGACTGTAATATGTCTTATACTGCCATTGACTCATTGTGTTATCAGACAACTGTGAAAATTAGACTTTGCCTAGAACTTTCCCAACCAAAGCTTCTACATCATCATAGTTAGTCTACCCATTCCTGGAATTCATTAATGATCTCCTTTCACACTCACTCTTAATGACATAATTATTTATCCTCTCTTATACCAGTGGCTCGAAAACAAGGTAAGAAGTACACTGAAATGTTGTGCTCTTGTTAATATGTCCTCTAATAGTAATAAGGATAAATTATATGTATTAACATCATTTCCACTGAGCACACAGCTAATGTTAAACTTTCTGGGAAAGTTTGGAAATTTAACTTCTGTAATATTTATGCCCAATTAATCAGTTTTGGTTGTGGTCTGTTTCCACAGCTGGGTAGTATTTAAGGCTCTAGGGGAGAAAAGAGTCTTAAAGTGAAATAAATGAAAATTTAATCTTAAATAATCACACACTGATGCAACTGCATGGTAAGATTACATTAAGATCCAAATCATGACACTATCACATTCCTAATGAAAACTATACAGAGAAATCTCACGTTGCTTTCACTGTAAAACAATCTGAGATGCCAAATAGGAAGTAGGTTTTAAATTTTGGCATAGTTAAAAGCAATTTAGTATATGTCATGGCTATTCTTTCAATATTCGTGATTTATTTAAGCCATTTATAAGCCACATCAGGGCAGAAAACTGGTCTCAAATCTGATTTAATTCTTAGCTCAGCACTGGTCATAGTTACCCAAGCTTTATTAAAGATAATGAATTAATTTAAGTTTGTGAAATCTTTAAGTTATTTCAAAACTAAAATAGGATAAAATTTCAATCAATTACCAAATTTAGTGATTTTTCTGACATGGATAACATGAAAACAAACAAACAAACAAACAAACAAACAAAAAGAGAGTGGAAATCTGGAAAGAAACGCGGTTTCTGTTTAAATACAGTAACATCTATTATTTCATCTTTTGCCAAGACACTGGCTACTGTTTAGTCCAGATATTATAGTGTGAATTTGAAGTATGCATAGATTCTACCAAGATGTATAGAAATGTACCAGCATATTCAAAACATTACTTAAAATATGGTTTTTTAGTCAGTTATCTCAACACTTCATTTTACTATGATCTCAATAGGATATCTTAAATATCACTGTGGATATAAAACAAAGAGATCTTGCCTTGTAGCTTCAGATAATAGAATATAATGTAATTAAAGCAAAAATATTTAACTATCCTGGAAGATAAAATAAAATGAAATAATTTAGACAAATAATTTAAATATAAAACATAGGCATTTCTTTTTTACCTTGTCCTTTTATTATCAATTATTTAATCTAAATTTTAAAATTTGTAACAATATTTATCAAACAAGAGATTTAGAGGTTTTCAAGTACAATGAAAAGCATTGGAAAAGACCATCAAAAGGATACCATGAAATGGGCATGAAAATACTAGAAAAAAAACATGAAGTTCCTTGTAGGATAACATAAAATAATTTTAAAAAGCAATATATGAAACAGATCTGTCAGTGATTTCCAAGAGAGGGTAGTGAGATGGATGCTTTCACATCTAATGCACAAATCTGGAAAAGAGTGCTAAATTAATTCAGCACATCTCATCATAATTATGTAGAGCCATCCATCCTTCTCAACAAAAACAAGAGCCCAAGACAAATATGCTTTCCTGTATCAATACTCAGGATAACACAAAACACCATACCTAACAATGCTCTGGGAATGTAACTGATATCCCCAAGAAGGCAAATTATTTTTTAAACATTAAGAGGAGACACTGTACATATCGCTTGCTTATTAATTAAATAAGAATTGCATTCAGAGTAATACATGATAAGCAATCAATAGGCTTAGGGCTTTAAAGAGATGTTTAACAGCTATCTACAATCCATTCAGAAAAAAAGGCAGACAGAAGAGAATGCAAGACTAATCAAGCAAAAAGGGCTTTCCCTCATAAAAATGTTTTCAGCAATTTCTGTGTAAGCTAAAAGTATTATCACACAGGGGAGGTGAAAATATCCTTCTATTCATTCATGCTCTCAAGTCCCAATGATTGGCTGAGGGTTTTCTCTAAGCCAGGAGGCAAAGTGGAGATAAAAGAATGAAAAAACCCTACTCTCCAACTTTAAGATGTTTACAGTACAATAGGAGATACAGAAGGGTAAAGAGACAGTTAAAATTTTAAAGGGGAATCAATATGTAGAAGTATAACAGGGTGCCATACAAGCATTTGAGAGAGGCCCCTGAACCAATTCGCAAAGTGCTGCAGAAATGCAAGTGAGAGTTAAAAGTGGCCTGCAAAAGACCAGTTCGAGATATATTTAGGAAAAGAACTGATATGACTTAGTAACTGTCTGGGAGAAACAGTTAAGGAGGACTCCCATGTTTTGGACATGGGCAACTGATCTATGAACTACAGACCTACGTCAGAGCACAGTGTGTAAGGGGCATTTGAGGGTTGCAAGGCTTGAGGGCAAACATGAGTTCAATTTTGACTACATTAAGTTTGAGGTGTCAAAATGATACCTAGTTGAACATGAAACCAGCTCTCTCGCTCCTTTCCTGTTTGCCCATTTCTGTTCCCCTCTAACCTTGAAAGAATCTAATTATAGGAATGAGATCACTAAGCAATTGAAACCAACTCCTGACAACACTCTCCTGAATGCACACCATGCCTTGTCTAACCTGGTGATTCTTTTCCTAGATAAAAAGAAGAATGAGGAATGAAGTAGTTAAAGAATCACGGGCTTCTGCCTCTAACAATCCCCTTAGCAATCCTGCTGGCAGATCATGCAGGCAAGATGACATGTGAAGAGAGAGTCAGCCAGTCTGCATGCAATGGAGAATGATGCAGAACCCAACCTCCTGCCTTGACGATTCCCTGAGATTCTTCCCCCTTTTCTCCTGTAAAAACAGTCATGGCTGAGTAGAATCTTCAGAACTGGTCTCTGGACACAAGTCCACCTTCTCCCCAGATTGCTGGCTTTTCTGATTAAAGCACCTTTCCCCTCTACTGACACTTGCCTCTCCAATGATTGGCTTTTGAGCAACAAGCAGCCGAACCTGAGTTCGGTAACAGAGCAATCGTATATATGATATACACAACTATCTGTCTATGTATGTACCTATGTGTGTATATCTATCTACCTATCTATCTATCCATCTTTGTGTATATGTGTGTAGCTCAGAAAAAGATCTGATTTATGGGAGGAACAGTGATAGGCTCCAGCACTGATGCCAAGGCACTGCCACTATCTCCACAGCATCACCATCCCAACACTTGCCAAGAGGATCCTCTGATAAGTACCAGAAGATAGCCAACTGAATGCACTCTCTCATCTCTGAAAAACCGCAGACCAAAAGTTCTGGGGCAAATGAATGTCCCTAGCTTCAAGATGGCAGAGGAGTGAGACGTGGAGATCACCCTCCACCCCACAAATACATCAGAAATACATCTACATGTGGAACAACTCCTACAGAACACCTACTGAATGCTGGCAGAAGACCTCAGACCTCCCAAAAGGCAAGAAACTCCCCACGTACCTGGGGAGGGCAAAAGAAAAAAGAAACAACAGAAACAAAAGAATAGGGACAGGACCTGCACCTCGGCAAGGGAGCTGTGAAGGAGGAAAGGTTTCCACACACTAGGAAGCCCCTTCGCGGGCGGAGACTGCGGGTGGCGGAGGGGGGAAGCTTCGGAGCCACGGAGGAGAGCGCAGACACATTGGTGCGGAGGGCAAAGCGGAGAGATTCCCGCACAGAGGAGCGGTGCCGACCAGCACTCACCAGCCCGAGAGGCTTGTCTGCTCAGCCGCCGGGGCGGGCGGGGCTGGGAGCTGAGGCTCGGGCTTCAGTCGGATCGCAGGGAGAGGACTGGGGTTGGCGGCGTGAACACAGCCTGAAGGGGCTAGTGCGCCACAGCTAGCCGGGAGGGAGTCCGGGAAAAAGTCTGGACCTGCCTAAGAGGCAAGAGACCATTGTTCCAGGGTGCACGAGGAGAGGGGATTCAGAGCGCTGCCTAAACGAGCTCCAGAGACGGGTCTGAGCCACGGCTATCAGTGCGGACCCCAGAGACAGGCATGAGACGCTAAGGCTGCTGCTGCCGCCACCAAACAGCCTGTGGGCGAGCACAGGTCACTCTCCACACCGCCCCTCCCGGGAGCCTGTGCAGCCCGCCACGGCCAGGGTCCCGTGATCCGGGGACAACTTCCCCGGGAGAGCGCACGGCGCGCCTCAGGCTGCTGCAACGTCACGCCGGCTTCTGCCGCCGCAGGCTCGCCCCGCCTCCTCCGTACCGCTCCCTCCCCCCGGCCTGAGTGAGCCAGAGCCCCCGAATCAGCTGCTCCTTTAACCCCGTTCTGTCTGGGCGGGAACAGACGCCCTCAGGCGACCTACATGCAGAGGCGGATCCAAGTGCAAAGCTGAACCCCGGGAGCTGTGCGAACAAAGAAGAGAAAGGGAAATCTCTCCAGGCAGCCTCAGGAGCAGCGGATTAAATCTCCCCATCAACTTGATGTACCCTGCATCTCTGGAATACATGAATAGACGACGAATCATCCCAAAATTGAGGCGGTGGACTTCGTGTGAATTTGCCTGTATAGCTTTGCTCTTACCATTCGTCCTAGGGTTCTGTCTGTCCACTTTTTTTTTTTTTTTAGTATTGATTTTTAGCGATTGTTATCATTGCTGGATCTGCTTAGTCGGTTTGGTAGCTCTCTTCTTTCTCTCTTTCTTTCTTTAATTGTGCTTTATTTTTTCTTCATTTTTAATTTTTTTGTATTTTAATAACTTTATTTTACTTTGTTTTTTTCTTTCTTTCTTTCTTTTCTTCTCCCTTTTCTTCTGAGCTGTGAGGCTGAAAGTGTCTTGGTGCTCCAGCCAGGTGTCAGGCCTGTGCCTCTGAGGTGGGAGAGCCGACTTCAGGACACTGGTCCAACAGACAACTCCTGGCTCCATGTAATATCAAACAGCGAAAGGTCTCCCAGAGATCTCCGTTTCAACGCTAAGACCCAGCTCCACTCAACAACCAGCAAGCTCCAGTGCTGGACACCCTATGCCAAACAACTAGCAAGACAGGAACACAACCCCACCCATTAACAGAGAGGCTGCCTAAAATCATAATAAGGTCACAGACACCCCAAAACACACCACCGGATGCAGTCCTGCCCACCAGAAAGACAACATCCAGCCTTATCCACCAGCACACAGGAACCAGTCCCCTCCACCAAGAAGCCTACACAACCCACTGAACAAACCTTACTAACTGGGGGCAGACACCAAAAACAAAAGGAACTACGAACCTGAAGCCTGTGAAAAGGAGACCCCAAACACAGTAAGTTAACAAAAACAAGAAGACAAACACACAGCAAATGAAGGAGCAAGGTAAAAACCCACCAAACCAAACAAATGAAGAGGAAATAGGCAGTCTACCTGAAAAAGAATTCAGAGTAATGATAGCAAAGGTGATCCAAAATCTTGGAAATAGAATGGAGAGAATACAAGAAACGTTTAACAAGGGCCTAGAAGAACTAAAGAGCAAACAAACAATGATGAACAACACAATAAATGAAATTAAAAATTCTCTAGAAGGAATCAATAGCAGAATAACTGAGGCAGAAGAACGGATAAGTGACCTGGAAGATAAAATAGTGGAAATAACTACTGCAGACCAGAATAAAGAAAAAAGAATGAAAAGAATTGAGGACAGTCGCAGAGACTTCTAGGACAACATTAATCACACCAACATTCGAATTATAGGGGTCCCAGAAAGAGAAGAGAAAAAGAAAGGGACTGAGAAAATATTTGAAGAGATTATAGTTGAAAACTTCCCTAATATGGGAAAGGAAATAGTTAATCAAGTACAGGAAGCACAGAGAGTCCCATACAGGATAAATCCAAGGAGAAACACGCCAAGACACATATTAATCAAACTATCAAAAATTAAATACAAAGAAAAAATATTAAAAGCAGCAAGGAAAAAAAAAACAAATAATATACAAGGGAAACCCCATAAGGTTAACAGCTGATCTTTCAGCAGAAACTGTGCAAGCCAGAAGGGAGTGACAGGACATATTTGAAGTGATGAAAGGGAAAAACCTACAACCAAGATTACTCTACCCAGCAAGGATCTCATTCAGATTCGACGGAGAAATCAAAATCTTTACAGGCAAGCAAAAGGTAAGACAATTCGGCACCACCAAACCAGCTTTACGACAAATGCTAAAGGAACTTCTCTAGGCAGGAAACACAAGAGAAGGAAAAGACCTACAATAATATACCCCAAACAATTAAGAAAATGGTAATAGGAACATACATATTGATAACTACCTTAAATGTAAATGGATTAAATGCTCCAACCAAAAGACATAGACTGGCTGAATGGATACAAAAACAAGACCCGTATATATGCTGTCTACAAGAGACCCACTTCAGACCTAGGGACACATACAGACTGAAAGTGAGGGGATGGGAAAAGATATCCCATGCAAATGGAAATCAAAAGAAAGCTGGTGTAGCAATTCTCATATCAGACAAAATAGACTTTAAAATAAAGAATGTTAGAAGAGACAAAGAAGGACACTACATAATGATCAAGGGATCAATCCAAGAAGAAGATATAACAATTGTAAATATTTATGCACCCAACACAGGAGCACCTCAATACATAAGGCAAATGCTAATGGCCATAAAAGAGGAAATCGACAGGAACACAATCATAGTAGGGGACTTTAACACCCCACTTTCACCAATGGACAGATCATCCAAAATGAAAATAAATAAGGAAACACAAGCTTTAAATGACACATTAAACAAGATGGACTTAATTGATATTTATAGGACATTCCATCCAAAAACAACAGAATACACTTTCTTCTCAAGTGCTCGTGGAACATTCTCCAGGATAGATCATATCTTGGGTCACAAATCAAGCTTTGGTAAATTTAAGAAAACTGAAATTGTATCAAGTATCTTTTCCGACCACAACACAATGAGACTAGATATCAATTACAGGAAAAATCTGTAAAAAATACAAACACATGGAGGCTAAATAATACACTACTAAATAACCAAGAGACCAGTGAAGAAATCAAGAGGAAATCAAAAAATAACTAGAAAGAAATGACAATGAAAATATGATGACCTAAAACCTATGGGATACAGCAAAAGCAGTTCTATGAGGGAAGTTTATAGCAAGACAATCCTACCTCAAGAAACAAGAAACTCCTCAAATAAACAACCGAACCTTATACCTAAAGCAATTATAGAAAGAAGAACAAAAAAACCCCAAAGTTAGCAGAAGAAAAGAAATCATAAAGATCAGATCAGAAATAAATGAAAAAGAAATGAAGGAAATGCAGCAAAGATCAATAAAACTTAAAGCTGGTTCTTTGAGAAGATAAACAAAATTGATACACCATTAGCCAGACCCATCAAGAAAAAAAGGGAGAAGACTCAAATCAATAGAATTAGAAATGAAAAAGGAGAAGTAACAACTGATACTGCAGAAATACAAAGGATCATGAGAGATTACTACAAGCAACTATATGCCAATAAAATGGACAACATGGAAGAAATGGAAAAATTCTTAGAAAAGCACAACCTTCTGAGACTGAACCAGGAAGAAATAGAAAATATGAACAGACCAATCACAAGCACTGAAATTGAGACTATGATTTAAAATCTTCCAACAAACAAAAGCCCAGGACCAGATGGCTTCACAGGCGAATTCTATCAAACATTTAGAGAAGAGCTAACACCTATCCTTCTCAAACTCTTCCAAAATATAGCAGAGGGAGGAACACTCCCAAACTCATTCTACGAGGCCACCGTCACCCTGATACCAAAACCAGACAAAGATGTCACAAAGAAAGAAAACTACAGGCCAATATCACTGATGAACATAGATGCCAGAATCCTCAACAAAATACCAGCAAACAGAATCCAACAGCACATTAAAAGGATCATACACCATGATCAAGTGGGGTTTAGCCCAGGAATGCCAGGATTCTTCAACATACGCAAATCAATCAATGCAATACACCATATTAACAAATTGAAGGAGAAAAACCATATGATCATCTCAATAGATGCAGAGAAAGCTTTTGACAAAATTCAACACTCATTTATGATAAAAACCCTCCAGAAAGCAGGCGTAGAGGGAACTTACCTCAACATAATAAAGGCCATATATGACAAACTCACAGGCAACATCATTCTCAATGGTTAAAAACTGAAACCATTTCCTCTAAGATCAGGAACAACACAAGGCTGCCCACTTTCAACAGTATTATTCAACATAGCTTTGGAAGTTTTGGCCACAGCAATCAGAGAAGAAAAAGAAATAAAAAGAATCCAAATCGGAAAAGAAGAAGTAAAGCTGTCCCTGTTTGCAGATGACATGGTACCACAGAGAGAGAATCCTAAAGATGGTACCAGAAAACTACTAGAGCTAATCAATGAATTTGGTAAAGTAGCAGGATACAAAATTAATGCACAGAAATCTCTTGCATTCCTATACACTAATGATAAAAAATCTGACAGAGAAATTAAGGAAACACTCCCATTTACCATTGCAACAAAAAGAATAAAATACCTAGGAATAAACCTACCTAAGGAGACAAAAGACCTGTATGCAGAAAACTATAATACACTGATGAAAGAAATTAAAGATGATACAAACAGATGGAGAAACATACTATGTTCTTGGATTGGAAGAATCAACATTGTGAAAATGACTCTACTACCCAAAGCAATCTACAGATTCAATGCAATCCCTATCAAACTACCACTGGCATTTTTCACAGAACTAGAACAAAAAATTTCACAATTTGTATGGAAACACAAAAGACCCCGAAAAGCCAAAGCGATCTTGAGAAAGAAAAACGGAGCTGGAGGAATCAGGCTCCCGGACTTCAGACTATACAACAAAGCCACAGTAATCAAGACAGTATGGTACTGGCACAAAAACAGAAATACAGATCAATGGAACAGGATAGAAAGCCCAGAGATAAACCCACGCACATATGGTCCCCTTATTTTTGATAAAGGAGGCAGGGATATACAATGGAGAAAAGACAGCCTCTTCAATAAGTGGTGCTGGGAATACTGGACAGCGTGTATCAGAATGAAATTAGAACACTCCCTAACACCATACACAAAAATAAACTCAAAATGGATTAAAGACTTAAATGTAAGGCCAGACACTACCAAACTCTTAGAGGAAAGCATAGGCAGAACACTCTATGACATACATCACAGCAAGATCCTTTTTGACCCACCTCCTAGACAAATGGAAATAAAAACAAACATAAACAAATGGGACCTAATGAAACTTAAAAGCTTTTGCACAGCAAAGGAAACCATAAACAAGACGAAAAGAAAACCTCAGAATGGGAGAATATATTTGCAAACGAAGCAACTGACAAAGGATTAATCTCCAAAAGTTATAAGCAGCTCATGCAGCTCAATATCAAAAAATCAAACAACCCAATCCAAAAATGGGCAGAAGACCTAAAGAGACATTTCTCCAAAGAAGATATACAGATTCCCAACAAACACATGAAGGATGCTCAACATCACTAATCATTAGGGAAATGCAAATCAAAACTACAATGAGTCATCACCTCACACTAGTCAAAATGACCACCATCAAAAAATCTAGAAACAATAAATGCTGGAGAGGGTGTGGAGAAAAGGGAACCTTTTTGCACTGTTGGTGGGAATGTTAATTGATACAGCCACTATGAAGAGCAGTATGGAGGTTCCTTAAAAAACTAAAAATGGACCTACCATATGACCCAGCAATCCCACTACTGGGCATATACCCTGAGAAAACCATAATTCAAAAAGAGTCATGTACCACAATGTTCTTTGCAGCTCTATTTACAATAGCCAGGACATAGAAGCAACCTAAGTGTCCATCAACAGATGAATGGATAAAGAAGATGTGGCACAGATATACAATGGAATATTACTCTGCCATAAAAAGAAACAAAATTGAGTTATTTGTAGTGAGGTGGATGGATGTAGAGTCTGTCATACAGAGTGAAGTCAGTCAGAAAGAGAAAAACAAATACCGTATGCTAACACGTATATATGGAATCAAAAAAAAAAAAAAAGTGGTTCTGAAGAACCTAGGGGCAGGACAGGAATAAAGACGCAGATGTAGAAAATGGACTTGAGGACATGGGGAGGGGGAAGGGTAAGCTGGGACGAAGTGAGAGAGTGGCATGGACATATATACACTACCAAATGTAAAATATATAGCTAGTGGGAAGCAGCCGCATAGCACAGGGAGATCAGCTCGGTGCTTTGTGACCATCTAGAGGGGTGGGATAGGGAGAATGGGAGGGAGACGCAAGAGGGAGGAGATATGGGGATATATGTATATGTATAGCTGATTCACTTCATTATACAGCGGAAACTAACACACCATTGTAAAGCAATTATACTCCAATAAAGATGTTAAGAAAAACAAAAAATCAATGCTCCTAGAGCAAGTATCAAGCAATGAAGTTGGGGAATAAGCAGTCCTATAGTGAGACATATCTGAGGTGTTTTCTATAACATCTCGCAGGGTTTTCCAGTGAGATGGAGCCTCAGTTGCCCACAGGGATAAGCATCAGGCCAGGCACCTTTTACTGGCTGCTTTCTCTTCCCTGTCTTACTTCTTCACCCTACTTCCCCAGGTTCACTCTGTGATTACCTCTTTAAAACTATTGCAGACAAATCTGTCTCAGAGTCTGCTTTAAGGGAACACAATCTTAGACATAGGTGTATAAATTATACTACACTTGGCAAGAACTGTCCCTTGAATACAGAGTGATGGTCAAAATTCCCTAAGAAACACAATTATTTCTGTAGTGTTATGAAACTTGCAGTTTGTTACACCTGGAGATATTTTTAAATAATTTTAAAAATCTGTCACAGGTACATTTTACTCTTTCTTTCAACTTTTTAATTATCACTGATACTCTGTTCAGAGTCTACTCTATGCCTATGAAATACAGCTATCAGGACTATTTTTATATGTACAGTGTGTACACATAAAATTATGTACACAAATTACATTAAAAATAGCCTTAATCTAATTAGTAGACTATTAGTAGTAAAGTTACCTTCTTTACATAGATGTCTGTAATTAATTTTTTCAATTAGACCACTCTGAAAACTCATATTTTGTGCTTATAATTATTCCTGAAATATTGAAAAATCACACTTTATACATTAGACTATCGAGGTTTAAATGATGGCTTTGCCACTTACTACCTGTGTGACAACGGGCAAATTATTTAACTTCTATAAGGCTAGTTTTCTCATGTGGAGCAATTAAGAAGCAAAAAATTATACCTTCTTCATAATGTGTAGTAAGAATTAAATTAGATAATCCATACAAAGCGCTCAGTACAGTATTACAGCTGATAATAGCAAGGGTTTGGTAAATACTATCATTATTACTGTTGCTGTTATTGTTGTTACTTTAACAGTTACTGTTTTACCTGTCAAGTCCTCTGTGGAAGGAGCTAGGGAACTAGGAGAGATGGGAACTGCATGAGAGAAAGTGAGAGACACTTATGATACATAGATGAATAAATTACGGTTTCTTCCCTTAAGGATTCACAGACCGGTGGACAAATATATAAAATAATTAGACTCAAATGAGACAAGTGACGTAATAGATGGCACACAGGCAATGAAAAGCCCAAAGGAAGTCTGGTTAACCTTGTCTGAAAGAATGAGGGAAGTCTTTATAGATGAGTCTGTATGTTGAGAACAGATCATGTACGATCTTGAAGTAATTCTAAGAAATCTGGATACTAGCCTGCAGTCAACGTGAAGTATTTAACATATTGTTAATGATGAGGAAGACAGGATCACGTTTACATATTCCCCTGGCATCCGGGCAAATGATGCACCGAAGACAGCAGAAACGAACGAGAAAAAGATTAGAGACTGTAATACTCTGGGCAAGAATAATGAGGGTGCTGATCTGATTTTTACTCTAAGGAAAATCAGCCTGTTTCTGATAGTGCTTGAACTGATTAAATTATACTTAGTTATTCTAGCACCTAAGCTGCTCCAAAGGAAATTGAATTCACTCTCAAAGTCAGCCATTGGATTGGCCAAGTTGTGGTCCAGATGACTGCTTCTCATTATTACTAGAAATACTGAAGAGTATCCAGGGTTTTATTAAGAATCTGCAACCTGTGTATTTTAGATTTAATCTCAAATCAGGCTGAGAATGGGAAATTTGGGAAATGGGAAGACAATGTGGCACTGTGGAACTGTGTTGAAGAAATAAGTAAAAGGAAGTCAGACAATTTGTATGCTTATGGTTACAAATTTATAGGCAGCAAATTTATAAAAAGAAAATAGGGACAATTTAAAACATTTGTTGCATTAAGTTTATAGGAATATGGGTGAAGATGCCTGTATTATTGCATTTCATATTGCTGTATTATTTTCAAATAAGCCTTCACATAAAATTAACTTGGAGTTAAGGAATGGCTCAGAGATGAGGACATGGCTTTGTTAAGTAACAATTTATCTAAATGAATGGAAAAAACATTCTTAAATGCACCAGAGAGATGAAAGAAATAGTTTAAATTCTTAAAAAGCTACTTGTGAGAAATGACAAATCATGAAGGCATTTTAAAAGCTGACAAAAAACCAAATCAGTCTGTAAACATTCTGCTAAACCATTCACAGTAATGAAAATAAAATTCAATAGAAAATTTCTCATAGGCTTCTAAGTTTCCCCAAAATAGAACACACACATTTTCTGATATTCTCTATTGGCATTTAATAAACTGACAGATTTAAAAATAGATTTAGTTTAACAGCATTGTTTATTTTAAACATACTTAACTGTCATTCCTTTCAGAGTTATGTTAATTTATCTTCATAATTTCATTGGTTTCACAAAAAATAAGTGGTTCTTTTGACTATAGGAATAAGCCAATTTTTTAAAAAAATAGAGATATATGAAATAAGTACTAGACTTATTTGATTTTTTTTTTTGTCTAAAAGAGATATTTTATTGTTCATGCAAGAATGTCAACCTTTATACTGTGAGCATTTAGGTAAACTTGCATTTAAGGTTCTTAAGACCTTCATAAACATTCTTTCTCACTGCCTAAGCCTGCGTATTTAGTTTTGGACACAGTGTCAAAACTCACATTTTAAAAATTCAAATTTTCAGACTGCAAGACTTGACTAGAATGTTTGAATGAAAGGATTTGCATATTTTAATCCTTAGATCATTCTGTTAGCTTATCTAAAGTATGACTTTATTTTTTGTTTTACTGGATTTTTCTATCTATTTATATTAAACAGATCAGTCAGGGTGTTATGTTATGGTCAAAAATAACCCCAAATCCCAATGACTCAAAAAAGTGAATATTCTCTTTCTTGCATCTTCTGCTTATTCATCACTGGTTTGCGAGAGGGTCTCTGCCTGTTGTCACTGAGAACAGCCAACATTTGGACCACTGTCAATCACTGTGCCAGAGGTCAATGAGAACAGTGATGGGTCTCAAGCCGGTAATTAAATGGTCTGTCTCTAAAATGACATAGTTCTCTCTGCTTACAAATAACTGGTCGGAACTATTCACCTGGCATGAGGGCCCAGGAAGTGCAATCCTATATAGTGCATAAGAATTATAGCCAGAAATAGTGGGCAAACAACACAAATGAACATGACCATCTTAGTCTTCTGCCTTCTTTCAAATAAAAAAGGAAATGGGAAAAAGGAAACTGCCTGTTATACTATATTATATGGAAACATTAAAGAGATTCCGTTTCTTCACAGACAAAGAAAAAAAAAAAACAAGAAAAACCTGATCATATATATTCGAGGCGTCCCATCTACAGAAGCATAGTTAGCTGTAGGCACATTTTTAGAGCTGCAACCACACTTATGGTATCATCAAGTTTAGTCCCTCTTTTAATTGAAAACTGAGGCATTTAGAGTTTTAGAGAGTTAAACAAAAATTATTTTAACACTCAATTTGGTAAAACAGTGTAGTGGGTGAAGAGGTTATACAGTGATGGGGCACTATTCCTGACCCAAACAGTTTACAATTTTTTGAAAGGTATTTATAACTCACACAGCTGGGTAACACAGAGCAATGAACTAGAATCCGACATTCTTCGGTTTTGACTACATAATCTTTTGGAAATGCCATTCTATCACTGGCCTTTTAAGACATCTTTATATTAATGCAATCAATTAAATTATATAAATGTTGTAATATTTTAAAGAGAGGTAGGCAATTACTTTATTAGACCAAACATTTCTGTGAAATGTATTATCTATTCTCCATTAATACTTTTGGAAACAAAAGTTTGAATACAGGCTCTAAAAGGGCCTGGACCACTGAACCAATGGGCCATCTGGATCATCAGATTACACTATTAGGGGAATAAAATAAACAGACATTATGCCCACTATATGTAATATTCCTTTATTAGTGTTGTATATTTTAATAAAAATAGAGAGCTTTGCTATTTCCAGCTAATAATATTTCTAGCTGAGATTATCACTAAGATTTCCTCTTTTAACAAAGATGGAGTAACATGGACCATATGTACTCTTCCACTCGACCAACTAAACAGCTAGATTAAAAATATGAAACAATGGTTTTCAAGATATGGGCCAAAAAATATAGATATCTTTAAGAAACAGGAAGTAAACAAGTTTGCCTACTTATACTCTAGACTGAAATTCCAGGCAATGATGAAGTTAGGAGAAACCCAAGTGGATCCAAGTGATCTCCCTAAATTGTGGAAATAAAGCCAAGAATCTAGGGTTATCAAGGTAGATAGAGTTTGCAGGATACAATTCTCTCTCTAAAGGAGAGAACTGTATAGAAAAAAACCTAGGAGATCTACAGAGTCCCCTTGAGTCTTCAGCTGAGTACTGAGAAGTGCATGTGTGTGAAGAAACAACCCTGAACTGAGGAATGAACCACCAGAAAAGATTAGAGGGATCAATAACTCATACAGGGCATGAAATACTTCTTGTTCTCAGCAGGAATAATGAAAAAACTTATATCTCATGGAGAATTGGGTAGAGTATTGGAAAAAGGGTTAGAAAGGATGGACAACTAGCCCAAGACTAAATACAGTTCTGGTTCAACTTAACAAAGCTTTAGAGCAATACTTAACAGTATCAAACTGTTTCTAAGTAATTGTATTGTATCACAGGTAAAAGCTCAATTATACTTATAGGAATATCAAAATATTTTACACCTTAAAAAGTAAAATTCAAATGTCTGACAACCAATAGAAACTACAAACCTTTCAAAGAAGCAGGAAAATATGAAATCAAATGAAAAATCATTTAAGTGAAATTGACACAGAAATGACACAGATGATAGACTAGGCAATGATATTAATATAGTTATTGTGGCTGTTTTCCAGATGTTCAAGAAGCTAAAGGAATATATGAACATGTTAAGAGTCACAGAAGATATTAAACATGCCCAAATACAACTTCTAGAGAGTAAAACTACAGTATATGAGATGAAAAATACATTGGACAAAATTTAAGGCAGATTAGGTATTGCCAAAGAAAAGATCAGTATACTTGAAGACATGAAAATAGAACTGTCCAAAATTAACAAAAAAGAGGAAAAAAAGTCAGAACATAAAATGAACAGAGCATCAGTATTGTGGGACAACTTCAAGAGGCCTAACGTGTGTGTACTTAAAGTGTCCAAAAAGAAGGCAAGGGAGACATAAAAAAGTATTTGAAGATATATATGAAAGTTTTCAAGATTTAATGAAAATGTGAAGCACTAAGCTTCAAAAAGGTCAATGAAATCCGAGCACAATAAACATGAAGAAAACTACATTAATGTCTACCATAATTCAACTGTTAAAATCAGTGATAAAGAGACCATCTTAAAAGTAACCAGAGAAAAAAGACACGTAAGTCTAGTGGAAAACGGCTAAGAGTGACAGCAGACTTCTTGTTAAAAATGATGCAAGAGCTCTTTGGTGGGGCTAATGGCCGACTCTGGGAGGGCTCACACCAAGGAGTACTTCCCAGAACTTCTGCTGCCAGTGTCCTTGTCCCCACCGTGAGTCACAGCCACCCACCGCCTCTGCAGGAGACCCTCCAACACTAGCAGCAGATAAAGAATGGATGTTGGGGGCTTCCCTGGTGGTGCAGTGGTTAAGAATCCGCCTGCCAGTACAGGGGACACGGGTTCGAGCCCTAGACCAGGAAGATCCCACATGCCATGGAGCAACTAAGCCTGTGCGCCACAACTACTACACCTGCGCTCTAGAGCCCGCGAGCCACAACTACTGAGCCCACGTGCCACAACTACTGAGCCCACGTGCCACAACTACTGAAGCCCGCACACCTAGAGCCCATGCTCCGCAACAAGAGAAGCCACCACAATGAGAGGCCCGTGCACCGCAACGAAGAGTAGCCCCTGCTCGCCACAACTGGAGAAAGCCTGTGTGCAGCAACAAAGACCCAACACAGCCAAAAATAAATAAAATAAAATAAATAAATTTATAAAAAGAAAAAAATAACTGTTGGGCACATGAGTGTTCACTGCATTAATCTTTATGCTTTTTGCATCTTTTAAATACTTCATAATAAATTTTAGAATTAATACTACAGGAAGAAATTCATATAGCTACATATATATACATATATATTTGATTATTTCTTTGAAATGATTTGCTAAAAATAGAACTACTAGGTATAAATGGGAAAATATATTTAAAACTTTTGATATATATTACTATATTGTCCTCCAGGAAACCTGAAACAATTTATATTCTCACTAGAAGCACAGAAGTGCTTGTTTCAGCTTGCCCTTGCCAACAATGCCATTAGCATCTTTTAAATCTTTGCAAAATTAGGTAAAACAGGTTATCTCCCTATTGTATTAATTTGAA